>NC_080833.1:124491161-125103356 GCF_030435755.1 Ochotona princeps | reverse complement strand
CTGGGTGCGGCCTGCTTCCTTCTGGGGTGAGTACGCCGACGGGGGAGGCCTCCGTGACTGGGCATGTCCGGGACCCACCCCAACACCCTCATTGGGTGGTGGGTGAACGGGATTGGGGAGGGGCGCAACCTCGGGCCTGCAGGATTTAACCTCCGGCTGCCAGAGGCGAGCCGAGGGCTGCGGGAGAGGACGTCTAGCTTGGATCCCGAACCCAGTCCGCCATGTGCCCATGGCTCATGGCGGGCTGGGCCCGGACATGCCTGGGTGCGGCCTGCTTCCTTCTGGGGTGAGTACGCCGACGGGGGAGGCCTCCGTGACTGGGCATGTCCGGGACCCACCCAACACCCTCATTGGGTGGTGGGTGAACGGGATTGGGGAGGGGCGCAACCTCGGGCCTGCAGGATTTAACCTCCGGCTGCCAGAGGCGAGCCGAGGGCTGCGGGAGAGGACGTCTAGCTTGGATCCCGAACCCAGTCCGCCATGTGCCCATGGCTCATGGCGGGCTGGGCCCGGACAT
The DNA here is from genome assembly GCF_030435755.1 of Ochotona princeps. Lineage (NCBI taxonomy): Eukaryota > Metazoa > Chordata > Mammalia > Lagomorpha > Ochotonidae > Ochotona > Ochotona princeps. The sequence goes on along the minus strand of NC_080833.1, from coordinate 125,102,839 downwards.
GCCTGGGTGCGGCCTGCTTCCTTCTGGGGTGAGTACGCCGAGGGGGGAGGCCTCCGTGACTGGGCATGTCCGGGACCCACCCAACACCCTCATTGGGTGGTGGGTGAACGGGATTGGGGAGGGGCGCAACCTCGGGCCTGCAGGATTTAACCTCCGGCTGCCAGAGGCGAGCCGAGGGCTGCGGGAGAGGACGTCTAGCTTGGATCCCGAACCCAGTCCGCCATGTGCCCATGGCTCATGGCGGGCTGGGCCCGGACATGCCTGGGTGCGGCCTGCTTCCTTCTGGGGTGAGTACGCCGAGGGGGGAGGCCTCCGTGACTGGGCATGTCCGGGACCCACCCAACACCCTCATTGGGTGGTGGGTGAACGGGATTGGGGAGGGGCGCAACCTTGGGCCTGCAGGATTTAACCTCCGGCTGCCAGAGGCGAGCCGAGGGCTGCGGGAGAGGACGTCTAGCTTGGATCCCGAACCCAGTCCGCCATGTGCCCATGGCTCATGGCGGGCTGGGCCCGGACATGCCTGGGTGCGGCCTGCTTCCTTCTGGGGTGAGTACGCCGAGGGGGGAGGCCTCCGTGACTGGGCATGTCCGGGACCCACCCAACACCCTCATTGGGTGGTGGGTGAACGGGATTGGGGAGGGGCGCAACCTCGGGGCCTGCAGGATTTAACCTCCGGCTGCCAGAGGCGAGCCGAGGGCTGCGGGAGAGGACGTCTAGCTTGGATCCCGAACCCAGTCCGCCATGTGCCCATGGCTCATGGCGGGCTGGGCCCGGACATGCCTGGGTGCGGCCTGCTTCCTTCTGGGGTGAGTACGCCGAGGGGGGAGGCCTCCGTGACTGGGCATGTCCGGGACCCACCCAACACCCTCATTGGGTGGTGGGTGAACGGGATTGGGGAGGGGCGCAACCTCGGGCCTGCAGGATTTAACCTCCGGCTGCCAGAGGCGAGCCGAGGGCTGCGGGAGAGGACGTCTAGCTTGGATCCCGAACCCAGTCCGCCATGTGCCCATGGCTCATGGCGGGCTGGGCCCGGACATGCCTGGGTGCGGCCTGCTTCCTTCTGGGGTGAGTACGCCGAGGGGGGAGGCCTCTGTGACTGGGCATGTCCGGGACCCACCCAACACCCTCATTGGGTGGTGGGTGAACGGGATTGGGGAGGGGCGCAACCTTGGGCCTGCAGGATTTAACCTCCGGCTGCCAGAGGCGAGCCGAGGGCTGTGGGAGAGGACGTCTAGCTTGGATCCCGAACCCAGTCCGCCATGTGCCCATGGCTCATGGCGGGCTGGGCCCGGACATGCCTGGGTGCGGCCTGCTTCCTTCTGGGGTGAGTACGCCGAGGGGGGAGGCCTCCGTGACTGGGCATGTCCGGGACCCACCCAACACCCTCATTGGGTGGTGGGTGAACGGGATTGGGGAGGGGCGCAACCTCGGGCCTGCAGGATTTAACCTCCGGCTGCCAGAGGCGAGCCGAGGGCTGCGGGAGAGGACGTCTAGCTTGGATCCCGAACCCACTCCGCCATGTGCCCATGGCTCATGGCGGGCTGGGCTCGGACATGCCTGGGTGCGGCCTGCTTCCTTCTGGGGTGAGTACGCCGAGGGGGGAGGCCTCCGTGACTGGGCATGTCCGGGACCCACCCAACACCCTCATTGGGTGGTGAACGGGATTGGGGAGGGGCGCAACCTTGGGCCTGCAGGATTTAACCTCCGGCTGCCAGAGGCGAGCCGAGGGCTGCGGGAGAGGACGTCTAGCTTGGATCCCGAACCCAGTCCGCCATGTGCCCATGGCTCATGGCGGGCTGGCCGCCCGGCCGGGGAGCTCTGGGGTATTGGACATCTGAATCGCTGCTGAGATAGCTCTAGAGTGACCCCACTGTTTCTGGGATCTGAGTCAATCCTAAAGATTCCCAATGCCAGTAACTCTTCCTTTGAAGAACTTCCAATCCCTTAATAATGCTGAGCTTTGAACACCTATCAAGTAAAAGATAAGCTCCGGCTTGTGTAGCAGGCTGGCACCTAATGGTCCTCGGAGCAACCACGTGCAGGTGCGTGATTTACAGCTAGGAACGGTCCCAATCTGGGATGCCACAGCTTGTATGAGGTTCCCACCAAGGGGTGTATGTGCTGGAATGGGGGGCTGCGTTCTATCTAGGAAACAGTTGCAGTCACCCGAGGCACTAGTGTGGGCTGGGATTGGATGCACCAGGCCGGTTCAGATCCCAGCACCATCTGATGTTATGGAGAAACAGGGTAGATGTGGGACTGACTAGGCTGGGTCTCAATCCCCTTCTGAGCCATGTGTGAGCTGTATGTGGGTATGGACGAGCCATGGCTGGGCTGAAACATCCAACAACAAGAGTCAGAATGGGGTGAAAGCCAGCCAGGAAAAGCCACTGTTCCTGCTAGGACAGGAGGTGAACTGAGTAGGGTTGGCTCAAGATCCCCCTGGCAAGCGCAAAATCTGGCATTGGGAGGGGTTCTGATGGAGGAGCCTGGGCAACTCCTCTGGCAGGACACAGTCCCTGCAGGTAAGCGCGAGAAGCATGATTGGAAACAGCCCAGAATAGGCCATGGAAAGTTTCCCCCTGGCATGCACTCGGCATGGGTCAGGAGCAGGCCAGGCTGAATCAGTTCATGTCATCCTCTGGCAAATCCGAACACCAGAACAGAGTGTGGAATGTGCCGGGTTTGGTTGCGACAAAACCAGTACACATACTGGAACGCCAGGGCGTGGTTGCCTGTACTGGATATGAATGCAGCACCCATCCAGCACACGTGAGATCCAGGAAGGGAGGGGCAGAGCTGGCGGGGGGGTTAAGGGGCTGGTCCCCTCGCTGGACAACCACTCCCACTGGAGAGTGTTGGCTGGGATAGAGACAGAAGCAAGGCTACAACACCTGTGCGCTGCATGTGGACAAGATCAGGGCCACAGCATCAGCTGGCAGAAGCTGGCACTGGGGACTAATTCTGTCCAGTCAAATCACAGGACCACCTAAAGAGTGCATAAACCGGGACAGAGAGACCTGGGAGGGAAAAAGTGGGTTCCCCCTTCTTGGGTCACTATTCCCGTGGGAGGGCATGAAAACTAGGACGGGGGCTGGGATGGCTAGACAGAGGCACTCAACAACATCTGTGAGGGCTGGATGGTTGAGTCGATTAGATAGAACTAAGCTTTAATACCCATTGACAAGTACCAGAGCCAAATGGGATGGGGGACAGACTGGTCTTCTGCTACACAAATTGGCAAACCAGGGTAGGGGGCAGGCTTGGTGGGGGTTATTGTGGGTCGCCCCGACTAGGCTGCAGCTCCCACTGGTTGATGTAAGGGCCGAACCAGACTGGACTGCAACACCCATTGGTTCCAGTGCAACTCGGGACTGAAAACAGAACCAACACAGCAATTGCAACCACCAGCTGATCAGGGTGATGGACTGTGCCGGGCCCTGTGCTTGCTAGAACATACAAGAATCTGGTCTGGGAATACCTCAAAGTATCTTTGGAGATCTCCCCACTTGAACTGCTGGACTCAGAATTCTAACCAAGAAAAGACAGAAGACAGAATAGGACAATCATTCATCTCAGCTACATGTTGGCAGCGAAATATGGGACAAATGGAGACTTCATGATGGACCATATCAATCAGTGGACCACCTCATCGAGCGAAACTGGCAGTGACTCATAACTGGAGAACTATTAACTCCACTTGAGCACATATCTCAGAGCATGCCCCACATATGGGACTTGGGGTGGGCGGGAAACCGGGTGGGGCTTCTCCCTCAATACCCCCTTTTACCTCAGATACATGATGGAAACAATATGGACATAATAGCATTGCCCACCTCCCTATCCCCCTGAACCTTTTTTTTTTTTCCCTCTCTTTCTTGATTTTCCTTCAACTATAGTTAACTATGTAAAGATTGTCAACAACAATACAATAAAATGGATTATATATAAAAAAAAAAAAGAAAGAAAAAACAAGTAGCAACTACAAAAACCAAACCAAACATGTAGAACACCCCACTAAATGTCTTACAGAAACTAAAGCAAAGAACAACCCATTGCTAAAATGACAGGAACGAACTGCCACCTATCCAGGATACTAAATGTAAATGGATTAAACTCCTCAAACACCACAGATTAGAGGACTGAATCAAAAAATAAAACCCTGCTATCTCCTGCTTACAAGAGACACATCTCATCAGCAAAGATCAGAAGAAACTGAAAGTGAAAGGATAGAAAAAGATATTCCAAGTGAATGGTAAGGAAAAATGTGCAGGTGTAGCTATTCTTATATCAGATGATATAGACATTGTTGTGAAATTATTTGAAGAGATGAAGAATAATACCACAAAATGTTCCAAGGATCCACTCAGCAAAAAGAAATTATCAAAATAAATGTATCCATGCCAAATGCCAAAGTGTCTAGCCATGTGAAACAAATATTAACAGGTTTACAGGCAGAAACAGACTCCAATACAATCATTGCAGGGGACCATAATAACCTTAACATCAATCAACAGGTCAAACACAGAAACTCAGTAGAAACAACAGAACTATCCCAAACTCTAGAGCAAATGGACGTACTTTATAATTTCATCCTAAAAAGAGAGAATGTACTTTTTTTCATCAGTACGTGGAACCATTTCCAGAATTGACTCTGTTATAAATAGGCCACAAAACAAGCATTAGTAATTGAAAAATAAAATAGAAACCATACCATTCACGTCATCCATTGGTAAATCCGAGCGCTGGAACTGTGTGGTGGCCTGGCCAGGTTTGGTTGCGATAAAAACAGTGCAACACACCAAATGCCAAAGTGAAATGGCCTGTGCCAATAGGGAATGCAGCACTCAACCAGCACACCTCCCACTGGTTTAGGTGAGGGATGAGTGTGTGGTGGGCAGAGCCAGGAAGAGCTGCAATACTCATTGGTTGCAATGGAGGTCGGGGCTCAGAATAGAACCAACCTAGGGGTTAGAACCACCAGCTGATCGGAGTGATGGACTGTGGCGGGCACTGTGCTTAATAGTAGTGCATGTAGGAGCCTGGACTGGGAACACCTCAAAGTTTCTTTGGGGATTCCCCTGAACAAAACGGAGGAATCAAAACATTAACCAAGAAAAGATAGAAGATGGAGTACATCAATCAACCACCTCAGCTATATGTTTGCAGCGAAAAACTGGACAAGAGGAAACTCTAAGATGGACTATGTCAATCAGTGGACTCTGCACCAGTCTCATCGTACCTGGATTGTTGCTGATGATATGTTGGCGCTTCTAATTGATCGAGGTGACGCTCTGCTGGCTCTGCCTTCAAACCTGAGAGGGTCTCCCTAAGAGGCTGTTGAACCTGACTGGACAAGTGGGATGCTGGACTCTGTATGGTGTGAGCTTTTAATTAGGGAATCTCAACGCAACTTGAGCTGTGGTTATGCATCAAGGTGAAGGAACTCACCATGGGGGAAGGATTTGGGGTGAAGGGGGGAGAATCCCAGTACCTATGAAACTGTGTCATGTAATACAATGTAATTAATGAATAAATGAATAGAAAAAAATAATTTAAAAAAAAAGAAAAAAAACTGTTGGCCAAGAAGAACTTATCCTGAAAAGATCTTCTTTGTCTTTCAAAATGAAATAAAATTTCTCCATAAGAAAGAAAAAACTCCAAGATTTGCCTCTTATAAACCTGACGAATAAATGATACTTAAGATGTTTTCATGAAAGAAAAAGCAAGTAGCAACTACAAAAACCAAACCAAACATGTAGAACACCCCACTAAATGTCTTACAGAAACTAAAGCAAAGAACAACCCATTGCTAAAATGACAGGAACGAACTGCCACCTATCCAGGATACTAAATGTAAATGGATTAAACTCCTCAAACACCACAGATTAGAGGACTGAATCAAAAAATAAAACCCTGCTATCTCCTGCTTACAAGAGACACATCTCATCAGCAAAGATCAGAAGAAACTGAAAGTGAAAGGATAGAAAAAGATATTCCAAGTGAATGGTAAGGAAAAATGTGCAGGTGTAGCTATTCTTATATCAGATGATATAGACATTGTTGTGAAATTATTTGAAGAGATGAAGAATAATACCACAAAATGTTCCAAGGATCCACTCAGCAAAAAGAAATTATCAAAATAAATGTATCCATGCCAAATGCCAAAGTGTCTAGCCATGTGAAACAAATATTAACAGGTTTACAGGCAGAAACAGACTCCAATACAATCATTGCAGGGGACCATAATAACCTTAACATCAATCAACAGGTCAAACACAGAAACTCAGTAGAAACAACAGAACTATCCCAAACTCTAGAGCAAATGGACGTACTTTATAATTTCATCCTAAAAAGAGAGAATGTACTTTTTTTCATCAGTACGTGGAACCATTTCCAGAATTGACTCTGTTATAAATAGGCCACAAAACAAGCATTAGTAATTGAAAAATAAAATAGAAACCATACCATTCACGTCATCCATTGGTAAATCCGAGCGCTGGAACTGTGTGGTGGCCTGGCCAGGTTTGGTTGCGATAAAAACAGTACAACACACCAAATGCCAAAGTGAAATGGCCTGTGCCAATAGGGAATGCAGCACTCAACCAGCACACCTCCCACTGGTTTAGGTGAGGGATGAGTGTGTGGTGGGCAGAGCCAGGAAGAGCTGCAATACTCATTGGTTGCAATGGAGGTCGGGGCTCAGAATAGAACCAACCTAGGGGTTAGAACCACCAGCTGATCGGAGTGATGGACTGTGGCGGGCACTGTGCTTAATAGTAGTGCATGTAGGAGCCTGGACTGGGAACACCTCAAAGTTTCTTTGGGGATTCCCCTGAACAAAATGGAGGAATCAAAACATTAACCAAGAAAAGATAGAAGATGGAGTACATCAATCAACCACCTCAGCTATATGTTTGCAGCGAAAAACTGGACAAGAGGAAACTCTAAGATGGACTATGTCAATCAGTGGACTCTGCACCAGTCTCATCGTACCTGGATTGTTGCTGATGATATGTTGGCGCTTCTAATTGATCGAGGTGACGCTCTGCTGGCTCTGCCTTCAAACCTGAGAGGGTCTCCCTAAGAGGCTGTTGAACCTGACTGGACAAGTGGGATGCTGGACTCTGTATGGTGTGAGCTTTTAATTAGGGAATCTCAACGCAACTTGAGCTGTGGTTATGCATCAAGGTGAAGGAACTCACCATGGGGGAAGGATTTGGGGTGAAGGGGGGAGAATCCCAGTACCTATGAAACTGTGTCATGTAATACAATGTAATTAATGAATAAATGAATAGAAAAAAATAATTTAAAAAAAAGAAAAAAAACTGTTGGCCAAGAAGAACTTATCCTGAAAAGATCTTCTTTGTCTTTCAAAATGAAATAAAATTTCTCCATAAGAAAGAAAAAACTCCAAGATTTGCCTCTTATAAACCTGACGAATAAATGATACTTAAGATGTTTTCATGAAAGAAAAAGCAAGTAGCAACTACAAAAACCAAACCAAACATGTAGAACACCCCACTAAATGTCTTACAGAAACTAAAGCAAAGAACAACCCATTGCTAAAATGACAGGAACGAACTGCCACCTATCCAGGATACTAAATGTAAATGGATTAAACTCCTCAAACACCACAGATTAGAGGACTGAATCAAAAAATAAAACCCTGCTATCTCCTGCTTACAAGAGACACATCTCATCAGCAAAGATCAGAAGAAACTGAAAGTGAAAGGATAGAAAAAGATATTCCAGGTCGCTCGCAAGATGGCCGACATAGGAGGAAGACTGTGAGAGAGCTCACAGACAGAGAGGGCTAGAACGCGACAAAAGCGTAAGTGGAGCAGCATAGAACTACAGGGAGAAGAACGTGAAGTTCCCTGGACAGTGTGGAGCCAAAAAAATCCACACAACTCGGAAGAGCAACCAGGGAAAAACAAAGCAAAGGACAGGGAAGACGACTTTCCACTCCTGACCTGCTGAGTCACCTCTGAGGGCAGACGCTGAAAGCCGCCGAACCCACCCAAAGACCGACCTGAAGACGCTGTGGCCGTGAGGACCGGAGGTGATTGGGACCCGCTGGCATCTGCTCACCCTGGTCACCAGGACTCGCCAGGACCTGCCCCGCTGCGGACACCAGGACCCTGAATCACCGGGACCCGCCGGCATCTGCCCACCCTGGTCGCCAACCCCCGGGACCTGCACCAGCCGCAGCCTCCAGGCTCCATCGCAACCCGCGCGGAGACCAGCAACGGACGCAGCAGTCGGGAGACGCACTGGCGGCCAGGATTCCCACCAGAGGAAGAGGCAGACTGCAAGAACCTGAGGTTTGAGTGAGTTGGGTGGGGACAGTGGTGGGTTGGAGGCTTCGGGAGTTGGCCCCCCAGGGGCACGGACAGAGCCTGAACACAATTGGCCTCCCCGCCCCTCCACCCCCCAGGCTCCAGCCTCTAGAGACACAGGGCGAGTGCCTTGAGACTGCCAAAACTGTGTCTGGGAGAAAGGCAAAAGGCACACTGGATACTCCCCTGTGCCTTTGCGGTGTGGCACTCAGCTGGGCGGTGCTATCCCACAGGAACCCAAGCACGCCTCTGGGCTGGGCAGTTCCCTGCTAGCGCAGGGGCGGTCGGTCCCCTGCAAGTGCTGGGGTGGGCGGACCTGCGCAGGAGGCGTTTCCAGAGAGCACCTGGAACACGCCCTATAGTCCCTTGCTCCGAGCCCTGTGATCCAGTAAACAGGGTGCGCGCACAGAGAGTGCCTTCACTCCCCCACGCCCTGTGGTAGCATACCTGTAGGGGACGAGCTGAGAGTGTGCTTTGAATCCGCTGGGCCCTGGAAGAGGCGCCCTGAGGTCCAGTGTTCTGGAGACGCACCAAAAGTGCCTTGAAAATTCCCACACCCTGCTACTCCACGCCTGCAGACTCCGATCTCTACAGGATAGTGCTTGGAGACCCCTCAGCACACTGGTGCCTAGGTCTCTCAAAAAAGAAACACTAACACAATGGGAAGAAATACCAGAAAAGGTAATGATCCAGATGAGAGTGCCAACACCCTACCAATAAAGGATCGAAAGCCAATGTCTATTTCGGAGATGCGAGATGAAGACATAGAAGATCTACCAGACAAGGAATTCAAAAAAATAATGTTAAAATATGTCAGAGACAATGAGAAGAATTGGGAGGACTTCAAGGAATTCAAGAACCACATAGCCTCAGAAATACAACAAATGAAAAGTAAAATCCTTGACTTAGAGCACAAAATTGAGAGCCTAACCAACAGAACAAATACAGCAGAAGAGAGGATCTCTGAAACGGAAGACACACAAAACGAACACACCCAGTTCATGAAACAGCTGGAGACAAGTCTGAACAAAGCCAATAAGACCATACAAGAAATGAAAGACAACCTCAGAAAATCAAATATTAGGATTATTGGCCTTCCTGAAGGAGCGGAAAAAGAATCAGGAATGCAAATGGTGCTCGACGAAATTATACAGGAAAACTTTCAAAACACTTGGAACATGAATCCAGCTCAAATCCAGGACGGTCAGAGGACTCCCAGCAGATATGACCCAAAGCGATCTTCACCCAGACATATGGTGCTCAAGTTCCACTCCAACGAAGACAAAGAAAGAATCCTGAGACAAGTACGAAGCAGAGAAAAGATCACATACCGGGGAAAACCAATCAGGATCACGGCTGACTTTTCTGAAGAGACCTTACAAGCAAGAAGAGAATGGACAAAGATCTTCCAAATCCTGAATCAGAACAACTGTCAACCAAGAATATTGTACCCAGCAAAGATCTCATTCGTATTTGAGAACGAAATCAAATACTTCCACAGCAAAGAGAAATTAGAAGAATATGCCAGCACAAAACCAGCTCTACAAAATCTCCTTAGAAATGCACTAATTCCAGAAAAAAAGGAGGTGAATCATAAGCAAAGATGGCAAACAGGAAGGTCTCCCCACTAAAGTCCACACAAGGAAGGGCAATAACACAGATATCAACACCCACAAAAACAAGTATGGCAGGGCAAAATCACAACCTCTCAATTTTAACTCTCAACACAAATGGCCTGAACTCACCAATCAAAAGGCATAGATTAGCAGAATGGATTATCAAACAGCACCCAACTATCTGTTGCCTACAAGAGACACATCTAACCAGAAGAGATTCAAAGAAGCTGAAAGTGAAAGGTTGGAAACAGATATTTCATGCCAATGGACGAGAAAAAAAGGCTGGGGTAGCTGTCTTAATTTCAGATGATGTGGACTTCAATCTGACATACATCAAAAAGGACAGGGAAGGACATTATATATTGGTGAAGGGACTGATCCATCAGGAAGTAATTACCATTGTGAACATATATGCACCAAATTCAAACGCACCTAGCTACGTGAAGCAATTACTCACGGACTTAAGGGGAGACATAGATATGCACACAATAATAGTGGGTGATCTTAACACCCCACTAACAACTATAGACAGATCAACAAAACAAAAACTCAACAAAGAAACAACAGAACTCATACAAACAATAGAACAACTGGACTTGGTTGACATTTATAGAATTTTTTACCCTAAGGCCACAGATTATACATTTTTTTCAGCAGTACATGGCACCTTCTCCAGGATCGACCACATGATAGGACACAAAGCAAACCTAAATAACTTCAAAAAGATAGGAATCATACCATGTACCCTCTCAGACCACCACGGAATGAAGCTGGAAATCAGCAATTCAAAATGCCCCAGGAAATACAGAAACTCTTGGAGGCTGAACAATATGCTACTAAACGAACAATGGATCAGAGAAGAAATTAAAGATGAGATCAAAAAATTTATGGAAACCAATGAAAACTCTGACACAACATTCCAAAATTTGTGGGACACTGCCAAAGCAGTGCTACGGGGTAAACTCATCGCAATTGGAGCTCATGTCAAGGCCCAAGAGAGGCGCCAAATACAGGAACTAAACACACACCTCCAGGAACTGGAAAAACAACAGCAGAAGAGCCCCACACACAATAGGAAACAAGAAATCATCAAAACAAGGGAGGAAATCAACCAGATAGAAATAAAAAAAACCATACACAAAATCAATGAATCAAAAAGCTGGTTTTTTGAGAAGATAAACAAGATAGACACTCCACTGGCCCGACTGACAAAGAAAAAACAAGAGAAGGCAAGAATTAACAGCATCAAAGATGAAAAAGGCAACATAACAACAGACACCGCATCCATTAAGGCCATAATCAGAAATTACTACAAAGCACTGTACTCCAACAAATCAGAAGATCACCAAGAAATGGAAAAGTTCTTAGACTTCTACCACTTGCCAAAACTTAGCCCAGAGGCAACAAACGACCTGAACAAACCCATAACTGAAGTAGAGATTGAATCAGTGATTAAAGACCTCCCAACAAGGAAAAGCCCAGGCCCAGACGGCTTCACTCCAGAATTCTACAAAACATTCCGAACAGAGCTGACCCCAATCCTCTACAAACTCTTCAAAACAATAGAAAAAGAGGCAACCCTTCCAAACTCATTCTATGAAGCCAACATTACCTTAATCCCAAAACCAGACAGAGAACTAACAGAGAAGGGAAACTACAGACCTATCTCTTTGATGAACATTGATGCTAAGATTCTCAACAAAATCCTAGCCAACAGAATTCAAAAACACATCAGACAGATCATTCATCCAGATCAAGTAGGATTCATCCCTGGAATGCAGAGATGGTTCAACATTCGAAAATCTATAAATGTGATACACCACATCCAAAAACTGAAAAACAAGAATCACATGATAGTATCAATAGATGCGGAAAAAGCTTTCGACAAAATCCAACATCACTTCCTACTAAAAACCCTAACCAAGGTAGCCATAGATGGAAAAATCCACAACATAATTAAAGCAATATATGAAAAACCCAACGCCAGCATCATACTGAATGGAGAAAAGCTGGAACCCTTCCCACTGAGATCTGGAACAAGACAGGGATGTCCACTTTCTCCACTACTATTCAACATAGTCCTAGAGGTACTCGCTGAGGCCATAAGACAAGAAAAAGAAATCAGAGGAATCCAAATGGGAAACGAAGAAGTCAAGCTCTCACTATACGCAGATGATATGATTCTTTATGTAGAAGAGCCAAGAGACTCAATACAGAGACTGCTAGAACTTGTACGAGAGTTTGGTAGAGTGGCAGGGTACAAAATTAATGAACAAAAATCAACAGCCATAGTGTATGCGAACAGCCCCAAGATGGAAAAAGACTTAACCAGCAAGATACCATTCAAAATAACAGAGAAAAGTATGAAATATCTGGGAATAAATCTAACCAAAAATGTAGAAGACTTATTTGAAGAAAACTACAATCTGCTTAAAAAAGAAATTGAACAAGACCTCAAAAGATGGAGTAATATCCCATGCTCCTGGATAGGTAAAATCAATATCATTAAAATGTCTATACTGCCAAAAGCAATATATACATTCAACGCAATCCCAATCAAATTGCCCAAAACATTCTTCACAGATCTGGAAACAATGATCCAAAGGTTCATCTGGAAGCACAAAAAACCACGGATAGCTAGAACTATCCTGAAGAACAGGAAGTTAGCAGGGGGAATCACAGTTCCGGACCTCTGGACATACTATAGGGCAGTGGTTATCAAAACAGCGTGGTACTGGCACAAAGATAGAGAGGAAGATCAATGGAGCAGAATAGAAACGCCAGAAGGAAACCCACACAGATACAGCCAAATAATCTTTGACAAAAAGACAAACGACAACCCAGGCAAATGGGAAGGTCTGTTCAATAAATGCTGCTGGGACAACTGGTTGATAGCCTGCAGAAACAAAAAAATAGATCCACATCTCTCACCATACACTAAGATCAGATCTAAATGGATAACAGATCTAAACCTACATCCAGAAACCTTCAAACTTTTGGAAGAAAATGTTGGAAACACACTGGAACACTTAGGGGTAGGCCCTCACTTCCTAAAAAAGACTCCAGATGCAGTAGAAATCAAGACCAAAATAAACAATTGGGACCTCATCAAACTAAGAAGCTTCTGTACAGCTAGAGAAACAATCAACAAAGTAAAAAGGCAACCCACAGAATGGGAGAAGATCTTCGCACACGACATAGGTGATAGAGGGCTAATATCCAGAATATACAAAGAGCTACAAAACAACCAAAATGTCAAAACAAACAAGCCACTCAAGAAATGGGCACGGGAAATGGGCAGACACTTCACAAAGGAACAAACCCAAATGGCAAATAAACATATGAAAAAATGCTCAAGTTCCCTGGCAATAAGGGAAATCCAAATTAAAACATCAATGAGGTACCACCTAACGCCAGTAAGACTGGCCCACATGAATAAAAGCACCAACGACACTTGTTGGCGAGGTTGCGGGGAAAAGGGAACCCTACTCCACTGCTGGTGGGGCTGCAGGCTAGTACAGCCTCTATGGAAATCAGTATGGAGAATATTCAAACAACTCAAATTCAACATACCGTATGATCCAGCAATAGCACTCCTAGGAATATATCCAGAACACTTGTTCTATGAGAAACCAACATGTACTCCTATGTTCATAGCAGCACAATCAGTAATTGCAAAAACATGGAAACAACCAAAATGCCCATCAACAGAGGATTGGATAAGAAAGCTATGGTTCATCTACTCCATGGAATACTACTCAGCTATTAAAAAAAACAAAATGCAGTTCTTTGTGGCCAAATGGGCCAAACTGGAAACCATAATGCTAAGGGAAATGAGCCAATCCCAAAAGGTTAAATACCACATGTTTGCCTTGATTTAAGATGATATGATGTTATGTATAACATGTTATGTTTTGAATGTTATATGTTGTGTATAAACTGAAATTGAAGTATAGGTGAGGTGGTCACAGAAGGTGGCTAGGAACCCGCATTTACTTTTAACATATTGGTTACTCATTACTATGTCAATTAATTCCATAATGATGTAAATTTTTGCTGATGGTATGTTGGAGCTTTCAATTGACTGGGATGATACTCTGCTGGCTCTGTCATCAGACCAGAGAGGGTATACCTAAGAAACCGTTGAACTTGACGGGACAATAAGATGCTGGACTCTATGTTTGGTATACGCTTGCAATGGGGAAATCTCAACTGAACTTGAGCTGTGGTTATGCAACAAGGTGGAGGAATCCACCATGGTGGGAGGGTTTGGGGAGGGGTGGGGAGAACCCAAGTATCTATGTAACTGTGTCACATAATACAATGTAATTACTGAAGTTAAATAATAAATAATTAAAAAAAAAAAAAAAAAAAAGAAAAAGATATTCCAAGTGAATGGTAAGGAAAAATGTGCAGGTGTAGCTATTCTTATATCAGATGATATAGACATTGTTGTGAAATTATTTGAAGAGATGAAGAATAATACCACAAAATGTTCCAAGGATCCACTCAGCAAAAAGAAATTATCAAAATAAATGTATCCATGCCAAATGCCAAAGTGTCTAGCCATGTGAAACAAATATTAACAGGTTTACAGGCAGAAACAGACTCCAATACAATCATTGCAGGGGACCATAATAACCTTAACATCAATCAACAGGTCAAACACAGAAACTCAGTAGAAACAACAGAACTATCCCAAACTCTAGAGCAAATGGACGTACTTTATAATTTCATCCTAAAAAGAGAGAATGTACTTTTTTTCATCAGTACGTGGAACCATTTCCAGAATTGACTCTGTTATAAATAGGCCACAAAACAAGCATTAGTAATTGAAAAATAAAATAGAAACCATACCATTCACGTCATCCATTGGTAAATCCGAGCGCTGGAACTGTGTGGTGGCCTGGCCAGGTTTGGTTGCGATAAAAACAGTACAACACACCAAATGCCAAAGTGAAATGGCCTGTGCCAATAGGGAATGCAGCACTCAACCAGCACACCTCCCACTGGTTTAGGTGAGGGATGAGTGTGTGGTGGGCAGAGCCAGGAAGAGCTGCAATACTCATTGGTTGCAATGGAGGTCGGGGCTCAGAATAGAACCAACCTAGGGGTTAGAACCACCAGCTGATCGGAGTGATGGACTGTGGCGGGCACTGTGCTTAATAGTAGTGCATGTAGGAGCCTGGACTGGGAACACCTCAAAGTTTCTTTGGGGATTCCCCTGAACAAAATGGAGGAATCAAAACATTAACCAAGAAAAGATAGAAGATGGAGTACATCAATCAACCACCTCAGCTATATGTTTGCAGCGAAAAACTGGACAAGAGGAAACTCTAAGATGGACTATGTCAATCAGTGGACTCTGCACCAGTCTCATCGTACCTGGATTGTTGCTGATGATATGTTGGCGCTTCTAATTGATCGAGGTGACGCTCTGCTGGCTCTGCCTTCAAACCTGAGAGGGTCTCCCTAAGAGGCTGTTGAACCTGACTGGACAAGTGGGATGCTGGACTCTGTATGGTGTGAGCTTTTAATTAGGGAATCTCAACGCAACTTGAGCTGTGGTTATGCATCAAGGTGAAGGAACTCACCATGGGGGAAGGATTTGGGGTGAAGGGGGGAGAATCCCAGTACCTATGAAACTGTGTCATGTAATACAATGTAATTAATGAATAAATGAATAGAAAAAAATAATTTAAAAAAAAGAAAAAAAACTGTTGGCCAAGAAGAACTTATCCTGAAAAGATCTTCTTTGTCTTTCAAAATGAAATAAAATTTCTCCATAAGAAAGAAAAAACTCCAAGATTTGCCTCTTATAAACCTGACGAATAAATGATACTTAAGATGTTTTCATGAAAGAAAAAGCAAGTAGCAACTACAAAAACCAAACCAAACATGTAGAACACCCCACTAAATGTCTTACAGAAACTAAAGCAAAGAACAACCCATTGCTAAAATGACAGGAACGAACTGCCACCTATCCAGGATACTAAATGTAAATGGATTAAACTCCTCAAACACCACAGATTAGAGGACTGAATCAAAAAATAAAACCCTGCTATCTCCTGCTTACAAGAGACACATCTCATCAGTAAAGATCAGAAGAAACTGAAAGTGAAAGGATAGAAAAAGATATTCCAAGTGAATGGTAAGGAAAAATGTGCAGGTGTAGCTATTCTTATATCAGATGATATAGACATTGTTGTGAAATTATTTGAAGAGATGAAGAATAATACCACAAAATGTTCCAAGGATCCACTCAGCAAAAAGAAATTATCAAAATAAATGTATCCATGCCAAATGCCAAAGTGTCTAGCCATGTGAAACAAATATTAACAGGTTTACAGGCAGAAACAGACTCCAATACAATCATTGCAGGGGACCACAATAACCTTAACATCAATCAACAGGTCAAACACAGAAACTCAGTAGAAACAACAGAACTATCCCAAACTCTAGAGCAAATGGACGTACTTTATAATTTCATCCTAAAAAGAGAGAATGTACTTTTTTTCATCAGTACGTGGAACCATTTCCAGAATTGACTCTGTTATAAATAGGCCACAAAACAAGCATTAGTAATTGAAAAATAAAATAGAAACCATACCATTCACGTCATCCATTGGTAAATCCGAGCGCTGGAACTGTGTGGTGGCCTGGCCAGGTTTGGTTGCGATAAAAACAGTACAACACACCAAATGCCAAAGTGAAATGGCCTGTGCCAATAGGGAATGCAGCACTCAACCAGCACACCTCCCACTGGTTTAGGTGAGGGATGAGTGTGTGGTGGGCAGAGCCAGGAAGAGCTGCAATACTCATTGGTTGCAATGGAGGTCGGGGCTCAGAATAGAACCAACCTAGGGGTTAGAACCACCAGCTGATCGGAGTGATGGACTGTGGCGGGCACTGTGCTTAATAGTAGTGCATGTAGGAGCCTGGACTGGGAACACCTCAAAGTTTCTTTGGGGATTCCCCTGAACAAAATGGAGGAATCAAAACATTAACCAAGAAAAGATAGAAGATGGAGTACATCAATCAACCACCTCAGCTATATGTTTGCAGCGAAAAACTGGACAAGAGGAAACTCTAAGATGGACTATGTCAATCAGTGGACTCTGCACCAGTCTCATCGTACCTGGATTGTTGCTGATGATATGTTGGCGCTTCTAATTGATCGAGGTGACGCTCTGCTGGCTCTGCCTTCAAACCTGAGAGGGTCTCCCTAAGAGGCTGTTGAACTTGACTGGACAAGTGGGATGCTGGACTCTGTATGGTGTGAGCTTTTAATTAGGGAATCTCAACGCAACTTGAGCTGTGGTTATGCATCAAGGTGAAGGAACTCACCATGGGGGAAGGATTTGGGGTGAAGGGGGGAGAATCCCAGTACCTATGAAATTGTGTCATGTAATACAATGTAATTAATGAATAAATGAATAGAAAAAAATAATTTAAAAAAAAGAAAAAAAACTGTTGGCCAAGAAGAACTTATCCTGAAAAGATCTTCTTTGTCTTTCAAAATGAAATAAAATTTCTCCATAAGAAAGAAAAAACTCCAAGATTTGCCTCTTATAAACCTGACGAATAAATGATACTTAAGATGTTTTCATGAAAGAAAAAACATATAGGAGGGCTGCGGGAGAGGACGTCTAGCTTGGATCCCGAACCCAGTCCGCCATGTGCCCATGGCTCATGGCGGGCTGGGCCCGGACATGCCTGGGTGCGGCCTGCTTCCTTCTGGGGTGAGTACGCCGAGGGGGGAGGCCTCCGTGACTGGGCATGTCCGGGACCCACCCAACACCCTCATTGGGTGGTGGGTGAACGGGATTGGGGAGGGGCGCAACCTCGGGCCTGCAGGATTTAACCTCCGGCTGCCAGAGGCGAGCCGAGGGCTGCGGGAGAGGACGTCTAGCTTGGATCCCGAACCCAGTCCGCCATGTGCCCATGGCTCATGGCGGGCTGGGCCCGGACATGCCTGGGTGCGGCCTGCTTCCTTCTGGGGTGAGTACGCCGAGGGGGGAGGCCTCCGTGACTGGGCATGTCCGGGACCCACCCAACACCCTCATTGGGTGGTGGGTGAATGGGATTGGGGAGGGGCGCAACCTCGGGCCTGCAGGATTTAACCTCCGGCTGCCAGAGGCGAGCCGAGGGCTGCGGGAGAGGACGTCTAGCTTGGATCCCGAACCCAGTCCGCCATGTGCCCATGGCTCATGGCGGGCTGGGCCCGGACATGCCTGGGTGCGGCCTGCTTCCTTCTGGGGTGAGTACGCCGAGGGGGGAGGCCTCCGTGACTGGGCATGTCCGGGACCCACCCAACACCCTCATTGGGTGGTGGGTGAACGGGATTGGGGAGGGGCGCAACCTCGGGCCTGCAGGATTTAACCTCCGGCTGCCAGAGGCGAGCCGAGGGCTGCGGGAGAGGACGTCTAGCTTGGATCCCGAACCCAGTCCGCCATGTGCCCATGGCTCATGGCGGGCTGGGCCCGGACATGCCTGGGTGCGGCCTGCTTCCTTCTGGGGTGAGTACGCCGAGGGGGGAGGCCTCCATGACTGGGCATGTCCGGGACCCACCCAACACCCTCATTGGGTGGTGGGTGAACGGGATTGGGGAGGGGCGCAACCTCGGGCCTGCAGGATTTAACCTCCGGCTGCCAGAGGCGAGCCGAGGGCTGCGGGAGAGGACGTCTAGCTTGGATCCCGAACCCACTCCGCCATGTGCCCATGGCTCATGGCGGGCTGGGCCCGGACATGCCTGGGTGCGGCCTGCTTCCTTCTGGGGTGAGTACGCCGAGGGGGGAGGCCTCCGTGACTGGGCATGTCCGGGACCCACCCAACACCCTCATTGGGTGGTGGGTGAACGGGATTGGGGAGGGGCGCAACCTCGGGCCTGCAGGATTTAACCTCCGGCTGCCAGAGGCGAGCCGAGGGCTGCGGGAGAGGACGTCTAGCTTGGATCCCGAACCCAGTCCACCATGTGCCCATGGCTCATGGCGGGCTGGGCCCGGACATGCCTGGGTGCGGCCTGCTTCCTTCTGGGGTGAGTACGCCGAGGGGGGAGGCCTCCGTGACTGGGCATGTCCGGGACCCACCCAACACCCTCATTGGGTGGTGGGTGAACGGGATTGGGGAGGGGCGCAACCTCGGGCCTGCAGGATTTAACCTCCGGCTGCCAGAGGCGAGCCGAGGGCTGCGGGAGAGGACGTCTAGCTTGGATCCCGAACCCACTCCGCCATGTGCCCATGGCTCATGGCGGGCTGGGCCCGGACATGCCTGGGTGCGGCCTGCTTCCTTCTGGGGTGAGTACGCCGAGGGGGGAGGCCTCCGTGACTGGGCATGTCCGGGACCCACCCAACACCCTCATTGGGTGGTGGGTGAACGGGATTGGGGAGGGGCGCAACCTCGGGCCTGCAGGATTTAACCTCCGGCTGCCAGAGGCGAGCCGAGGGCTGCGGGAGAGGACGTCTAGCTTGGATCCCGAACCCAGTCCGCCATGTGCCCATGGCTCATGGCGGGCTGGGCCCGGACATGCCTGGGTGCGGCCTGCTTCCTTCTGGGGTGAGTACGCCGACGGGGGAGGCCTCCGTGACTGGGCATGTCCGGGACCCACCCAACACCCTCATTGGGTGGTGGGTGAACGGGATTGGGGAGGGGCGCAACCTCGGGCCTGCAGGATTTAACCTCCGGCTGCCAGAGGCGAGCCGAGGGCTGCGGGAGAGGACGTCTAGCTTGGATCCCGAACCCAGTCCGCCATGTGCCCATGGCTCATGGCGGGCTGGGCCCGGACATGCCTGGGTGCGGCCTGCTTCCTTCTGGGGTGAGTACGCCGACGGGGGAGGCCTCCGTGACTGGGCATGTCCGGGACCCACCCAACACCCTCATTGGGTGGTGGGTGAACGGGATTGGGGAGGGGCGCAACCTCGGGCCTGCAGGATTTAACCTCCGGCTGCCAGAGGCGAGCCGAGGGCTGCGGGAGAGGACGTCTAGCTTGGATCCCGAACCCACTCCGCCATGTGCCCATGGCTCATGGCGGGCTGGGCCCGGACATGCCTGGGTGCGGCCTGCTTCCTTCTGGGGTGAGTACGCCGAGGGGGGAGGCCTCCGTGACTGGGCATGTCCGGGACCCACCCAACACCCTCATTGGGTGGTGGGTGAACGGGATTGGGGAGGGGCGCAACCTCGGGCCTGCAGGATTTAACCTCCGGCTGCCAGAGGCGAGCCGAGGGCTGCGGGAGAGGACGTCTAGCTTGGATCCCGAACCCAGTCCGCCATGTGCCCATGGCTCATGGCGGGCTGGGCCCGGACATGCCTGGGTGCGGCCTGCTTCCTTCTGGGGTGAGTACGCCGAGGGGGGAGGCCTCCGTGACTGGGCATGTCCGGGACCCACCCAACACCCTCATTGGGTGGTGGGTGAACGGGATTGGGGAGGGGCGCAACCTCGGGCCTGCAGGATTTAACCTCCGGCTGCCAGAGGCGAGCCGAGGGCTGCGGGAGAGGACGTCTAGCTTGGGTCCCGAACCCACTCCGCCATGTGCCCATGGCTCATGGCGGGCTGGGCCCGGACATGCCTGGGTGCGGCCTGCTTCCTTCTGGGGTGAGTACGCCGACGGGGGAGGCCTCCGTGACTGGGCATGTCCGGGACCCACCCAACACCCTCATTGGGTGGTGGGTGAACGGGATTGGGGAGGGGCGCAACCTCGGGCCTGCAGGATTTAACCTCCGGCTGCCAGAGGCGAGCCGAGGGCTGCGGGAGAGGACGTCTAGCTTGGATCCCGAACCCAGTCCGCCATGTGCCCATGGCTCATGGCGGGCTGGGCCCGGACATGCCTGGGTGCGGCCTGCTTCCTTCTGGGGTGAGTACGCCGAGGGGGGAGGCCTCCGTGACTGGGCATGTCCGGGACCCACCCAACACCCTAATTGGGTGGTGGGTGAACGGGATTGGGGAGGGGCGCAACCTCGGGCCTGCAGGATTTAACCTCCGGCTGCCAGAGGCGAGCCGAGGGCTGCGGGAGAGGACGTCTAGCTTGGATCCCGAACCCACTCCGCCATGTGCCCATGGCTCATGGCGGGCTGGGCCCGGACATGCCTGGGTGCGGCCTGCTTCCTTCTGGGGTGAGTACGCCGAGGGGGGAGGCCTCCGTGACTGGGCATGTCCGGGACCCACCCAACACCCTCATTGGGTGGTGGGTGAACGGGATTGGGGAGGGGCGCAACCTCGGGCCTGCAGGATTTAACCTCCGGCTGCCAGAGGCGAGCCGAGGGCTGCGGGAGAGGACGTCTAGCTTGGATCCCGAACCCACTCCGCCATGTGCCCATGGCTCATGGCGGGCTGGGCCCGGACATGCCTGGGTGCGGCCTGCTTCCTTCTGGGGTGAGTACGCCGACGGGGGAGGCCTCCGTGACTGGGCATGTCCGGGACCCACCCAACACCCTCATTGGGTGGTGGGTGAACGGGATTGGGGAGGGGCGCAACCTCGGGCCTGCAGGATTTAACCTCCGGCTGCCAGAGGCGAGCCGAGGGCTGCGGGAGAGGACGTCTAGCTTGGATCCCGAACCCAGTCCGCCATGTGCCCATGGCTCATGGCGGGCTGGGCCCGGACATGCCTGGGTGCGGCCTGCTTCCTTCTGGGGTGAGTACGCCGACGGGGGAGGCCTCCGTGACTGGGCATGTCCGGGACCCACCCAACACCCTCATTGGGTGGTGGGTGAACGGGATTGGGGAGGGGCGCAACCTCGGGCCTGCAGGATTTAACCTCCGGCTGCCAGAGGCGAGCCGAGGGCTGCGGGAGAGGACGTCTAGCTTGGATCCCGAACCCAGTCCGCCATGTGCCCATGGCTCATGGCGGGCTGGGCCCGGACATGCCTGGGTGCGGCCTGCTTCCTTCTGGGGTGAGTACGCCGAGGGGGGAGGCCTCCGTGACTGGGCATGTCCGGGACCCACCCAACACCCTCATTGGGTGGTGGGTGAACGGGATTGGGGAGGGGCGCAACCTCGGGCCTGCAGGATTTAACCTCCGGCTGCCAGAGGCGAGCCGAGGGCTGCGGGAGAGGACGTCTAGCTTGGATCCCGAACCCAGTCCGCCATGTGCCCATGGCTCATGGCGGGCTGGGCCCGGACATGCCTGGGTGCGGCCTGCTTCCTTCTGGGGTGAGTACGCCGAGGGGGGAGGCCTCCGTGACTGGGCATGTCCGGGACCCACCCAACACCCTCATTGGGTGGTGGGTGAACGGGATTGGGGAGGGGCGCAACCTCGGGCCTGCAGGATTTAACCTCCGGCTGCCAGAGGCGAGCCGAGGGCTGCGGGAGAGGACGTCTAGCTTGGATCCCGAACCCACTCCGCCATGTGCCCATGGCTCATGGCGGGCTGGGCCCGGACATGCCTGGGTGCGGCCTGCTTCCTTCTGGGGTGAGTACGCCGAGGGGGGAGGCCTCTGTGACTGGGCATGTCCGGGACCCACCCAACACCCTCATTGGGTGGTGGGTGAACGGGATTGGGGAGGGGCGCAACCTCGGGCCTGCAGGATTTAACCTCCGGCTGCCAGAGGCGAGCCGAGGGCTGCGGGAGAGGACGTCTAGCTTGGATCCCGACCTCAGTCCGCCATGTGCCCATGGCTCATGGCGGGCTGGGCCCGGACATGCCTGGGTGCGGCCTGCTTCCTTCTGGGGTGAGTACGCCGAGGGGGGAGGCCTCCGTGACTGGGCATGTCCGGGACCCACCCAACACCCTCATTGGGTGGTGAACGGGATTGGGGAGGGGCGCAACCTTGGGCCTGCAGGATTTAACCTCCGGCTGCCAGAGGCGAGCCGAGGGCTGCGGGAGAGGACGTCTAGCTTGGATCCCGAATCCAGTCCGCCATGTGCCCATGGCTCATGGCGGGCTGGCCGCCCGGCCGGGGAGCTCTGGGGTATTGGACATCTGAATCGCTGCTGAGATAGCTCTAGAGTGACCCCACTGTTTCTGGGATCTGAGTCAATCCTAAAGATTCCCAATGCCAGTAACTCTTCCTTTGAAGAACTTCCAATCCCTTAATAATGCTGAGCTTTGAACACCTATCAAGTAAAAGATAAGCTCCGGCTTGTGTAGCAGGCTGGCACCTAATGGTCCTCGGAGCAACCACGTGCAGGTGCGTGATTTACAGCTAGGAACGGTCCCAATCTGGGATGCCACAGCTGGTATGAGGTTCCCACCAAGGGGTGTATGTGCTGGAATGGGGGCTGCGTTCTATCTAGGAAACAGTTGCAGTCACCCGAGGCACTAGTGTGGGCTGGGATTGGATGCACCAGGCCGGTTCAGATCCCAGCACCATCTGATGTTATGGAGAAACAGGGTAGATGTGGGACTGACTAGGCTGGGTCTCAATCCCCTTCTGAGCCATGTGTGAGCTGTATGTGGGTATGGACGAGCCATGGCTGGGCTGAAACATCCAACAACAAGAGTCAGAATGGGGTGAAAGCCAGCCAGGAAAAGCCACTGTTCCTGCTAGGACAGGAGGTGAACTGAGTAGGGTTGGCTCAAGATCCCCCTGGCAAGCGCAAAATCTGGCATTGGGAGGGGTTCTGATGGAGGAGCCTGGGCAACTCCTCTGGCAGGACACAGTCCCTGCAGGTAAGCGCGAGAAGCATGATTGGAAACAGCCCAGAATAGGCCATGGAAAGTTTCCCCCTGGCATGCACTCGGCATGGGTCAGGAGCAGGCCAGGCTGAATCAGTTCATGTCATCCTCTGGCAAATCCGAACACCAGAACAGAGTGTGGAATGTGCCGGGTTTGGTTGCGACAAAACCAGTACACATACTGGAACGCCAGGGCGTGGTTGCCTGTACTGGATATGAATGCAGCACCCATCCAGCACACGTGAGATCCAGGAAGGGAGGGGCAGAGCTGGCGGGGGGGTTAAGGGGCTGGTCCCCTCGCTGGACAACCACTCCCACTGGAGAGTGTTGGCTGGGATAGAGACAGAAGCAAGGCTACAACACCTGTGCGCTGCATGTGGACAAGATCAGGGCCACAGCATCAGCTGGCAGAAGCTGGCACTGGGGACTAATTCTGTCCAGTCAAATCACAGGACCACCTAAAGAGTGCATAAACCGGGACAGAGAGACCTGGGAGGGAAAAAGTGGGTTCCCCCTTCTTGGGTCACTATTCCCGTGGGAGGGCATGAAAACTAGGACGGGGGCTGGGATGGCTAGACAGAGGCACTCAACAACATCTGTGAGGGCTGGATGGTTGAGTCGATTAGATAGAACTAAGCTTTAATACCCATTGACAAGTACCAGAGCCAAATGGGATGGGGGACAGACTGGTCTTCTGCTACACAAATTGGCAAACCAGGGTAGGGGGCAGGCTTGGTGGGGGTTATTGTGGGTCGCCCCGACTAGGCTGCAGCTCCCACTGGTTGATGTAAGGGCCGAACCAGACTGGACTGCAACACCCATTGGTTCCAGTGCAACTCGGGACTGAAAACAGAACCAACACAGCAATTGCAACCACCAGCTGATCAGGGTGATGGACTGTGCCGGGCCCTGTGCTTGCTAGAACATACAAGAATCTGGTCTGGGAATACCTCAAAGTATCTTTGGAGATCTCCCCACTTGAACTGCTGGACTCAGAATTCTAACCAAGAAAAGACAGAAGACAGAATAGGACAATCATTCATCTCAGCTACATGTTGGCAGCGAAATATGGGACAAATGGAGACTTCATGATGGACCATATCAATCAGTGGACCACCTCATCGAGCGAAACTGGCAGTGACTCATAACTGGAGAACTATTAACTCCACTTGAGCACATATCTCAGAGCATGCCCCACATATGGGACTTGGGGTGGGCGGGAAACCGGGTGGGGCTTCTCCCTCAATACCCCCTTTTACCTCAGATACATGATGGAAACAATATGGACATAATAGCATTGCCCACCTCCCTATCCCCCTGAACCTTTTTTTTTTTTCCCTCTCTTTCTTGATTTTCCTTCAACTATAGTTAACTATGTAAAGATTGTCAACAACAATACAATAAAATGGATTATATATAAAAAAAAAAAAAAGAAAGAAAAAACAAGTAGCAACTACAAAAACCAAACCAAACATGTAGAACACCCCACTAAATGTCTTACAGAAACTAAAGCAAAGAACAACCCATTGCTAAAATGACAGGAACGAACTGCCACCTATCCAGGATACTAAATGTAAATGGATTAAACTCCTCAAACACCACAGATTAGAGGACTGAATCAAAAAATAAAACCCTGCTATCTCCTGCTTACAAGAGACACATCTCATCAGCAAAGATCAGAAGAAACTGAAAGTGAAAGGATAGAAAAAGATATTCCAAGTGAATGGTAAGGAAAAATGTGCAGGTGTAGCTATTCTTATATCAGATGATATAGACATTGTTGTGAAATTATTTGAAGAGATGAAGAATAATACCACAAAATGTTCCAAGGATCCACTCAGCAAAAAGAAATTATCAAAATAAATGTATCCATGCCAAATGCCAAAGTGTCTAGCCATGTGAAACAAATATTAACAGGTTTACAGGCAGAAACAGACTCCAATACAATCATTGCAGGGGACCATAATAACCTTAACATCAATCAACAGGTCAAACACAGAAACTCAGTAGAAACAACAGAACTATCCCAAACTCTAGAGCAAATGGACGTACTTTATAATTTCATCCTAAAAAGAGAGAATGTACTTTTTTTCATCAGTACGTGGAACCATTTCCAGAATTGACTCTGTTATAAATAGGCCACAAAACAAGCATTAGTAATTGAAAAATAAAATAGAAACCATACCATTCACGTCATCCATTGGTAAATCCGAGCGCTGGAACTGTGTGGTGGCCTGGCCAGGTTTGGTTGCGATAAAAACAGTGCAACACACCAAATGCCAAAGTGAAATGGCCTGTGCCAATAGGGAATGCAGCACTCAACCAGCACACCTCCCACTGGTTTAGGTGAGGGATGAGTGTGTGGTGGGCAGAGCCAGGAAGAGCTGCAATACTCATTGGTTGCAGTGGAGGTCGGGGCTCAGAATAGAACCAACCTAGGGGTTAGAACCACCAGCTGATCGGAGTGAATGACTGTGGCGGGCACTGTGCTTAATAGTAGTGCATGTAGGAGCCTGGACTGGGAACACCTCAAAGTTTCTTTGGGGATTCCCCTGAACAAAATGGAGGAATCAAAACATTAACCAAGAAAAGATAGAAGATGGAGTACATCAATCAACCACCTCAGCTATATGTTTGCAGCGAAAAACTGGACAAGAGGAAACTCTAAGATGGACTATGTCAATCAGTGGACTCTGCACCAGTCTCATCGTACCTGGATTGTTGCTGATGATATGTTGGCGCTTCTAATTGATCGAGGTGACGCTCTGCTGGCTCTGCCTTCAAACCTGAGAGGGTCTCCCTAAGAGGCCGTTGAACTTGACTGGACAAGTGGGATGCTGGACTCTGTATGGTGTGAGCTTTTAATTAGGGAATCTCAACGCAACTTGAGCTGTGGTTATGCATCAAGGTGAAGGAACTCACCATGGGGGAAGGATTTGGGGTGAAGGGGGGAGAATCCCAGTACCTATGAAATTGTGTCATGTAATACAATGTAATTAATGAATAAATGAATAGAAAGAAATAATTTAAAAAAAAGAAAAAAAACTGTTGGCCAAGAAGAACTTATCCTGAAAAGATCTTCTTTGTCTTTCAAAATGAAATAAAATTTCTCCATAAGAAAGAAAAAACTCCAAGATTTGCCTCTTATAAACCTGATGAATAAATGATACTTAAGATGTTTTCATGAAAGAAAAAACAAGTAGCAACTACAAAAACCAAACCAAACATGTAGAACACCCCACTAAATGTCTTACAGAAACTAAAGCAAAGAACAACCCATTGCTAAAATGACAGGAACGAACTGCCACCTATCCAGGATACTAAATGTAAATGGATTAAACTCCTCAAACACCACAGATTAGAGGACTGAATCAAAAAATAAAACCCTGCTATCTCCTGCTTACAAGAGACACATCTCATCAGCAAAGATCAGAAGAAACTGAAAGTGAAAGGATAGAAAAAGATATTCCAAGTGAATGGTAAGGAAAAATGTGCAGGTGTAGCTATTCTTATATCAGATGATATAGACATTGATGTGAAAGTATTTAAAGAGATGAAGAATAATACCACAAAATGACCCAAGGATCCATTCAGCAAAAGAGATCACCAAAATAAATGTATCTATGCCAAATGCCAAAGCATCTAGCTATGTGAAACAAATATTACCAGGTTTACAGGCAGAAACAGACTCCAATACAATCATTGCAGGGGACCATAATAACCTTAACATCAATCAACAGGTCAAACACAGAAACTCAGCAAAGAAGCAGCAGAACTAACATAAACTCTAGAGCAAATGGACTTACTTCATAATTTCATCCTAAAAAAAGAGAATGCACTTTTTTTTCATCATAGAACCATCTCTAGAATTGACCATGTTATAAATAGGCCACAAAACAAGCATTAGTAATTGAAAAATAAAATAGAAACCATACCATGCATCTTCTCAGACCATCGTGGAGTGAAGCTAGAGACCAAGAAGTCAAAACACCAACAAAGACTTACAAACACGTGGAGACTGAATTACATGTTACTAAATGAGAAATGGATTAGAGAAGAAATCAAGGGGAAATTAAAAATTGCTTGAAAAAATGAAGGACACAATACAACATATCAAAATGTATGGGACACATTCAAGCCTTATTTAAGAGGAAAGTTCATCTCAATTAGTACTTATGTTAAGAAACTAGAAAAGCACAAAGTAAATGAGCTAAGCTTGCAGTTGAAGAAACAGAAAAGCAACAGTAAAAGCAATCCAAGATTAGACCAAAAAAAAAGAAAAAAAAGAAACAATCAAAATAAAGGAGGAAATAAACCAAATACAGACAACTGCACATAAAATTGATGAGTCAAAGAGTTTGTTCTCTGTGAAAACAAATAAGACTTTGCACAAGCCCAAGTAATTAAAAACATGAGGGAGAAGATACCCATCAATAGCATCAGAGGTGAGAAGGGTAATATGACCATACATACCTGGAACACAGAGAGAATTATTAGGAACTATTGCAAGGAACAAAATATCAGAAGAGTTAGAAGAGAGGGAGGGTTATTTGGAAACATACAATCCACCAAAAATGAATCAAGAAGCAATTAACAATCTAAATAGACCAAAAACAAAGTGATATTGAATGCGTAATTAAAACCCTACCAACCAAGAAAAGTCCTGGACCAGATGGCTTCACTGCTCAATTCTACCAAACATTTCAAGAGGAGCTTACTCCAATCCCACACAAGCTTTTCCAAACTACAGAAAGAGAGGCAATCCTTCCAAACTCTTTCTATGAAGCTAATATCACCTTTATACCAAAGCCAGATAAACAACATAAAATCAATATCCTTGGTGAACATAGATGCAAAGATTCTCAAGAAAATGCTAACCAACAGGATCCAACAGCACATCAGGCAGATCATTCACCCGGGCCAGGTGGAATTCATCTTAGGCTGGCAGGGATGGCTCAACATTTACAAATCAATAAATGTGATACATCACATAAACACAATGAAAATAAGACCCATATGATCATCTCATGTGTTTTGATATCAGTTTCATTTCTTCTAGATACTTCCCTTTCTCTTGTCAAACCATTACTGGCTCATGGATTACAGAGTGGCATCACTTCACCTAAGAGTCTTGTGTTTTCTTGTTGTCCCCCATGCATTGGTTACTCAGTGGCGTGTTGTTTCATGGTGCTGTAATTTTGTTGTTGTTCCAGTTCATGCTGGTTGTTGACCTTATTTCATGGCTTCCAACTGATGGGAACATATAGTGATGCAGTGGTAGAAACTACCATATCCAGATGTGGGCATACAATGCCATATGCATCTGCTGTCAAATCAGAGATGCAATCCCAATGAAGATGTCAGAAATGTATAGACAATGGGATGCTGGACGGACATTGTCTGTACGAGCAAAGTTTGGGCACACTTAAATAACACACTGATGGAATTGTACACTTTATGAAGAACTATATTATCATAACATACTGAGAAAAAACTGTAGGGGGTGGGAATCCCAGTCTCTATCAAATTGTATCATGAAAATCAAAAATTCAATATAAAAATCTAAATAAACACATAAATACATAAATAAATAAATTTAGGGCCTGGCACAGTAGAGCAGTAGCTAAAGTCTTTGCCTTACATGTACCAGCATTACTTATGGGCACTGGTTTGTATCCTGGCTGCTCACCTCCCTCCCAGCTTCCTGCAAAAGCAGTAGAGGGGGGCTTCATGCCTTGGAACCCAGCAGCTTCCTGGAAAACCTGGAAGAACTTCCTGGCTCCTAGCGTAACTTAAGCTCAACTTTGGCTGATCTGGTCATTGTGCACACTTGAGGAGTGAACCAGTAGATGGAAGATCTTTCTTTTCATCTCTTCTTCTCTGTGTAAATCTGACTTGCCAATTAAAATCTATTAGAAAATAAGTTTATCAAATTGTAACTTAAGAATGGTGTTATAAGCTGATTTATAGTTATCAAGATTTCACTCCTGAATCAAGATGGCGGAATAGGGTAAGGACACATTTATACAGATGGAAAAACATTTAACCAGGATGAAGCAGAGAGGACATATTTTCAGGAAATAGGATAGGACAGAACAACAGCAGAGGGGTACCTGGAGACTGACAGACACAGGAAAGCAGCGGACACAGCAGTGTGGTGTTGCAGAGACTGATATTCCAGCACAGCGATCTGAACTCCACAGCAACCGGAAATCCACCAGCAACCAGGAGGGAAGGGACTTTCACTGGGAGTTCGGGTGGTGAACCCAAAGAACTGTCCATTCTGCTGGTCCGTTTGATTTGACCAGTAGCAGAGACAAAGCAGCAGATCTCAGACGGGCAGTGTGAGAGCAGAGTGGATTTCACAGTCCAGTCAGCCCCCTAGAGCTGAATTGGGCACCATTTTGCCTAAGGAGGAAAGGGCGAGAGGACTGAGCATGCACTAATCTGGGAGTGAGCTCATTTCTGTCTGGGTGAACTGCAATGAGGTGGCATTCTACGGGTTCCACTCAGGGCAGGTCTGGGATAGCCCTCAGATCTGGCGGCCAGCAGATCAAGAACCTTAGTGCTTGTATTGCAGGCGCCATTTTGGGCACTGTGGCAATAGCTTTGGGACTGCAGGGGACAACAGTGAACTGTGCATGTGCTGATCTCGCGAGAACTTGCTGAGGTCCGTGACGGCACTGGTCGCAAAGGAAAATGATACTGACTGTGTCATCGTACGGGTCAAAATAGGTCCCTGTGCCACCCAGATCTAATGTCCAACAGATTCCGACAAGATCTGCACCACCAACAACCTAATTATATAGGACACCTGGTGTCTCTCTAATCCTGGGACCTGCTCAAACCAGAAGTGGGAGAAAGGTTGCAGACAATGGTGCAATCTCACCACAGTATCACAGGAGGTGTGAGTGGTGAGCCAAGAGCTGGGGCTGTGGAGAAAACAGTAGAAATCTGACATAAGAACCCAGACCTGGAACTCGCTGGAGGTTGTGGCACAAGTGGCTGCAAGAAAAGTTGTGTACCAACAGCAATAAATAAAATTGCATTGTAGACCTGTGGGTGACACAGCTTAGAAACCTGCCCCAAGGAGAAGACTCTGCTAACCAGAAGTACAATGATCAAGAGCAAAAGAAGAGACAAAGGCACAATGAATACTGCCGAAAACTCTCCTGCAAGGGACCAAAACCCTATGCCAATCTCAGAGTTAACTGAGGAAGACATCAAGAAAATGGGGCACACAGAATCCATAAGACTCATTTTAAAGATTCTGATCAACAATGAGAAGATCATGCAAGAGTTCAAAGAATTTAAGGAAGCAATAAAGCAAATCAAGGTTGGTATATCAGAAATTAAGAACACAGTAGAGCAAATTAAGAGTACAGTGGAGAGTCTCCAAAATAGAATGAAGCAAGCATAAGAAAGAATCTCAGAATTGGAAGGTATTTCCTGTCACCAGGGAGAAGCAAACAAAAAGCAGGAAGCAGAGCTGGATCAGGCCAAAAAAAATATTCAAGAATTGAAAGACACTATTAAGAGGCCAAATATAAGAGTTATGGGAGTCCCAGAAGGTGCAGAAAGAGAAACTGAGTTTGCAAATGTATTTAATGAAATAATAAAGGAAAATTTCCCTAATCTGGAGAAAGAATTGGGAAACAAGCTCCAGGAGGGGCACAGAACTCCCAACAGGCTTGACCAAAAGCGATCTTCACCACGACATATGATCATCAAGCTCTCTTCAATTGAACATAAGGAAAAGATCCTTAAATGTGCACGTGAAAAAAATCAATTGACATATAAATGAAAGCCAATTAAGCTCACAGGAGATCTCTCACAGGAAACTCTACAGTCAAGAAGAGAACAGAGTGACATATTCCAGATTCTAAAAGAAAAAAATTGTCGGCCTAGGATAACATATCCATCAAAGCTTTCTTTTGTCTTTGAAAATGAAATAAAATTCTTCCACAGTAAAGAAAATCTAAAAGAATTTGCCTCTTCCAAACCTGTCCTACAAATGATACTTCAAGATGTTCTCTTGACAGAGAAGAGGAATAGCACCTACCAAAACCAAAGGCAAACGGGAAGAACATCCCAGTAAAATGACAACAGAAGACTAAACCAATGAACAACCCACTGCTAAAATGACAGGACTAACGTAACACCCATGTATATTAAACTCTGAATGTAAATGGCTTAAGCTTAATCAAACATCATAAAGTAGTACACTTGAATAAAAAACAAAACCCATCTGCTTATTGTCTAGAGGAGACACACTTCAACAAAGATTAGCGGAAACTATATCGCATGGGTTTTGTTGTTATTCTCTGTTAGTTTTATCTCTTCAAAACACTTCCTTCGGATTAAATCATTCAGTGACTCGTATATCATATGGTAGCATCATATTCTTCAAGAAGGTTCTTGATTTTCATTTCTTCAGCTACACATTAGTCATTTAATAGCATGCTATTTAACTTCTTGGTGTTTTAAATTTCTTTTTTCTTCCTGTTGTTGATTTTGTTCTGTGGCTCTTCATTTAAGGGGGTGTATAGTAGCTGTGTAATGGAGACTGTCATATCTAGTAACATGTCATTTAACTTCATGGCATTGTAAATTTCTATTTTTCTTTCTATTGTTGATTTTGTATCATGACTTCTCATTTAAGGGGATGTACAGTAGTTGTGTCATGGTGACTGTCATATGTAGTAACATGTCATTTAACTTCATGGCATTGTAAATTTCCTCTTTTCTTTCTATTGTTGATTTTGAAACATGATTTTTTATTTAAGGGGATGTACAGTAGCTGTGAAATGGAGATTAACATCTAGATGTGAGGATGCAGTGTGGTATGCATTTCTGCTTCCAGACAAAGATGGACTTACAATGAAACTGTTTACTATATCTTGAAAATAGGATTCTGGACTCTCTGCCAGTGTCCATGCCCGCAATGATGGACATATGCTGAGTATGAAGAACTATATGTTAGTAATGATATAGAGGAACTGGGGGGGAGGGAACTGGGAAGGGGATAAGGGAATATGAAACTATACTATAAAATAAGAATAATAATAAAATGTATTAAAAAAAAGATTTCACTCCTAATCACACATTATAGCACATTCAGAGTGGGCTGCTTTCAGGAATTGCCATCCCAACATTAAACATAATTGTGACATTGAAAAACATGTTAAATGTCACTGGCTGGTAGAGTTATAGGACAATCTCATTTTAATTTGTGCATCAGTTGCAAATTAAATAATACTTTTATACTACAATGTTAGTATGATTGTCAAATTAAATACAGCCTGGTGGGTGTAACTAATAGCCTATCTGCCCATAACCTGAGGCAAGGCTTCCATCCATGTGTGCAGAAGATGACCTGTGACACGTTTGAAGGGTATAAAGGGATAAACATGACTTCTATTCAATTACGGTGTCATTGTTGGGTGGGAGGCCTGTCAGACCTGTGTGGATGATCCCTCTGTCCTCAGACTAGGACCAGAGGTATGACAACCACACTGAGAAAGATTGGGACACACGGAATGCAAGGCAAGGGAAGCAATGCACAATTTATTGAACTCAATATAACAGATAACCTAGGCAACCAAGGAAAGACCCTCTAAGGATAGCCAACAGGAAAATAAAATAACAATCACCTTAGCAGCAAAGGGGTAAACATGGTTTTCTGGAACAGATTCTAAGAATTAAACCAATCAACTGCAGAAGGGAATAAGATCGGCTACAAATAACTAATGAGAAAGGAGGCACAGGGAGGTGCTGCTCATTCCCAGCCATGCTTGGCCAGCAAGGCAGCCACAGTTTTACACAACAAGTCTGCTTTCTGCTAGCACTCTCGTATGAGTTCTGGGATCCTGGGGCATCTGATGAACTGGTCCAGAGGTCACTTCCACAGATTTCCCTTTTTGTCTTCTCCTTTTCTTGTCCATAAAAGTTGTGCTTGCTTTACAATAAATGGACATGCCTTCAAACTGTCCCCATAGGTTCTTGCAGCTGGAGAACACTGATGTGTCACACCTTCAGTGATCAAGAGACCAGCTGGCAGCAAAACACACAGGACTCAAATGCAATAAAAACAGATTCCAAAATGGACAAGCAATTAAACAGATATTTCTCAGCATGATTCATCATCAGGTGAATGAAAATGGCAACCACAATGAGATACCACTTCATACACGTTGCAGTGTACTTCATTCAAACATGTTCACAAAGAAACATGGAAATTAGGCATTGCTGATCTAAGTGGAAAATGATGAAACTGGTATTGCAAATGGTACTCAAGAATTGCCTATAGTGTTCACCATTTCGCAAACTGTGGAACCAGTAAAGAGTATTCCCCTGGAAGACGCAGGGAGCATGTCAGTGGTTTAGTGGTCTGTCCCTGCTTCCTTTGAAAGCTCTCAATATTTGTGGATTGAACTGTGGCCTGATGCGCTGAGCTTCCCTTATGGGTACAGTTCATGTCCTGTGTGTTCCACTTTCAATCTAGTTTCCTGCTTTTGCCCTCGGAGAGCATTAAGGATGGCTCAAGGCCTTGGGCACCTGCACCTTTGTGGCAGATCCAAAAAAAAAGGCTCCTAGCTTTGGATAGGCTAAGCACTTTCCACTGCTGCCAAGTGGAGAATAAAGTTACACAGGGAAGAGCTCTCTCTCTCTCTCCTTTTTCTGAAACCTTGCATTTGAAATAAAAATCAAAGAGAATGCAACAGGGACCCAGCGCTGTGGTTTAAGAAATAAAGACACTGGCATGCCACAAGGACATTGGTTCATATCATGGATGCTCCACTTCTGACCCAACTCCCTGACAACAGGCCTGTAAATGAACTGGAGGATGGTTCAAGCACTTGGGTTCCTGTAATCAAGTTGCACACCTGGACAATACTCCTGGCTCATGGCTTCAGACTTGTTCATCTCTGCTCCACGTGCTTATCTGAGAAGCAAACCAGCACGTGGGAGATGTCTCTTCATTTCTCTCTCTTTCTCCCTTTCTCTCTTTTTTCGTAGACCTGCCTTTCAAATTAATAAATCTTAAAAACAAAAGCCCAAAAAACTAAGCCCTTGCCATGGCAAAACCACCCTTCAGTAGGACATGGCATTGTGGCATGGCAGCCTAAGCTACCATCTATGTCACTTCCAAACCAGTTATAAGCCAATGTGAATTGGAAACAGAGGCAGATGACTCAAGCACTTGGGTGGGAGACTCATCTGGGACACTCAGATGGACCTCCTGGTTCTTCTGAGCCATGATCCAGCCCTGACCACTGTGACCACTAGGAGAATCAATCAGCAGATAGCAGACATGTCTCTGTCATTCTCTCTCCTTCTCTTTCTGCATGTCAGTCTTTAAAATACATAAATAGAATGATTAATAAACACCACTTCAAACTTGGCAAATTCTTAGTTTCCATTTGAATCATGAATAATAATCATGTCTTAGCTATGCTATTAAAAACCTCAACAGAAAGTTTCAATCAGCTTTGACAATTCCAATATCATAGTTAAGACAATTTTGCCTTCTTTCTCTCATACCTGATTTTTCATTTTAGTTTAAAAATTCTCATAAAGTTCCTAAAATGAAATGTAAAACACGGTGAGAATTAAACAAACAACTTACTGAAGGTGTGTGTGTGTTCTCCAGTCTTGGAAGCATGAAGCGCGCTGCAGGGCTACACCTGCAAGAGAGGGTGGGCAGAGGGAGTGATGAGTTTTTCTTGCTTGTTCCCAGTCTCCTTAGTGATTCTTACTGTGCTAAGTAATGTCAAGGCAGGAAGCAGACACAACGCCTGGAGAAATAAGAGTAGTGCCTCACAAGTGCCAGGAAAGCTTCCTGGAACCACTATCAGCAATACAGTAACTGGCAGTGATGAAACTCAAGATATCATTGGGTTAATGCAAACAACTATTACTTATTGAAAAATGTTGCTGAACATGGCGCCTTAGCATAGTGGCTAAAAGTCTTCAGCTAGTATGTGTTAGGATCCGATATGGGTGCTGATTCATATCCCAACTGCTACATTTTTATTCCAGCAAGCTGCTTGTGTCCTGGGAAAACAGTCAAGAATTGCAATATACTTTAGGACCCTGCACACACTTGGGAGACTTGGGAGAAGCTCCTGGCTCCTGCCATGGATTGGCTGTCTTCTAGCTGTTGGGGCTCCTTGGAGAGTAAGCCAGGTGATAGAGAGTTTTCACTCTGTCTCTCCTCTCTATAAATCTATAATGCTGTGACTGTTAAACACTAGTTTATTTTTCTACAACTGTGATTACTACTGTCCAAATTACAAAATATCATAGAGAAAATATCATATTGTCAATAAAATGTATGCTACAGAGAAAGAATTGAGTGGTATAAAGTATTTCTGTATTTCTACAGTGAGCTGCATAGGACTTCAGGAAAGGACTTCCATTGGAACACTTCTTGCTGTTAACACTAACATCAGTAGAAGGCAAACATCTTTCAATTAAAGCAAATTTGTCTACACCTATATATGGAAAAATGATATAACACATATTTACATTCTATGCAGCCTTCTCGTAACTGTTCCAAATGAAAGCTCTTAAAACTTCAATGACACTTTCCCGTTCCTAATCTCAAAATGACACTTGACTTTATGATTTTATTTGCCTTAACCCATAGGATATCCATAAAAATGACAGCAACACAGTTTTGAAAAGAGATTTTACTGGGGGACCAGCACCCTAACTTAGCTGCTCAAGTCTTTGCCTTGCATGAGGAAGGATCCAATATGGGTGCTGCTTCATGTTCTGGCAGCTCCACTTCCCATCCAACTCCCTGCATGTGGCCTAGGAAAGCAGCAAGGGACAGCCTAAAGCCTTGGGACACTGCACCCATGTGGGAGACCCGGAAGAGGCTCCAGGCTCCTGGCTTGAGCTCCCCATAGCTCTGGCACTGGGGTCATTTGGGGTGTGAATCATTGGATGGGAGATCAAGAAAACTCTACAGGCCAGAAGAGAATGCAGTCACATATTCCTGTTTCTAAAAGCAAAAAGATGTCAGCCGACAACAGCATACCCAGAACAGCTTTCCTTTGTCTTTTAAAATGAGATAAACTTACTCCACATTAAAGAAAAGTTAAAAGAATTTATCTCTTCCAAACTCGCCCTACAAATGATACTTAAAAATGTTGTCTCAACAGAGAAGAGGAATAGCACCAACCAAAACCAAAGACAAATGTGAACAACATCCAAGTCAAATAACAACAGAAGACTAAATCAATTAACAACCCATTGTGACACTAACAGGACCAAATTATCACCCATTCATTTTAACCCTAAATGTAAATGGATTAAACTCATCAATCAAACATGAAGTCATAGATTAGTAGGCTGGATTAAAAAAAAAAGTATCGATTTATTGCCTACAGGAACACATCTCACTAAGAAAGATGAGTGGAAAATCT
Source organism: Ochotona princeps (assembly GCF_030435755.1). Lineage (NCBI taxonomy): Eukaryota > Metazoa > Chordata > Mammalia > Lagomorpha > Ochotonidae > Ochotona > Ochotona princeps. The sequence continues at coordinate 125,065,835 of NC_080833.1, read as the reverse complement.
ATCATATAGATTTAGATTTTTGTTAATTTTATTTTTTCAAAACACTTTCTTATTAATCAATGACTCATAGATCATACAGTAACATCATTTTCTCCAAGACAATTCTTGATTTTCTGTTCTTCAGCAACACATTAGCCATTCAGTAGCATGTTATTTAACTTCGTGGTGTTGTAAATTCATTTTTTCCTTCCTGTTGTTGATTTTGTTGTGTGGCTTTTCATTTAATGGGATGTACAGTAACTGTATAATGGAGACTATCATATCTATTAACATGTTATTTACCTTCAAGTCATTGTAAATTTCTATATTCTTCCTGTTGTTGATTTTGTATTGTGGCTTCTCACTTAAGCAGACATATAATAACTGGGTAATGCAGATGATCATATTCAGATGCGAGAATACAATGCAGTATGCATCTCTACTTCAAAACAAAGATGAACTCCCAATGAAACTCTTTACTATATCTTGACTATAGGATGCTGGACTTGGGCCCAGCAGTGTGGCCTAGCGGCTAAAGTCCTTGCCTTGAATGTCCAGGGATCCCACATGGGCGCCGGTTCTAATCCTGGCAGCTCCACTTCCCATCCAGCTCCCTGCTTGTGGCCTGGGAAAGCAGTCGAGGACAGCCCAAAGATTTGGGACTCTGCACTCGTGTGGGAGACCTGGAAGAGGTCCCTGGTTCCTAGCTTTGGATCGGTGCGCACTGGCCCATTGTGGCTCACTTGTGGAGTGAACCATTGGATGGAAGATCTTCCTCTCTGTCTCTCCTCCTCTCTGTATATCTGACTGTAACAAAATAAATAAATCTTTAAAAAAAAGGATGCTGGACTCTCTGCTATTCTCCATGCCTTAAATGATGGACCTATGTCTGTTTATGAAGAACTACACTACAGTAATGATATAGGGAAACTCAGTGAGGAGGGAAGGAATTCGGGAGGAAGTAAGGAAAATCCCACAGCCTATGGTACTGTATCAGAAAATCAAAATAATCATAAAAAAAAATAATTTTTTTAAAAACGTAACAAAAGAGAAAAAATGAATGAAAGAAGACAGAAAGAGCAAGAATTGAAAAACTATTGGCCTAATAAACCAGAAATAGGAAGGAGACCCACGCTGATCAAATATAAAATCAGAGAACAAAAAGGAAATATTACAATTGATACTGCAGAAATACAAAGAATAATTAGGAATTATTGCAAACCATTAGATGCCAGCAAATTAGAAAATCGAGTAGAAACGCAAAAACTTCTGGACACACACAATTTACCAAGTCTGAGGTTAAAACACAAAAAATCACATCAGGCAACCAACCGACACTGAGGTGAAATCAGTAACAAAGAGCCTTACCACAACATGAAGCTTGGGACCACGTGGAATCCCTGCTAAATTATACCAAATTTATAAGAGAGAAAGAACCCCAATACTTCTTAAACTTTCCTAAACAACGGAAAGGGCAGAAATCTTTCCAAACTTATTTTGAGGCCAGATTACCTTAAAACCAAAATCAAAGAAAGGTACAGTGAAAAAAAGAGAATTATTGACCAATGTCTGTAACAAATTGAAATGAAAAAGTCTGCAGAAAATACTAGCACATCAAATCCAGTCACACATCAAAGAGATTATGTATCCAGGCCATGTGGGATTTATCCCAGGGATAAATATTTTCCAAGACAGAAGAAAAATTAGGCAAGTAGTGTCATTTGACATATCTACCCAAATCGCTTTGATGAATGCCTTCAGAGAATATTCTATTTAAGCATATATCTAACAGAAGATATGAGGGTATTTCAAAAAGTTCATGGAAAAATATAATTAAAATATTAACTTATTGACTTATTTTGAGATCCTTGCATAATTTTTCACCGTATATGCTTTCCATGTGAAAACTCATGTGCATGGACTTAAACATATTTTTAACCAAATAAACTAATTTTTCAAAAAAATTCAATTAAAAGAACTTCACAGAGACACTTCTGCAAGTGATATTTTTACTGGTACAATGGGAATTGTGCTTCTTTTTTTCCTCAATTTTATTTTTAATTTTGTGATAAAATTTCACAAGCTGTAGCATTTTCCCTACCCTAGCACTGCAAAATTGTATCCTATGCAGAATCACCACCAGAGGTCTTAAACACTATGCCACAAAACGAGCCACAAGGGATAATTTTTGTCAGTCATTACTGATAAAATTAATCCCATATAACTTTAGTGTCTGACCAAATTTAAAAAGAAAAATAATTAGCTTTCTAATCCCATTCTTTTTTTTTAAAAAGATTTATTCATTTTATTACAGCCAGATATACAAAGAGGAGGAGAGACAGAGAGGAAGATCTTCCGTCCGATGATTCACTCCCCCAGTGAGCCGCAACGGGCCGATGTGCACCGATCCGAAGCCGGGAACCTGGAACCTCTTCCGAGTCTCCCACGCGGGTGCAGTGTCCCAATGCATTGGGCCATCCTCGACTGCTTTCCCAGGCCACAAGCAGGGAGCCGGATGGGAAGTGGAGCTGCTGGGATTAGAACCGGCGCCCATATGGGATCCCGGGGCTTTCAAGGCAAGGACTTTAGCCACTAGGCCACGCCGCCGGGCCCTCTAATCCCATTCTTTTTTTTTTTTTTTTTTTTTTTTTTTTTTTTTTTTTAAGATTTTATTATTATTGGAAAGCCGGATATACAAAGAGGAGGAGAGACAGATAGGAAGATCTTCCATCCGATGTTTTACTCCCTAAGTGAGCTGCAACGGGCCGGTGCGCGCCAATCCAATGTCGGGAACCAGGAACCTCTTCCGGGTCTCCCACGCGGGTGCAGTGTCCCAAAGGTTTGGGCCGTCCTCGACTGCTTTCCCAGGCCACAAGCAGGGAGCTGGATGGGAAGTGGAGCTGCCGGGATTAGAACCGGCGCCCATATGGGATCCCGGGGCTTTCAAGGCGAGGACTTTAGCCACTAGGCCACGCCGCCGGGCCCTCCCATTCTTAAAAAGACAAACCCATTATATCATATTTCTCTTCCAGCTCTTGGACGTGAAACGTGTTTAGTGTGGCTTGGAGTTAGACACACTTAAAAACACTTGACATTTTTGAAATAATTTATTGCATCCTTTTACAAAGCCAAAAATCATCTCCATAGACCTCATTAAAAAACATGTAAGTTAAACTCATGGTTTCTTAGTTATGATCACTACCACCATCAACTTCCAGTTATTTTTATCTTCGAAAAAGTTGACCATAGCAGTAAAATTTCTGCTTGATATCAACACAACCCAGATTGCCTGCTCTGAATGCAAGCACCATGCCTAATTCAATCACAGCTGCCTGCACAAGGCCACCTGGGAAATCACTGAAATGTGAAGTTCAAGCAGATTTTCAGCTAGGTTGGATACTTACATTTAACACATAGCTTCCAACTATTCAGAATCATTTCATTGATTTAAAATACAGAGAACTTATATCTGGTGGTTCATACTCCCCACACACAAGAGCCAAGATGAGTCAAGCCAAGGCTAGAAATGAGGAATTCTATCCATGCTCCTATAGGGATGGTAAGAAACCCAGGTAGCTGGGCTATTTCTGCTGTCTATCCCGAGAGTATATAAGTAACTCTTTTAAGAAATAAGAAATAAAATTTTACAAAAGGAGCAGTGGGAGAAGCACTAAACATTCCCCAGCCCTAGCATAGATGGAAATGGCACTGGCCCATGTCCCGGCCCAGGGGGTGTGAGGGGGGCTAAATGTGTCCTCTTGCCAGAGCTGCCCTCAGAGCCTGGCTGGAAGCGATCATTCACACCAATAAAACGCCTGTTAACCTTGAGTGAGACCTCAGTTAGCCTTGTCCCTCCACCATGATCCCTGACATTTTCCTCTTCTTGGGTTCTAGCAGCAGGAAGCAACTATTGCCAACAGGAGAGGCTTCCTCAAGCCCGCTCTGTGGCTGGCCTGGACAAACACACGGCCCGGCGGACAGGCAAGCGCTGTGCTGCTGCTTCCTGGCAACCAGCTGGCCCAGAGTGGAGGCATCTACAATGTTCCATCACAGCCCATTCACACACCCACCTGACGTCCCTCAAGGCTAAGCTAGCCAGCGGCCAGGGACAAGGCTGCTCCCCACACCACTGCTCCAGGATCCAACCCTGGGCTCCCCTCCTCATGCGTAAAGGTGGGGGGAGTCAGTGGGCGGAGAGAGATTACAAGAAGCCACCACAGGGAAGGCTCAGCCACACATCAGACTAATACAGTGAGGGTCTCCTGCTCCCAGCACAGGAAGCCAGGAAGCTTGGTAACCAAGCTGGGAAATAGCACAGGTACATTCAGAGATTGGATTTCTTCTTAGAATATATTGTTTGAGAGGCAGAGAGAAATCAACATACTGGCTCCCCCTCCAAATGGCTGTAATGACTACAGGCGGGCACTCCATGCAGCTCTCTCTTGGGGATGGCAGGGACAACCACCTACTGCTGTCACCTGCTGGGGTGTACATCAACATAAGCAGCAAGCTGGGGTCATGAGCAGAGCTGGAGCTCCAACCCAGGTCCTCCTACAGGGCATACAGGCAACCAAGGTGACCTCCTGAGCTCTAGGCCAAATGCCAACATCTATTCAACCACCTGGGCTGAGCTGGGGTGAGGTGAGCATGGAGGTGGGCACGGAGGCAGGACAGAGTCCCCAGCCATCACTGACTCAGTCCCCTCCTCATCTCAGCGCGCAGCCCTGGCAGGCAGCCTGGAAGATGGACCAGGCTCAGAGATGGATGGCTGGAGCAGCCACCTCTGGGGACCCCGGGACTGTGCCTTGGGACCCACAATGCAGTTGGAGGGCGAGTTAGAGTCAGTGCTATGATTCATGGCCTCTAGCGCCTGGGAAATAAATATCACACTGCCCTCACCCTTCCCATTCTGGCCTCTAATATCCCTTCCACAGGAATTGGCCTGTATTACTCAGGGCTCATGCTGACAGTGAACGAGTAAATCAATAGCCTGGAGATTGTTCCCAGGGGAAATTGGATGTGGCTCCCGATAGTGGCCACTCCATGGGGACTGTGCTAAAGCAACTGGGATCATGTGGGGCAGAAGAAACTCCTCACCCATCCCCTGTGCTGGAAAACTCCATCTCCATCTCCACTGGGGATCCACATCCTTATCTCCGCTGGAACCCACAGAAGGCTCACAGTGAACAGCAATGCCTCAGCCCCCATCCTGGGTGATCAATCCCCTTTCCACGACAGCACCCGACACATCTAATTCTAAGGAGGCTTTAGGTGGTCCCCTGGGCTCTAATCTTTTCCAGAGCCTGCCTGGGAAGCTCCAAACCCCAGACCCAAGTCCAACTTTCTGGGCTGACGTGGTTGCATGACAAAACTTACCTGTGACAACGATAAGCTAGTTCAGCTATTTTTCCCCATGCTAATACTTAATTCTTTAGTGTTGGCCTGGCACGTAATAACCCCTCAATAAATAAGTGTGGAGAGACGAGATGAATAAATAAAAGCTGAAGAAACAGCTGCAGAACAGGCACCATGAGGAAGGGAGTGCATTTGTCTTCTATTTCTCTGCCTCGTTATACCCCTAATCTTTCCAAGGACACACCGCCACTTTTCATCACTGCAGCAGTATAACTCACCGCTCACACTCATTTCACATCCCTCACTTCAAGCCCTGTTGGCTTTCTTTCCCCGTCCTCCTCCCATCCCAGTGACAATGCCGAGAAGTCCTGTCCCATGTTCCCAGAGAGTGGGCAGCACGAGCCAGCCAACCCTGCATGCCATGAACTTTGGGATGGCACCACACCATCTTGCACACCTGCAGGCCTCTGCGAGAGTCCCCAAGGCCACCAGTCCATGCACTGGGCCAGGAAGGGACAGGTTCGTCTGACCACACAGGCTTCCCTGTTGTCATGAAAGTGAAGTTTTGAGATGCCAGGGCTAGGCAGAGAACAGCAGCCGTGAACTTGGTAAGCGTGAGAGGCCCCCGTTCTCTACGCTCTCCAAGTCAGCAGAATGCAGCATCAGTGAGCCCGCCAACTGCCATCCAAAACATCTTTGTCCTAATTATGTCTGAATTATGCAAATTAATACCACTGTCAATACACCATTTCCTCCAACCAGTCAAAAACATGCGAGAAGCAAAGACCTGGGAAGATGGAAACCCACCTAATTAGGAGCAAGTTTCCCTGTTTTTCTCTCAGAGACAAAACGCTGTGCTTCAACTGGAGAAGAGAAGGGGGTGGGGCAGAGCAGGGGCCAGGCAGACTGGGAAGATGGGGCGTGGGTGGGAGTGCATGAGGTAGTGGCAGGAGACTGAGCCCAGAGTGGCCCCAGAGCCTGTCTCTCAGCTGAACAGTGTCAGATGGCCCCACATGGTGCAGAGGGGACACAGAGTCAGTAGTCTCCTGCCCCTAGACTTGGGCTGAAAAGGCAGTAATGAATGAGTGAACAAGTGATGGACATTGCTGCCAGCCTTCCCGGAGCTGCTGCTGGAAACCTCTGGGAAGTTTGGCACCACCTTGCTGTCGCTCAGCTCTCAACATTCCTTGCCACGCTCTTCCTGACCTCACTGCAGAGTTGAGGATGGGGTGCTGAGAGAGTGAAGCAGCTGTCCAACTTCCCACAGCTATGAGTGGCAGGGCTGGGGCACCTGCCCCAGGGGCGCATCTGTATGTCACTGCCTCACAGAGTGTAGCTGTGGAGCAGATAGGAAAAATGGGGAGACGAGAACTTCCCTGCCCAGAAGCCCCAGGATGTCTTGGACAAGGGCTCCCCAACTTGAGAGTCACTTGTACAAGTTCCAAGAGCAGGGAGTTCACCCTGAAAGCCAAGGGACCTCTCTGTGCAGTTTGTACCTGGTCACTCTAAGGATGCATGTCCCCCCGTCAGGGGCCATGTCACCCCTGCTTGAGCCCTCGAGTGTTTGGTGAATAAAGATTTCTCTGAGCTGAGGGTCTGAGGAAGGCACACAGCCTCAGGTGTACGTGCCTGGCCCCCAGACACAGGCTGCCAGCAGGATCCTACCCCTAACCCTGGGAGCTGTGTGACTGATAGCCAATTGCTCTCTATGCCTCTGTTTTGCCTCTAAAATGGGAACTCATGATAATGCCTGATCCCTAACAGGTACTCAGTAACGTGATTGCTCAGGGCAGGGCACTGGGCTAATTCCTTCAGCACATTGAATGAATAAATACACACATACATTCACACACACAGTGTACTTCAGAAAGTTAAATGGAATAAAGGATAGGTTTATTGTAGTACAATAGAATTCTGAACTATAACCTACACAGAGACTTCTAAAACTTTATGGAAAATGAGCTGTGAAATGAATTATGAGAAATTGTGCATGGATTTCCATCTTTCTGGACCAAAATAAGCTTATCTTCTCATTTCATTTTCCAGAAATGTTCTGGACTGTGCTTGGGCGTGAAGGGTATCCGGCTATGTGTTAAGATGCTGCCTCGGGCCCCAGCACGGTAGCCTAGTGGCTAATGTCCTCACCTTGCACTCACCAAGATCCCATATGGGCACCGGTTCGTGTCCCAGTGGCCCCACTTCCCATCCAGCTCCCTGCTTGTGGCCTGGGAAAGCAATAGAGGACAGCCCAAAGCCTTGGGACCCTGTACCATGTGGGAGACCTGGAGGAGGTTCCTGGTTCCTGGCTTTGGATTGGTGCAGCTCCAGCCATTGTGGCAACTTGGGAAGTAAATCATCAGACAAAAGATCTTCCTCTCTGTATATCTGACTTTCCAATAAAAAAAAATGATGCTGCCTCAGTACTGTAAGGCCTGCAGCGGTTCTCAGCTCCAGCTTCCTGCTGACGCACACCCTGCAAGGCAGCTGCAGCCTGCTGTACACAGAGGATACCAGCACTGTGGCATAACATACACAGTTTCTACCCACAGTGCCAGCATCCCATCTGGGTACCGGTTCATATCCTGACTGTTCCACTTCTCATTCAGCCCACTGCTAATGACCTAAGAAAAATGGTGGAAGATGGCCCAAAACCTTGAGACCCTGTACCCATGCAAGAGAGCTTAAAGAAGCTCCTGACTCCTGGCTTTAGCCTGGCCCAGTTTTCGCTGTTGCAGCCATCTGGGGAGTGAATCAGCAGGTGGTAGATCTCCCTTTCTGTCTCTGTAACTCTGACTTTCAGATGAATAAGCATTTATTAAAAGATTTTATTTATTTTTATTGGAAAGTCAGATATACAGAGAGGAGGAAAGAAAGGTCTTCCGTCTGCTAATTCACACCTCAAGTGGCCACAATAACCAGAACTGAGGCGATCCGAAACCAGCTTCTTCCAGGTCTCCCACAAGGGTGCAGGGTCCCAAGGCTTTGGGCCATCCTCAACTGCTTTCCCAGGCCACAAGCAGGGAGCTGGATGGGAGGCGGGGCTGCCAGGATTAGACTCAGCACCCATATGGGATTCTGGAGCGTGCAAGGCAAGGACTTTAGCCACTAGGCTACTGTGCTAGATCCAAGTAAATAAGTATTTTTAAAACAAAAGAAGAAGGAGAGAATGGGGTTGCCCAGCCACAGTCATTTTGGGCATTGGGGAGTGAACTAGCAGCAGTTGGGAGCTCCGTCTGCCTGTTCCTGTCTGTCCTCAGGTCTCACACATGAACACACTGTGCTCTCCTGGGCGCCTACATGTCATGGTTTTGTTCTGAGCTTAGCAGGGCTGAACAGTCTGTGTCCTACAGCAGCTGGCAGAATGATGCTCTGCCCCCGGAGACATTTGATGATTCCCTAATTGCCAGAACCTGTAAGTGTATCTATTTACATGACAGAGGGGACTTATGGCTGCACAAGATTAAGGTTGCTTGTCACTGAACTTAGAATAAGCAGCTTCTCCTGGGTTATTTGCTTGGGCCTTTGCCAGCAAAGGTCCTTAAACATGGAGGAGAAAGGGTCCAGCAAAAATGAATGCCAGTTCATATTCAGGGTGCTCGCTTCCCTTCCAGCTCCCTGCCTGTGACCTGGGAAAGCAGTTGAGGACGGCCCAAAGCCTTGGGACTCTGTATCCACGTGGTGGACCCTGAAGAAGCTCCTGGCTTCCGTCTTCAGATTGGCTCAGTTCCAACTGTTGGATTGGTGGCGGTGGGGACCTGGAGTCAGGTGGCAGAGTTGGGTTCTCCCATATATATATACATATATGTATATTGTAAAACCCCACCCATTCCCAAATTCCCATCATCAGCTCCTCTCCCAGGGAGCTCCCCATCCCTCCAATTCCAACCACCAAGCCAAGCCCAGAGAACTCGCAAGTTCTTATTAAGGCACTAATTAATTGAAATTTCCCCCCTCATTGCATGCTGTTAATTAGTTTCTTGTAGTAACAGAGACTATTATTCTTGGAAGTAATAACTTGCTCCAGGAGGCAGTTTTAATGTTACTTATAATTACCAGAGAAGGCAGGGTCTTGGGCTCAGGCGGCCAGGACTAATTCATGAAAATGAACAGGAATGGAGGAACCCTGTGCTGTTGAAACCAAACCTGGGCACCTGGTTTACTCAGCGTATGCCACATATGTACTCAAATACTGCACTGTACCTTATGTTAGCATTCAAGTACATGCCGAACAAAATTCACTCTAATTTGTTTCAACTCAGAATCATCCTCTCAAACTAACAGTGAGACATCTAAAACAGTGAAACAGTTCCAATCTACACACTATACAATTATTGTTTTAAAATTGATAACTGTAGATTTTTAAATATTTATTTACTTATTGGAATTCAGATTTACAGTGATAAGGAGACAGAGAGAAGGATCTTTCACCCACTGGTTTACTATCCAATTGACCTCAAGAGTCTGAACTGAAATGATCTGAAGCCAGAAGCCAGGAGGCAAGAACTTCTTCAGGGTCTTGCATGCAGACACATGGACCCAAGACTTTGGGCTGTCTTCTTCTGCTTTCCCAGGTCACAGGCAGGGAGCAGGATCAAAAGTGGAATACCCAGGACAAATAAACCAGCAAACAGAGGATCCTGGCTCACGCAAGGTCAAGACTTTAGCCACTATGCTACCATACCAGGCCCTTTTAAATTCTTTCAAAAGAATTTATTATTTGCTTAAATGTGAGAATCACAGTACAAGAGTTAAAAACAGACAGACTGAGGTCTTCCCTCCACTTGTTTACTCCCCAATGGCCACAATAATTAGCAAGGTCCAGCCAAAACCAGGAGCCTGGAATTCCATTCAGATCCTCCTCAGGGCTGCAGGCATCCAAGGAACTGGGACATTTTATGTTATCTTCTAAGCACAGTAGCAGGAAGCTAGCTCAGAAAGGGAACATCGGAGCAAAACTGGTCCTTATATGCAATGCTGGCATTGCATGCAGCAATGTAACATGTTATCTTACAACATCCACCCCAAGGATTATTTAAATACTCAAACCTGGAACTGGCATGGGAGCCTAATAGGTAACATCCAGGCACCCACAGAGATCCCATATAAGCACCAGTTCTAATCTTAGCTGCTCCACTTCCCATCCAGCTCCCTTCTTGAGGCCTGGGAAAGCAGTGGAGGACAGCACAATACCTTGGCACCCTGCACCCATGTGGGAGACCAGGAAGACACTCCCAGATACTGGCTTCAGATTGGTTGAGCTCTGGCTCTGCTCCAGGTGTTGAGGCCACTTGAGGAGTAAACTAGAAGGCAGAAGATCTTTCTGTATCTGCTTCTCTCTGTATATCTGTCGTTCAATCAAAAATAAATACATCTTTAAAATAGGTAGATAATTAAGTATTAAATAAATAAACACATAAACAAACTAATAAACTTTGCAATCAAACCACAGGGTGGCTTTTCTCATTGAACCTCTTGCTCACCTTGTATATGAAAAAAGTGTTGCACTCTTTTGTTCAAATGTGCCTATGCACTTGAAAGGAAGAATGATGGAAAAACAGATGCATTGTGCACATTTTCTGAATGCTTTTAACAGCTGTGGCTGTGTCAGACTGACTCTGGGTCCAACAATGCCCCTTTCGTGTCACATGTGGATGCGAGACACTCAAGTACTTATGCCACCACCAGCTGCTTCTCAGATGCTTTAGCAGGAAGCTGGATTAAAAGGGTGGAGCAGAGACTTGTGCTGAAGCCTGGTGTTAAAGTCCTCACCTTGCACACGCCCCTGATTCCATATGGGCACTGGTTCATGTCGTGGTGGCCCCACTTTCCATTCAGCTCCCTGCTTGTGGCCTGAAAGGCAGTCGAGGACAACAAAAAGCAACGGGGCCCTGCACTCGCATGGGAGATCCAGAATAAGCCCCTGGCTCAGCACTAACTATGATGGCCACTTGGGGAGTGACTAATCCGACAGATCATCTCTGTTTCTCCTGCTGTCTGTGCCTCTGACTTTCCAAGAGAAATAAATAAACACTGAAAATCAGACAGGGAGGAGTAGCCAGGCTTGAATCAAGTGCACTGAAACAAGATGCATTCATTCCACCTCATCCAAACCATCCTCCTCGTTACACTGTTTGATTCATTTTAATACTGGCAAGGTATTCAAAACTGAATCAATGTACACAGTTGACAACAATGACAAAACAACAACAACAAACAAACAAGAAAACCAATACATGACAAGTGTTCAGCGTAGCAGGTAAGGAACTTCTACTTTACATGGCGATACCTGGTTTTCATTCCCAGTTTTAATCTTCATTCCAGCTTTGTGTTAATGCAGACCTTGGGTAGCCTTGGTGGTGGCTTAAGGCACTGGGGTTCTGCTACCCACAGGAAAAATCCTGCCTTTAATTCTCAGCTCCCAGTTTAGCCCTGATTGATACTTTGCAGCTGTGGGCATCTCAGAAATAAACCAGCAAATTGGAATTCTGATTTCTCTCAAATCCTCTTAAACAAATAATAGAGAAAGTAATCAAAAAGTACAATGTGATTTTGGATGGTGGGTCAATGAAAAAAAGGGTTTAACGCTCAGCGACGGTACAAATATTCACTCTTACCATTTCCCTGCCATTTAATGTATAAATCTTCTTTCAAAATAATAGTACCATTGAACAAAATTGTTACAGTTTTTAATAAGTAAAAGGAATGACAGTAATTACACACAGAAAATGTAAAATAATTTGAGAAATATAACATACCTTAACTCTCAAGAAATAGCAGAGTGCTATTAAAATGGGGTTTAGATTTGAAAAAGTACATGACACACTCTAGGAAAACTATACAAACAAAAATTTAGGAGACACATATCCTTCATATCTTAATAAAAGAGAGAAAATGCCATCCTATAACATGCTCAGGTAAAACGAGGAGGTGTGGGGACCTCTAGTGTTGTAGAGAAACAGCTAGGAGACCCTCACCCTACACTGGACTTCTGGTGTTTCTGTTAAAGCTAAGCACTAAATTCCATTGCTGCTAACGCACACCCTGGAAGCTAGCAGGGAATTTCTCAAGTATGCAAGTCTTTGTAACTGCTGTCGTGGACACAGATTTACTTCCTGGCTCCTGTTTTACCCAGGCCTTATCACAATCTTGCAGGAATTAAAGGAGTTAGCCACCACATGGTAAATCACTGTGTCTCCATGACTTTTACATAGAATACAAGAATAAAAATTTTTAAAAAAATGATGAGAAGTAGAAATAACTTGAAAATAACAACTGAGTATGTGCAGCTCTTCACCCACACACAATTTAGAGAATCACATAGTTCTTCCCACTGACCCTAAATAGAGCAGCACACATTATGTGAAGGAAAAACTCACAGAACAGCAAAGGAGGGTACACACCGACTGGCAGTAACCAGGACAAGTTAATGCTGCAGTGTCAGTGCCCAGCCATTGGTGGCAACTACTTGGCAAGGTGATCACACAGGCAATTTAGTTAACACCACATGAAGAAAAAAGAGTCAAACCAAGTCCTAGAATATCACAAAAGAAAGAAGTGCACAGGAAGGAAATGTTAGACTCCAATCCTTCTACCCTACCAATACCTCAAACACCATCAGAATTCATCCACAATTTGTAACAAAAGAATATTTCCCATCTGTAAAACGCTTGCCAGGAATCAGCATATGAGAAGCAAAGGCAAGAAAAACGTTGCCATCAGTACAAAAAGAAAAGCAAAGGCCAGCATTGTGGTATAATATGTAAAGCTGCCAACTGCAACACCAGCACCTCATATGGAGTCAGCTGTTCCACTTCAACCCAGCTCTCAGTTAAACTCCTGGGAAAAGCAGTGGGAGATCATCCAAGTGCCTGGAACCTGATTAGCCACTTGGAAGACCTGGAGGAAGCTGCGGGCTCCAGGACTCAGCTTGGTCTAGGACTGGTCATCTTGTCCATTGGGGTGTGATTCAGTGGAAAGATGATCTCTGCCTCTTTTACTTTGTAACTCTCACTTGAAAATAAGCCAATGCATATTTTCTTTCTTAAAGATTTATTTATTTTTATTGGAATGTCAGATATACAGAGAGGAGAGACAGAGAGAAAGATCTTCCATCTGATCATTCATTCCCCAGGTGAATGCAATGGTTGGTGCTATGCTAATCTGAAGCCAGGATCCAGGAGCTTCTCCCAGGTCTCCCACAAGGGTGTAGAGTCCCAAGGCCTTGGGCTGTCCTCGACTGCATTTTCAACCAAGCAGCAGGGAGATAGATCTGAAATGGAGCAGCCAGGATTAGAACAAGCGCCCCTATGGAACACAGCACGTTCAAGGCAGGGACTTTAGCCACTAGGCCAAGCTGCCAATCACCACCAATGCTTATTTATAAAGTATATTAACTTATTGGAAAGGCAGTGAGAGAACAAAATATCTTCCATTGACTGATTCCCTTCCTATATGACAGCACTTGTTGGGCCAGGCAAAAGCAAGGGAATTAGTTATTCTGGGGTCCCACCAGGAAACTGGGACCTTAGCACTCTGGACTACTTAGGCTCCTTTCCCAGATGTATCAGTGAGGAGCACAATTGTAACTGAAGCAGCCAGATCTTGAAATGCTACCAATATGCAGGTAGCACCTTGATTTGCTGTGCTACCACATTATCAAAGAAACAAATTTTAGGCAATCAAAAACAGCAAACCTATGCCTGGAATGGTAGCCTAATGACTAAAGTACTTGCACTGCACATGCCATGACTCCATATGGGCACTGGTTCTAATCCCAGTGGCCCAACTTCCCATCCAGCTTCCTTTCTGTCACCTGGGAGAGCAGTCAGGGATACCCAAAAGCCTTGGGAAACTGCATTTGCATGATAGACCTGGGAAAGGCTCAAGGCTCCTGCTCAATGGCTCAGCTCTGGCCATTGCTACAGCTTGGAGAGTAACCACTAGATGCAAGATCTTCCTCCCTACTCCTCTCTGTATATCTGACTTTCCAATTACAATAAAATAAATCTTACCAAAAAAAATCAAACACCAGACAAAACCAGGACTTAGTTACCTCTGGGGACAGAGGTAAAAGAGACCAACACCTGAACTGACAAAGGCATTCAGTTATACAGCTTAGAGTTTTACTGAAACTTGGCAGAAAACAAAGTTGTCAAGTATTTTCTATTCTTTCCGAGACCACTGAATAAACTCCCGCTTCATGCAACAGAACAAAGATGTAACATCCAAATCAGGGCACATCATTCCTACAGAAGTGGGCAAACTGCAAATCAAAGTACTAGGACATGACAGACAATGAGCTCTGGGAAGCAGCCTGCTTACACTTCACAGGTAGATCCACACTCAGCAGCTTACTCAGGTTCCCAGGCCCTGTGGATCATTCTCACTGAGGACACAATGCCCAGAGGGCTCACTGCACTGACTGAGGGAATCCTAAGCAGCCAGCAATGTGACAGTGTGGACCTGGGAACTCCTCACAGCCTGCAGTGTCACCTCCAGCTTCTTAGTTCCCTTCTGAATGAAACCACACATTCAAACCAAGTGAAGGTTGTGACCACTGGGATTTTCTCTTAGCACTTCTAACACCAGATGTGTTCTGCTGCTAAATACAAACTTAACACCAACAATGAATTCCAAAACAAATCAATCCTTTCTTCATCTACAGGTAGTAGAGGCCTCAGAGTCAAGGCACAAACTCTATACACAGGTGAAGGTTAATGTCAGTGGAGAGCAGGTATTAGTTCTCTCTGATCTTCTGTCCCCTTTAACAAGTTATCTAGGAATCGCACCCAGACCTATCTTCTTAACATTAGCTTATCTTGGTTCTGGGTGAGCATGTTATATACAATCAGGGCTACTCTTCGGTCTCAGTAAAGCCCCATCATCTTAAGATACTTGTGCCATATACTAGGCACAAAATCAATATTTTTTTATTCAACCAAATACACTCACAAATTGATAAGTATTCTGGCCACCAGAATTGCTCCTTCACCAAGATTTTTTCTGGGTGCAAATTCTCCTCTGACTTAACCAATTTGCTGATGCAAAATGAAACTCCTGGGTACCCAAGAACACTGTCCTAGCATTTACTGGGCTTTTGCAAAGGTTTTACTCCCTAGCTAGGCAAGGCTGAGACAACCAAGAGTTCAATCATTTCTGCACTGACCCTTAAATATCAGCTTTGAATTAGGTGATACTAACATGTCACCAAGGAATGGAACTGTGGATGGGCAAAGAAAGTATTAATGCTCCAAAGGGTTAGCTCTATAAAGTAAACATAATAGATGTCCTCCAGTTTTAGGGCATCGGATGCCACTCTGAACAGCAACCCTGTTCTTCTGCTTTGTTTAGGGGGAAGGAGTGAGCCAGGATAAGTTGGTCATGTTGGTTTGCTACAAAGTTTTTTGAAACTCAGGAAAACAAAAGAGAAAAGGAAAACAAAAAGAGAAGGACCATGTCAATTAGCCAAGAGGAATCCCAGACTGAGGACATTCTGATAAAATGTCTGCACTTAAATTAGGTAAGAGGAAATGTGCTAATGTTTTCTAAGCTTAATTCAGTTTTGTATATTTACAAAAGGGTAGACCTTTTCATCCATTGCAGCAGACAAGGCTGAGACAAGGCTGAAGCAGCAAGATTGAAAGTCAATCAGGTTTTTCTCAAAGGTATTCACAGCCCAATCACTCTGCTACCCCCCAGCCTGGCCATTGGCCGCACACTGCATTTGCACAGAACTGAAACTCAGGCATTCTGATGGAGACACAGGAGTCCAATGTCATCTTAACCACTGTCACTCTCACACACACAGGGCAGTGATTCCTTCCTGTACTGTGTCAGGTGGGCATGCACAGTTTTCCTCTCATGCCTGTCATTCACAGGAAACAAGAGCTCATGCTGATTTTTGGCAGGTGGTCAGGGCAGCAGAGTGGGACAACAAGGTCCCCCTACTGGGGGGATTGGGGAAATGAGCTCACACACTCACCACTTACCAGCTCTTGAGCAGTCAGGTGTCCTCCAGAGGGCTTTTGTGGGGTAGGGAGTTCACAGGGCAGCACTGGCTCAGCTCCCTGGACCTTTCTCTGGAGCAGGACCAGCTGCGAAGCAATGGCGGCACCAGAACACATCAGTAGGCCTCCTTCCACAGGGTTTCAAGGCTGTGCGTGATTAGCCTGCTTGCATAGGCATCACACTGTGCACAGCCAATGAGAATGGCACTGGGTTTAAGGGCAGACACCTGAGTTTTGGGGCATGAGGGTGAGGAAGGGGCAGGTCTTCACACTGTCCATTCCTGGCCTCTCTTCTTTCCTCTCTACTTCTAGATCATGTTAAAGTCTAGAATCCCAAAAATGGGTGACATTCCCAAAAATGAATTTCAATTCACTGAAAGTTAAATAGATTTGGGGACACTTCTTCTTTGTGATTTTTTGACGTTGGTTCATTTGACAGTTTTTCTTTAAAGATTTACTTATTTTATTGGAAATGCAGATATGCAGAGAGAAGGAGTGATAGAAAGCTCTTCCATTGTATGGTTCACTCCCCATGTGGCCGAAACGCTGAACTGAGCCAATCCAAACTCAGGAGCCAGCATCTTCCTCTGGGTCTCCCATGCGGGTTTAGGGTGCCAAAGGTTTGGGCTATCCTGGACTGCATTCCCAGGCTACAGGCAGGGAGCTGGATGGGATCAGAACTGGTGTCCATATGGGATACCAGTAAGTTCAAGGCTGGGACTTTAACCACTACACTATCGCATCGGGCTCCATTTGACTTTTTAAATTATAAAACGGAAAGATATTTGAAAATACAATATAAATATTTTCAATGTCATTTCTCTTACCGATGTTTATTTTGTGGTCTGTATTTCGATGTTGTTCCATATCTGTTTCTGATTAGTACATAAAAATCTTGCTTGATTCTTTCCAATCTGTTGGAATCTCTCTGCACATTTTAGGGTCATTGGTACAGACTGATCTTTCTGCTGCTTAGAACTTGGCCACTATGCATACAATTTCCTTTCTGTGTTTAATTTCCTGATTACACATCCAGAACAATGTTTAAGAGACAAAGTGAGAAGAAGAAACCTTGTCTAGGTTGACTCAAGGGACAGGCTCTCAATGTTACATGTTAGCAATGCTGGTCATTATACATGCATTGTAGCCTCAGTTATAGTAGTAAAATTGCCATTTTCTGTCATTCTACTAGCAATTTCTTTTTATCAATAGGAGCTGAATTTTATTTAAGCAACATTTTTTAGCATTTGATATTAATGGACTTTTTAAAATTTTACCTTCCTGGGCCCGACAAGATAGCATAACGGTTGAGGTCTTTCCCTTGATTGAGCTGGGATCCAAATGGGCGCTGGTTCAAACCCCGGCAGCCCTGCTTCCCATCCAGCTCCCTGCTTGAAGCATGGGACAGCAGTTGAGTACTGCCAAAATCCTTGGCACTCTGCACCCGCGTAGGAGACCCAGAAGAGCTCCTGACTCTTGGGTTTAGATTGGCTCAGAGCAGGCCTTTGCACTCACTTGGGGAGTGAGCCATCAGATGGAAGATCTTGCTCTCTGTTTCTCCTCCTCTCTGTATATCCTTTTCAATAAAAATAAATCTTTTTAAAAAAATCTTGCCTTCCACATGAATTACTTACTTGATGAATTTTGGAATGTTAACCACTTTGCATCTTCTCTGCATACCCTAATTGTTACTGATTTCATCCACTTCCATAGTTAGCTTACCAAAATATCTGCTTAAAATATTTGTGTATTTTTTAAATTTAACACTGCAGTAGGGGGCCAACCTAGTAAACTAAGGCAGGAGGGACATAAGAGAATAACAGAGATTAGAAGTGAAAAGGTAAAACTCCTGGAATTTGCTGAGGACACGGTTACCTATAGGGACTTTAAATGGATTAACTAAAGAGCTGCTAGGAGTAAGAGGTGATGTGAACAAGATCAAGGGGGTAGAAGGGCAAGTTAAGCTCAACTGCATCCTGAATTCAACTGTACATCAGAGGCAACAAACAAGAGGAAATTGGTTCAGCAATTAAAATAGCACATTCACACAAAAACATATATACTGTGAAATGAAAATAAAACATAGATGAGACGGAAATTAAAGATCTAACTCAATACATTGTATGTAGGACTGCAAGCTTAAATATTATTTTATTACCGTAGCTTCTAAAAATTGGTCTACAAGATTAAGACCATCTTAGTAAAAATTTCAACAAGTGGGCTCGGCAGCGTGGCCTAGTGGCTAAGGTCCTCACCTTGATCCCATATGGCCGCTGGTTCTAATCCCAGCAGCCCCATTTCCTCTCTATCTCTCCTCCTCTCAGTATATCTGAATTTGTAATAAAAATAAGATAAATCTTTTTTTAAAAAATAAATTTCAGCAAGTTTCTGTTGTGGTGGTTATTGTTTTTGTTGTTTAGCGATCAGGTTTTTATAAGGAAAACCAAAGACAATACCCTTGTAAGCCATGAAAAAGAAGGAACCTGATGCAGTTACATTTCAAGATTTAAAGACTCAAAATAAAACCAAAGGAGAGTCAGGGCCAGGTGCTGTGGACAGGGAGGGAGCAGGATTCATGCACTGCTGGCTGGAAAGTGCAGCAGCACCCACACCTTGGAAGGCAGCACCAGAACCAAGCATGCACACCCAATGCCACATCCCTCCAGTACCATGTGTGGCTTTCACAGAAGTGTGTGTGTGTGTGTGTGTGTGTGTGAGAGAGAGAGAGAGAGAGAGAGTGATAGAGTGTCAGAGTGTATACAGGATGTTGCAGTCAGCATTCTGGAGCACAGGCACTCACTGAGGACCTGCATTTGGCACAGCTATGTCAACTGTGTCCATAGTAGAAGAAACCACAGAACACCCCACAGCAGGAAAGAATGAGACATCCAGGAATACCTGAAAGAATGCAGTGACTTTCACAAAGGTATTGCTGACCCACGAAAGACAGACACACCTATCCTATGTATGCATTCACACAAAAGTAAAGAGTACCACAAGACTACTGGGGCCAGTGTCGTGCCTTTACAGATTAAGCTACTTCCTGAGATGCTGGTAACCACATATGAACCCAGTTGGATTCCTGGCTGCTCTACTTCTGATCCAATCTTCACTCAGCAGAAGATGGCGCACGTGCTTGGGGCTCTGTACCCATACAGAAGTACCAAATGAAGGCCCTGACCCATGGTTTCAGTAAAGCCCACATTAAGCCATGGTGGCCATTTGAATGGTGTCCACCAATGAATGCAAGCACACTCTTTACCACACTCCTCTTTCTCTAAGCTTTCCTTTCAATTAAATCTTAAAGAGCAAGCAAGCAAGAAAGAAAAACACGACTTACTATGAGACGTCATACTACCGAAGCAGTGACGAGAACAGGGCGTAAGATGCATCTTGGGTTTCCTTAGGTTTCTGCTTTTTCTGGCATCTTAACACTTACACCACGTGTGCTGAGCCTGAAAAGTCACCAGATTACATGTGTATTCATTCAGAGCCATGGCTGCCTGTTCCTACCCCCGGGTGTACCTCAGCACACTTAGAAGAGAGGAGCTGATCACCTCTTCTCACCGAAGGCTCCAAGGGCACCTCTGGCTCAATGACAGCAAACACTGTCAAGGAAAGTCCTTCCCTTTTTCTGTCTCATTTTTCCTTTCCACCCACCCCTCCCACACTCTCTCTCCTCTTATACCCTCGTTTCTCCCCACCCTCATTTCTCCCTTCTTACCCACCTCTTTCTCTTCCTCTCTTTTCCCTTCTCCCTCCTCCCCTTGCCTCCCCGACACACATAACACCTTCCTGATTTTTGTCCCCACACAACCCATTGGCCCCACCTCAGGCCTCCACCTACCAGGGACACAAGAGTATACAAGAATATTCAGCAGCTCTGTATCCAAGCCTCCTGCAAAAAGAATACTCCGTCAGAAATGAGAGTGTGTGCAGTCAAGTTTTCCAGAATGAGCAGTAGAGACTTCTCTAGAAAATCCCAGAAACCCAAGGAGCTTACCCAACTGTTACAAGTAACAGCCTCACCTGAGAGAGGCCTGATGCTGGCTGCACTGATTTTCCCACAATGGCCAGCAACACTGAGGGTGGCTCCTCATGGCCTGCCCAGGGGCCGTGCAGGAAGGGTTCTGTAATGCGCAGAAAGGGCCAAGCTTCTGGCTTTATTTTTGAGTTTCAGTGCCTGGCACAGGCAACCCCTACCTTGGGTGTGGTAGCACAGTAGATGATGCTGCATGCTGCCACATCCCAGCACCCAGTTCCTGTCAGCCACCCCCGCATTTGACAACCATAGAAGCATGAGATGGCCCAAATGCTTGGGTCCCTGCCACTCACAGGGAAGACCCACATGGAGATTTGGCACCCTGGCTTTGGTGTGGCCCAGTGTGGCCTGTGGCAGTCACTTGCAGAGCGAGAACCAGTGGGTGGAAGAACATATATACCCCCTCTGCCCCACTCTGTTGTGTTTCAAAAAATAAACACATTATACATAAATATATAACTAAGTAAACAAATACACACCTGTATTCATTCATACTCATGCAAACACACATGCCTAAATACATATGTACATACATCATAAACACACACTACATACACCTAATGAATGTACCTACATGAATGCATGTGTGCACACATGTAACCATTTCTTGATTGCATAAACAGCTACATGTAAACACATATACCTATGTAAATATCGATTTATCTTAACCAAATACGTGTAAATACAGGCATAAGTATATACGTATACAAATACCTAAACACATTCATTCATTCATACATATATACTTATGTAAAGACATGCACACTTACACTCATAAACATACATATATACAATTACACATACACCTTTATAAGCACACGTATATATACTTAAACACATGTACACACCGCAATTTCTTTTTCTTTTTTTTTAAAGATTTATTTTTTATTTTTATTACAAAGTCAGATTATACAGAGAAGAGGAGAGACAGAGAGGAAGATCTTCCATCCAATGATTCACTCCCCAAGTGAGCCACAACGGGCTGGTGCGCGCCAATCCGATGCCGGGAACCAGGAACCTCTTCCAGGTCTCCCAGGCGGGTGTAGTGTCCTTGACTGCTTTCCCAGGCCACAAGCAGGGAGCTGGATGGGAAGTGGAGCTGCCGGGATTAGAACCGGTGCCCATATGGGATCCTGGGGCGTTCAAGGTCAGGACTTTAGCCACTAAGCCACGCCGCCGGGCCCAACACCCCAATTTCTTGTCCTAGTTCCCTTTCCCGACCCCATTTTCCCTTGACTCTCTCCTCCCCATCTCACTCTCTCCCACCTCCTCCTTCCTCCTCTCCCTGGGCCCCTAAGTCTCCCTCTTTTCCTGCACCCCTCACACACCCACATTCCTTCTCCGTTATCTCAACACATGAATACACAAAATATACACCTATATAAACTCATACATGGCTACATTCACATTCACAATTACATACATACCTTTTTAATATATAAGCACCTAGATTCACACACACACACAATTACATAAGTATATTCCTCTATACTATATACGTATATATATATGACACCTACATTCAAACACACATATGTACAAATACCCCATTCCTTGCCCAGGGTCCTTGCCTTTCCACATCCCGTCTCCCCTTGTCTCTCCTTCCCTATCTCCCTCTCTCACCCTTCTTCCTCCCTCCTCTCTACCCCCCACCATTTCCCCTCTATACCCGCACCGCTCACACAACCCGTCCTACGTCACTGTTAGTGTGAGTGTAGGCTAGTGCAACCACTATGGACATCAGTATGGAGACTGCTAAGACAACTAAAAATCTTCTACCTACGACTCAGCTATCCCACTCCTGAGAATATATTCAAGGAAATGAAATCTGCATATGAGAATGTGACTGTAATCCTGTTTGTACTGTAGTAACACAATTTACAGTAGCAAAAACATGCAAAATATTGTGTTAAAGTTACTCTGGAATACTACTCAACCGTGAAAAGGAATGAAATTCTACCTTTTGCAACAAAACGGTCACAGCTAGAGACCATATGCTCAATTACACAACTCACTCCCCTACCCCCTCCAAAAATCATATGTTCTCTCTGATATAAGGCAACTTTCACACAAAATACAAAATCAGTATACACACATTCAAACAGAGAAATTATATATGTGAGACTAACATAACAAGCAGAGAAGATATATTGCAGTATGCATCTCTACTCTCAAATAAAATAACTCCTAACAAAACTGTTAAATAGAGCTTGACAATAGGATGCTGACCTTGGACCACTGTCAACAGCTACAATATCACGATACACTTAAACAGCAGGATTACGGGGCTGCATCTGTTGCTGAAGGAATATGCTATGCTAACAACATGGGGAGAAAGAGTGAGAGGGAAGGAGAAAACTGAAGGTAAAAACAGAAATGCCTGAGCCTATGAAATTCTATCATTAAAAATAAAATTTAGAGCCCGATGTGGTGGCCTAGTGGCTAAAGTCCTTGCCGTGAAAGTGCCGGGATCCCATATGGGTGCCGGTTCTAATCCTGGCAGCTCTTCGTCACATCCAGCTCCCTGCTTGTGGCCTGGGAAAGCAGTTGAGGATGGCCCAACGCCTTGGGTTGCTGCACCCACGTGGGAGACCTGGAGGAAGTTCCTGGCTCCTGGCTTCAGATCGGCGCAGCACCGGCCCATTGCGGCTCACTTGGGGAGTGAATCATCAGATGGAAGATCTTCCTCTCTTTTTCTCCTCCTCTCTGTATATCTGAATTTGCAATAAAAATAACACAAATCTTTACAAAAATTTAAAATTTTTAAAATAAGTAAAAAAAGTACCTACCTACCTACCTGCACACACATAATCGATCACCTGGAGTCTGAATGTCTCCTGGCTGACACTGGGACAAGGTGTCCAGCCTATCCTTCATCTAAGCTGAAGCTGCACACAGCCACAGCAGGTGCACACAATCAGAGTTATCTCTACACAGGCAAACACACATCACAACTCCACCACCTCCTACCACCAAGTATGACGCAGTAGAAGCCATCTTCATGTCAAGATTTCACATGTCCTTTAATTATTCCGAGAGGACTTTCAAACTCAGGTAATGGGCCCCCTTTAATCACTTACCACATATATTACGTCAAGGTTCTCACTTGCCACGCACATGTCAAAGTTCTGCCTTCGTCAGCACCATATCTTGGTCCCTGTCTCCATCTTTACCATGAAAGACACAAGTAATTTAAAAAGCAATTTTATCTAAAATACTCCCCTCAAATTAATACATATTTTCAAAAGAGGAGATTTCATTCTGTCTCAACCACAGAATAAGGAGAAAGCCCAAGTTTGACAAGTTATTGAATCAAAGAGAAAATGCATGAATAAAACAAGTTAGCAAGTGTCAAGAATGTTTTAAACAGACATCAGTATTCATTTTCTAAGCAGGCACAAAATGTCACTAACATGTATGAATAATATATAATCAAAGAAAATATCAAAATAAAGTAATGTCACATTAAACAGAAATCTTCTGACATCCTTCAAGATATCAGTGCTATACAAGAATAATGAAGACTTTCTCTTACAAATGGGAATTGAACCTGGAGGAGTAGCATAGCAGCTAAAGTCCTCACCTTGAATAAAACAGGATCCCGTGTGTGTGTTGGTTCTAATCCTCTCAGCCCCTCTTCCTATCCAGCTCCATGTTTGTGGCATGGGAAAGCAGTTGAGGATGGCCCATAGCCTTGGGACCCTCCACCCACGTGGGAGACCTGGAAGAAGCTCCTGACTACTGGCTTCGGATCTGCTCATCTCCAGCCATTGCAGTCACTCAAGCAGCAATTCATTGCATGGAACATCTTCCCCTCTGTTTCTCCTCTTATATGTATATGTATATATATATATATATATATATGAATGACTGCCATAAAAACTAAATCCTTTCAAAAATGGAAACCAAATGAAATGTACATGGAAGTAATGTTTTTGGTACTTGGTGTAGATTTCTAAAGTTCATTAAAAGAAAATCAAGAAATTTTTAGGTTAATCCATGTGTTGCCAATGCCACTGAAATGAGTATTAAGCTACAGAAGAAACCCTTACACTGGGGACTTACAGGAGTTACCAGAGGAAAGCCTAACACTGTTCAAGCATGCATACATATGTATGTGTATTTTCTCATTCATGCCAATCTGAGTGTGTGGTAGTTCTGCTTACTATAATTCTCAACAAACAGAAAGAAAAAAACATCACACTGACACAAAACGTGGCATAATTTTCCTCAGCTGATGCAGCTCAGTTTAAGCCAGGTGCCAGAATAATCATAAATCCCAGCCTCCAGAAAAGCACCTGGACAACAGCTCTCTACAACTCAATCTACATGCAGCAAGTCCTCATGCTGGAATGCACAGACCCATGCAAGTGTGGACAGAGCTGGGCATTGCAACCTGGAGCCACATGCACACTTACTGCTGTTTTTCCCAACACCCCCATCCATTGTGGAGCTAGGTATCTCTTTGCTTTCTGGGCTGTGAGGTTCCCAAAAACAGGGGCCTTGTCTGTGTCATGACAAAACAAACATGCAAGACAGCAAGCTGCAAATGGACACGGTTCCTAAATTAGTGAGTGGATGGCTGAAAAAGCAGCTTCTCCTCTCAGGTCACTACTTTCCCACACCCCAACAACAACCACACAATCAACTGGTCATGTGATGGTCTGTGTCCCTGGGGGGATTGGCAAGGTCCTGGACACACATATGCCAGTAGTCATATAGCATCAACCCAACCAACCACAGTAAACACCCAAATTACACCTCAATCGTCATCCCACACCAGGTCAATCTAAGATTCAGAATCTTGGGCTAGCATTATGGGTAACAGGTTAAACCACCACCAGAAATCTCAGCATCTCACATGGATCACTACAGTTCAAGTCCCAGTGGTCCCATGTCCAATCCAGCTCCCTGCTAATACACCTTGGATGGCAACAGAGGGCAGCCCAGTGCCTGGGGTCCATGCATCCTCATGATGAAGCTCCCGGCTCCTGGTTCTGGCCTGACCAGACTGAGCCATTGGGGAAACTGAAGCAGAGGAGGGATGACTGCTCTCTCTACATTTCCCTTACTCTCTTTATGTAACTCCATACTTCAAACAAGCAAAATAAATCCTTCATCAAAAGAAAAGAATATTGAAAAACTGGAAAAGTGCATCAAGAAGGAAAGCTCTGGGACTGCACCTGCCCCCACACCCACCATCTGGGTTGGACTCTGAATCCTGGATCCTCAGTTGAAAAATGGGAAAATAATTCATTGTACCCCCACGAAAGAGTGAATGTTAATGAGCTAATATGTGTACAGTTCTCACAACAGTGCATGCTACACAGTAAGTGCTCAACAAATGCCAGCTACTAAGCAAAATGTGACTCCAAGAGTATTAAAACTTCTCAGGAAAATGGTAAAACTGGGAGTAGGAAGTATCTATATGCATATATCTCTTTTCTTCTACTAGTACTCACTGTACTATCAAATATACAGATATAGACAGATATTTTCTCTAACAGAAGTCACATACAAATCAGTTCTATCAAACCCAAAATGAAAATATTTATCACCATGATGGACAATCACTTAGTGAACTTTTTTATTGTAAACAAGGGCCTCTACTAGTTTATGTTTTTGTGTATATTTGAAGGAATTGCAGGGCAGAGGCAGAGACAGAGGGAAATCTTCCATGGGCTAGTTCAACTCCCAAATGAACACACCTTCCAGGGCTGGGTCAGGATGAAGGCAGGCACCAGGAGCTTTATTCAGATCTTCCAAATGGGCAACAGAATTCTAAACACTCACGTCACCTTCTAATGCTATCTCAGGCACAAAAGCAGAGAGCTGAATTGAAATAGAGCATCCAAGACAAAAACTGGTGCCTGAACATAATGTCAGTGTCACAGACAATGATTTAAAAATGTCACATTGTTGGTCCAGATTTATAAAAATATGATCAGGGGCCCAGCACAGTAGCCTAGCAGCTAATGTCTTCCCTTTTACACACCAGGATCCCATGTGGATTCTGATTTGTATCCCAGCCACCCTGTTTCCCATCCAGCTCCATAATTGTGGCCTCAGAAATCAGTCAAAGATGGCTTTGAGACTCTGCATTCATGTGGGAGACCTGGAAGAAGGTCCTGGTTCCTGACTTTGAATTGACTCAATTCTAACCATTGAAGTCACTTGGGGAGTAAATCATGAATCATCGGATGGAAGATCTTCCCCTCTGTGTATCTCACTTTCCAATTAAAACAAATCATTTTAAATATATGATCAGATGTAAAATACTTATCAAATTATTCTGAATATCTAAAACATGAGGTCAAAAGCACAAACTTCTTCCCAATAGAGAAATATAAATGAATTTCTTCTACAGCCTTACATATAAGCATATATAGGACACAATGTTCAACGCCAGAGTATTTCAACTCTATAATGTTAAATAGAATTACCAGTATTTCTTACAGCTTTGCTTTCATACAAAATTAATGTTCCTGGGGCCCAGTGCAGCAGCCTAGCAGCTAAAGCCCTTGTGTTGAACACACTCGAACTCCATATGGGTGTTATTTCTAATTCGAGTGACCCTGCGTCTCATCCAGCTTCCTGATTCTGACTTGGGAAAGCAGCTGAGGATGGCCCAAAGCCTTGGAACCCTGCACCCCCGGCCTGAGAAACCCGGAAGATTCATGGGACGGAAGGTCTTCTTGTCTCTCCTCCTATGTTCATAGCAGCACAATCAGTAATTGCAAAAACATGGAAACAGCCAAAATGCCCATCAGCAGAGGATTGGATAAGAAAGCTATGGTTCATCTACTCCATGGAACACTACTCAGCTATTAAAAAACACAAAATGCAGTTCTTTGTGGCCAAATGGGCCAAACTGTAAACCATAATGCTAAGGGAAATGAACCAATCCCAAAAGGTTAGATACCACATGTTTGCCTTAATTTAATAGGATATGTTAAGCATATCATGTTATGTTATGGATATTATGTCATTTTGTAGTATATAAACTAAAATTTAACTGTGAATGGGGGGTCACAGAAAGTGGTTAATAAATCGCATTTATTTTTAACATGTTGACTGCTCAATATCATGTCAATTAATTCCATAACGATGTTAATTGTTGCAGATGGTATATTAGTGCTTTTATTTGACCGGGAAGATACTCTGCTAACTCTGCCCTCAGACCAGAGAGGGTCTACACAATAAGTAGTTGGACTTGTCTGGACTATGGGATGTTGGACTCTATGCTTGGCAAATTCTTGCAGGGAGGGAATTTCAACTAAACTTGAACTATGGTTATGCAGCGGGGTGGAGGAACCCACCATGGGGGGAGGGGGGGGAGAATCCCAGATTCTATGTAATTACAACACAATGTAATTAATGAAAAAATTAATAATAAAAAAAACAAATTAGTGCTCCCAAGTGTATTTTCTAGGTCAGCCTACATTTTCATGAATTTCAGTAAAATAAGTAGAACAAGTCCCATTCAAACCATTATCCTCTTTCCAAAACCCATCCAAGTCTCTATCCTGAAAGACCTAGCAGCCTAGTGTTTCCTTCCTTCTGTTCTCACTGGCTCCCTTCCAGCCACATTGGTTGGCTGGAATGTTAAGGAAAACCTCTATCTTAAGGGACAGAAATGCCACATATGCGAAAGGTAAAATTAAAATATGGTATGCAAAATGAAGAAGGAAAATAAAATTAGCTTAGTGAAATATACAAAATGAAGCAGAGTCACCAAGAGCAAGTGCATTTACATCAGGCATGCCAAAGAAAATGGCCTACAAATCAAAGGAAAGCAAGCATTTCTTTCTACCCACAGCCTAGCTAATGACATGGCTGGTGCACAGCAAGGCACGTCTTAGTGGTGCTAAGTGTGTGTGGGATTTGTATGTTAGCTGGCTCCCTAAACTTTGGATGGAAATGGTCTCTCTCCAAGTGACTATGAGGTAGACCTCAGAAAGATCTAACAATCCAGAGCAGAGGTCAATGAACTACAGCCCATGGGTCAAATCTAGCCACTGCTTACTTTGTAAATAAAGCCTTACGAGAAATTTGCAATGGTCGGGCCCGGCGGCGTGGTCTAGCGGCTAAAGTCCTGGCCTTGAAAGCCCCGGGATCCCATATGGGCGCCGGTTCTAATCCCGGCAGTTCCACTTCCCATCCAGCTCCCTGCTTGTGGCCTGGGAAAGCAGTTGAGGACAGCCCAATGCTTTGGGACACTGCACCCGCGTGGGAGACCCAGAAGAGGTTCCAGGTTCCTGGCTTCGGATCGGCGCGCACCGGCCCGTTGCGGCTCACTTGGGGAGTGAATCATCGGACGGAAGATCTTCCTCTCTGTCTCTCCTCCTCTGTGTATATCTGGCTGTAATAAAATGAATAAATCTTTAAAAAAAAAAAAAAAAGAAAGAAATTTGCAATGGTCAATTCAGCATAAATTATTTATTGTTACTTTCAAGCTGCAAAGCAGCCAGCAGAGACAATGAACTGTGAAAGGATCTCTATGACTTTAATACCTAAAATAATTGCATAGCCCTTTCTAAAATAAATAAAGCCCTGATACATTGATCTAGGCCATCACATAATCTTTCATCACATCTTTCATCCCTTCACTCTTGGGAACTCAAGAAGGAAGACAATGACTGAAGGCTACCAGAAGGTGATACTTTAACACCACCATGGGAAGTCCACTGATGCTTGACTGACACTTCTCCCTTCTCTCTCCACACACTCACCTGTAGCTCTTGCAGTGTTCCTCATCATTCTCCAAGCTGACCAGATCACTGGAACCTGCAACACTGTCCAGCAGGCTGAGGTACTCTAGGTCTGGAGTCATGTCTTCCAGCACACACTCCCAATCACTGATGTGACAACAGTCAATGATCTTCATCCAGGAAGCAGGAAAAGGCCTAGAAAGAAGCATGGACCATCAGCCTCACAGTGACAAGTCTACGCCCCCAATGCTCAGACAAGATGACACAGTAAGGGTCAAAACCAACTTAATTTGTAGCAAGCCTACTTTTGCATCACATGTCAGAAACTCTACTGAAGTTTTCTCTGGAAAAGCAGGAATCAGTCCAGATCACTTGCAAAGTCCAGATCACTTGCAAGAGGACTAATACACTTAAAGATTTATAACAATTTCTTCTTTAGGCCTTTTTAAAAAAGATAAACATAGATTCTGCATATTAAAATATGCTATTATAATCTGCAGGGCTTATTACTTTCCTAGTAATTAAAACAATAGTTTATTGTCCTTTTCTTTTTTTAAAAAAAAAAAGATCTATTTATTTTATTACAAAGTCAGATATACAGAGAGGAGGAGAGACAGAGAGGAAGATCTTCCCATCCGATGATTCACACCCCAAGTGAGTGCAATGGTAGGTGCTGCGCTGATCCGAAGCCGAATCAGGAAACTCTTCCGGGTCTCCGACATGGCTGGCAGGGTCCCAAAGCTTTGGGCAATCCTCAACTGCTTTCCCAGGCCACAAGTTTGGAGCTGGATGGGAAGTGGAGCTGCTGGGATTAGAACCAGAGCCCATATGGGATCCCGGTGCATTCAAGGCGAGGACTTTAGACGCTAGGCCACACCACCGGGCCCAACAATAGCTTATTTTCAAATACCACATTAAAAAATTATATGCAGTCAAAGAACTCCAGAACAACCATAGGAACAAATCAAACAAACCAGTCAATAAATGGGCAAAGGGAGAATCAAGATGTCGAAATAGGGTTAGGACATGTTTAAATGCACGGAGAAACACTTCATCAGGATGAAGCAGAGGAAAAAAATTCCAGAGGACAGAACAATGGCAGAAGGGTACCTGGAGACTGACAGACACAGGAAAGCAGCAGACACAATGGTGTGGTGCTGCAGTGACTGATAATCCAGTGGCATTCAGCTAACAGTGACCTGAACTCGACCAGCAGCCGGATCTCCACCAGCAACCAGGTGGAAAAGGATTTTCACTGAGAGCTCCAGAGGTGAACCCAGACAAAGAACTGCCCATCCTGCTGGTCTGTTTGATTTCACCAGGAGCAGAGACAGAGCAGCAGGTCCTAGAAGGGCACTGCGGGAACAGGGTGAACTTCACAGCCAAGTCAGCTCCCTAGAGCCAAACTGGGCACCATTTTACATAAGAAGACAAAGATTAGGGAAAAGGCTGAGCATATGCTGAGCTGGGAGTGAACATATTTCTGACTCAGTAAACTGCAACAACGTACCATCCTATTGGTTCCACCAAAGACAGTTCCGGGTAGGCCTCAGACATGACAGCCAGCAGACCAAGAACTGAAGTAGTGGCAAGTCAGGCACCATTGTGTACAGTGCAGCAAAAGTTTTAGGACTGCAGGGGTAACAGTGAACTGCATTTGTCCTGAGCTCCCCAGAACTCACTGAGCTCAATGTATTGCACTAGTATCACAGGAAAATAACACCAAGTATGACATCGCATGGGTCAAAATAGGTTGTCTGGCGCTCAGAATTAACGCACAATAGGTTCCAGCAAGATCAGCATCACCAACAACTAGCTATAAAGGACACCTGGTGTCTCCCTAATCCTGGGACTTGCTCCAACCAGAAGTGGGAGAAAGGTTGCACAGACTGGTGCAGCCACAGCACAATATCAAAACAGGTAGAGACTGCTGAGCCAGGAGCTG
The DNA here is from genome assembly GCF_030435755.1 of Ochotona princeps. Taxonomy (NCBI): domain Eukaryota; kingdom Metazoa; phylum Chordata; class Mammalia; order Lagomorpha; family Ochotonidae; genus Ochotona; species Ochotona princeps. Next base: position 125,034,797 of record NC_080833.1, on the reverse strand, counting down.
GGGCTACATAGACCATGGGGGAAATCTAACATAAGAACCCAGATGTGGAACTCAATGGAGGGAGTGGCACAATTGGCTGCATGCAAAGTGCCATGTACCAACTGCAGTAAGTAAAATTAAACTGTAGACCTTTGGTGACACAGCTTGGAAACCTGCACCAAGGAGAAGACTCTGCTAACCAGAAGTACAATGACCAAGAGCAAACAAAGGTACATTGAATATTGCTGAAGACTCCCCTCCAAAGGAGCAAAGGCTTTGCCAATCTCAAAGTTAACCAAGGAAGACATCCAGAAAATGGGGGATACAGAATTTGAAACACTTGTTATAAAGCTGCTTATCAACAAGAAGCACTCAAAGCAGGCATTCAAGGAATTTAAGGAATTATGTCACACTGGAAATCAATCAAATAAAAGCTGATACATTAGAAATGAAGAATATAGTGCAGCATATTAAAAGTACAGTGGGGAGTCTCCAAAATAGAATGAAGCAAGCAGAAGAAAGAATCTCACAATTGCAAGATATTTCCTGTCACTGGGGGAAACAAACAAAAGCTGGAAGCAGAACTGGATCAGGTCAAAACATGTATTCAAGAATTGAAAGACACTACTAACAGAACTAATGTAAGAATTATACGATTCCCAGAAGATGCAGAAAGAAAAGCTGGGATTCATGGTGTATTCAATGAAATAATAAGAAAAAATTTCCCCAATCTAGTGAAAGAATCAGGAAACAACATCCAGGAGGGTCACAGAACTCCCAACAGGGTGGGCCAAACACAATCTTCACCACGACACATGATAATCAAGCTCTGTTCAATCAAACAGTAGTAAAAGATCCTTGAATTTAAGTTCATGTTAAAAACAATCAATTGACATGTAAAGGAATGACAAACTCACAGGAGACCTCTCACAGGAAACTCTACAGGCAAGAAGAGAATGGAGCGACATATTCCAGCTTCTAAAAGCAAAAAATTGTTAGCTTACGATAACATATCCACCAAAGCTTTCTTTTGTCTTTGAAAATGAAATCAAATTCTTCCACAGTACAGTGGGACACCGCAGGAAGACCACAGGGCTTCCCTCCATGTCAGGGGGGCTTTGGGGAGGAGCGCGAGCTGTGGGCGGGGCGGACAGCCCCCAAGGCCCTGCAGGAGTGTACATAGGCTTCATCCGGCTTTCTAGGGGTCCTGGCGCTTGATTTCCTTGAGACTTGTGAACCTGGCTATGCTGAAGGGTACCTGTTGATTTTGCTTTTTGAAGGGATTTTAAAACAGTAGAGCTAGCAATGACACCTTGCATTTCAGTTCCTCACCGTTCACAGGTTTCTTTTGTATATACTTCTTAGAATGGTCATTTCTTTTAAATGGTTTAATTTGTACAGCAGAGGAATGTTATTGTAGTAGTATGTAACTATTACCTAATACTGAGTTTTTGGTTTTTTTTTTAAAGATTTTATTATTATTGGAAAGCTGGATATACAGAGAGGAGGAAAGACAGAGAGGAAGATCTTCCATCCGATGTTTCACTCCACAAGTGAGCCGCAACTGGCCGGTATGCGCCAATCCAAAGCTGGGACCAGGAACCTCTTCTGGGTCTCCCACACGGGTACAGGGTCCCAATGCATTGGGCCGTCCTCGACTGCTTTCCCAGACCACAAGCAGGGAGATGGATGGGAAGTGGAGCTGCTGGGATTAGAATTGGCGCCCCTATGGGATCCTGGTGCCTTTAAGGAGAGGACTTTGGTCGCTAGGCCACGCCACCGGGCCCTTAATACTGAGTTTTTGCAAAAAAAAATGAATGTGCATATGTAATTGAAATATTTCAGATCACATGAAAATGCTGATTTAACATTTAAATATCACAGCACTAAAAAGAAAAAATTAATAAACCAACCCATTGTATCTAGTGCCATAATTGGGTGCCATCAAGAGGCCGAGCTCCGGGCTGGGCACTGGGTCAGTTCCTGCCCTGCGTCCTGCTGGCCTCGTTCGTCCACAGGAGCCGTGGCCTGGCCAGATCTCCAAGACCGGGCCTGTGTTGGTGCTGATGCCTCACGTGGCCAGGCCTCCAGCGGGCACCTGCTCTCCTCAAGCGAGTGGCCCAGGGCAGTGGTTGGAAAACTTACTAAGTGTAGCTTTGGCCTCTCTTAGGAAAAGAAGAGTTCTAGCTATAGGTGTCCTAGGGGGAAAGTTATTTTTTTTAAGTCCTGTTACTTAATGTTGCAAATGATCAGTATTTATAAATTAACTGATTTTGCACCATTTTTGTTACTGTGACCATGGCAGAACAATGTCTCCTAGACTCTGATCTATAAAGTTGTCCCAATGGAGTCTGTTCATCTGAATGCTACAGAGATCACAACTAACAACTTACCAGTCCGAGTTCTCCAGGTTGAACTCAGCATGGCTGTAGCTGATTAAGAAATTTATATAATTATTCTTTGCTCTCCTCTCACTAATTGAACCATTGATCAGCCAGTAAAAGGGGCCTCCCAATCAAAGTCTGAGTAGGTTTTAAGTCTCCTCTAAAGACATCAGGTAGGAAAACAGCTCCTGAAGTATCAGCATATTTAATTCACTCACTCAAACAGCGTTCTTCACTAGCATTGGTTTTCCCAAAGTCATCTTATTCAGGAGAACCTGGGATGTTTATTAGGATGACACACTGTGGCTCTGCCAGGGTGCTGAGGCTGGCATGGGCTGTGCTGTGCCCCCTGGCTGACGGCTGGAGGGTCCTTACCAAACCGGCTGTTAGAACCTCAGGAGGCACAGCAGCTTCCATGCTGGTGGCTGTGTCAGCGCCAGGCCTTCCCTGCAGAGGCAGCGGGGCAGCCACGCTCTATCAAAACGTGGAAGCATCCAAGTTGAACAGCTGCATTTGATGGTAGGATCATTTAAGATACTCATATACCAAAACTAAGAAACTGAAAGTGGCTTCTTTGTGTTATACAGATTTCATTTTCCATATGGCAGTTACCTAAGATGATTTTAACCCTTTGAGAAAGTGCAGGGAGGTGTATACAGTTGTGAGCAATACCATGAACGCACTTCCTTTCTCCTGAGTTAAAGTGTATTTCTGAGAATATCTGGCTGGCCCTGTAATTTAAATTAAATAAAGTTTTGAAGAAACAGAAAAAAAAAAAAGAATATACTTCTTGCAAACCTGCCCTTTAAAGGATATTTAAAGATGTTCTCTTGACAGAGAAGAGGAATAGCACCCAGTAAAACCAAACGCAAATGTGAAGAACATCCCAGTAAAATGGTAGCACAAGACTAAATCAATGAACAACCCATTCCTAAAATGACAGGATCAAATTACCACCCATGCACATTAATCCTAAAGCTCAATCATACATCACAGAACATTAGGCTGGATTAAAAAACAAAACCCGGGCCCGGCGGCATGGCCTGGTGGCTAAAGTCTTCGCCTTGAATGCACCAGGATCCCATATGGGTGCCGGTTCTAATCCCAGCAGCTCCACTTCCCATCCAGCTCCCTGCTTGTGGCCTGGGAAAGCAGTTGAGGATGGCCCAATGCATTGGGACCCTGCACCCACGTGGGAGACCCAGAAGAGGTTCCAGGTTCCCGGCTTTGGATTGGCACAGCACCAGCCTGTTGCGCTCACTTGGGGAGTGAATCATTAGATGGAAGATCTCCTCTCTGTCTTTCCTCCTCTCTGTATATCTGACTTTGTAATAAAAACAAATAAATCTTTAAAAAAAAAAGCTTTCACACAAACAGCTAAGTGGCAGGCTCTCAGATATCAAGCCACAGTGGGAGGGAGACCTGAGGGAGAACCCTGAAGACCTTGTCACCTTGTTGCACGGTTGTCAGTAGCACTGGCGTTGGGCTCTGAGGCTCAGCAGTACTGCACCTGTCACATGATGCTCAACACACACAGAAAAAAAAAAAGCATATACAAAAAAACAAATCCCATCTATTTGTTGCCAACAGGAGACACACTTCACCAACAAAACTGTATCTCATGGATTTTAATGTTTTTGTTGTTAGTTTCATCTCTTCAAAACATTTTCTTGGGTAAGGGGCCGCTTGGGCAGTCACCCCGCCTGCTGGAAGGGTAGGGTTTTGGGGCACCTTTTACAGCCTTGGACCTTCCTCCTCCCATTCAGGGCCCTCCTCCCCGGCCAGGAGCCCTCCACCCTAGCCCAGGCCCTCAGCAGTGACTATCGCAGGCCAATGACCCCCCATCCCGACCCGGTGACCCTCCACCCGAGCCCAGGCCCTCACACTGAAGCAGGCCAGTGACCCCCCCACACCCCAGCCGGGAGCCCTCCACCCGAGCCCGGGCCCTCACACTGGCGACCCCAGCCTCAACTCACCTCTGCTTCCGTGCGACTGCTGGGCTTGAAGTCCTGGCGCCAACTGAGAGTGACCCAGACACCTGCATGACCCCAGCGTGTGCGTGACCCCGGCGCCAACGTGAGGATGTCATCTACGTGACCCCAGCATGCTCTGTAAGGGCCGTCTTCCACTTCGGCCAGAACAGGACAGCTGGGGCGCGCAAAACTGAGTTAGTGGGGAGAAGAGCTTCCTCTCTAGCTGTCCTCTTCTCTGAAATTTCAATAAAAATAAAATAAATATTTCTAAAAAAAAAAAGAGCTCAGGCCTGGCGGCGTGGCCTAGCTGCTAATGTCCTAGCCTTGATTGCGCCGGGATCCCATATGGGTGCCAGTTCTAATCCCAGCAGCTCACTTCCCATCCAGCTCCCCGCTTGTGGCCTGGGAAAGCAGTAGAGGACGGCCCTAGCCTTGGGACCCTGCGCCTGTGTGGGTGACCCAGAATCGCTTCCTGGTTCCCGGCTTCAGATCGGCGGGCACCAGTCTGTTGTGGCTGACTTGTGGAGTGATTCATCGGAAGGAAGATGTTCCTCTCTTTCCTCCTCTCTGTATATCTGACAGTAATAAAATAAATAAATCTTAAAAAACAAAAAAAAGCAACAGCAGTGAGACGCCAAGTGCGATATGTGCGTAGAGTACCCTGGTGCCCGCTCTGCCTCGGGGCTCTGTCCTGTGCCACACACGACAGCCAGACCCAGCCCAGCCCAACCCGCACAGCCCAAGGGCGACAAACACCCACCATGATCCCCCACCAGACTCCTTGACCTCCACCCTTGTGCTCTTCACGGCCAGGGGCCACAGTGCACACAGCCAGCCCACCAGCTGCTGGACTGCCCCTGTCACCTCATTTTGTAGATTTTTTCAAATAAAAGTGGAAAGGCAGAGTCACAAGGAAGACACACAACTAGATACAGAGATAGATATAGAGAATAACCTGTTGATTCTCTCCCTGAATGGCCACAATGGCCAGAGCTGGGCCATGTTCTGCTGTTCTCCCAGACCATAAGCAGGGAGCTGGATCAAATGTGGAATAGCTGGGACTTGAACCAGCACACATCTGGGATTCCGGCCAAAAACAGGAATTTACTCCAGCAAAAGAAATCACACAAGTGGTCATTTAAAACACAACCGTGGGGGCCCAGCAGCGTGGCCTAGTGGATAAAGTCCTCACCTTGAACGCCCCGGGATCCCATAGGGCGCCGGTTCTAATCCCGGCAGCTCCACTTCCCATCCAGCTCCCTGCTTATGGCCTGGGAAAGCAGTCGAGGACGGCCCAACGCTTTGGGAACCTGCACCCACGAGGGAGGTCCAGAGGAGGTTCCAGGTTCTTGGCTTTGGATCGGCGCAGCACCGGCTGTTGCTCTCACTTGGGGAGTGAATCATCAGATGGACGATCTTCCTCTCTGTCTCTCCTCTCTGTATATCTGACTTTGTATTAAAAAAAAAAAATTAAAACAGAACCGTTGACTGATCTGTGCACTCTGCGCACGGAAATCAAAGAAATAAGAGGGACCCAGGAAAGCAACTCCTGCTGAGCTGGGACACACTGCAGCAGCACACCAGCAACCCCACAGCCACCACATCCCACAGCCAGGTTCCCACTGACAACCCCACAGGGACAAACCGGAAGCAGCACACTGGAGCCCAACCTCTCCCTCAGCACAGTGCAAGTGAATGGCCGAAAAAGCTCAATTAACAAGCAGAACTGCCAGACTGACTTAGGCGGGGGGAAAGGCAAGATGTAACAATGTGCTACCTACAAAAGCACACTTTTCAAAAGGAAGGTGCAGGGGTCAGTAGTGTAAAAAGCTAACCCTCTGCCTACACACGGGCATCCCATATGGACACTGGTGGGAGTCCTGGCTGCTCCACTGCAGACCCATCTCCTTGCTGCTGGCCTGGGAAGGTAGTGGAGAATGGCCCAAGTGCTTGGCCCATGCACACACGTGGGAGACCTGGAAGAAACGCCTGGCTTGGCTTAGGAGCAGCTCAGCTGTAGCAGCTGCAGCCATTTGTGGGGTTTAACAAGCAGATGGAAGAGCTCCCTGTCTTGGGTCAGCTCTGGCATGTGGGAGTGAATCTGAACACAGAAGGTATTCTCCTCCCTCTGTCAGTCCACCTTCCAAATAGATGCAAAGAAATAATGAAGAGAGATGTGAGGGCCCGGCACGGTAGCCTAGCGGCTGAAGTCCTCACTTTGCACACACTGGGATCCCATATGGGCACTGGTTCATGCCCCAGCCGACCTGCTTCCCATCCAGCTCCCTGCCTGTGGCCTGGGAAAGCAGTCGAGGACGGCCCAAAGCCTTGGGACCTGGCACCCGCACGAGAGACCCGGAAGAAGCGCCTAGCTCCTGGCTTCAGATTGGCTCAGCTCTGGCCATTGTGGCCACATCGGGAGTGAATCATCGGATGGAACTCCTCTCTTTAAAGCTAACTTTCCAATAAAAAGATTAAAAAAAATAAAAAATGTTAAAAATTAAAGAGACGTGAAGATGCAAAGAAGTAACATGTGAAAGGTGAACAGGCTGTGCCAGTCAGCCCGGATGTTCCATGAAGATGGCAGTCCTGGCCGGCCCAGAGCCCAGCCTGGGGAGGTCACCAACTACAGTGGTGGGTGAGCCAGTCAGGAGGACATTACTGAGAAGCAGCGATGGAGAGATCTTCCACCATCAAGTTCACTCCACAAATGCCAGCAATGGCTGCAGTTGGACCAGGCTCAAGCCAGGAGTTTCTTCTGGATTTTCCATGTGGGCAACAGGGGCCAAGTACTTGAGCCATCCTCTGCTGCTTTCCCAGGCCACTCGCAGAAAGCTGGGTCAGGGAGAGAATCAAGATGGCGGGATAGGGTAAGGACATGTTTAAATGGACGGAGAAACACTTCATCAGGATGAAACAGAGAGGACACATTCCAGGAAATAGGAGAGGACAGAACAGCAGCAGGGGGGTACCTAGAGACTGTGAGACACAGGAAAGCAGCACACAACGGTATGGTGTTGCAGTGACTGATAGTCCAGCCACATTCAGCAAACTGTGATCTGAACTCCACCAGCAGCTGGAACTCCACCAGCAACCAGGTGGGAAGGGACTTTGACTGGGAGCTTGGGAGGTGAGCCCATACTAAGAACTGTCCGTCTTGCCGGTCTGTTTGATTTGAGCAGGAGCAGAGACAGAGCAGCAGATCCCAGACGGGAAGTGCGAGAACAGGGTGGATTTCGCAGCCCAGTCAGCCTCCTAGAGCTGAACTGGGCACCATTTTGCCTAAGGAGGCAAAGGGGAAGGAGTGAGCATAAACTGAGCTGGGAGTGAACTCTTTTTTGCTCAGATAATTGCAGCAACACAGCATTCCACAGGTTCCACCTAAAACACGTCTGGGTAGCCCTCAGACTTGACGGCCAGCAGATCAAGAACTCTAGTAGGGGCATGTCAGGCACCATTTTGCACACTGTGGCAAAAGCTTTAGGACTGCAGGGACAACAATGAACTGCGCATGTGCTGAGCTCATGAGAACACACCGAGTTCAGTAGACTGCCCTGGTCCCACTGGAAAATAATACCATCTATGGCATCATACGGGTCCAAATAAGTCCGTGTGGCACCCAGACCTAATATCCAACAGGTCTGGCAAGATCAGCGACACCAACAATCTAGCTATATAGGATACCTGGTGTCTCCCTAATCCTGGGACCTGCTCCAGCTGAAAGTGGGAGTAGATTGTACAGATAACGGTGCAGCCTCAGCACGATATCACAGGAGGTGGAGAGTGGGGAACCAGGAGTTGGGGCTACAGAGACCATGGTGGAAATCTAAGATAGGAACCCAGACCTGGAACCTGCTGGAGGGAGTGGCACATTTGGCTATAAGCAAAGAGCTGTGTACCAACAGAAACAAGTAAAATACAACTGTAGATTTGTGGGTGACACAGCTTAGAAACCTGTCCCAAGCAGAAGAATCTGATAACTAGAAGTACAGTGTCCAAGAGCAAAAGAAGAGACAAAGGCACAATAAATATTACTTAACTCCCTGCAAAGGAGCAAAACAATATGCCAACCTCCGAATTAACTGAGGAAGACATCGAGAAAATAGGGGAGACACAGAATTGAGAAAAATCATTTTAAAGCTTCTGAAAAACAATGAGAAGCACATGCAAGAGTTTAAAGAATTGGGCCCGGTGGCATGGCCTAGCGGCTAAAGTCCTTGCCTTGAAGGCACCAGGATCGCATCGGGGCGCTGGTTCTAATCCCAGCAGCTCCACTTCCCATCCAGCTCCCTGCTTGTGGCCTGGGAAAGCAGTCGAGGACGGCCCAATGCATTGGGACCCTGCACCTGTGTGGGAGACCTGGAAGAGGTTCCTGGTTCCTGACTTCGGATCAGCGCAGCGGCCCATTGCAGCTCACTTGGGGAGTAAATCATCAGATAGAAGATCTTCCCCTCTGTCTTTCCTCCTCTCTGTATATCTGACTTTGTAATGAAAATAAATCTTTAAAAAAAAAAAGTAATAGATCCTTAATATGTGCATACATATACATATGTGTGTGTATATATTGCATCATATTAGAATATATTTAGATGAAAACTAGCTTATTATGTCCTCAATCTGTGTCTGACTACAATAGCTAAATACTTCTGAAAATGAAACTACCACTGATTGTCACAGTCCAAAATAGAGTCTTCATTTGTCCAGTATTTCGCTGCCCAACATATAGCTGAGGTGGTTGATTTGTTCTGTCCTCAGTCTTTTCTTGGCTAGAGTTCTGAGTCCAGCAGTTTGATTGGGGAGATCTCCAAAGAAACTTTGAGGTATTCCCAGATCAGATTCTTGTATGTTCTAGTAAGCACCGGATGACAATCAGTGGATTCTTCAAAGACCTCATCGAGCTGGGAGTGGCGAGATTGGCAGCGATCCATTACTGGAGAACTATTGAAACCACTTGAGCAAGTATCTCAGAGCGTGCCCCATATCCGGGACTTTGGGTGTGTGGGAAACTGGGTGGGGTTTCTCCCTCAATATCCCCCTTTGCCTCAGATACATGAAGGAAACAATATGGACATAAAAGTCTTACCCACTTCCCTAGAGCCCCTGAACCTTTATACCGTAATTAACTATGTGAAGATTTTCAACAATATAAAAAAAAATAAAACTACCAAGCCCAATATGGAATGAGAACATAGAGACTTCTATTTCTTGGATGAAAGTGTTAATTGTAAAGGTGACGGGACTCCTAGAAATCTGGAATCTCAAAGAGACACATGCACCCTGTTATGAGAAAAAGGTCCTGCTTCCTGAAACACCAGGAAGCAGCTAGAAAATATAAAGACTCTTGGAGTTTTAGGATTTATGGGAAAGACAGCTACCTTTAAGACATGCTGTTTTACTACTCTCCACATTGAAGTAGGATCAGGATTTCAAGCCTATGCATTGTAAATTTCTTGTATCTGCTTTCTGCTTTGTGTCACCAAAAGCCCCTAACCATGTCTTTGCCCAATGTCATGTAGATTTTGATTTTTCCACAGATACTTTCTATAAAAACTCCACTTATTTTGTTCAATGTGTTTCTTGTCCATGGCAGGATGTGGCTCTCAACTAGAAGTTAAATAAAACTCCTTTCACTAACTTTGGAGTCTCACAAAAATATTTTTGAAGTCTTACACTTGGAGCATTTATTTTTTAAAAATTAAAAAGACTGACTTACTTTCATTATATTTCAGGACAGAAAGAGAGGGTTCTTCCACCCATTGGTTTACTCTCCAAATGCCTGTGACAGCCAAGTCAAAGCCAGAAGCTCAGAACTCCATTTGGGTCCATCACAGGGCTGACAGGGATAAATGTACAGGAGTCATCATTTACACTCTCCAAGGATGCACATTAGCAGGAAACAGGGTGGGAAATACAGAAGCCTGCAACATGAGGAGGCACTTCAATGAGATGTGAGCATCCCAAGTGGATTTATTTGTTGGATTACAAACACATTCCAGCTGTGTAAGTTTCAGCGAGGAAGAAGTCCATTAGCCTACCTAATCAATTCCAGGTCTGCTTCATTTTAACGTCCTTACTATTTACCACATACACTAGGTGACTTTGAATTTTTCCACTAGTCTTTTCTTTATTTTTTAAGATTTTTTTTTTCATGGCAAAGTCACATATATAAAGATGAGGAGAGGCAGAGACGAAGATCTTACGTTCAATGAGTCATTCCCTAAGTGACTGCAATAGCCAGTGCTGCGCCAATCTGAAGCCAGGAGCTAGGAACTTCCTCCAGGACTCCCAAACAGATGCAGGGTCCTAAGGTTTTGCTCAGTCATTGAATCATTTCCCAGGTTACAAGCAGGGAATAGGATGGGAAGTAGAGCTGCTAGGATTAGAACTGGTGAACATATAGGGTACCGGTGTGCCCACAGCGAGGACTTAATCTCTTAGGCCACGGCACTGGGACATCCACAAGTCTATAAATAAAAAGTTTTAAGTATCTGAGAAAGAGCAGGGTTAAATGATTGCCAAGAGGAGACTGAGTGGGGCTTCTACCTTCATCTCCCTCCCCATTTACCCCCACATACAGTCAAAGAAGAGAATGTGGAAATAATAGCCTTACCCACTGTCCTGTAGCCCTTGAACCTTTTTACCCTAATGAACTATATCAAGATTGTCAAAAATAGAATTAAACAAAGACAAAAGGAGTTAGGGTTAGCTTTAGGAGTTTGATTTGTGTTTGAGCTAGGGATGCACTTAGTAGTAGTAGTAGAAATCAGGTCATCATTTCGTCTAGGGGTATGATCAGATAAAGTCTGGGGTTTGGCTTAGAGTTACAGAAAGGGCTGGCCTCAGGGAAGATTTGTTTCAGGAACCCGGCTGGTTCAATATGAAGGGAATCTTTAGTGTTGTGTTTGGGTGTGGTGTGACACTTGGAGCTATGACTCTGCTTGGCATTATGTTGAGCCTGAACGCTCATATTTCAGTTAGATTGTTTTAAAAATCTTGGGATTATGATTGGCGTAGGACTATGGTTAGGGTGAGCAGTAGTAGAGATGGACAAGGATTAAGGTTAGTATTTGGGACAGGGTTAAGTCAAAGCAGAGGTCGATGAGAGTAGCACTAGGTGTAAGATTAGAATTAGGGCTACTTTTACAGGAAGAGTTGAGACTAACTCTGCCTGTAACGCTGACTCAGTCTCTTGATCAGTCTCTGATTAGGCTTTAGGCCTAATCCTAAACCTGACGTTGACCCTAGTCATAAATTCAAGCTAGAGTAGCCATAATTCTTTTGTTTTTAAGAATTATGACATATTACTGGAAAGTAAGATCTACAACACTTACCCAACCATATTTCAAAGCCTAGCACAAATACTAATTAAAACCTAGAGCACACCCAAAGCCAGACAGGATGATCTCCAACCATGGCCATCATCCTAACCCTCATGCTGATACTAGCTTTAGCTCTAGCTCTAGCCCCAGTCCTAAAAGTGATCCTAGCCCTAAACACAACCAAATCCCTAGGCCCAACACCAACTCCAACCCTGACACACCTGAAGCCGTCACTGTCATACTAAGCCTAGCCCTAACACTGAACCCAATCCCAGCGACATTTCTAAACCTAAAACGCAATGCTAATTTGAATCATCACCCTCATTAGTACACTAAACCTAACTAAATCCAACTGTAGCCAAAACCTTCACCACAAGATTTGGACCTAACACTACATTTGGACCTCACCTTAATCCTAGAAGAATTGTAGCACTAGCATTAGCCCATACCCTAACATGAACTCTAGCTCTAAGCACAATCATTCGGACATTGAATAGAACCTCACCATAATACTCAAATTCACACAAAACAACCTCTTCATCCTCAATGTAGTCACAGCTTTCATCTTAACCTCAAGTGGAACCCTAACTGTATTCTGACTCCACACGGTGCTTTCCACAGTCCTAACAATAACCCTTAAACTAGCACTAACTCACACGAAGCCTGAACCACAAATGGAACCCAAACTCTCTATCTGGCATGAATCCAAACACTATTCTTTACCTAATACTAATCCTCACACAAATCCTACTTCATGCCACATACAAAACCTAAGTCTGGAGCTAATCTTATTCGTAAGTTGAACCTTAACTCTAACCCTAACCTAACCCTAACCATTGGGATAACCAGAACTCAAATCTCAAAACCTAACAGTAACCTCACTACTAGACTTGGCCTTTAGCATTAGACAGCTAGCCCTCATCTTAATTCCACCTCAGCATAATCCTAATTCTATTCCTACTAGTAACCCAAATCAGAAGCCTCAATTGAACCTTAACACTCAACCTCGCCCGAACCTGAAATCTAGGCTTTGACATCACGGCAAACAGATGCCTAGATAGCATTATAACCCTGATTCCAACCCTGTAGCCAACCATGGTATTGATCCCAACCATCTCCCTGAAGTGATCTCTTTTACACTATGCTGAACCAGTTACATGACACTGGACTACACTAGGGAAAATTCACTGAGAGCCATGTCAGGAAATTTGATGGAGTCTGCCTGTGGAAATCAGCTTGACTTGGCTCTTCCACATTACATAGGTTTTTCCACACACTACCTGTTTGGAGAACTAGGATTTGATTGACTCCTTGAAAAGACACAAGGATTCTCATTGAAGAAAATAGAAATGCTTTCATAGTACCAGTGTTGAAAAGGCCCTAGGCTTCACTACATTTTCAGAGGATTTCCAAACTCACACTCAAGGGAAACCCAACCACACACACTCATGTTCTGCTGGCTTCCATGGAGTCTGCACGTCCTCTCTGCTAGGGCCTGTGGGGAGAAGGAACAAAGAAAGCAGAGCTTGAACCACTCACCATCTTTCTCCACCCCGCATAGGAGACTGCCTGTCACCATGGCTTTTCTAGAATGCTGAAGCTACAGGATTCCAGGCTGCTATGACCAGGCAGCTGCTGATTGGACAGCTTGTAGGGCCACACAGCCCTGTGAGGTCTTAGAGATGCAGCCAATCAGAATGCTCCCTGTCATGATGCCAGCCACAGGGAGTGACGTGAGTGAAGCAAGAGTGATGGCCGAACCTGTGCTGGGCAGAATTAGGCTGGACTGCAACACCCATTGGTTCCAGTGGAAGACAGGCCTGGAAACACAACCAACCCAGGCAACATTAAGCAGAGGCTGAACCACACTATCTTTCTCCACTACGCAGTGTAGTCTAACTCTCTCCATGGCTTTTCTAACAAAACAGTGCTGTTTTCGTGTTCTATCTCCACCAAGAAGAATTCCACGTGAAATTATTAATGGCCACCATGCATACACAGTTTCGGAACTGCCAAAAAACAGTCATTCAGGACAAGTGGCAATTTCCTAATCCATGGCATTGATTGAACATAAAAATCAACTTGTAGACCTATAGGTAATACATCTTAGAAATCTGCACTAAGAAGAAGAATCTGTGAACCAGAATGGCAATGCCAATAAGTAAAAGAAGAGACAGAGGCACTAAGAATGGTACTGAAGACAATCCACGGCAGAAACAAATCCTCAACCACCCTCAGAGTTAACGGAGGAAGATACTGAGAAAATGGAGACACAGAATTCAGAAAACCCATTTCAAAGCTTCTGAACAAAAATTTTTAACACCAACAAGAGCTCAAGGAGCTTAAGCAACATGTTACACATCAAATAGCAGCAATTAATCAAATCTAAGATGATATATCCGAAATTAAGAATACTGTGCAGCCTATTAAAAGTACAGTGGAGAGTCACAAAAATACTATGAATGATGCAGAAGAAAGAATTTCAGACTTGGAAGATATTTCCTGTCACCATAAATAAACAAACAAATAGAGAAAGAAAAGCTAGAAGCAGAGCTGGGACAAGCTATAAAGTATCCAAGATTAAAAGATACAATTAAAAGGCCCAACATAAGAATGATGGGAGTTCCAGAAGGTACAGAAAGAGAAGCTGAAATGAAAAGTGTATTCAATAAAATGATACACGTAAACTTCTCCAATCTGGAGACAGAATTACAAAACTATATACAGGAGGGCCACAGAACTCCCCACAGAATTGGTCAAAAGCAAAATTCAACACAAAACATGACAATCAAGCTTTCTTCATAGAACAAAAGGAAAAATCCTTAAATGCACATGTGAAAAAAACTTGAGTGACATACAGAGGAAGCCCAATCAAACTCACAGCTGTCCTCTTAGAGGAAACACTACAGGCCAGAAGAGAATGCAGTGACATATCAACATTGAAAACTGTTGGCCCAGAATAATTTATCCTGCAAAGATCTTCTTTGTCTTTCAAAACAAAATAAAATTTCTCCGTAAGAAAGAAAAAACTCCAAGATTTGCCTCTTATTAACCTGCCCTATAAATGATACTTTAAGATGTTCTCATGAAAGAAAAAACAAATAGCAACTACAAAAACCAAAGCAAACATGTAGAACATCCCACTAAAAGTCTTACTGAACCTAAAGCAAAGAACAAACCATTGCTAAAATGATAGGACCAAACTGCCACCTATCCACAACACTGAACGTAAACAGATTAAACTCCTCAAACACCACAGATTAAGGACTGGATCAAAAACAAAGTCCTGCTATCTCCTGCTTACAAGAAACACATCTCATCAGCAAAGATCAGAAGAAACTGAAACTGAAAGGATAGAAAAAGATATTCCAAGTGAATGGTAAGGAAAAATGTGTAGGTGTAGCCATTCTTATATCAGATAATATAGACATTGATGTGAAAGCATTTACAGAGATGAAGAATGACACCACAAAATGACTCAAGGATCCATTCAGCAAAAAGAGATCACCAAAATTAATATATCTATGCCAAATGCCAAAGCAGCTAGCTATGTGAAACAAATATTAACAGGTCTACAGGCAGAAACAGATTCCAATACAATCATTGCAAGGGACCACAATAAACCATTAACATCAACCAACAGATCAAAGAAAATGAACAAAGAAACAACGAAACTAACCCAAACTCTAGAGAAAATGGAATTACTTCATAATTTCATTCTAAAAACAGAGAATGCACTTTTTTTCATCAGTTCATGGAACCATCTCCAGATTTGGTCATGTTATAAATAGGCCACAAAACAAGCATTAGTAATTGAAAAATAAAATAGAAACCATACCATGCATCTTCTCAGATCATCGTGGAGTGAAGTTAGAGACCAAGAAGTCAAAACACCAACAAAGACTTACAAACACATGGAGACTGAATAACATGTTACTAAATGAGTAATGGATTAGAGAAGAAATCAAGGGGGAAATTAAAATTGCTTGCAAATAAATGAAGGGGATGATACAACATATCAAAATGTATGGGACACATTCAAGCCTTATTTAAGAGGAAAGTTCATATTAATTAGTGCTTATGTTACGAAACTAGAAAACCACCAAGTAAATGAGCTAAGCTTGCAGTTGAAGAAACAGAAAAGCAACAACAAAAGCAATCGCAAGATTAGACCAAAAAAAGAAACAATCAAAATAGGGGAGGAAATAAACAAATACAAACAGACAACTGCACATAAAATCAATGAATCAAAGAACTGGTTCTCTGTGAAAACAAACTATACTCTGCACCAGCCCAAGTAATTAAAAACACAAGGGAGAAGATACCCATCAATAGCATCAGAGGTGAGAAACGAAATATGACCATACATACCTGGGACACAGAGAGAATTATTACGAACTATTGCAAGGAACAAAAAATCAGAAGAGTTAGAAGAGATGGAGAGTTATTTGGACACGTACAATCCACCGAAAGTGAATCAGGAAGCAATTAACAATCTAAATAGACCAATAACATGCAGTGATATTGAACGTGTAATTAAAGCCCTCCCAACCAAGAAAAGTCCTGGGCCAGATGGCTTCACTGCTCAATTCTATCAAACATTTCAAGAGGAACTTACTCCAATCCCACACAAGCTTTTCCAAACTACAGAAAGAGAGGCAATCCTTCCAAACTCTTTCTATGAAGCTAGTATCACCTTAATACCAAAGCCAGATAGAGAAACAACATAAAATCAATATCCTTGGTGAACACAGATGCAAAGATTCTCAAGAAAATGCTAGCCAACAGGATCCAACAGTACATCAGGCAGATCATTCACCCGGGCCAGGTGGAATTCATCTTAGGCAGGCAGGGATGGGTCAACATTTGCAAATCAATAAATGTGATACATCAAATAAACACAATGAAAATAAAAACCATATGATCATCTCATGTGTTTTGATTTCAGTTTCATTTCTTCTAAATACTTCAATTTCTCTTGTCAAACCATTACTGGCTCATGGATTACAGAGTGGCATCACTTCACCAAAGAGTCTTACGTTTTCTTGTTGTCCCCCATGCATTGGTTACTCAGTGGCACATTGTTTGACAGAGCTGTAATTTTGTTGTTGTTCCAGTTCATGTTGGTTGTTGACCTTATTTCATGGCTTCCCATTGATGGGAATATATAGTGATGGAGTAGTACAAACTACCATATCCAGATGTGGGCATACAATGCCATATGCATCTGCTGCCAAATCAGAGATGCAATCCCAATGAAGATGTCAGAAATGTATAGAAAATGGGATGCTGGATGGACATTGTCTGTACGAGAAAAGTTGGGGCACACTTAAATAACACACTGATGGAATCATGACTCTTTATTAAGGACTATATTATCATAATATACAGAGAAAAAACTGTCGGAGTGGGAATCCCAGTCACTACCAAAGTGTATCATAAAAATCAAATATTCAAAATACAATTCTAAATAAATAAATAAATAAATGAATTTATGGCCTGGCACAGTAGAGCAGTAGCTAAAGTCTTTGCTTACATTCACCAGGATTACTTATGGGCACTGGTTTGTATCCTGGATGCTCAATTCCCTTCCAGCTTCCTGGGAAAGCAGTAGAGGGGGGCTTCATGCCTTGGAAACCAGCAGCTTCCTGGAAAACCTGGAAGACATTCCTGGCTCCTGCCATAACTGAAATTCAACTCTGGCTGCTCTGGCCACTGTGCACACGTGAGGAGTGAACCAGTAGATGAAAGATCTTTCTTTCCATCTCTCCTTCTCTGTGTAAATCTGACTTTCCAATCAAAATCAATTAGAAAGTAAGTTTATCCAATTGTAACTTAATGTAGTTATGAGCTGATTTGTACTTACCAAGATTTCACTCCAATTCACACGTTATAGCACATTCAGAGTGGGTTGCTTTCAGGAATTGCCTTCCCAACATTAAACAGAATTGTGACATTGAAAAACATGCTAAATGTCACAGGGTGGTAGACTTACAAGACAATCTCAACTTAATTTCATTTATGCATCAGTTGCAAATTAAGTAATACTTTTATACTACAATGTAAGTATGATTGTCAAATTAAATACTGCCTGGTGGACATGACTAACACCCTATCTGCCCATGACCTCAGGCAAGGCTTCCACCCATGTGTGCAGAAGGTGACCTGTGACATGACTGGAGGGTCTAAAGGGATAAACATGACTTCTACTCAATTACAGTGTCATTGTTGGGTGGGAGGCCTGTCAGGGACTGTGTGGATGATCCCTCTGAGGAGACAAGGACATGAGGTGTGACAACCACACAGAGAAAGATCAGGACACAGGGGATGCAACGCAAGGGAAACAATGCACCATTTATTGAACTAAACATAACGGATTACCTAGGCAACCAAGAAAAGTCCCTCTAAGGATAGCCAACAGGAAAATAAAATAATCACCTTAGCAGCAAAGGAGTAAACATGGTTTTCGGGAACAGATTCTAACAATCAAACCAATCAACTGTGGAAGGGGATAAGATCGGCTACAAACAACTAATGAGAAAGGAGGCACAGGGAGGTGCTGCTCATTCCCAGCCATGCTTGGCCAGCAAGGCAGCCACAGTCTTATACAACAAGTCTACTTCCTGCTAGCACTGTCGTATGAGTTCTGGGATCCTTGGGCATCTGATGAACTGGTCCAGAGGTCCACTTCCACAGATTGCCCTTCTGCCTTCTCCTTTCCTTGTCCATAAAAGCTGTGCTTGCTTTACAATAAATGGACATGCCTTCAAACTGTCCCCACTGGTTCTTGCAGCTGGAGAACACTGATGCTTCACCCCTTCAGTGGTTTTGGGGCCAGTTGGCAGGAAAACCCACAGGACTCAAATGCAATAAAAACAGATTCCACAACGGACAAGGAATAAAACAGGTATTTCTCAGCATGATTCATCATTAGGTGAATGAAAATGGCAACCACAATGTGACAACATTTCATGTTCATTGCAGTGTCCTTTATTCAAAAATGCTCACAAAGAGAAATGGAAATTAGGTTTCAGTTAAGTGGAAACTGTTGAAACTAGTATTACAAATGGTACTCAAGGATTGCCTGTGGTGTTAACCATCTCACAAACTGCAGCCCAGTACAGAGTATCCCGTGGAAGACGCAGGGAGCATGTCAGTGTTTTCATGGTCTGTCCCTTCTTCCTTTGAAAGTTGTCAGTATCTGTGGATTGAACTGTGGCCTGATGGGCTGAGCTTCCCTTATGGGTACAGTCCATGTCCTGTGTGTTCCACTTTCAATTCAGTCTCCTGCTTTTGCCCTCGGAGAGCATTAAGGATGGCTCAAGGCCTTGGGCACCTGCACCCATGTGGTAGATCTAAAAAAGGCTCCTGATTTGGAAAGGTTTAGCTCTTGCCATTGTTGCCAAGTGGAGAATAAAGTTACACATGGAAGACCTCTTTCCTTTTCCTGAAACCTTGCATTTGAAATAAAAATCAAAGAGAATGCAACAGGGACCCAACCCTATGGTTTAGCAAATAAAGACACTGGCATGCCACATGGACATTGATTCATATCCTGGATGCTCCACTTCTGACCAAACTCCCTGACAACAGGCCTGTAAACGAAGTGGAGGATGGCTCAAGCACTTGGTTCCTGTAATCAACTTGCAGACCTGGACAATATTCCTGGTTCATGGCTTCAGACTTGCTCATCTCTGCTCATTCTGGTTATTTGAGAAGCAAACCAGCACATGAGAGATGTCTCTTCATCTCTCTCTCTCTCCTTCTCTCTCTCTCCCTCTTTCTCTCTCCCTCTTTCTTAGTACACCTAGCTTTCAAATTAATTAATCTTTCAAAAAAAAAAACAAAACCCCAAAAAACTAAGCCCTTGCAATAGCAAAGCCACCCTTCAGTAGGACATGGCATTGTGGCATAGCAGCCTAAGCTACAATCTATGTCATTTCCAATCCAGTTCTAAGTCCATATGAATTGGAGGCAGTGGCAGATGACTCAAGCACTTGGGTGGGAGACTCGTCTGGGACACTCAGATGGACCTCCTGCTTCTTCTGTGCCATGATCCAGCCCTCACCACTGTGACCACTGGGAGAATCAATCAGCAGATAGCAGACATATCTTTCTCTCTTTCCTTTTGTTTTCTTTCTGCATGTCAGTCTTTAACAATATATGATGATCAATAAACACAAGTTCAAACTTGGAAAATTCTTAGTTTCCATTTGAATCACGTAATAGTAATCATGTCTGGGCTATGCTATTAAAAACCTCAAGGGAAAGTTTCAATCAGCTCTGACAATTCCAATAATGTAGTTAAGACAATTTTGCCTTCTTTCTCTCATACTTGTTTTTTCATTTTAGTTTAAAAACCATCATAAAGTTCCTAAAACGAAATGTAAAACAAGGTGAGAAGTAAACAAACAACTTGCTGAAGGTGTGTGTGTGTTCTCCAGCCTTGGAAGCATGAAGCGGGCTGCAGAGCTACACCTGCAAGAAGAGAAGATGGGCAGAGGGAGTGATGAGATTTTCTTGCTTGTTCCCACTTTCCTTAGTGATTCTTACTATGCTAAGTAATGTCAAAGCAGGAAGCAGACACAATGCCAGGAGAAACAAAGGAAATCGGTTTCTATGGGCAAGAGTGGTGCTTCACAAGTGCCAGGAAAGCTTCCTGGAAGCAGTATCAACAATTCAATAACTGGCAGTGATGAAACTCAAGATATCATTAGGTTAATGAAAACAACTACTACTTATTTACAAATGTTGCTGAACATGGCGCCTTAGCATAGTGGCTAAAAGTCCTCAACTTGCATGTGTTAGGATCCCATATGGATGCTGATTCATATCTTGACTGCTATATTTTTATTCCAGCACCTGCTTGTGTCCTGGGAAAGCAGAGAAGGATGGCAAATTACTTTGGGACCCAGCACCCGCTTGGGAGACTTAGAAGAAATTTGTTGCTCCTGATACAGATTGGCTGACTTCTAGCTGTTAGGGCTACTTGCAGTGTGAGGCAGGTGATAGAAGAGCTTTCGTTCTGTCTCTGCTCTCTGTAAATTTGATTTTCCAATGAAAATTACATAATAATAACAATGAAGTGACTGTCAAGTGGTAACTTATTTTTCGACAACTATCGTTACTATTGTTCAAATTACAAAATATCATAGAAAAAATATGATACTGTTACTAAAATATATGCTACTGAGAAAGAATTGGGTGGTATAAAGTATTTCTCTATTTCTACAATGAGCTGCATAGGACTCCAGGTAAGGACTTCCATTGGAACATTTCTTACTGTTAACACTAACATCAGTAGAAGGCAAACATGTTTCAATCAGAGCAAATTTGTCTACACCTATATATGGAAAATGATATAATATATATTTATATTCTATACAGCTTTCTAGTAATTGTTCCAAATGAAAGTTCTTAAAGTTTCAATGACACTTTCCCATTCCGAATCCCACAATGACACTTGACTTTATGATTTTATTTGCCTTATCAGTGCCCAGCCAGTGGTGGCTGCGACTTGGCAAGGTGATCACACAGGCATATTAACTAACACCATATGATGAAAAGAGAGTCAAATCATGTCCTAGAAAATCACAAAAGAAAGAAGTGCACAGGAAGGAAATGTTAGACTCCAATCCTTCTACCCTACCAATACCTCATACACCATCAGAATTCATCCACAATTTGTAACAAAAGAATATTTCCCATATGTAAAACACTTTCCAGGAATCAGCATATGAGAAGTAAAGGCAAGAAAAACGTTGCCATCAGTACAAAAGCAAAAGCAAAGGCCAGCATTGTGGTATAATATGTAAAGCTGCCAACTACAATAGCAGCATCCCATATGGAGTCAGCTGTTCCACTTCCAACCCAGCTCTCAGTTAAACTCCTGGGAAAAGCAGTGGGAGATCATCCAAGTGCCTGGAACCTGATTAGCCACTTGGAAGACCTGGAAGAAGCTGCAGGCTCCAGGACTCAGCTTGGTCTAGGACTGGTCATCTTGTCCATTGGGGAGTGAGTCAGTGGACAGAAGATCTCTGTCTTTTTTACTTTGTAACTCTCACTTGAAAATAAGCCAATGCATACTTTTTTTTTCTTAAAGATTTATTTTTTTTACATTTCTTTTTTTTTAATTCATTAATTACATTGTATTATGTGACACAGTTTCATAGGTACTGGGATTCTCCCCACCCCTCCCCAAACCCTCCCACCATGGTGGACACCTCCACCTTGTTGCATAACCACAGTTCAAGTTCAGTTGAGATTCCCTCATTGCAAGCATATACCAAACATAGAGTCCAGCATCTTATTGTCCAGTCAAGTTCAACTCGCTTTTATTTTTAACATATTGGTTACTCATTACTATGTCAATTAATTCCATAATGACATAAATTTTTGCTGATGGTATGTTGGAGCTTTTAATTGATTGGGATGATACTCTGCTGGCTCTGTCTTCAAACCAGAGAGGGTATACCTAAGATTTATTTTATTTTTATTGGAACGTCAGATATACAGAGAGGAGAGACAGAGAGAAAGAACTTCCATCCGATGATTCACTCCCCAAGTGAGTGCAACGGCCGGTGCTATGCCAAACCGAGCCAGGATCCAGGAGCTTCTCCCAGGTCACCCACAAGAGTGTAGAGTCCCAAGGCCTTGGACTGTTCTCGACCGCCTTCCCAAAGCAGAAGCAGGGAGCTGGATGGGAAGTGGAGCTGCTGGGAACAGAACCGGCGCCCATGTGGGTTCCAGTGCTTTCAGGGAAGGACTTTAGCCATGAGACCTCTAAAATACATATTTATAAAGTATATTTATTTATTGGAAAGGCAGATCGAGAGCAAGATATCTTTCATTTACTGATTCACTTCCTATATGACAGCGCTTGTTGGGCCAGGCAAAAGTAAAGGAATTAGAGCTTATTCTGGAAATCCCTCATGGAACCTTGGACCCCAGCACTCTGGACTCCTTGGACTACTTTCCCAGATGTATTATTGAGGAGCAGAATTGTAACTGATGCAGCCAGATCTTGACATGCTACCCATATGCAGGTAGCACCTTGATTTGCTGTGCTACAACATTATCAAGAAACAAATTTTAGGCAGTCAAAAACAGCAAACCTATGCCTGGAATGGTAGCCTAACGACTAAAATACATGCGTTGCACATACCATGATTCCATATGGGCACTGGTTCTAATCCCAATGGCCCAACTTTCCATCCAGCTCTTTTCCTGTCACCTGGGATAGCAGTCAAGGATACCCCAAAGCCTTAGGACACTGCATTTGCATGACAGACCTGGGAAAGGCTCAAGGCTCCTGCTCAAAGGCTCAGCGCTGGCCATTGCTACAGCTTGGAAAGTCAATCACCAAACGCAAGATCTTACTCTCTATCTCTACTCCTCTCTGTATATCTGATTTTCAAAAAAAAAATTAAAAAAAATCAAACACCAGACAGAACAAGGACTTAGTCACCGCTGGGGACAGAGTTAGGAGACCTAGACCCGAAGTGACAAAGGCTTTCAGTCTGCTTCCAGCCCCAACCCTAAATCTAGCACCAATGTTAGCATTACTCTTAATCCTAACCTTGACCCTAATGCTAACTCAGGCTGCTGACATTTTGTATCTGTAGCCATCAGTCAAGCTGTAGGCTGAATCGTAACACTAACATTGACTCTATTCTTAAATACAACCTGAACTAGCCATAATACATTCAAAAAAATTAATCCTTCTTATTTCAAAGTCAGATATAGAGAGAGCAGGAGACAGGAAAATCTTCCATCTGATGATTCACTCCCCACGATGTCACAATGGCCAGGGACGCACCAATCTGAAGCCAGGAGCCAAGAGCATCTTACAAGATATGGGCAGGTTCCCAAACCTTTGGGCCATCCTAGACTGCCTCACCAGGCTACAAACTAGGAGCTGGATGGAAAGCAGGGCTCCTGTGATGAGAACGGGAACCCATATGTGATCTCAGACCCTGTTAGGCAAGAACTTTAACTGCTGGGCTATTGTGCCGGACCCAACATAATTCACAAACAGAAACTAACCATAACACTAACCATTGCAATGACCATACCCCTAATCCTATTCAGAAGAGGTTTAAACCTCAAGAAATAATGCCAGCCCTAACTCTAACAAAATTAAACTTAATCCTAACCATACTTCTCCTTCTTAATCCTCATGCTGATACTAGCTCTTGCTCTAGCCCCAATCCATAAAGTGATCCTAGCCCTAAACCCAACCAAATCCCTAGTCCTAACACTGACTCCAACCCTGACACAGATGGAGCCATCACTGTAATACTAAGCCTAGCCTTAATACTGAACCTTACCCTAGCTGTATTTCTAAACTTAACACTAATGATAACTGGAATCATACCCTAATTATAACATGAATCCTAAATCCAACTGTAGCCAAAACCTCAGTCATAAACCTAACACTAGATTTGGACCTAACCTTAATCCTAGAAGAACTTTAGCACTAGCATTAGCCCACACCCCAACATGAACTCTAGCTCTAAACATAAAAATTGTAGCATTGACTCTAATCTCACCGTAATACTAAACTTAACATAAAAAACTTCTTAATCCTCAATGTAGACACAGGTTTAACCTTAACATTAATTGTAAACCAAACTCTATTCTAACACCACACAGTCCTTACCCCAATCCTAACAATAACACTCAATCAAGCATTAGTGAAAACTAAGTTTGAACCTAAAATATAACCCAAACATTATATCTAGCATTAATCCAAACACTAATGTACCCTAGCAGTTATCCTAATGCAATTACTACTTCATGCAACATACAAAACTAGCGCTGTACCTAATCCTATTTGTAAGTTTAAACCTAACACTAACCATAAGGCTAAATATAGCTCAAATCTCAATCCTAACAGTAACTTCAATACCCAATCTAACCTTTAGTATTAGCCCTAGCCCTAACCCAAATTACATGTAGTCTTAACCCTAGTTCTATTCCTAATGATAACTCAAGTCACAGGCCTAAATGGAACCCTAACACTAACATTTGCCCTAACCATAAATCTAGGCTTTGATCTAATCACTACCATATCAATAGATAATGATAACCCCTGATCCTAACCCTACACTGAACCACAACATTAAGACTAACCATGTCCCTGAAGAGACATCCTTTACACTATGGTGTGCCTGTTACATAACATTGTATTCAAACAGGAAAAACTCACTGAGAGCAATAGTAGGAAATGGCATGTGATCTGTGTACACAAATCAGCTTGACTTGGCTCCTGTGCATTCCATATATTTTTCCCAACACTACCTTTAGTGGGGATCAGTTTAGTTCCTTGAAGAGACACAAGTATTCGCATCGATGGAAAAGTGAAATGCTTTGATAGTACCTGTGTTGAAAAGGCCCTAGGCTTCACTACATTTTCAACGAATTTGCAAACTCACAATCAAGGGAAACCCAGCCCCACACACTCACGCTCTGCTGGCTTCCATGGAGTCTGAATGTCTCCCTGCCAGGGCCTATGGAGAAGAAAGATGAAAGCAAGCAGGGCTTGAGCCACTCACCATCTTTCTCCACCCCGCAGAGGAGGCTGTCTGTCTCCATGGCTTTTCTAGAATGCTGATGCTGCAGGATTCTGGGATGTTATGACTAAGCAGCTGCTGATTGGACACCTTGTATGGCCATGGATCCCTATGAGACAAAATAGATGCAGTCAATCAGAATGCTCCCTGTCACCAGGACAGCCACATGCAGTTATGTGAGTGAAGCAAGAGTGAGAGCCCAGGCCGGAGCTCACTTTCAGAGCTTTGATAATTCATTTGGTCATAGCCCTCCAAAGTTGTTGTGTGGTCACCTTATTGTTGGACCAAGTCATCTGTCCATGGGCCTGCTACCTCACTGTGATCTGGAACTTGATACAATGATTGGCAGTTGTTATAATCCTATGCATGTTAAACTTCCATAACCATTCACTCATACACTTCTTTTGGAACTTCTCTTCATGCTCCACACCCATGTGTTATGTTTTGTCATGGGTGATATTAACAAGTATGTTGGAAAGAATACTTACAAAACTTACATACATACATCTTCTTTTTGATGCTTTTCTTTTTTTAGGTAGTCACCCTTCTTAGACTCACCCCCTGCCTGCCCCTCCTTTTCTGATGGAATAGCATTTTGTGTTGGTTCTTGGTGCCTTTGTATCATTGTGTGAATTGTTATTCTTCCTCCTTTGGATGCAGTCACCATGAGAATTGAGTAATTTAGAGTCTGAATTATGTAGGGTATTTTTCACAGTGTGTATTTATATATTTATGCTCCAAATAGATGCTTAGACCTTGTGTTTTCTGTTTGTTGGTTGTTTCCATGACCACATTTTCATCGTAAACCTGGAGCCTGGTCAGAAGAAGGTGCAACCATTTTGTATCCAATCCCAGTGGTACCATTTTCAATAATGCTGTGTTCCTTGTGTTGTATGTTGCAGGGTTTTATGTGACAATCTGGATGAGATTAAGAAAGTAATGTTTTAAAAGTATTATTCTATTCAATGTATTTTCTGTATGTGTGTGGGAATTAATTGAAGAATGTATGTATTTGTTTTTGGTTCAAAAGAGATGCTTAGATTCTTGCTTTCCATTCACTGGGTCTAGTCCTCTTGACAATTTGTGGAAGTTGGCTTGGATTTTGTAGAATATGCTTTGATTTATTGGTTGATTGATTGATGAATTGATTATTTCATCTGTAGTTGCTTCCTAGTGGAATCTCAGGTCTTATGTTTCTGTTTGTTGGTTGCTTCCTTGTCCACATTTACACTGAAGCATGGAGTGTGGTCATGAGAAGATGCAACCCAGGGCCCAGTGGCGTGGCCAAGTGGCTAAAGTCCTCACCTTGAATGACCCGGGATCCCATATAGGCACCAGCTCTAGTCCCACAGCTCCACTTCTCACCCAGCTCCCTGCTTGTGGCCTGGGAAAGCGGTACAAGATGGCCCAAGGACAGATCCCCAGCCAGAGCTTATATGTGTGTTGTCATGTGGTTGTCAGCTACATTCCATGCTAATAAGCCCAACCCGGGACTTGAGTGGGGGTTGGAACGTCAGTCTAACCGAAAATATATCTACAGGTCTCTTCCTTCCAAACCACAAAGTTTGAATCTCCTCGCTTACCTGTAAGTACTGTGGCCCTGTCATTGGGTGTCACTCAGGATACATTCCTCACCCTAAAGGTACTGTGGTGTTATCCATGGATATGGCTAGGTAGTAATTCCACACCCCCAAAAGCCCAGAGCTTGTCATTGAGTGGCTAGCAGGTAGAGCCTGGTGCCAGTTGGTGCATTGGCTGTCAACAAGCCCAGGACCTTCAAGCTACCTAGCATCACTGCATGCAGAGCTATTATCCCCAGTAGGAAGTCAGGGCTGGCATGGGTAACCCAAGCAACAGCAAAAAGGCCGGGGGACATAGACACCCATGCTGGGCCACGGTTCAGATTTTCCTGGACTTCCATTTTGTTCATTTCTATATATTTTGGTTATTTAAATTATTTTCAATGACTCTTCTTCTATATCACATATTTTACTATATTTTTCATCAAAAGATAATGTTTTACACAAGTAAATTATCAAAACTCTGAAAGTGAGCTTTGGCCTTGGCCCTCACTCTTGCTTCACTCACATAACTGCATGTGGCTGTCCTGGTGACAGGGAGCATTCTGATTGACTGCATCTATTTTGTCTCATAGGGATCCATGGCCACACAAGGTGTCCAATCAGCAGCTGCTTGGTCATAATGGTGCAGGGTGCGAGTGAGATCATACCAAACATGTCTAAGGATTATTAAGGAGTCTTTACTAACCAAGCTTCGTGATAATACAGCACAATAGCAAATCAGGAGTCCACACATCAACCCAACCAATCATAATCCAGCCAATCATAATCCCAAAACAAACTGTCATCATCCTTAAGTCCATCCATTAAGCTGAAGACCTATGTCCCAGCTTACCCAGCAATATAAGTTATCCTAAGAGACATGCAACAAATAACCGGGACACACTTACAACGAACCTGGACACACTTACAAAGCTGCAGACATTCACCTTCTCCTGGCTTTTCTGCCCACATTCTACTACTGTTTGGCCTCACCCCTCTTGGAACTCCAGAGAGTACACAAAGCAGAAACATTATTATAACCATTGCCTCTTCTAAGCAGCACACAGGGACCATACTCAGGGGATTACCTATCCTGGGTCAGCCAAGAGTTGAGGTGTCAGAGTAATGGAAGCACCTGGCTGGAAAGAGTGAGAGCCCCTGCTTCATGGGCCTTTTAAAGGGGCTTGTGAGGGGAGTGGTTACACACAACACAATACCGTCCCCTCTCAGTTGATGGGTGAGTCACAGGTGAGCAGGAGCGAATACCTAAGTGTTGTGGGCTAAGGAGTTGATTAGTGCTCGTTAGGATGGACAGTAACAGGAACTGGGCTGGTTGCTAAAAATACCTAGACTAATTGAACTTCCAATAACCTGACTCATTTAGTCCTCACCTTGAATAAAACAGGATCCCATGTGTGTGTTGGTTCTAATCCTCTCAGCCCCTCTTCCCATCCATCTCCATGTTTGTGGCATGGGAAAGCAGTTGAGGATTGCCCATAGCCTTGGGACCCTACACCCACGTGGGAGACCTGGAAGAAGCTCCTGACTACTGGCTTCAGATCTGCTCATCTCCAGCCATTGAGTCACTCAGGGAGCAATTCATTGCATGGAACATCTTCCTCTCTGTTTCTCCTGTTATATGTATATGTATGTGTATATATATATATATGTATATGTATATGTATATGTATATGTATATGTATATGTATATACACATGCATATATATATGTATGACTGCCATAAAAAATAAATCCTTTCAAAAATGGAAACCAAGTGAAATGTACATAGAAATAATGTTTTTGGTACTTGGTGTAAATTTCTAAAGTTCATTAAGAGGAAATCCAGAAACTTTTAGGTTAATCCATGTGTTGTCAATGCCACTGAAATGAGTATCAAGCTACAGAAGAAACCCTTACACTGGGGACTTACAGGAGTTACCAGAGGCAAGCCTAACACTGTTCAAACATGCATACATATGTATGTGTATTTTCTCATTCAAGCCAATCTGAGTGTCAGGCAGTTCTGCTTAATCTAATTCTCAATAAACAGAAAGAAAAAAACATCACACTGACACAAAACGTGGCATAATTTTCCTCAGCTGATGCAGCTCAGTTTAAGCCAGGTGCCAGAAACATCATAAATCCCAGCCTCCAGAAAAGCACCTGGACAAGAGCTCTCTACAACTCAATCTACACGCAGCAAGTCCTCATGCTGGAATGCACAGACCCATGCAAGTGTGGAAAGAGCTGGGCATTGCAACCTGGAGCCACATGCACACTTACTGTTGCTTCTCCCAACACCCCCAGCCATTGTGGAGCATGGTATCTCTTTGCTTTCTGGGCTGTGAGGTTCCCAAAAACAGGGGCCTTGTCTGTGTCACGAAAAGACAAACACGCAAGACAGCAAGCTGCAAATGGACACGGTTCCTAAGTTAGTGAATGGATGGCTGAAAAAGCAGCTTCTCCTCTCAGGTCACTACTTTCCCACACCCCAACAACAACCACACAATCAACTAGTCATGTGATGGTCTGTGTCCCTGGGGGGATTGGCAAGGTCCTGGACACCCATATGCCAGTAGTCATATAGCATCAACCCAACCAACCACAGTAAACACCCAAATTACACCTCAATCGTCATCCCACACCAGGTCAATCTAAGATTCAGAATCTTGGGCTAGCATTATGGGTAACAGGTTAAACCACCACCAGAAATCTCAGCATCTCACATGGATTACTACAGTTCAAGTCCCAGTGGTCCCATGTCCAATCCAGCTCCCTGCTAATACACCTTGGAAAGCAACAGAGGGCAGCCCAGTGCCTGGGGTACATGTGTCCACATGATGAAGCTCCTGGCTTCTGGTTCTGGCCTGACCAGACTGAGCCATTGGGGGAAGTAAAACAGAAGAGGGATGACTGCTGTCTCTACATCTCCATTTCTCTTTTTATGTAACTCCATATTTCAAACAAGCAAAATAAATCCTTCATCAAAAGAAAAGAATATTGAAAAACTGGAAAAGTGCGTCAAGAAGGAAAGCTCTGGGAGTGAACCTGCCCCCACACCCACCATCTGGGTTGGACTCTGAATCCTGGATCCTCAGTTGAAAAATGGGAAAATAATTCATTGTACCCCCACGAAAGAGTGAATGTTAATGAGCTAATATGTGTAGTGTACACTTCTCACAACAGTGCATGCTACACAGTAAATACTCAACAAATGCCAGCTACTAAGAAAAATGTGACTCCAAGAGTATTAAAACTTCTCAGGAAAATGGTAAAACTGGGAGTAGGAAGTATTTATATGCATATATCTCTTTTCCTCTAATAGCACTCACTGTACTATCAAATATACAGTTATAGACAGATATTTTCTCTAACAGAAGTCACACCCAAATCAGTTCTATCAAACCCAAAATGAAAATATTCATCACCATGATGGACAATCACTTACTGAATTTTTTCATTGTAAACAAGGGCCTGTATTATTTTATGTTTTTGTGTATATTTGAAGGAATTGCAGGGCAGAGGCAGAGACAGAGGGAAATCTTCCATGGGCTAGTTCAACTCCCAAATGAACACACCTTCCAGGGCTGTGCCAGGATGAAGGCAGGCACCAGGAGCTTTATCCAGATCTTCCAAATGGGCTACAGAATCCCAAACACTCAGGTCACCTTCCACTGCTATCTCAGGCACAAAAGCAGAGAGCTGAATTGAAATAGAGCATCCAAGACAAAAACTGGTGCCTGAACATAATGTCAGTGTCACAGACAATGATTTAAAAATGTCACATTGTTGGTCCAGATTTATAAAAATATGATCAGGGGCCCAGCACAATAGCCTAGCAGCTAATGTTTTCCCTTTTACATGCCAGGATCCCATGTGGATTCTGATTTGTGTCCCAGCCACCCTGTTTCCCATCCAGCTCCCTGATTGTGGCCTCAGAAATCAGTCAAGGATGGCTTTGAGACTCTGCACTCATGTGGGAGACCTGGAAGAAGGTCCTGGTTCCTGGCTTTGCATGGTCTCAATTCCAACCATTGAAGTCACTTGGGGAGTAAATCATGAATCATCGGATGGAAGATCTTCCCCTCTCTGTGTATCTCACTTTCCCATTAAAATAAATTATTTTAAATATATGATCAGATGTAAAATACTTATCAAATTACTCAGAGTATCTAAAACATGAGGTCAAAAGCACAAACTTCTTTCTAATAGAGAAATATAAATGAATTTCTTCTACAGCCTAACAAAGAAGCATATATAGTATACAATCTCAACAGCAGACTAGTTGTACTCTATAATGTTAAATAGAAGTACCAGTATTTCTTATAGCTTTGCTTTCATACAAAATTTATATTCCTGGGGTCCAGTGCAGCAGCCTAGCAGCTAAAGCCCTTGCCTTGAACACACTCGAACTCCATATGGCTGTTATTTCTAATTCGAGTGACCCTGCTTCTCATCCAGCTCCCTGATTCTGATTCAGGAAAGCAGTTGAGGATGGCCTAAAGCCTTGGGACCATGCAACCCCACCTGATAGACCCGGAAAACTCATGGGACGGAAGGTCTTCCTGTCTCTCCTCCTCTCTGTATATCTGACTTTGCAATAAAAACAAATCTCTTAACAAATCAGTGCTCCCAAGTGTATTTTCTAGGTCAGCCTACATTTTCACGAATTTCAGTAAAATAAGTAGAACAAGTCCCATTCAAACCATTATCCTCTTTCCAAAACCCATCTATGTCTCTATCCTGAAAGACCTACCAGCCTAGTGCTTCCTTCTTTCTGTTCTCACTTGCTCCCTTCCAGCCACATTGGTTGGCTGAAATGTTAAGGAAAGTCTCTATCATAAGGGACAGAAATGCCACATATGTGAAAGGTACAATTAAAATATGGTATTCAAAATGAAGAAGGAAAATAAAATTAGCTTAGTGAAATATACAAAATGAAGTAGAGTCACCAAGAGCAAGTGCATTTACATCAGGTATTCCAAAGAAAATCGTCTACAAATCAAAGGAAAGCAAGCATTTCTTTCTACCCACAGCCTAGCTAATGACATGGCTGGTGCACAGCAAGGCACGTCTTAGTGGTGCTAAGTGTGTGTGGGATTTGTATGTTAGCTGGCTCCCTAAACTTTGGATGGAAATGGTCTCTCTCCAAGTGACTATGAGGTAGACCTCAGAAAGATCTAACAATCCAGAGCAGAGGTCAATGAACTACAGCCCACGGGTCAAATCCAGCCACTGCTTACTTTGTAAATAAAGCCTTATAGGAAATTTGCAATGGTCAATTAAGCATAAATTATTTATTGTTACTTCCATGCTGCAAAGCAGCCAGCAGAGACAATGAGTTGTGAAAGGATCTCTATGATTTCAATACCTAAAATAATTGCATAGCCCTTTCTAAAATAAATAAAACGCTGATACATTGATCTAGGCCATCACATAATCTTTCATTACAGCTTTCATCCCTTCACTCCTGGGACCTCAAGAAGGAAGACAATGACTTAAAGCTACCAGAAGGTGATACTTTAACACCACCATGGGAAGTCCACTGATGCTTCACCAACACTTCTCCCTTCTCCCTCCACACACTCACCTGTAGCTCTTGCAGTCTTCCTCATCTTTCCCCATGCTGACCAGATCACTGGAACATGCTACACTGTCCAGCAGGCTGAGGTGCTCTAGGTCTGGAGTCTTCCAGCACACACTCCCAATCACTAATGTGACAACAGTCAATGATCTTCATCCAGGAAACAGGAAAAGGCCTAGAAAGAAGCATGGACCATCAGCCTCACAGTGACAAGTCTACGCTCCCCACTGCTCAGACAAGATGACACAGTAAGGGTCAAAATCAACTTAATTTGTAGCAAGCCTACTTTTTCATCACAAGTCAGAAACTCTACTGAAGTTTTCTCTGGAAAAGCAGGAATCAGTCCAGATCACTTGCAAGAGGATTAACACACTTAAAGATTTATCACAATTTCTTCTTTAGCTCTTTTTTTAAAAGATAAACATAGATTCTGCATATTAAAATATGTTATTATAATCTGCAGGGCTTATTACTTTCCTAGTAATTAAAACAATAGCTTATTGTCTTTTTCCTTTTTTAGAAAAAGATTTATTTATTTTATTACAAAGTCAGATATACAGAGAGGAGGAGAGACAGAGAGGAAGATCTTCCCGTCCGATGATTCACTCCCCAGGTGACCACAACGGCAGGTGCTGCGCTGATCCAATGCCGGAAACCAGGAACCTTCTTCAGGTCTCCCACGCGGGTGGCAGGGTCCCAAAGCTTTGGGCCATCCTCAACTGCTTTCCCAGGCCACAAGCAGGAAGCTGGATGGGAAGTGGGGATGCCAGGATTAGAACCGGCACCCGTATGGGATCCTGGTGCATTCAAGGTGAGGACTTTAGACGCTAGGCCACACCACCAGGCCCAACAATAGCTTATTTTCAAACACCACATTAAAAAATATATGCATTTAAAGAACTCCAGAACAACCATAAGAACAAATCAAACAAACCAGTCAAGAAATGGTAAAGGGAGAATCAAGATGTCGAAATAGGGTTAGGATATGTTGAAATGGACGGAGAAGCACTTCATCAGGATGAAGCAGAGAAAAACATTCCAGAGGACAGAACAATGGCAGAAGGGTACCTGGAGACTGACAGACACAGGAAAGTAGCAGACACAATGGTGTGGTGCTGCAGTGACTGATAATCCAGTGGCATTCAGCTAACAGTGATCTGAACTCCACCAGCAGCCAGAACTCCACCAGCAACCAGGTGGGAAAGGATTTTTATTGAGCGCTCTGGAGGTGAACCCAGACAAAGAACTGTCCATCCTGCTGGTCTGTTTGATTTCACCAGGAGCAGAGACAGAGCAGCAGGACCTAGAAGGGCACTATGGGGACAGGTTGAACTTCACAGTCAAGTCAGCTCCCTAGTGCCAAATTGGGCACCATTTGGTATAAGAAGACAAACATTAGGGAAAGGGCTGAGCATATGCTGAGCTGGGAGTGAACATATTTCTGACTCAGTAAACTGCAACAATGTAGCATCCTATAGGTTCCACCAAAGACAGGTCCAGGTAGGCCTCAGACATGACAGCCAGCAGACCAAGAACTGTAGTGGTGGTACCTCAGGCACCATTTTGCACAGTGCAGCAAGAGTTTTAGGACTGCAGGGGATAACAGTGAACTGCACTTGTCCTGAGCTCACCAGAACTCATGGAGCTCAATGTATTGCACTAGTTCCACAGGAAAATAACACCAAGTATGACATCGCATGGGTCAAAATAGGTTGTCTGGTGCTCAGAATTAACACACAATAGGTTCCAGCAAGACCAGCATCATCAACAACTAGCTATATAGAACACCTGGTGTCTCCCTAATCCTGGGACTTGCTCCAACCAGAAGTGGGAGAAAGGTTGTAGAGACAATGGTGCAGCCTCAGCACAATATCAAAGTTGGTGGAGACTGGTGAGCAGGAGCTGGGGTTACATAGACCATGGGGGAAATCTATCATAAGAACCCAGATGTGGAACTCAGTGGAGGGAGTGGCACAATTGGCTGCATGCAAAGAGCCATGTACCAACTGCAGTAAGTAAAATTAAACTGTAGACCTTTGGTGACACAGCTTGGAAACCTGCACCAAGGAGAAGACTCTGCTAACCAGAAGCACAATGACCAAGAGAAAAGAAAGGTACGTTGAATATTGCTGAAGACTCCCCTCCAAAGGAGCAAAGGCTTTGCCAATCTCAAAGTTAACCAAGGAAGACATCCAGAAAATTAGTGATACAGAATTTGAAACACTTGTTATAAAGCTGCTTATCAACAAGAAGCACTCAAAGCAGGCATTCAAGGAATTTAAGGAATTATGTCACACTGGAAATCAATCAAATAAAAGCTGATACATTAGAAATGAAGAATATAGTGCAGCATATTAAAAGTACAGTGGGGAGTCTCCAAAATAGAATGAAGCAAGCAGAAGAAAGAATCTCACAATTGCAAGATATTTCCTGTCACTGGGGGAAACAAACAAAAGCTGGAAGCAGAACTGGATCAGGTCAAAACATGTATTCAAGAATTGAAAGACACTACTAACAGAACTAATGTAAGAATTATACGATTCCCAGAAGATGCAGAAAGAAAAGCTGGGATTCATGGTGTATTCAATGAAATAATAAGAAAAAATTTCCCCAATCTAGTGAAAGAATCGGGAAAGAACATCCAGGAGGGTCACAGAACTCCCAACAGGGTGGGCCAAACACAATCTTCACCACGACACATGATAATCAAGCTCTCTTCAATCAAACAGTAGTAAAAGATCTTTGAATTTTAGTTCACGTTAAAATAAATCAATTGACATATAAAGGAATGACAAACTCACAGGAGACCTCTCACAGGAAACTCTACAGGCAAGAAGAGAATGGAGTGACATATTCCAGATTCTAAAAGCAAAAAAATTGTTAGCTTACGATAACATATCCAGCAAAGCTTTCTTCTTCGAAAATCAAATCAAATTCTTCCACAGCAAAGTTAAAAGAACATACCTTTTGCAAACCTGCCCTTTAAAGGATATTTAAAGATGTTCTCTTGACAGAGAAGAGGAATAGCACCCAGTAAAACCAAACACAAATGTGAAGAACATCCCAGTAAAATGATAACACAAGACTAAATCAATGAACAACCCATTCCTAAAATAACAGGATCAAATTATCACCCATGCACATTTATCCTAAATCTCAATCATACATCACAGAATGTAGAGTGGATTAAAAACAAAACCCGGGCCTGGCGGTGTGGCCTAGCGGCTAAAGTCCTCGCCTTGAATGCACCAGGATCCCATACGGGTGCCGGTTCTAATCCTGTCAGCTCCTCTTCCCATCCAGCTTCCTGCTTGTGGCCTGGGAAAGCAGTTGAGGATGGCCCAAAGCTTTGGGACCCTGCACCCACGTGGGAGACCCAGAAGAGGTTCCTGGTTCCCGGCTTTGGATCAGCGCAGCACCTGCCGTTGTGCTCACCTGGGGAGTGAAACATCGGACGGGAAGATCTACCTCTCTGTATATCTGACTTTGTAATAAAAATAAATAAATCATTTTAAAAAAAGCTTTCACACAAACAGCTAAGTGGCAGGCTCTCAGATATCAAGCCACAGTGGGAGGGAGACCTGAGGGAGAACCCTGAAGACTTTGTCACCTTGTTGCAGGGTCGTCCGTAGCACTGGCGTTGGGCTCTGAGCCTCAGCCGTACTGCACCTGTCACATGATGCTCAACACACATAGAAACAAAAAAAGCATATACAAAAAAACAAATCCCATCTATTTGTTGCCTACAGGAGACACACTTCACCAACAAAACTATATCTCATGGATTTTAACGTTTCTGTTGTTTGTTTCATCTCTTCAAAAACATTTTCTTGGGTGAGGGGCCACTTGGGCAGTCACCCCGCCTGCTGGAAGGGTAGGGTTTTGGGGCACCTTTTATAGCCTTAGACCTTCCTCCTCCCATCCAGGGCCCTCCACCCCGGCTAGGAGCCCTCCACCCCAGCCCGGGCCCTCACATTGACTATCCGTGCCGGGAGCCCTCCACCCCAGCCCCGTGACCCCATGCCTTCACACTGACTACCCTGGCCCGGTGACCCTCCACCTCAGCCTGGGACCTCAGCACCAACTATCCCGGCCACGAGTCCTCCAGCCCGGCCGGGTCCTCACACTGACTGTCCCACCCGGTGACCCCATGCCCTCACACTGACTACCCCAGCCCGGTGACCCTCCACCCCGGCCCGGGCCCTCTCACGGAATAACTCAGCCTCAACTCACCTCCGCTCCAATGCGACTGCTCGGCTAGGCGTCCTGGCGTCGACTGGTCCATGAGAGTGACCCTGACGCCTGCGTGACCCCAACGTGTGCGTGACCCCGTCGCCGACGTGAGGACGTCTCCTACGTGACCCCAGCGTGCTGAGTAATGGCGGTCTTCAAGTTCTGCCAGAAGAACAGAGCTGAGCCGCACAAAACTGTGAGTCTCTGTCTGAATGTTCATTACAAATAAAATAAATCTTAAAAACAAAAAAGCGAATCCTGATCCTTAGACTCCAGGAAGAGTAGCACATTGGTGCTCCTTCCCTGGGCCTGTGCAAGCTCCGCTCAGGGCTGGCCACTCGGCCTCCTGCAGGGTTAGGGGAACTGGGGGCCTTCTGGGGCCCGGGTCGGGGGATGCTCCATTGGGTCTCGGCCTCCTGGAGGGTTAGGGGATCTGGGAACCTTCTACCGCCCGGGTCGGGGGATGCTCTATCAGCCCCCAGCATCCTGGAGGGTTGGGGAGTCTGGGGGCCTTCTGCAGCCCAGGTCGGGGGATGCTGCATTGGCCCCCCGGCCTCCTGGAGGGTTAGGGGGTCCGGGGGTCTTCTGCAGCCCGGGTCGGGGGTTGCTCTATCAGCCCCTGGACTCCTGGAGGGTTAGGGGGTCTGGAGCCTCCTGCAGTCCAGGTTGGGGGATGCTCTGTTGGCCCTGGCCTCCTGGACGGTTAGGGAATCTGCGGGTGATCACGCACAATAGTGGGTGGGTCTGCTGCAGCCTAGTCAGGACAATCCCCATTAGCCCCCACTTGGTCTGCGCTCAGCCCTTGTTTTTGCTTGTGCAAGCCTCTGCTGCGTCCTAGCCTGGTCTGGCCTGCATCCCATCTGGTTCTTGTGCACACCCATGGGTGCTGCAGCTTAGCTCAGGGCAAGCCACCCCTAGGCCTAACTCACATGTGTGCCGAGGAGTGGCTGCCTTGGTCAACCTGGCCCACTCCCAACCCTCAAGTGAGCTGGTGGATGTTGCTGTCCAGCCCAACCTGGCCTGCACCCTGGCCTGGTTCTCACTCTTGCCAGTATGTGCTGTGTAGTTTTTAGCTCTTGTTTTTTGTGTAGTTGTTTCATGAAAATTACAGCAACAAGTGAAAGAATTGTATCACATTGAATTGTACAGGTTTTAGCACCTGGGCATAGGTGCTAAACACTTTTAAATACTCTTTAATTGGAAAAATTAGTATTAGAAAAGCAGAATTTAGTTGGAAATGATTTGATAAGTATGAAGAAGTTGCAAAATTAAAACTGTAAAGAATAGACACTTTATCCTGACGTGCATTAATATTAACTTTTTGTATGTTCTGTGGGTGCTTGGGGGGAGGTTGCTTAAAAACATGTACCCATATTCTGAATATTTGAAGTGAACTTTACATATTATTGTCCCTTATCACTGAATACAAATATATTTCCTAATCACTTAGTATTCATTTTATCAACTTCAGTAAGTGTAACACTTTCACTGTATCTTTACCTAATCTACTGTTTCCTTCCAATGTTGTCAATTAACACAATAATTTCCTTTGTCCTAGGATTTTTTTGTTTCCTGATTAGGCTGATACTAGATGTTACAGCTGTGTTAGTACTCTGTAATCTGGAGCAGTTTCACATCCTTTGTCTTTTTTTTCAATATTTATTTTTTATTTTTATTGGAAAGCCAGATATACAGAGGAGGAGAGACAGAGAGGAAGGTCTTCATCCACTGATTCACTCCCTAAGCAGCCACAATGGCTGAAGCTGAGCCAATCTGAAGCCAGGAGGCAGGAACTTCCTCCAGTTCTCCCACATGGGTGCAGGGTCCCAAGGCTTTGGGCCATCCTTGAAAGCTTTCTCAGGCCACAAGCAGGGAGCTAGATGGGAACCAGGGCTGCTGGGGTTAGAACTGAAGCCCATGTGGGATCCTGGGACTTGCAAAGCAAGGGCTTTAGCCATTAGGCTACTGC
Organism: Ochotona princeps; assembly: GCF_030435755.1. Lineage (NCBI taxonomy): Eukaryota > Metazoa > Chordata > Mammalia > Lagomorpha > Ochotonidae > Ochotona > Ochotona princeps. The sequence goes on along the minus strand of NC_080833.1, from coordinate 124,996,220 downwards.
ACCTGGCCCCAGCCTTTGTCTGTTATAACATTAACAATCCCTTGCTTTAATTGGAGTCCCTTGTGATTGGATGCAGATTATATATTCTGGACTGCAGTAATGCATAGGTTTTAATTCATTGCATAGGTTATAATTGAGAGTATCACGTACGGGACAATGTCTAGGCAGTTCCCACTGTATAGTTGTTTTTGGAAGAGATGCTTGAGGACTGTTATAATGTTCTGATCTTCATTAGAATATGCATTTTAATTTATTATGTGTCTATGTTGATAATTTCCTGATTCAGTTTTTATAACATTGCTTATGAAGTATGTTTTTTAAAGATTTATTTTTATTACAAAGTCAGATATACAGAGGAGAGACAGAGAGGAAGATCTTCCATCCGATGATTCACTCCCCAAGTGAACCGCAAGGGGCCGGTGCGCACCGATCCAAAGCCGGGAACCAGGAACCTCTTCCAGGTCTCCCACGCGGGTGCAGGGTCCCAATGCATTGGGCCGTCCTCAACTGCTTTTCCAGGCCACAAGCAGGAAGTTGGATGGGAAGTGGAGCTGCTGGGATTAGAACCGGCGCCCATATGGGATCCCCGGGCGTTCAAGGTGAGGACTTTAGCCACTAGGCCACGCCGCTGGGCCCTGAAGTATTTTTTTAAAATACTAGTTTAAGTTTTTTAAAAAAGAGATTTATTTATTTATTTGAAAAACACAAGAAGGTTTGCAATCCACTGGTTCACTCCCCAAATGGCTGCAATGACAGGAGCTGGACCAGTTGAAAGCCAGGATTTTCCATGACCCCCACCCTGTGCAAGGTTCCAAGTCCTTGGGCCTTGCTTCACTGCTTTCCCAGGCACATTATCAGGGACTTGAGACATCAGGAATTGAAATGGTGCACCTGTGGATTGCTGGCATCTCAAGTGGTGGCACCTAGCTGATATGTCACAATGTCGGCCCCTATTTTAAAATTTTTTTTGGAATTTATTCGCATTTTTTTTTTGAAAAATTTTCTATCCCATCTTATAAGCCCACAATAGGCAGGGCTGGATCAGAACAAAACCAGGGCACCCAGAACCCATCTAAGTCTTGGGTGTATGGGTAGCAGGGATCCAAGTGTTTGACCCATTGGCTGCTGCCTTCTGGGGTGTGTCTTAGCTGAAGTTAGGCTTAAACCAGGATAATACAGGAATCCCAAGTGGTGACCTAATTACTGCACTGAATAACTACCTCTGAAATGATTTTCAGCCATTTTACTTCCTCCACATTCCCTTAACATTTTATTTCTCGAAGCTCATTGAGCACAGGAATACGAAGGGCTGACTGGCGTCTAAGCCCTGTAGGTGTTCATGGAATGTCAAGGAAAGGACACAGTCAGCCGCTCTTACCAAGGTAACAAAGTGAAAAACAAATTGCAGCAAAAATCAACCACCATTTCCCAATGTGATCTAAAAGGACACAACTGGCTGACTTACATAACAAATTATAATTTTCCTTAGCCAAGTGATCTGCATAAAACATCTGAGTCTGCTATGGCTATGTGATCTCATAAACATGTGTCTCTTGAAATGGTTTTAATACCTACAGAAAGTATAAATGTGTGCTAAGACATTGCCTACCAACTATAAATCTTTAAAATTTAATGATTTCTTTCTGCTATTTTTCAAAATTTCAACTTTTTTATTATATTATTTTTTAAGATTTATTTTTATTTTTATTGGAAAGTCAGATATACAGAGAGAAGAGACAGAGAGGAAGATCTTCCATCTGATGGTTCACTCCCAAATGGCCTCAACAGCTAGAGCTGCACAGATCCGAAGCTGGGAGACCAGAGCCTCTTCCAGGTCTCCCATGTGGGTGCAAGGTACCAAGGATTTGGGCCATCCTTGAATGCTTTCCCAGGCCACAGGCCAATAGCTGGATGGGAAGCAGGACTGCCAGGGTTAGAATCCGCACCCAGATGAATCCTGGCACATGCAACGCCAGGACTTTAGTCGCTAGGTTAACTTGCAGGCCCTAATTTACTGACTTTATAATGGACACAATAACTGTACATATTTCTGGAGTGCAGCCCAATGCTTTGGCATACGTGCATGTTGTGCACTGACCAGTTCTTGATACTTAGATTGTGCACTGTCTCAAGCATTTGTCATTTTGTGGTACTCAAACTTTTTGTTTCTAGCTAATTTAAATGCACAGTGTGTGAAGTTGTACACCAGATCTGATCCACCTAGTTTATCATCTTTTTAAATTTCTTTACAAAGATTTACTCACACTCTCGGCCCTACTCACACACACACACAGACACATACATATACATACACACAACGCCACAGGCCAGCCACAGCTGGGTACTTTTCTGTTAGACTAGCTTGTGTAGATTCGACATATAAATGAGATAATGTGATGTTCTCCATTCTGTCCCCAGTTTACTTCACTTAATATCATGTCCTCCAGGTTCATCTAGTCTTTTAGTTACAAGATATGTCAGGAGTTTGCTAAAATTTGTTGTTGAATATCATTCCATTGTATATACATAAGATGTTATCTTTTTTAAAAAGATTTATTTATTTATTTTTGTGTATGAAAGTCAGATATACAGAAAGGAGGAGAGACAGAGAGGAAGATCCTCTGTCTGCTGATTCACTCCCCAAGTGGCTGCAGTAGCCGGAGCTGAGCCAATCTAAAGCCAGGAGCCAGGAGCCTCGAGCCTCCTCTGGATCTCCCATGCAGGTACAGGGTTCCAAGGCCTTGGACCTTTCTCCACTACTTTCCCAGGCCACAAGCAGAGAGCTGGATGGGAAGTGGGGCCGCTGGGGCATGAATTGGCATCCATATGGGATCCTGGCATGTGCAAGTCAAGGACTTTAGCTGCTAGGCTACCATGCTGGGTCTATCATCTTATCTTTATCCATTCATCTACTGGTGGGTACTTAAGTTTAATTCACATCTTGCCTATTGTGAATAGTGCTGTGATAAATGTGATAAACTTTTTTTAAAAACTGTAATTTTAAAAATTATACTTTTATGTAATTTTATGTTTTATGTATTTTGCAGGTCTAGGGCTTCCTCCTTTCCCCTTCCCATCTCCCTTCTGTGTCGTCCCCTGTGTTTTACAGAATATAGTCCTTCAGCTGGAGTCTTGACTGCAGCATTCTGCTCTTTATGTAGGTCATGGCACTGTAGGCATATGCAGTGGTAGAGAGTCTAGTATCTTGCTGTCTAGGTGTATTTAGAAGTGTTCTTGGGAGCCTACTTTTGGGAGTAGAGAGGCACTCAGTCAGTTTTTGATTCTTGGTAGTCTGGTCTCCATTACATCCTTCATTTGTGAGATTGCGTGTGTGTACCTTGTTACCTTTCTATCTTTTTATTTAGTAGTTTGGATGGCAGTTGTCTTGTATTAAAGTGAGCATATATTTGTTCTTTTGGGACTGGCTCATTTCACTGAGCATAACGGTCTCCAGTTATGGCCACTTGGTTGCAAATGGTGGAAATCTGTTCTTTTTTCTTTTTATTTTATCTTTTAAGCTTAAAATTAATTTATCATACAATACAAAAAATAGGCCTACTGGAAAGTAAAGGTATATGATTAAATATACAAAGCAAATAAAAGAAAGCCAAACAACACAAATATTGTAATCGAGCCACTAAGATAGAATGTACAACATTTATGTCAAAAACAATGTATTTCAGGAAGAATATGAATTTCAAATGAAATGGGTTTTTTTAGGATTTTATTTTTTTTATTTATTTATTATTTTTAATTCATTAATTACATTGCATTAAGTAACACAGTTTCATAGGTACTTGGATTCTCCCCACCCCTCCCCAAACCCTCCCACCATGGTGGATTACTCCACCTTGTTGCATAACCACAGTTCAAGTTCAGTTGAGATTCCCCCATTGCAAGCATATACCAAACATGGAGTCCAGCATCTTATTGTCCAGTCAAGTTCAACGGCTTCTTAGGTATACCCTCTCTAGTCTGAAGACAGAGCCAGCAGAGTATCCATTCTGATCAATTAAAAGCTCTAACATATCATCAGCAAAATTTTACATCATTATGGAATTAATTGACATAGTAATGAGTAACCAATATGTTAAAAGTAAATGCGAGGTCTTAACCACCTTCTGTGACCACCTCATTGACATTTCAATTTTAGTGAGAAGACAGACTGAATTCAGCAGAGGGAAAAGACATGGCAGCAGAACCCAGGAGAATGTCCAGTTGGCCTTTGCCTGTGGACTCAGGGACAGTGTGTGTGTGTGTGTGTGTGTGTGTGTGTGTGTGTGATACCACACAGGGTAGTGCTGTCTAAGCCTTGTTCTGGAGTTTCCTCTGGTGGCCGTGGTGGACTGACTTTGTGGCTGACATTGAGTTTGCAGAGGTCAAGGTGGAGTTTTGCCCTGTCGGATCAGCCAGGCTCACTCCAGTCTGCAGCACCTGCACAACCAAGGGTTGTTTTCTCCGTGATAGTCGCAAGCTTTGGAACACAGGGCCTCCCAGGTCATAGCAGCTGGGGAAGAGAAGGGAGGCCGAGGAACACTGGCTCTCAATTACCCAGGCCAGAAGTTGCATGGCCACTTCCGCTTATAGCCTCTTGGCTGGAATCGGTCCCACACATCCCACGCATTCCTGCAAGGAGTTTGGGAAGTGAAGGAAAGCACGTGGAGTGTTTGCTGGATGGAGGCCATGGCCCAAAGCAGCCACCCTCTGAGCAAAAGTCGATTATTGCTGTCAGTCCACAGTCAGTGAACGGGCACCGAGTAGATCACCTGCCAACTCCATCCAGGTTCTGGATGGGGTGGAAATTCCCAGAGGCCTGGCAACACTCTGTGCTGACTCTTGGAAATTCGGAAACACAGAAGTCATCCAATCATCCTGGACAGCTGAGAAGGGTCCCCGGAGAGCCTGGAGGAAGCCAGGGGCCAGGGCTCTAAGCAGTGACGGGAGGGAGGCTGGTGGAATAGTTCCTCTCATCAGCAGCTTTGACTAAGACCTCCCTGGCAGCCCTGTCACCAGCAACTGCAGGGGAGAGCTTGGTTCAGCTGTGACCTGGGGACGCAGGGCCCACATGGATTCATGGGGATTAAGAGTTTTGTCTTCATCCTGTTCCCTAGGAGACTAAAGATCAGTCCCCCGGAGTGACCTCAAGGCCCAGGACTACCCTGGAAATCTGAGTTGGAGGAGATCCCTGGATGATGCTGGGGTGAGGCTGAGTATTCCCTGTTCCCAGCTCACAGTGAGATCCTTGCAGGGGTGAGGGGGAAGGGCTGTGAACCTCAAGAGGCCAGCGCCTCGTGGTGTGCAGGGGCTGTACATGGGTGATCTCACCTCACTCTCACAAGAGTCTGTCAGGCTAGACATCATTATCCCCACTTTACAGGTACAGAGAGATGCAAAACCAACCCTCCAGGGAGCCCCATTCTGTGCTAGGTCAAGGGATTCCATGTCCACAGGCTGTGACAGCACCACCTGATGACAATTTTTCCTGGGCTTCAAGAGTTACCAGTTCACTTCCAGTACCACTTCCCAGCTGGCTCCCTTCCACACTCAGGGTTAGTTAGGGCAAACTCCAGATCTCACATTGTCTCATCTCTGGGTATTCTGGCACATGTCTTGAAAGGTTAAGGGAGATGGAGATCCCAAGTCCTGAACCATAGAGCCTGGCCCCAAGTGAGTGTCCAAGAAGCTTGGGTTGAATTGCAGAAGCAAAGGTACTTTCAACACCTGTCAAGCCAGGAGTCAAGCAGCCAGGAGTGCTGGAAAAATGCAAAGCTTTGCCAGCAGCTTGGGCTCTGCCATTTGCTGGGTGAGTGCATGGAAACCTTGCCAACAGGGTTGCCTGCTATAGAATCTAAGCATCATAGTTCTGTGACTCACCACATTGTTAGGGTTGAAAGAGAACCTGAATGTGGGTGTATGACGCATACAGAACCTGGCTATGGATACTTCGCCTGGTCCTTTTGTGCCTCAGTCACCTCAAACGGACCAACAATAGCACCCATTCCAAGAAGCTGTTGTGCCTGATGGGTGCAGTGGGTCAGTCCATGTTAGAAGTCAGGTCCCTGACGTATGGTTGGTGAGAAGCCTGCTGTGTGGACAAGCACCAAACAAGATGCGGGTTTCTGCCATGAGACACACAGTCCTAGATCAGGCTGGGCCCCAAAGCACAGCCTCAGTTCTCAGCTGAGGCCACCCAGAGGTGTTGAGCAATGTCTGGACATGCTTGTCACACCTGAGCCAGAGGCCAGTGCCACATCCAGTGGGCAAAAGCCAGGGACGCACAGGACAGTTCCCTACAACTCATGATGCTTTGGCACAAGATGGGAGTGCCACAGTTGACCTGCTTTGGATTGGAGGGATTCAGGGAGGGGGTTAGCTCTTTGCCCAGTTACTCAAGGCTGGGTTCAGATCCAAGAAATGAATGGAATATTTTCTATCTGGACCAAAGTGAGTAGCAGTAGATCTGGCTCTTTCCAGCTGGATATGCCAGGTGCCCATTCTCACTGGGGTACACTTTGTATTTTTTTTACACTTTCTGTTTTTATAAAGTCTCCTCTCAAGCCTGTACTGCTGGCATTGGGTTGGTTCCACGGGGATGAGAGAGCAAGTGCATAGTTCTAGACCAGCGTGCTGCTCATCTTAACCAGGATCAGCATGTGGGAGTCGGGGGAAGGAGGTTCTGGACCAGAGGCATTTCAGAGTAGAAGCTTAAGACTGAGTTCATGGCCCTTGGAACCAGGTGGTCAGCTGTGCAAATCCTAGCTCCCTCAGTTACCACTAGGTGACCTTGACATGGAACTCCATCTGTCCAAGTCCTTGCCTTATTCTGTACCATGTGTGTGGCCATCCTGGCTCTACAGGGCACTGTGAGGATGTAGCTAACAAACACTGACAGCAAAGGCCCAGCTAGGGCAAGGGAGGTCATCTAAGGTCTCAGAAAACCCTTCATTCTGAGTTCAGGCTCTCCCCTACCCACTTGTTCATTCAATCACTCATTTTGTCAATCAGTTGTGCCTTTGTGATAGGAGATCAGAAAAGGAGATTGGGCAGGGGGCAAATGATGAAGGGCTCTCAAAACCCTGGCAGAACCAAAGCCCCATAGGTCTTCAGTGACACTTGATTAATGTTAGGAGAAGACTGGTCAACTGCTATGTATGGAGAACAGGTGGTGGGCAGGGAGAGGAGAGGCAGACACACCGGGGCACTGTGACCATGTAGTGGTCAGGAGGTGGAGAGGACTATTGCAGGAAGATTCCTTCACAGGTCCTACTCAGGAAATGGGATGGAGGGGGAGTTAGGAAAGCAGGGAGAGCTTTTAACCTTGGACATGGAGGCTGCACACTTGAGTTGTTTGGGGGCCAGTTATAGAAATGGGGGGAAACTGTGGGAGGAATCCGTCAAAGGCAGGGAGTAGGGGAAAGCAGCAGGTCTGTTGAGCTGTGTTAGAGCTGAGAGCTCCCTGGCAGAATCCTGGGAAAGGTGGCACTGCTTGGCAGCCCTGTGGTCTAGGGGAGAGGATGGTGTCCACCTGCAAGCCTGGAAGCCTGTCTGGCACTGCAGCTCAGTGTGGGGATCAGAGACCCAAGTATCTATGTAACTGTGTCACATAATACAATGTAATTAGTGAAGTTAAATAATAAATAATTTAAAAAAAAGAGACTGAGGGAGGAAGGCAGGGAGAGGAGGAGGGAGGGAAGGAAGGAGAAAGGGAAATAGGGATGACACAGAAGGCAGAGGGCCAAGGCCAGAGCTTTCCAACCTTTGGATTAGAAAGAATCCAGCGAGAGAGGCTGAGAACAAGAGCAGGGGTTGAAGGAGTGTGGGAAGACATCTCCAACTCCAAGAGGGAAGGATGCAGGGGCAGCATAGCCAGCACAGAGTCAATCCTCCGTGAGTGCCCCCAGCAGAGCATGCAGGAGCCGGGAGGCCTGTGGTCATGGTCATTGTCACCACACTTGAACCTGCTTGGAAAGTTGTCAAGAACATTCCACACCTGCAAACTCCATCCTGCTGCCCTCAGGTAGTCATTGGAGCCCTGACTCTCCTGTCCTGCATAGGTGCTCCCAGGAAAGGTATCCAAGGTCAGGCTCCCAGCTCCAGCCCTAATAGGCTCAAGATCCACTCTCAGCTCCATCCACCTTTGGTGGGCCCCTGGTGGAAATTCTGGAAGCCCTTGGAGACTTTGTTTACTCATCTACATCACTGGGGAGTTGATGGGGTTTGGGGTAGTGTAACACCCTCACCATAGACTCATTCGATGGGGGCCAGTATCACCTTGATTCCAAAACCAGGCAGAGACCCAAGAACAATGGAAAAAAATCAATGAGCAGTATCCCTGATGAACACAGAAGTTGTTGTCCTCAACAACATCCTAGCAAATCACATCCCAAAATATGACCAAGAGCTCACTCAACATAATTAAGTGACATTTATACCAGGTGGCAAGGATGGTTTAGCACACACAATCAGTGCATATCATACGTCTCATCAACAGAACAAACTAGAAAAATCTTGATGGTCTCCATAGACGCAGAAAAATTATCTGAGAAAATTCAACACCCATTCATGGTTTAAAATCCTAGCATCAGGAATGGAAGGAATATACCTTAACATAAAGGCTCTAATTGACAAGCCCACAATGGACATCCCACCGAACGGGGAATGGCTGAACACGTCTCATGGAAGACCTGGAATCAGACAAGGATGCCCATTTTCCCTGCTCTTCATTCAATACAGCACCAGGAGTCTAAGCCAGAGAGGTGAGTCAAGAGAAAGAGGCAAGGCACACAAATACGACAGGAGGAAGTCAGATAATGCTTGTTTGCAGAAGATGTGGTTCTATGCATAGAAAAACCTAAAGACACCACCAAAAACTGTTTGAACTAATTCAGGAATATTGTGAGCTACACAAGGAACGCACAAAAGTCAGCAGCATTCTATTCACCTGTACCTAACTCAGGGAGGAAGAAAGTATGAGAACAGCCCTTTTCACATCAGCTGCACAAACAAAATAAACTCTCTCAGAATAAATCTAACCAAGGATACGGAGGACTTATACAATGAAAATTGTAGAACATGAATGAGAGAAACTGAAGAAGTCATCAAAAGTGGAAAGTCCTCCCACATGCATGGGTTGGAAAAACAAGCAACACTGGAAAATCTCCATAGCTTCCAGAGTGCTCTACGGGTGCAGTGCCATGTCCACCAAACTGACAATGATGCACTCCAGAAAATGAAGCCAAATAATCCCGAGATTCATACGGAAGTATAAAAGTTCTGATGTAGAGGCTGGTGCAATGGCTGAACTGGCTAATCCTCCATCTCCAAGCTCTAACATCCCATGTAGGCACTAGTACATGTATCAGCTGCTCCACTTCCCATTTAGCTCCCTGCTTCTGGCCTAGGAAAGTAGCAGAAGATGGCCCAAACCCTTGGGACCCTGAACCCATGTGGGAGACTGAAAAGAAGCTCCTGGCTCCTGACTTTGGGTTGGCTCAGCTCTGGCCATTGTGGCTATTTGGAGAATGAACCAATGGATGGAAGATCTTTCTGTCTTTTCTCTCTATAAATCTGTTTTTCCAATGAAAATAAATAATTCATTAAAAAATTAAGGCTCAGTCTGAGAATTAAATAAATAAAACATCCTGAAATAGCCAAAAAAGATCTTGAATAAAAAGAACTAAGCTGAAAGCATTACAATACCTGACTTCAAGACATATGACAGAGCTGTTATAACCCAAACAGTGTGGTACCAGCATAAAAACACACATTCACTAATGTTTCAGAGTTGGATCTATGCATCTATGGCTAACTGTCCCTCACCAAAGGCACAAAAGCACACAGTGGAGAAAGCATCATCTCCTCGGTAAATGGTGCTGGGAAATCAGATTCCTATATGTAGAATGTGGGAACACAACTCCCCACTTTCATCCCACACAAGAGTCAACTCTGGTTCAAAGACCCAAGTGAAGAACACGAAACTATGAAACTTCTATATGAAATACAGAGGAGACACGTCAAGACCTTGGTGTAGGCAATGACTTTTTTTTTTAAGATTTATTCATTTTATTACAAAGTCAGATATATACAGAGGAGGAGAGACAGAGAGGAAGATGTTCCGTCCGATGATTCACTCCCCAAGTGAGCCGCAACGGGCTGATGTGCGCTGATCCGAAGCCGGGAACCAGGAACCTCCTCCGGGTCTCCCACGCGGGTGCAGTGTCCCAATGCACTGGGCCGTCCTCAACTGCTTTCCCAGGCCATAAGCAGGGAGCTGGATGGGAAGTGGAGCTGCCGGAATTTGAACCGGCGCCCATATGGGATCCCGGGGTGCATTCAAGGCGAGGACTTTAGCCGCTAGGCCACGCCGCCGGGCCCGGCAATGACTTTTTTTGTTCAGACTCGGAAAGCACAGGCAGCAAAAGCAAAACTAGATAAATAGGCTGATACCGAACAGCAAGGCAACAGTCGGTCACATGTAGGGAGGCAGCGAGTGGAATGGGAGGAAGCACTTGCTCACTGTTCCTCTGACGAAGGATGAAAAGCAACTAAAACCGCTCAGCAGCAACAACAATGACCCACATAACCCAGTTAAGAAATGGGTAAAGGATTTGAATAGACGTCATCAAAATAACAAATGCAATGTCCAAAAAATATATGAAAAAGTTATCACTAGCTATCATGGAAGTGCAGACTAAAACCACAAGAAGTCCCATCTCATCCCAATTAGACTAACTATTATGAAAAAGAAAAATAACAAATGCTGGTGAAGAGGTGGATAAAGAGAACCCTAAAATACTGTTGGTGTGAATGCAAATTAACATAGCTGTTGGGGAGAACCAAATGGAGATTCTTCAAAAACCTGAAAATGGGAGCTGGCACAGTGGCCTGGCAGACTTCACCTGCCACACCAGCATCCCGTGCATATGGGCACTGGTTCCGGCTGTTCTACCTCTTCTTATTCTTTTTTTTTTTAATTGGAAAGTTAGATATACAAAAAGGAGGAGAGACAGCGAGGAAGATCTTCCATCCTTTGATTCACTCCCCAGGCAGCTGCAATGGCCGGTGCTGCGCCAAACTGAAGCCTGGAGCCCAGAGCCTCTTCCGGATCTCCCATGTGGGTTCAGAGTCCCAAGGCTTTGGGCCATACTCCACTGCTTTCCCAGGCCACAAGCAGGGAGCTGGATGGGAAGCGGGGCTGTCGGGATTAGAACTGGCGCCCACATGGGATCCCGGCGTGTGCAAGGCGAGGACCCTTGGCCCGTAGCTGCTAGGCTGCCGCGCTGGGCCCCAGCTGTTCTACTTCTAATACAGCTCCCCATTGTAGCCTGGGAAAACAGCAGAGGATGACTCAAGTTCTTGCAGCCCTGCGCTCAAGTGGGAAGCCCAGAAGAAGCCCCTGGCACTGGTTTCAGATTGGCTCCGTTCCGACCCCTGGGATTATTCAGGGAGAGGACCAATGGATGGAAGATCTCTTTCTCTGTCTCTTCTCTGTAACTCTACTTTCAAATAAAAATCAAATAAATACATTTTTAAAAATCAACCTTTGTGTCCTCTGAATGCAGGAAATTCGATCCATACACACAATGGGAAGTTGCCCAGCCACCAAGAGAGTGAAATTCTGACATTGCCTCCAAATAGTCTTTATGTTAAGTCAACTAGATACCACTATCCCTTCTAGTAGGTGGAAATTAAAAATGTTCCTCAGAACATAGACTAGAGAGTTCTAGAGTTGGAGAAGGATGCAGGGGAGGAGGAGGGGGCAGGCTGGCCATTAGGAACCCAGTGGTGAGCAGAGAGAAGTCACAGGCCCTGGTGTGCCCCAGCACAGCGGGTGGCTGCCATGCGTGGAAACACACCATCCACTCCCCGAGAGAGAGGCAGGGAAAGCAGCACAAGAGTCCAGACACAAAGGACAAGGGAGTGGAAATGCCGACTGCCTGATCTGATCCCTTTACACTGCATCTGTGTGCTGAAACTCTGCACGGAACCCCACCGAGATGTGCAGATCATGATGGGGCTTTTCAAAAATAAAATTTAAAGCTGTAACAATTAGTGAGAGGCAGGAGTGTGCAAGCACAGTGGGGGAGGGAAAAATATGCCAGTGCCCAGCTCCCCCCACCCTGATCTAAACCTGCAGGTTTGGAGCTGGCCAGGCACCATGGTTATTATCACCAGTGTAGGTTTCTGGTTGACTCTGACACACAGCTAGTGGGAAAACTGAGGTCTCACACCACTTGCCATAAGTCTTGCCTACCCTGGGATATATACTTCAGGTAAACATTGCATTTGTACGTACACATGTTTTTGTTGGGTACTCAGCCCTTCCAGGTTGCTTTTCAGCCACGTGATCTGGGGAACAGGTATCTCCAACTTGATTCCCAGGGAGGGTAAACCATTAAATAACAGCTGCCAAGGTGGGTGTTGTGGCACAGTGAATTAAGTCATGGTTTGGGAAAACCACATGCCACATCAGAGTTCTGGCTGCTCCACTTTTTCTTTTTAAGATTTATTTTATTTATTTGAAAAAATGAGTTGAACAATAAAGAGAGAGAGATCTTCCACCTGCTGGTTCACTCTCCAAGTAGACACAAGAGCCAGGTGCATTAGTGGGCCGCTGGCTCAGAAGCGAGCAGCTAGGAAAAGCAGCGGAGGCTGGCCCCAGTTCTTGGGCCCCTGCACCCAAGCCAGCTTAACTCCAGCCAGCTGCTGGGGGGCCTTTGAGGGGATGAATGGAAGATCTCTCTCTCTCTCTGCTTTTCCAGAGTTATTATGTATGTATGTGTGTATGTATTTTATTTTAAAGGCAGAATTACAGGACAGAAAGAGATCTTCCGTCTACATGACGTGTGTAGGCCATAATGCTCAACATTGTTAAATCTCTGTGTGCTGCTTGAATTCATCTTTATGAGTTTCTGTGTTATTTGAACTAGTCTAAAATAAGAAGTAAGACAATAAAATGGGCAGGAATTTTAAAAATAACCACCCCGCAGCTCTTTGAACCTGACGGGCTTCATCTGTTTGGATCTTACGAAGCAGAGGAAAATGATTCCATTTTTGGATGGGCAAGTTGAGGCCCAGAGATGAAGTCACCAGTCAGAGGACGGTCTGAGCAGATTTCCTTACCCAAAGGGAGCCTGGACTGAAGAAAGCCCACCAGGGAGGCCTCCCCTCCACACTGCCTGGGTCGTCAGAGACGCTGGGGACTGATGCATGAGGGACTGAATCCATTTTTTTTTTTTAATGTAGAATTTCAGAACCAATAATTTTTTATTGACACCAACATCTTTCACATATTCTTGCAAAGTTGATAAAATACAATTTTCATCTTTTAAAACCTAGAAGAGTGTTTCCTCCTGTTATCAAAAGACACAGAAGAGGTAATCCCTGTACTAACACAAACTATGATTTCCTTCCATAGATTGTAAACGATATGGAAATGGGAGTTAATCATATACAAATGCACAGTTTAACATAAAGACATACACACACAAGCTTCTTTAATCAAATATTCAGCCAAATATTTGCCTACCCTTCACTACTACTTTCAAAAGGCATCCTACACTCAAAGTCAAGTCAAACTAAACCATCATACTTGGGCCAGGCCAGCAAAACAAGGATACTATGAGTGTTAAGTTCTATGTCAGGGAACTGCTAAAAGCTGACAGACAATACCGTAATGAATCACACAGTGAACAAGTAATGAATAACAAATTATTCTTACCTCTAGGAATTTCTCAAAAATCCTCACATGCACAACTCTCCTTATTACAGAACCTTGGTCAAGATTAGGCACTTACCACAATGGTTCATAAAAAGCTGCTTGAATACCTATATCCCATCTCAGTGTGCCTGATTCAAAACTTCAGCTCTGCTTCCAATCGAGCTTCCAGCAAATACACACCATGGGAGGTAACTGGTGATGGCTCAAGAACTTGGGCTCCTGGTGCCAAATGAGGAGACCAGATGGAGTTCCTGGCTGTGGGCTTTGCCCAGCCCAGCTTCAGCCTTTACAGGCATTTCAGGAATGATCAAGAGGACACAAGATAGCACTCCTGCCCCAAATAAAAAATAAACTCAATCAAATGATTCAATCTTCCTAACGATTTCCCTGTTGTGCCCACAAAATAATTTTTCATAGCTCTAAATCTCATGTATCACTTTCTTTTAAGGTTACTTTTGAAGTCTTAATTCCCTGTGAGAGAGGCACATACTGCTACCTGCTTCATTCTTCTAGCATGCCCCACCTGGACCACAGTAGGCATGAAATAAACTGTGGAATACCTAAGCATCAGTCTTTCCTTTTACATCTTTTTGGTATATCAAAGATATAAACACCTGGAACTGAAATATGGAACAGCTTTTGCACTCTATAAACAGAACACCAATATTATCTGCTCATATCAATCTTTAGTATGTTCCAGGATGATTATGTCCCTATAATTTTTTTTAAATTATTTATTATTTAACTTCATTAATTACATTGTATTATGTGACACAGTTACATAGATACTTGGGTTCTCCCCACCCCTCCCCAAACCTTCCCACCATGGTGGATTCCTCCACCTTGTTGCAATCCATTTGTTTTAAAGATTTATTTACTTTTATTGGAAAGGCAGATTTACAGAGAGAAGGAGAGATAAAGAGAAAGATCTTGCATCTACTGGTTCACGCCCCAAGTGACCGCAATGACTGGAACTGAGACTATCCAAAGCCAGGAGCCAGGAGCCACTTCCTAGACTCCCACATGCGTGCAGGGTCCCAAGGCTTCGGGTCATCCTCTACTGCTTTCTTAGGCCACAAGCAGGGAGCGTAATGGGAAGTGAAGCAACAAGAACATGAACTGGTGCCCATATGGAGTCCCATCTCTTGCAAGGCAAGAATTTAGCCATTGAGCCTTTGAGACAAGCCCATGACGTAGATTTGCTGTTGTTGTTGTTGTTGTTACCCATTTTAAAGATGATAAAATGGAGTCCTGAGAGCCTGAGGCATTTATACAGCATCACACAGCTTGAGAGTGGACAACCCAGGGCCAGGCTCCTATCTGCTCTTGGGCTGTGTGAGCACAGACCCTTTGCTCGCAGGAACTCAAGCGTCTGACTACAGATGGGGTAAACTGAGGCCCAGAGAGCGGCGAAGGTTGCAGCCTCCCCCTGCACACACACACACACACACACACCCAATGGGATGGGTGTGTGTATGGAGCATCCTGCCTGCCCTTAGCTGGGTCTGGAGCTGGCTCTCTCATTTCGTGCAGCTTCCTCATTTATTTTAATTATCATTCATTAAGCATCTCTGGGAATGCTGATCCAGAAGTCAGAGGTGGAGTGAGGTGGGGGTGCTGAGCAGACAGGAGCAAGAGAGAGGCCAGAAGCGCCACCGCATCCACATGCATCCACATGCATCCACACGCATGCACACGCACACTCACACACGTCGGCTTCCATTTCCTGAGATGTCCACCTGCTTTATGAATATAAGTGGATTTGTAACAAGCATTGCAGCTGCATATAAGGCATTCAGACATGCAGACAATTTTACTAGATAATAGACTATCATGCAGGATACAATTTAAATTAAAAAGTGCAATTTTCACCTTGAAATGAACAAATGATCACAATTTCTATACAAATTAAGGCTTTCAGCCTCTCTTTCAGTAGTGGCACCAGCCCATGAAATATGACATAATTACCATGAAATACATTTTCAAATATTTTGATTTTTGTCCACCGCTTTTTAAAAAACATAGGCCGCCTTCTAGGTCTCTGAGTGTGTGTTGGCATTTCCCACCTTCTGGGAAAAACACATTAAACAGAAAAGCCAAAGTCCCTGAAGATGAAGCTGGCCCCCTCCCCAGCCTCCCTGCCTTCCGCCTCCTCACCCCTACCCCTCCCCTGGTGCAGAGATAAAAATTGAAAAAGGCAGACAGAGGAGAGGGGATGCAGGTGACTGGCGGCAAAGCCTGGATTTATCTAAGTTGCCACGCTGATCTGCGCAATCGCATCTGTTGGCTATCTCCACGCCAACCGCTCCCCTCTGGAAATCTCTCCTCCAGCCCTCGGCTCTCTCTCTGCAGCCCAAGCATTGCCTCCCACACACACACACCCACTATCCCCAACCACCACCCTCCTTTCTTATTTTTTAATTATTTTCTGTTCTCGCCTCTTTGTGACTGGAGTTGAAATCATGAACAGTCCTTGCCTGAGCCTTTACCTGTACCCCAAGGAACTTTGGAATTCAAAAGCAGTGATGGAGGAAGGCAGGTGGGAAGTCTTGGGCCCCTGAGTGGAGGTCTCTGAACCGCTGCGCAAGCTGATGACATTGATGGATGTCACTTCTACCCTAACCCATCTCTTCCTGGTTCTGGAAGACCCCAAGCCATCCTTTGGGCTGAGCTTGGGAGTTCAGTGTGCTCAGATCTGGGCCTTCTCCCTTGGATCTCACTCTTGGTCCAAGGCCTCCTGCTGTGATCCCTGATGGGCCAGCAGGTTTCAGCACCCCCAGCTCCTGGACTGCCGTCCTCTGATCTTGGCCCCTGATGGCTGTGTGGCCTCTGTCCCTGTCTGAGCCAGTTGGGTGGCTCTTCCTCGGGCCCATCCTGGTCTGGTCCTCCCCTTTGGCATGGATGTCCCTTCTGCTTTCTCTTTGAGCTGAACAGACAGCTCAAGCAGAAGCATCCATGATGCAGGCAGGATGCAGAGCTTGCTTGGCTTTTGCTCAGCCACACTTGCTTTCCAAGTGTCTCCGAGGCTTTAGCTTGCCCCCATCGTGTAACTGCACTGCAAGGAGGAC
Source organism: Ochotona princeps (assembly GCF_030435755.1). Lineage (NCBI taxonomy): Eukaryota > Metazoa > Chordata > Mammalia > Lagomorpha > Ochotonidae > Ochotona > Ochotona princeps. The sequence continues at coordinate 124,979,432 of NC_080833.1, read as the reverse complement.
CCTGCACCCCAGGGCCTCTGTCAGCCTTGGCACAAGAGGTAACCAGGTATCCAGACCCACTGGATGTCTTCCAGCTGCTGGTTACTCAGGTGCTTCCTGGGGTACTGACTTGGGATACAGGGCTCCAGCTTCATCCTCTAACTGCATCCCACCCCACGCTCCATGCTCCCTGTCACATGCTGGTCCAGGGAGCAGAATGTGACAGCTTAGTGGAAAGTGGGCTTAGGATCAAATAGCCAGCATTTCAAAATCTAGCTACCTGACCTTGGCCAAATTAATTGGTTGCTGTGCCTCAGTTTTTCTCAGCTGTTAGGTGGAGGCTGTGAGGACAACATGGGAGTGTGGCAGTTTAGGTCTGAGTCTTCCCCTGCAAAGCCACAACCACTGACACCTGCCCCCGCAGAGTTAGACCTTGTGTTGGTGGTGGCTTCCTATGTGACAGATTCAATGAAAGGCCGGATTCCCTTTTCCAGTTCTTCTGAGCCAAAGTTCTTCTAGTAGAATGCTCCATCTGATTTTATAACACCCACACACAGAGCCATTCCAACATTCAAAAAAATGTATTCATTATGAAAAAGGCAAAGAGAGAAGAGACATCTTCCATCTGTGGGTTCCATCCAGAAGTGGCTGTAAGAGCTGGACCTGGGTCAGACTGAAGCCAGAAGCTGGGAACTTCATCTGGGTCTCCCCTTTGGGTCACAGAATCCCAAGCACTGGCTTCATCCTCCACTGTTGTCCCAGAGAACAGCCAGGACTCCAGCTGCCCAAGAGGGGATCCCAGGGTCTCAGGCAGTGGCTTAACCCACTGCACCATGACACCTGGCTCCTGCTTCAATACTCCGACTCACTGGCATGGGCACCCTTAACTCTGCCATGATCCTAACTCTTGGGCATCACTTCTGTCCAGCCGTCCACCTGTCCAGTCCACACAGCAGGCTTCACTCTTCAAGTCACCTGTTTCTAATGCCTGACTCTAAGTCGTGGGTCACAGCCAAGAAGTACTCAGACCTTGGTCATCTTCTCATCCTGAGGGAGAGTCAAGCAAGTCCCAGGAACCGCTGGGGACTCCTGGGCCACCTGGGCCATGCCCAGCCTCTCTCCTTCCTCTGTTGTTGCAGAATTTGATTGCAGTTAAATACATTTAATCATCTGGAAGATGGGGCAAAATGGCTACCTCCAACGCTGTGTGAGATTCTCCCAGCGGTGCAATGATTGCCCGGGGTAATTATTCTTATTTTAAAAAAATATTCATGTTTTTATTGGAAAGTCAGATGTACAGAGGAGAGGAGAGGCAGGAAGATCTTCCATCTGCTGACTCACTCCCCAAGTGACCATGACGGCCAGAGCTGAGCCGATCCAAAGTCAGGAGCCAGGAGCTTCTTCTGGGTCTCCCATGCAGGTGCAAGGTCCCAAGGCTTTGGGCCGTCCTCGACTGCTTTCCCAGGCCACAAGCAGGGAGCTGGATGGGAACTGGAGCAGCGGAGACACAAACCAGTGCCCATATGGGATCCCGGTATGTGCAAGGCAAGGACTTTTAGCCACTAGGTTACCACGCCGGGCCCTTGGTAATTATTCTTTATAGCTAATACAAGCCGGGTGCTTCCTGTGTGTTCCCATGCATTGTTATCATCTGTCCCTCACACCCAGTTTTCAGGCCACTAGGGATGTTCCTGATTTACAGGTAAGAATACTGAAGCTTGGAGAATGTGATTTGCCACATTCCACAGGTGATCAACTGGCAAGACACTGGCACATTACTCGGTTGAACCATCAAGCACCGATGGAACCATGGCCTGAGGAAGATGACTCCGGCACGCCGCCAGGGGAAGTGTGAGCCACTGTTAAAAACAGGCGGTGTGGCCTAGCGGCTAAAAGTCCTCGCCTTGAACGCCCCAGGATCCCATATGGGCGCTGGTTCTTATCCCGGCAGCTCCACTTCCCATCCAGCTCCCTGCTTGTGGCCTGGGAAAGCAGTCGAGGACGGCCCAAAGCTTTGGGACCCTGCACCCGCGTGGGAGACCCAAAAGAGGTTCCTGGTTCCCGGCTTCTGATCGGCATAGCACCGGCCATTACGCTCACTTGGGGAGTGAATCACCGGACGGAAGATCTTCCTCTCTGTCTCTCCTCCTCTCTGTATATCTGACTTTGTAATAAAAAATAAATAAATCTTTAAAAAATAAAATAACCAACTCTCCAAGTGGTCGATATGGCTCAGGAGATCACATGCTACAAAGTGACAGGGCCAGGTATGGTGGGTGTCGATGGCGGCCTGGGGCCTACAGCCCACACCGCGGCTCTCCGTCCACGCTTGCTGCCCCCAGGCCATCATGGATATCTTGTGAAGTTGGATGCCCCGGCTCCAATGCTCCTGGACTTGGGGAATCCTAAAGATGTTTTGGAGAACTCAGAAGTTCAAGTCTGTCAGGGCTGAACTGTGACCTGCAGAGGCAGGATCTGTTAATCCTCACATGACCAGAAAGCCCGTGCGAGGTGATGGGGCCACGTGGGGCTGGGGGTCAAGGTCCACCAGCATCTTCCCCTGTCAAAGAATTCCAACAATCCTCAAGGTTGGGATGAAGCCCACTTTCCATGGACATCAGAGGTCAGGATCAGGAGAGGGAATAATCAGGCAACTCAAAGGGATAGTTTGAGTTGCCAGCAGGGTGCACGTCAAGGGAAATGTGGTATTTCTCCTCTGCCCAGTGGGCTACTCCGCAGCCAGCAAAATGACATTCCTGAAACCTCTGAAAATGGGGCTGGCAGGGGATTTGAGGAGGAGTCAGAGAACCAAGCCTGGGGGACCAGCTCTGGGGTAAGACTGTGCAGACGTCCCAGTGAGCGGGAGAGGGAGCAGCCAGCTCTGTGTGGACTTACAGAAGGAGCTGCCCACAGAGTGGAACTAGGAGGACTTGCTGACACTCCTGATGGATGCTCAATTACTGTGATGACCAGAGGCTCCGAAGGCCAAACACGGTAGATGGCAGGTCACCCTGGGAAGGAAGATGAGGAGAATGCCCAGATCTTAACTGCCTCGGGGCCTGAGGAGCAGGGAAGGGTGTTCTCAACCCAGCCCTTCCCATGACGCCTGTGGAGGACCCGGAGACTACTGGGTGACAAGGTGGGGATGGGGCAGGGTGGATCTCTCCTACAAGTCCTTGCTGCCACAATAGGCCAAAGCTGCTGGTGCTGAGCAATTGGCACGACTCTTTACATATGGAAAATTCAGGCCCGGCGCGGTAGCCTAGTGGCTAAAAGTCCTTGCCTTGCACATGCCGGGATCACATGTGGGCACTGGTTTGTGTCTCCGCTGCTCCAGTTCCCATCCAGCTCCCTGCTTGTGGCCTGGGAAAGCAGTGGAGGATGGCCCAAAGCCTTGGGACCTTGCACCTGCATGGGAGACCCAGAAGAAGCTCCTGGCTCCTGACTTTGGATCGGCTCAGCTCTGGCCGTCATGGCCACTTGGGGAGTGAGTCAGCAGATAGAAGATCTTCCTGTCTCTCCTCTCCTCTGTACATCTGACTTTCCAATAAAGCATAAATAAATCTTTGAAACAAAGAAATGGAAAATTCCAGTTTCAGCGGGGCCCATGTCCCCACCTCCAGGGACCCCATGCCTCATCTCAGCGTTGGGCAGTGAAGTTTAGTCTCAGAGTGAAGGATGTTGCCACAGCAGCCGGTGGGTACCGAGCACCCACTATGTACATGGCGCAGAGTCGCCAGGGACCTCATCTCACCTCATTAAAACTCACCAGACAGGGGTGGACAGGCCTCTGTGTACTCATGTCAGCTTAGTGGCTCACCCCAGCGCCAGTGGCAGGGAGGGAATTCAAACCGTGGTCTCTCTGGCCTTCAGCTCCACTCTAGGCAGGGGCCTAGGAATTATCAACCAGAGCCCTGAGAGCAAGAAAACACATCTCCTTTATCTGCTGCCGTCAGCTCATACATAATCAACCAGAGAAAGAAAACCAGTTAGGATAGGACCTGGTGTGATGGCTCAATTTGCTAATCCTCCCCTCGCAGGTACTGGGATAGTACACAGTGCCAGTTTGTGTCCGGGCAGCTCCACTTCCCATCCAGCTCCCTGCTCGTGGCCTGGGGAAGCAGCAGAGGATGGCCCAAAGCCTTGGCACCCTGCACCTGTATGGGAGACCTGGAAGAAGTTCCTGGCTTTGGATCAGCTCAGCTCCAGGCACTGCAGTCATCTGGGACAGTAAACCAGCATATGGAGGATCTTTCTGTTTCTCCTCTCTGTAAAACTGCCTTTCCGGTAAAATTAAGACTTCTTTTTTTAAAAGAAAATCCAGTTAGGATAAAAAAAAAAAGTAGCAGAGCTCAAAACCGCATGCCTGCTCTATTCCATGGACTCTGTGCACTGGCAGGCCCCACTCATGGACAGAGTGATGCCTTTGTCTTCTTGCTGTTGAATCATAGGATATTGAACGTACAAAGTTCACAAATTCTAAAGATTCAAGAGCTTGGGACGTGTGGCTCTTGGGAATCTGGCCAAAGAGTCGCTAGCAGCCAGGCACTCGATGCAACAGGCTCTGCTCAACCAGACCCAGACTGCTTCTCTGTTGGTGCCAGCAAAGCCTCTTTATACAGCAGACAGCCTCTAAGGATGCGCATGCCTGTGAGGGTTCAAGGGCAGGGATGTATTTGATGGCTGAAATTCGAACAAGGAAGCTAAAAAGAATAGAGGCAAAAGACTTCATGAACATTTAACAGCAACAACAACAACAAAAAAACACATGGTTAAGGCATCTGTTCTGTTCATGCAACAGCTGTTGCAGGAGCCCAGGGCTGTTGCAGGATGCTGGGGTGTTGCAGGGGATGACACAGTGACGGCTCCTGACCTCAGAGAGTTCCCATTCTAGCAGGGGCAGATGGACAGTGGAAGGGCAGAGGGTAGAGAGAGGAGAGCAGGGTTTCCCTCAGTGTCAGCCCGGCAGCCTCAGTGGTGGCACAATGGAGACAGCCACCTGCAAGTTTGTGGGGTAGGGGACAGCTGGGGTGAAAGGAGCAGCCAGTGCAAAGGCCCTGCAATGGAATCTCCCTGGCCAGGGCAGAGTGGGGGTGATTCTAGGCTCTGGGAGGTGGACACTATGATAGGGGAGTCTCAGCAAGTCTCTCTGTTCCTTGAATTCCTCCCTGCAAACTGGATCATGGTGGCCACCATGTCCTTGCCATAGGTCAGAGAGCTGTTGAGGTCATAGATACGAACCTGCTTACTTCTGTGATGCCCACAGCAGCCCTCGCCCTAGCAGCATCACTTGGGAACCTATAAGAAACGCAGAGCTCTCAGGCCCTGAACCTGCCACTGTGATGCTGGGATCCTGAGGTCCACGCTTCCCAGGCCCTCCCCCAGAGCACTGCTATAAAATTCCTCACTCGGGTCCGGCACAGTGGCCTAGTGGCTAAAGTCCTTGCCTTCAATGCCCCAGGATCCCATATGGGCGCCGGTTCTTATCCCGGCAGCCCTGCTTCCCATCCAGCTCCCTGCTTGTGGCCTGGGAAAGCAGTTGAGGATGGCCCAAGGCTTTGGGACCCTGCACCCGCGTGGGAGACCCAGAAGAGGTTCCTGGTTCCCGGCTTCGGATCGGCGCAGCACCGGCCGTTGCACTCACTTGGGGAGTGAATCACCGGACGGAAGACCTTCTTCTCTGTCTCTCCTCTCTGTATATCTGACTTTGTAATGAAAGTAAATAAATCTTTAAAAAAAAATTCCTCACTCACCCCAAGGCCCTACTTGCCCACTGTTCCCTCAGAGGCCATCCTCTAGCAAGCTCACTTCTGTTCCTCCCCCCCCCCAGACCACAGGGGAGCTTCCTCCCACCCCCAAGTGGCACCAGAAAGAGTTGGGAGTCAATCACTTTGGCCACATCCCGCGAGGCACCTGCAGGTGGATGCCCTGCCCATGTCCCAGTGCATTCCCAGCTACACCTGTACCCTTGGGGCCTTAGGACCGCCTTGGTGATGGCTCAGCTGCCCACGGCTTTGCAAGTGGCCAGACACCCTGTGGCCTTCCAGTGGGCACTGCTCTCACTCAAGCTGGGGAACACAAGGGATTTAAAGGTAGCCAGAGTTTGGTTTCTGGCTCCTCCACTCTCCAGCTGGGATTCTTCTGGGAACTCAGTTTTTCCTCCTTTAAACACAGGTGATGATACCCATTCCCAAGGGCTTGCAGCAAGGACTGCAAAATGCTCCTATGAGCAAAGCCTAGAGCGATCCCTGCCAACAAGTGGCAGCTACGTAATGGAAAGCGGGGCTCTCTGCCAGGCCAGTGTTGTGGCATAGCTGGGTGAGCTGCCTCTTGGAACATCCCATCCCATGTCGCAGTGCCCTGGCTTGAGTTCTGCCATCACTTTGGACCTGAAGTGCAGCTGGGAGGCAGCAAATGATGGGTCAAGTACTTGTGTCCCTGCCACTTCCTGTGAGACGCCTCTAGCTGTTGCATGCATTCAGGGAGTGAGCAGCAGAGAGATCTCTATCTCTTTCCCTTATCATGCTGCCTTTTAAATAAATAAATAAAAAGAAAAGAAACTATATCCCTCTGAGCCCTTCTCATCATGCCCCCTGCCTTCCCTGCTCCTCCTACCCACCTGCAATGTACCCCTTTCCCCAGCCACACAAGGCCCTGCCCATGCTGTGCCCTCTGTCCCACAGGCTTCTGCCCCTTCGCCCAGACAAAAGATCTCTCCTTATCCATCCTTTCCGTTCATCCTGCCTGCCCTCTCCTCTCTCCTCCTCCTTGCTCTCCCGCCTCCCATTGGATCCCTCATTAGTGAGTGAGAACAAAGTCTAGTACTTAATTTATGTCCAAATCCTAGGTCTGGATCTTGGTGGGGGTTTCACAGATATTGGTGGAGTGAAGCTTAGGAGTGAATTTTTAAAAAGAATTAGAACGACCAGTGTTGTGGCACAGCAGCAAAGCTGCCATCTGCAATATCCATACTGGCATTTTGGTGTCAGTGGGTAAAGAAGAGGAGGTTCAGAGATGTGTTCAATTCACTCCACGTCACACAGCAGGCATGCCTGGGGATCTGTAGATGAGAACGCCTCCGTGAGAGGGGTGGATGCTATGGACAGAGCATGCAAGCTTGGGGCATGGCCCTTGTGCCTCTGCTGGTCCTGGACACAGAGCATCCAGGGTCTGTCCCAGCAGACCCTGCCGCTGTGCCTGCCCCCGGTGGCCCCTGATGGTCATGGATTAGCCCAGGGACCCTGGGGACAGGGGAAGGAACATCTGGATTCAGTTACAAGGCCTAGCTGGGAGTCTGGGGGTGGCAACTCTAAGCCAACCAAGCAATGGACCTAAACGAATTTCAGGACCCATGCAGGACCCTTGCACAAGCAGACGAGAAGCTGTAGATCTGGGCCTGGCAGGGAGGTGGGATCGGAGAAGACCTCTGGACCCTTCCTGAGCTTGGGGCTGGCAGGAGGTAGGATTATGGAATTCGTTCGGGAGCTGACATGGTGACCCACGGCAATGTCCTATCCGTGTCCTTCACCATGTTTCAGCGGAATGCTGGCACCAGGAACTCCCTGGGAATGTGGTTTGGTTTAGGGGCCGGCTCGGGAGAAGAAGTCAAATCAAATTCAGCTTGAAATTCCAGGCTGGTCACAGTTGCCCAGGAGAAGGTAACAGCGAGGCCAGGAGGGGTCAGGCAGGTCGAGGGTCCTCCCCTGAGGCCCTGGGATGGACAAAGGGCTTCCTGGGGCTCAGGCTGCTCCCTTTCTGGGGAACCAAAGATCCGCAGACTAGGGGGAACCCCCGCAGAAGAGTGCATTCTTCAAAGCTCTCCCTGTATGCTTTTCCTGAAAACACTGCAGAGAGGTGTGGCAAGTGCCCATTTGCCAGATGAGAAGACTGAGGCTCAGAGAGGGCAAGTGAAGAAGCAGCTTCCTCAGAGAGGACCTGAAACTGAATCTGAAAAGAGATAGGAAGTAGAGACAGCATTTGAGGAGAAAGGAGCCCAGCATGAGCAAAACCAAGGAGGCAAGACGGCCCTAGTGCTGGAAGGGTGGCTGCAGGGCAGCGGGGAAGGGACTGGGGGCAAGAATTCTGACTGGAGAGGGGACTGTTGGTGAAGAGCTCTGACTGGCAGTGAGTGCTTGGATGGGGTCTCAGGGCCCTGGTTGTCATTGAAAGCTCCTATTTAAGGACAGGCATCGTGGCACAGCACGTTAAGTCGCGGCATGAGGCGCTGTGCGTAAACCTGTGGCACCAGTGTTCCACATGAGCACTGCTGACTGAGGTCCCGACTGCTCTGCTTCTCATCCAGCTCCTTGCTCATGTGCCTGGGATAGCAGTTGAGGGTGGCCCAAGTGCTTGGGCAGGGCCCCCGAGCCCACGTGGGAGACCTGAAGGAAACTCATGGGTTTGGATCAGCCCACCTCTGACCATTGGAGCTATTTGAGGAGTCAACCAACAGATGGAAGATTCTCTCTCTCTCTCTCTCTCTCTCTCTCTTCCTCTCTGTCACTTTGTCTTTAAAATAAGTACAAGTTTTTTTTTTAAGGTTTACTTTTATTGGAAAGGAAGATTTACAGAGAGAAGGAGAGAAAGATCTTCCATCCACTGGTTCACACCCCAAATGGTCATAACAGCCAGTGCTGAACCAACCCAGAGCCAGGAGCTTCTTCCCGGTCTCCCATGCAGGTGCAGGGTCCCAAGGCTTTGGGTCATTCTCTGCTGCTTTCCCAGGCCACGAGCAGGGAGCTGGATGGGAAATGGAGCTGCTGGGACATGAACTGGTACCCGTATGGGATGCTACACTTGGAGGTGAAGAATTAGCCTGTTGAGCCACACCTGGCCCCAAATGTTGTTTAAAAGGAAGAAAACCTATCAGGCCTTGGCATGGGTAGAGCTACGTCATCATGAAGGTCATCAGTCCAGTGCTCATGAAAGCAGCTGAAGAAAACAGAGTGAATGGCAGAAGGCAGCCAAGGGAGGGCTGTGCTGGCCACCTCCTCAATGAATGGGCTCCGGTACAGGAGTGAGGCGACACTAAGAAAGACAAAGAGCTTTCTCGTGGCAATGCAACCTGATGCTGACCAAGAGCATCCATGTGCTGAGACATCACAACATGAGAAGCCTCTGTGTCAACATCCCATTGGGCGCAAAAGGGGACGAGGCACACAGTCCACTGGAGGCAAGGGCATGGAGCTACGTGTTGAGGTCTTTTTGCTCCTCCAACAGGGAGCTTCACCAGTCTGTGCTGCTTCCTAACAAATTCACGGGGCAGGTGACAACAGCCCTGGTTGGTTCAGTACCGAGGGTGTTGGTACCTGAACGGGTAGAGCTGGACACCAAAGCCCTGGCACTCAGCTTCTTACCTTTCCCCATCTATCTCAGCCAAGCCCGCCCTCAAGACGCTGGGCTCTGTGGGATAAGCTCTGCATCAAGTCTGTGCCAGATAACCCTGGAGCAAGTGGGCATAGATGGTGGCAGGAGCACACGTCCCCTCCTGGGCTGCGGTGGAATGTCAGGACAAGACACAGACATGGGTACAGAGATGATGGCACCGCTGCTTATGGACTATGATCCTGGGCTTTGGAATCAAACTGATCCAAGCTCTTCTTTGCACCTGCTGCTTGACCTTGCCAAAACGTTTCACCTTCTCTGAGCCCTGGGTTCCTGGTCTGTACACTAGGAATAGAGTGTCTCCCTTTAAGGTTTTGGAGAGCATCACGCGCAGCTGTAAATATTTGTGGCTTTGCCCTGGGATGGGCACTGAGCAGGTGTTCAGGACATCATGGTCTGGCCAGAGCCTGAAAACTGGACTCAGTGACCGTGTCCCGCCACAGCGGATGCTGAGTCCTGACAGCTCCTTGCAGTGGCCATGACTGTGTGCTCCGAGGCTAGTGCCTGCTGTTGGGGCCCTCTGACCACCCTTTATCCTGTTGGGACAGCAGGTGTTCTTAACTTGCATGTGGACCCCAGGTGAGACCTTACCGGGGTCCAGGGTGAGGGCTGACATGACATTGGTGGTGGCAGGGATGGTGATAAGGAGGATGGTGGAAGTGTTGAGAACAGAGGGGAACCGAGTAAGGAGGCTGTGATCCGGGTCCTTCCCCCTCCTGCCTCCTGCATTCTGAAAAACCCCCGAAAACAAGGGAGCCTCCTCCTGTACCCAGAGGTGTCTGTCTTGGCTCACTAGCTTTCAGCAGCCTTGGAGACGCTACCATGCCATCCCAGTTCACGGAGGAGGGAGCGCTGGCCCCAATCTCATAGCTGTAAGAAGTGACAGCATCAAGATTTGAACTCGGCTCTGCCTGACTCCAGGCCAATGCATCTGATTTCCTCCAGCCTGGGGTGCTTTTCCAGGAGTCAGCTCAGGTTTCAAGAGTGGAATTTCAGGGAACCCTGCAATATTTAAGGATTTTTCATAAGAGCTTAGCAGTGTGGAGAAAGCGCTCTTAAAGGGACACATTGTTGGTCGGCTTGTTTGTTTTTCAGATTTATTTCTTTGACAGAGTGACAAGAGATAGGGGAGGAGAGATAGAGAAAAAAGAGGAATTTTCTATCTGCTGATTCACTCCCCAGATGGCCACAGCAGCCAGGACTGGGCCAAGCCAAAACCAGGGACCTGGGGCTTCTTCCAGGTCTCCTGTGTGGGTGCAAGACTCCAAGCACTTGGGCTACCTCTTGCTGCTTTCCCAGGCACATCAGCAGGGAGCTGTATTGGAAGTGGAGCAGCCACATTCTTAGGGGATGCTGATGCCACAGCCAGCAGTTTAATGCACTGTGTCATAGGCTGGCACTGTGCTCTCGGTTTTGATGTCTGGTTCAGTTTGATTTGGTTTTGTTGCCAGACAGGCAGATAGACTGAGTGGGATGCAGGAAGGAGCGCCTGCTCACTGGGTCATCATTAAATGCTCATAGCAGCCTGGGAGTTAATACTGGGACTGATCCAGGAGTCAGGGAGTCCATCGGGGGCTCCCACAGGACCGGCAGGGACCCAGCCTGGGAGCCATCACCAGGCATTGGTGGCACACTGGCCTCTGGCTCTTGGCACTGTGAGGTTCTGGAAGGCAGGGGCCATTTGGTCAAGTGTAACATTGGAAGACACAGATAGCCCTGTCTCCATGCACCAGCTTCAGCCAGGAAGTCATTGCCAAGGCCAGATGGGTCTCTACGTGCAAGGCTGTACCCAGCTTTGATGGCTGAGACATGAGTTCCGTGCTTACTGCCTGGAGTTGGCACAGTCTGTCAGCCCAGCCCCCTGGGGGAGGCAGCCACATTCTGGAGCAGACTGTGGAGATCCAGGAAACAGGGCTTTTTGTTTGTTTGTTTGTTATTTTGGTTTTTTGATTGTTTTGACCTAGCCTTTTGGTCATCCACTAAGCTTTTGCTCAGTGAGGTAAGTGAGCACAACAGGTGCATGGTGACTGCGGAAATGGAATTCTCGCTTCAAGTCCCTGCTGCTCTGTTTTTGATCCAGCTCCCTGCTCAGGCACCTGGGAAAGCAGCAGGACATGGCCCAAGTGCTTGGGTCCCTTTACCCACGTGGCACATCTGGAGAAAGCTCCCAGTTCCTGGCTTCAGCCTGGCCCAGCCCCAGCCATGACAGCATTTGAGAGTTGAACCAACAGGTGGAAGATTTCAATCACTCTGTCTTTCAAATTAAAAGAAAATTTAAAAGTTACTTGTCCAATGTGCTTTTTGGGGAACTCCCTAAGTTATGACCTGTTGGCCTGTCTTGCCAGGATAAAGCCCCCAAGTCAGCCAAGCTCAATGAGATGGGTTCGTAGTATCGTCATACAACTCTATGGTTGCAGGCTGCCCCTGGCTCACTGAACCCACTGCTGGGCTCTTTTTTTCCACCAATGCTTTCCTCTTTATTTCTCTGCACGTGAGGTGGGGCTCAGGGTCCGGGGCTCAGGGCATGAAGTCGCAGGCCCAGGGCCGTGGGCGCCTGGGGTCGCGGCTGTTATTCTCGATGGTCAGCCGCGGGTTTCCCTTGCGAGTCTCCCACAGCAGTTTCTGGACGTGCATGTCAGTCTCGTCAAGCTTCAGCCTGAGGCTCTGCAGGGGAAGCTGGGCACCCGCATGGCATCGCACAGGATCTTGAGGCCGCTGAACCCCAAGGCATTCTGGCCCAGGTCCAGAGTGGTCAGGCTGCGGTTGAGGACGAGGGCGGAGGCGAGGTTGGCACAGCTGAACGGGGGGATAGCGCAGCCCCACAGCCACAGGCACTTGAGGTTACACTGTGGCTGCTTGAGCGCCTGGCACAGCGCCCGCATGCCGGCAATGCCCAGCTGGTTCAGCCCGAGGTCCAGGTGTGTGAGGCTCGACTTGAGGTGCAGCAGTGCGGAGACTTGCACGCAGCCCTTGCTGGTCAGGCTGCAGCACCACAGCACCAGCATTTGCAGGTTGCATTCGGGGTATGACAGCGCCTGACACAGGATTATCACCCCGCTGTCCCCAAGTTTGTTCTCTGCCAGGCACAGGTGTGTGAGGCACTGGTTGATGACCAGGGCGGAGCGCAGCTCCTTGCAGGGTGTATTCGTCAGGTGGCAGTTCTCCAGCGCCAGCTTCCGCAGGGGGCACTGTGGGTGTCTCAAGGCCTTGCAGAACAACTTGGCATCCTCGTCCAGGAGCTTGTTGTTCATGAGGTTCAGGCATGTCAGGGACAGGTTGGTGGCCAGGGCCAGGGCCAGCTCACCCCACTGCTGAGCGGGGACTGAGCAGGACACCAACCGCAGGTACTGCAGCCAGCAGCTGGGGTGCTTCAGCACCTTGCACAGTGCGGGGATCATGTCCGGCCCGTCGCCGCCCTGCAGGATCAGGTGCGTGAGGGTCTGGTGGCCGCTGACAGCGAGGCAGAGGGCCCCGTAGGCGTCCGCCGGGGAGGTGTTCCTGAGGACCAGCTTCTCCAGCTGGCACGAGGCAGCCGAGGCTTGCTCGCACAGGATCCTCACAGAGGAGGCGCTGAGGATGCTCTGGCTGACGTACAGGGAGCTCAGATCCCGATTCGAGCTCAACACGGAACAGAGCTCTGTCCAGTGAAGCAGCACGTCACCCTCACGCTGGGACCTGGTCTCATCTTTGGATTCCTTCGTGGCTGCCTCCTCCAGGAAGACCCCCTTGTCCACCTGCAGGGAAAGCACGTGCAGGCCGCGGCAGTGTCGGAGGCAGAAGGCAAGCTGCGCCAGGTCGGAGTGGTCCTTCAGGTGCGGGCTGAGCTCCTGGAAGGCAGCCACAGCCTCTGTCACCAACGTCATGTCCTGAGACTCGTGCAGACAGCACAGGACCTCGGCGGGTTCCAGGGTGGGATGTGGGGACCCATTCCTGCCATGCCTCCATGTCTCACTTCACAATCTGGATACCAGGATTGCCCCAGAGTAACCCAGGGCAGGAAAGAGCACGGCTCCTTTAAGGCAGGCCCCAGCTGGGCCTCCTAGATATTGGAGCAGGGACAGATTAGGCTGCCGGGCCCAGGCCAGATGCGCCAGCATAGGGCTTCGTTATGTATTCATGAGCTGTGAGGAAAAGAAATAAAAGGATGACATGTACCTGGAACCTGAGCACCTCTGGAAATCGAATGTGACACACTCAGAGAGAAAAATGCATTCCCGGGACCAGCGCCGCTGCTGAGCAGGCCCCTCCCGCCAGCTCACATTGCCATTCACCAGGGCGACATTTACAATTTTTCTGCCATTATGTCTGACCAGGGCTTCTGAACTTCTGTCACGACCTGCACATTAGCTGAAAATTGGAAATTCCACAGCGTGGCCATGGCTGTGGTTGTGGCCGTGGCTGCGGTGGGCTGGGAGGCACCGGTTCCGGAAATGCCTAGGGTGCTGGTACTCAGCAGGGGCTGGACTGGGCGGCCCTCCCAGGTACCCATCCCGGGCATCCACTCCAGGTGCCAGGGACATGACCTTTGCTCTCCCTCTGCGCCCACCCTGCCCTGTGCTGAGTCTCTCTCCCCCCACATGACAGTCCCTTTTGTTTCCTTCCAGACACAGGGAAAATGCCAACCACTCCATGAGAAGCACCAGCCCAGCTGTTCCCTTGCAAGGTGCATTGGAGCCAGGTGCATCATGGGCCTCGTGTCTAGAGTGATCTGCACCGAGGTGCCACGCTGCCGCCTTGGGTTCCACCTGTGCTATGCAAAGAGGAAACTACAGACCTGCAGGGGCACAGGGATTTGGCCAAGGTCACAGGCAAGGAAAGAGGAGCAGAGTTGGGGTGGGACTGGAGCCAGAGAGATGCCAGCATGAGCCTTGGCCTCATGGGAGCTCCCAGCTTAGAACCCAGAAGGCTCCTGGGGCAGGCCTGTGTCCATTCACCGGGCGCAGAGAAGGTTGCATGCGCTTTGAGGTGGGAAGGTATCTTCCACCTCCCCCCAATGTTAAGGACCCATTCTGAGCTAAGGGTGGGTTAGGGGGTCTGATCTACATGGCCAGGGAGCCAGAGCTGGGACACATTGGGTCAACAGGGAGGTCTGGGTTGGGTCCCACCCAAGGAACAACTTTAAGTAGAAAGAACGGATAAACTGTAGCATTTCAAATAGACAATGAGGAGTGCACAAAGAACAATCCAAGTCTTGTTAGCTCCAATTCAGAATAACTCAGTGTCCCGTCTTGTGATTTGCTAATTCTAGTAGTCTGAACTTCCTGTTTAAAAAAATGATTTATTTACTTACATATTTGAAGGCAGTCATCAGGAGAGAGGGTGAGACAGTGCTCTGGCATCCCTTCGCTCTCCCAGAATGGCTGCAATGGCCAGGGCCGGGCCAGGACAAAGGCAGGAGCACACAACTCCATCCAGATCTCCCCAACACTCCAGCCATCTGTGGCTGCTTTCCCAGGCACATTAGCAGAGAGCCAGAATGAAAGTGGAACAATTGGGCTACAAAGCTGGTCGTTCCTATGGGATGCCAGAATCTTAGGCTGTGGCTTAACCCACATCGCCACGAAGTCCACCACAAGTGGTCCAAACTTTGAGATGGGTCAAGCTGCCTTGCAGTGGGTCCCCTGGGTAAGATAGGGTCTGTATCCCAAACTGCCAATTTCCAATTCTAAGAAACTGCCTGGGTGTTTGGATCCTTAGATGCCCTGGTAGTTACACACAGCCTGAAGACCATATTCTGTTCAATATAGGATGTAGAAAATTTGCCACTGCACATACCTTGCAAAAAAAACAAAAAAAAACAAAAAAAAAACCCAGACATTTCTTCCTGCCTGTTTCTGCTCCTGGCTTGTAGATGAGGTGACAGGAGCGACAGCTGCCATATGGGATCCAGCACAAGATCAGGATGCCAAGGTCAGTATGGCACAGTCACCCTTCATGGGCCCTTGAGTGTGCTGCTCAGATAAAACAAAACCTTCTCAGTCATTTCAGCCATCATCGTCTATTGCTTCTAGCGGCTTAGACTATACCCTGAATAGCATACTCACCACAGCACCAGCCGCTCTAAAGATGGGACCCACTCCAATGTGCACACGTGTCCCCACAGGAGCACAGGAGTCAGTGAATGACCTCAACAACCTCTCCGGGTGAATAAACCAACAGTTGTTCAATGAATTACCTATGCCTGTTGGCACAAGTACGGACCAGCTCTACCTGCAGTTTCCACTATTCCCTTTGACCCTTACAACTTTACGAGACCGGACCCCTTCAGCCCTTCCTGACAGATGAGGAGGCTGAGACAACCTGGGCACGTGTAAGGAGCAGGCAAGAGGCGGGGCCAGAGTGTGTCCGACTCTGAGGGTGCACCACCTCCAGCCTCCCTCTGAGCAGATGGACCAGTGCGAGGGAAGCACCAGAACCTTCCTTGCTGGGAATTCAGCAACAAATGAAGCCAGCCCAGAGCTCCCCCTGTGGCAGAGCTCTTCTTAGGAGATGGGCAGTGAGCGAGAGATGTGTGTCGAGCACACAGTGGGAGCATGAGACCCTTTTCCCATCAGGGCAGAGAATAGGCAGAGCTAATTGACAGGCAGTGGAAATTAGAGCAGTGGGCATCTCAGAAGGAAGGCAGGGCTGCCAGGGCACGAAGATGCTGTATGTGGTGATGGGATGACGGGAGAGGCCTGGATAACTATGACTGTCACATGAGCTCTGGAATCTCTCCTGGGTTTGCAAGTAGCCTTGGTAAGGAACAAGGAAGATCTGGGTGGATGGGGATAGATGGTGCCAGATGGCTCCAAACCCTACAAGGAAAGTGGTCCCTGGGGTCTGTAGGGGTGGGGTGGTGAGTGAGTGAGTGAGGAAGTGGGTGGGCATGTTCTGTCCAGAGGGGTACACTCCAGCGAGCAGGTGCTTGCTCACCCAGAGCTCCTTGGCCATAGTGAGAGGGGCAGTGACTAAGCCCACCTGAGAAAACAGTAAGCCGTGTGTCCAGGGCATCAGAGGGAGAAGGTGTGAGACAGACAGACAAAGGCAATGCTCTGTTGAATAAAGGAAGGCAGACCCCGGACTTTCTGAGACAGGTCAGTAGTGCAGTTGGAAAGCCACCCAGAGAAAGTGGATGCTAACCCTGTGACCCCCATCCACAGAAATCATCTCAGGCAGGTGCACGGATACGCAAGCAGGAGGGATAACACAGAGTACCTGCACGTGAGGCATCTGTGTACCTAGAGCAGGCAGGGCTCTCCTCGGCTGCCCCAGAAGTGCTCTCCCAGCAGGAAGACCATTCTAAATTAGATTCTATTAACAGTAAGAGCTGCCAGGGCTGCTGTGATAATACATCAGGTGAAACCGCCACCTATAACGCTAGCACCCACTATCAGCACTAGTTCAAGTCGCAGCTGCTCAGCTTCCCGTCCAGCTCCCTGCGGATGCACCTGGGAAGCCAATGGTAGTGATGCAAGAGCTTGGGCTCCTGTACCCACATGGGACATCCACATGGAATTTCTGGCTGCTGGCTTCAACCTGATCCAGATCTGGTTGTTGGAGCCTTTTGGCGGAGTGAAATGGAGAATGGAAGATCAATTTCTCTGTTAATTCTCTCTCTCTTTCTCCTCTGACCTTCTCTTGCTCTACCTTCCAAATAAATAAATAAATCTTCTTTAAAAAGTAAAGATCTGGGCATGACATTGCCTGGAAGCTAAAGCCACTGCCTGCACTGCCATCAAACAGGTGACGGCTTAGTACTGGCTGTTCCACCTCCAACTCTGCTGCTGCACCCTGGAAAGCAACGGAGAACAGCCCCAGTGCCTGGGCCTCTGCATTCATGTGGGCAATCCGGAAGAGGCCCCTGGCTTCCAGCTGGCTTGGCCCTATGTATTGTGCTATTTGGGCTGTGAACTAGCTGAAGGAAGATCTCACTCGCTCCCTCTTTCGCTGCCTTTCAGATCAACAAATGAATATCTGCTCTTCAAAATGTGACAACTAGGCACTGGCCCTGTGTCGTATCGGGCTAATCCTCTTCCTGTGGGACCAGCATCCCATATGAGCTCTGGTTTGTGTCCTGGCTGCTCTACTTTTCTTTTTTTAAAGTCAAACATACAGAGAGGAGGAGAGACAGAGAGGAAGATTTTCTGTCCGTTGATCCACTCCCCAAGCAGCTGCAACGGACAGAACTCCTGGTCAGAGATCCGAAGCCAGAAACCTGGGGTTTCTTCCAAGTCTCCCACGCAGGTGCAGGGTTCCAAGGCTTTGGACCATCCTCAACTGCTTTCCCGGGCCACAAGCAGGGAGCTGGATGGGAAGAGGGGTTGCCGGGATTAGAACTGGCCCTCATATGGGATCCTGGCATGTGCAAGGTGAGGGCTTAAGCTGCTAGGCTACCGTGCCAAGCCCTCCAGATGCTCTACTTTCAATCCAGCTCTCTGCTTATGGCCTGGGAAATCAGCGGAGGAAGACCCAAATTCTTCGGACCCTGAACCCACGTGGGAGGCCTGGAAGAAACTCCTGGCTTCAAATCAGCTCAGCTCTGGCCATTGCAGCCATTTGGAGAGTTGAACCAGTAGATGGCAGATCCTGTCTCTGTCTCTCCTTCTCTCTGTAAATCTGCCTTTCAGATTAAAAAAGAAGAAAAGAAAAATGATCACTTACAAAATATTAGAACTGCTCTTCATCAGGTGACACTTTAATGAAGGTGACAATGTGCCCTGCAGAGAGAAAATATTTGCAAAGTTGACAAGACAAACCGCAAAAAAATGGTCAGTAGACTCAAACAGGGGTGGGTGTTGTGGTATAGCCGGGAAAGCAGTTGTCATGTGGGCACCTGCTCAAGTTCTGACTGATGCATTTCCAATCCAGCTCCCTGCAATGCACCTGGGAAAGTGGTGAAGCATGCGCAAAGGTTTGGGCCCCTGAATGCATGTGGGAGACCTGGAAGAAGCTCTTGGTTGCTGGCTTCCAACTGGCCCAGCTTTATCCACTGAGGCCATTTGGGGAATGAATCAGCAGATAGAAGTTCTCTCCATCTCTTCTTTCTCTTCGTTTTTTTTAAAGAAGAAAAAAATGAACTTGACCAGACAGTGAATCAAAGAAAATATCTACGGGCCAGCGTTGTGGTGCAGTGGACTAAGCTGTTGCGGCGCTGGCGTGCCCTATCACAGTGCCTGTTGGTATCCTGGCTGCTTGGCTTTTGATCCAGCTCCTTGCAAAGGTGTTTATGAAGACAGCAGATGATGGTCGAGGTACCTGAACCCCTTCCACCTGTGTGGGGACTCGGATAGAGTTCCAGGATCCCAGTTTGGCCCTAGTTCTGCCCTGGTTACAGCAGCCATTTGGGGATGAAGGCTCTCAGTGTGTGCCTTTTAAAAATATCCAAACAGCTACAGACAGGAAAAGGTGCTCCCACGCTCGCATTGCTAGGGAAATGCAAACTAAAACTCCCAGAGCAAAGGCCAAGCACTGGGAGCAAGCCGATTGACAGTGATGGGAATCTATTCGCCTTGCCCACAGTCCAACGACCCCATGCCCAGTGAACCTGCGTGTTGAGCACTGCCACTCACTACTCCATCATGGCCTGGCCATCTTGGAGTGCCAAGTAGAAACCTCTCCAAATGCCCATCCAGCCTAGGGAAACCAGTGCACGAGAGTTCAAGTACCAGGAGGGGACATGCGAAGCACCGAGGGAGTGCAGCCCAGCCACACGCTAGAGAGGGGCAGGTGGAGGGGCAGGCAGAAGCAGTCAGCCGCCCAAGGGCTCCTGTTCTGTGAAAGCAGTCACCTGTGGGGACAGAGGGAGTGGGGACTGCAGAGAACACCAGAGACTTCTTGGAGCAGATGATGCTCTTTCGAGATCTGGCTGTGGCAGCACAGGTGTAGGAGGCGTTCAAGGCTTCTGTGGGAGAAGCGGGACAGGTGCAGAGGTTAAGCCGCCAGCTGGGATGCTCCCATCCACAGCAGATGACCTGGATGTGCAGCTGGGATGCTCCCATCCACAGCAGATGACCTGGATGTGCAGCTGGGATGTCCCATCCACAGCAGATGACCTGGATGTGCAGCTGGGATGTCCCATCCACAGCAGATGACCTGGATGTGCAGCTGGGATGCTCGCATCCACAGCAGATGACCTGGATCTGCAGCTCGGCTCTGCTCCCAGTTCCAGCGCCACACCCTCCCCCAAGGCACGCCTGGGAGGCAGCAGTTACTGGGACCTCTGCCACCTGCAGGGGACAACTAGACTGAGCTGTTGGCTCGCTGCTGCTGCCTACATAGAGGTGGCTGCTGTAGGTATTTGTGGGGTGGGCCAGAAGCTTCTCTCCCTCTCTCTCTCCCTCTCTCTCTCTCTCTCACTCTCTCCTTCCCTCTACCCTTGCTCCATCCTCTCTATCACTCAAATGATTAAAAAAAAAAAAAAGGAAAAGAAAAGAAAGAAAAAGGAAAAGTCATGAAGGGTCCACCATGGAGGCCCGTGACTAAATCCTCTCCTTGCACGAGCCTGAATCCCACGGGGTGCTGGTTCATATCCTGGCTACTCCACTTCCCATCCATCTTCCTGCTTGTGGCCTGGAAAAGTAATAGAGGACGGCCCAAAGCCTTGGGATCCTGGTCACACCTAGGAGACCTGGAAGAAGCTCCTAGCTTCTGGCTTCTGGCTTCAGATCAGTTCAGCTCTGGCCATTGCAGCCATTTGGGGAGTGAACCAATAGATCTTTCTCTCTCTCTTTCTCTCTGTAAATCTACCTTTCCAAATTTAAAAAAGAAAAAGTAAAAAAAAAAAAAAAAAAAGGAGGGGCATGAAAATGAAAGATAATTTTTTAAAGAATTATTTAAAATTTATTGGAAATGCAGATAAATAGAGAGGAGGAGAGACAGAGAGGAAGATCTTCCATCCGTTGATTCACTCCCCAAGTGACAGCAACAGCCAGAGCTGCGCTGATCTGAAGTCAGGAGCCTAGAGCCTCCTCTGTGTCTCCCACGCGGGTGCAGGGTCCCAAGGCTTTGGGCCATTCTCCACTGCTTTCCCAGGCCACAAGCAGGGAGCTGGATGGGAAGTGGGGGCTGCCGGGATTAGAACCGGCGCCCATATGGGATCCCGGTGCATTCAAGGCGAGGTCTTTAGCCACTAGGCTATCACTTTTGGCCTGATTGATAATCTTGGAATCCATGTATATGAGGAATTTTTAGAAAGTTTATGGAAAATGCATGTGATGAAAATTTGTGCATTGATTTCACAAAATGTTTGAGCCCAAAGAAACTTACATTTTTAACTTTCGTTTCCCTAAAGTGTGTGGAGTTCCCTCACACGTCCTTGATGAAGTTTCTCAACTGTATGCTTGCAAGTGTGCCCTCCTCTGCATTTATGGGATGCTTCCATCAAAAGTTTAAAAGGAACGGGTGTTGTGGCACAGTAGGTTAAACACCAGAGTCCCGGCTGCTCTGCTGCTGATCCAGCTCTCTGCCTGCATGCCCGAGAAAGCACAGGTGGGCCAAGAGCTTGGACCCTTGGACCCAAAGTGCTGCTCCAGCATAGCTCCGCCCTGGCTGTTGTAGACATTTGGGAAGTGAACCACTGGACAAAAGAGTCTCTCTCTCTCTCTCTCTCTCTCTCTCTCTCTCTCTCTCTCTCTCTCTCTCTGTGTGTGTGTGTGTGTGTGTGTGTTGTTCTGTCTTTTAAATAAATAAATTGAAGAAAGGTTAAAAATCAGCGTTGAAGTGAGCCCTTAGTTGCTGCCGTCAGCACTCAGCCCGACGGCCCCTCGGTATGCCCTGGTGACTCCAGTCCACGGCTCCTGCTAGCGGGTTTCTGCTTGTATCCATATGGGATGCCAGCACCACAGACAGAGGATTAGCCCGCGGTGCCACCACGTCAGCCCACCTACTCATTTATTCACTCACCCATTATTCACTCGCTCAGCACATCTCCTCCATTCCCCTCGCTGGGACTCACACCGTGCTAGACGTGAACAACACAGATAAATAAGAAAGGACCAGCCTTGCATTCTCTAAAAGGCTTCTGGTTCATGAGGGTCAGACTGACAGGTGGGGTGGCTGAGGGGCAGAGACAGGACTCTGAGCTGACATTCTTGCCTCCTCCCCAAAGGAGCAGAGCCTTTTATTCCCCACCACCTCCCCTTTAAAAAAAAAGTACCAACTTTTCTGAAAGGCAGAGTTACAGAGAGAGAAAAGAGGAGACGCAGAGAGCAAGGCCATGGGCAACGAGCCCGGAAAACCCCCACTAGGCAGACAATACCCTCACCTAGAAGTTCCCTTCTACACACAGAAAACAATGACTGCTTGGGGGTCTGCAGGGACCACATGAATCCACTCCGCCAGGGTTTGCTCGGAACCGCTCACATCCCCAGGCTCAGGACAGCAGGTGGGGGAGAACTGCCCCACCACTCAGGGGGGCGGTCCTGGGCCAGGGGCTCCCCCCACTGTTGTGCCCGCAGCCTCTACCTGACCGCACACCCTGCACACTGTCAGCCACGTTGCCTCCACTTGCCCTGTCCTCTGATGCGCCTGGGCTGATGGGTACCGACTGGTGTGATTTAACCCAGGCTGGGGACAGGCTCCCCCCTGCTGCCTTGGCTTGTACTGCCCAGGCAGAGGCGGCACTGATGAAGTCACAGAATGTCATGTCTGCCATTTTTCCCGGCTAGGTGTGAGGGTTCTTAAGGTCTTGGATGGAAGACCTGGACATCCTGACCCAAAGGCTCCTGCACCGCACCCTTCACACACACCTGCCCTGCTGAGGGATATAAGAGCCTGTAGGAGAGCCACCCACAGGCCTGGGGTCCCTCCTGACATCTGCATCTGGGGTGGGCAGAGGTAGGGAGGGAGACGGTTGCCTGATAGGAGCACAGAAGATCCAGGTCAGAGTCTCAGCTCCATCCCAGGGGACATTAAATATCTGAAACTCCAGACTAACTCTTTTCCTCTTTAGTGGCATGACTGTCATCTGATGGTAAGCCCAGAACTGAGGCTGCTCCTGGGAACCAGGCACACAGCCTGCCTGGAGATAGTCCAACTTCTAGACCTCGGTTTCCCCATCTGCCTAGTGACAGCTTTTTCCCGAGCCTGTCTGCTCACATCACGGACAAAAGAAACCAAAATGTAAGAGATCCAATACCCTGCTCAGGGTTGCAGGGCAGTGGGTGCTCCAGCTCAGTGCCCAGCCATGCCTCCTGGCTCGAGAACCTGCTCTCTGCACCTGCCATGTTCCACTGCCAGCAGCTACCAGGACCACACAAGCCTCTTCAGCCCAGACTAGCAGGTGTCCGTGCCTGTGTCTGCCACAAGTTTTGTGCATCCACAGCGTTCCCTAGAGCATCTCATTTCATTCACAAAGTCCTTGGTGTTTTCAGGTTTGGATTCTAAAATCAGACAAGACATTCTCCAAGGGCAAAAGCTATGCCTCTTGCATCAGACAGCCAGCGCCTGAAACGGGGTCTGAGGCTCCTCATCCTTTTGGGTGTTCTCCAGGGGAGGACAGTAAGGGAGCACGGAGTCTCACTGTGGTTTTGCACCTGCCTGATCTTAATCCCCCAATTCCCATCTGAGGCTTGGGTCTTCCTGGAGCCATCTGGTCTACCTCCTCAGGGTCACCACCTGCAGGATGACTGTCCAGTCTCGTTGGAGAAATTAAATCACACCCTTTCCTAAATTGCCACTGAAGTTGGTTCTTCACTGGATGTGAGTAATGCTGAGCTGGGGCAGGCCAGCGTGGCAGGGACCCTGGGCAGCAAAGGCGTTAAGAGCAAATTCAATTGGCCAGGCTGTGTGAAACCTGGGCCTGCTGCTGATCTGCAGCTCAGCCCAGCAGGCTTCTGGCTGGGTTTCTCACACCTCTGGCAGAGCTGCCCAAAGGTGTCTCATCCTGTGCACCTGCGTGGCCTGCCTGGTGTATACCTACACAAAGGCTAAAGCCCGGAAGCACACGTGCGTTCATCCCCCTCCAGATACGGACCCAAGAGGAAAAGGATCCTACCCCAGACCACTCAGTGACTTCTGACTCTAGAGTACTGCTCCTGTGGAGGCAGGAATGTCCTCCCAGGGCTTTGCTTGGCTTGGTCCCATTCACCCTTCCTCAATCACTCAGCTCAAGCACAGCGCCACCTCCTGGCAGGCAGCCCGTTTCTGCATCCATCGCTGCCTTGGCCACCAAGTGGGCCGCCAGGCACTGAGATGGTCTTGGCCCTGCACCCAAGTTGTCAGGCCTACAAAGGCAGGGCTGGGATGCCGGGGTTCCCATCCCTCTCCATCACCGCTGTATTGTCAACATCTGTTGAGGTCACCTCAATAAATCCTTGGAAAATGAACCAATGAGGGTCCATGGAGACCCCTCAGCCTGGAGCTTGGGCCCCTTCTTCTGTGGCAGTAGCAGGAGGGATATGGGGGGACCCACGCAGTGGGCTGTGTTCGTCTCATGGCGCAGCTGTGGCTGCAGCCACCTCTGATTAGATCCCAATTACCAGAGAGGCCTTTTGGCCATCAGCTTGCATTTAATCGCATCTGATTTTAGTGGGCAAGTCTGGCTGATGGCCAACAAGGTGGCCTCTGAGGGGCCTGAGGCGGGGGAAGCTCTGGAGACGCTTGGGCCAGTCTGGGGCAGGTAGGTGACTGTTGGAGTGTTCTGGAAAGGTCCCAGAACACCACTCAGTGTGTGTGTGTGTGTGTGTGTGTGTGTGTGTGATAACAGAAGGCAGGCACTTCTGGGAAAGGGGCCCCTGTGTGGGGAGCAGGGGCAGAAGCTGGTTCCACAACTCCCTTCTTCATCTACACTCTAGATCTGCCATCTCCACTCTGTCAGTTGCCTTGTTGGGCTCTCACGGTTGAGGGCCGCAAGATTCCAGCTGCCTGTGGTGGCCCGTGGCCTGGCCTGTTGGGGTCACAGCTGTTCCTCTGTGTCTTTTCCCTCCTCCTCTGGCTGGAGTGATCTTTCTTTATTGTTAAAATAATAATCATTCTTTCTTTGAGATTTTTACTTTTGCTTGAAAGTCAGAATTACAGATAGACAGAGAGAAAGAGAGGTCTTCCATCTGCTGGCTCACTCCCCAAATAGCCACAATGGCCAGAGCTGGGCTGATCTGAAGCCAGGTGCCAGGAGCTTCTTCTGGGTCTCCCACGAGGATGAAGGGGCACAAGACTTTGGGCTGTCCTCCACTGCTTTCCCAGGCTGCAAGCAGGAAGTTAGGCTGGAAGTGAAGCAGGTGAAACTTGAATCAGTGTCCATATGGGATGCCAGCCCCACAAGTAGAGGATTAGCCAGCTTTGCCACCGCATTGGCCTCAACAGTGATCTTTATAACAAGAATAACTCTGTGCCCTGTTCCTTAGCCTCCTTTTCTGCTGCCTCATCTCTTTTCCCTCAAATTTTTGACACCAAAAAAAATTTAAAGCCCACTCTGACCGCGACACAAAGCCCCAGACATGAGTGCTCAGAGCTGCTAGCTTTCTAACTGCCCAGATGGGGTGGCCCCCAGGAGCCACAGTGTGGGCAAGCCAAAGGGCACACAGAGGTCACATGCCAGGGTGGGCGTTTGGCACAGCAGTTAAGCTGCTGCTGAGGCTGCTGCCCCCATGCCATTCAGAGTGCCTCGTCTGAGTTCCCTGTCTGGCTCCAGGAGTCTTACAGGAGTAGTTACTGGAGGAATAACTCCCTCTGTAATTCCTGTTGATGCGTACTCGGGGTTCAAGTCGTCACGTCCTCACCACCCACATGGGAGACCCACAAGGAGTTCCTGGATTCCGACTTTGGCCTGGTCCAGCCCTGGCTGTTACAACCATTTGGGGATGAAACAGCAGATGGGATCTCTCTTTGGCTCTCTCTGCCTCAAACTCTCTCAAAGAAACAATTAAATCAATAAACATTTTAAAAAAGTATTTTCACTAGGGGTCGGCGTGGTGACATAGCGAGCTAAGCCTCTGCTTGAGGCACCAGCATCCTATATGGGCCCACTTGGAATCCTAGCTGCTCTACTTCTGATCCAGTTCCTGCTGATGCCCTGGGAAAGTCTCCTGGGAGACTAAGGAGAAGTTCCTGGCTCCTGGCTTTGGATCCATCCATCTCTGACTGTTGTACCCGTTTGGGAGGTGAGCCAGTGGTTGGAAGATCTCGCTCTCTCTCTCTCTCCCTCGCTCTGTAGCTCTGACTTTCAAGTAAATTCTTCAGAGACAATATTTTTCATTTAAAGGCACTTCTTTAAAAAAAAAAAAAAGATGTTATGTGCTTCATAACCAAGAAATCACCAAGATCGAGAAGAGCTCCGTGGTCCCCAGGGATAGGAAGAAAAGCAGGCACGAGCTGGGGTCTGTGCCTGTTCCGTGAGTTGGCTGTGGCAATGGCACGTGGAAGTCTCACAGGGGAACAAAGGCACCACACATGGGTCCAAGGTCAATGGGCTGTCTTTGCTGTTGAACTTGGAGCTGTGGAGAGGCAATCTTCGCCTGCACAGAGGCATAGGGAACCTGCCTATCTCGCCCTTACAACTTGCTGCACATCTTTTTATTTCCAAAAAAGAAAAAGAAGTCTTCCTAAAATCCCACCGCAATGAAGTCTTTGGCTGTGACCACAGGCTCCACAGAAGGCGCCTGCCCCACGGCGCCACCCTCTCCGGGATGCCCATGGAGGTTAGCACGCTCCCTATCTTGTAAAGCAGGAAGCTGGGGGTGCAGAGAATGTGAGCAGCAGGGAAGGGCAGGGCTGGGGGGGGGGGGGGGTTCTGCCGTCAGGAGGGGGCTGTTTACTTGCTTCTGGTCCCCCTGCCTGAAGTTCCTGTGCGGAGCAGGCCTGACTGCAATCATCAGAAGGAAAACCAAGCAAAACACTAGACAGTGTTCCTCGGTGCTTTGCCTGTTTATTCTGGAGCCGCTGGCCCTGCCAGCCTGTACTTTGTCAAGCTCCGTGACTGTCTCTCCCGGTTGCTGGCTCCAGGGGCCCCTCCCTCAGGGCAGTCTGCCCTGTGTGCCCCCCGCCTCGCCACGGCAGACAGTGGAGTCTGCCTTCAATGCTCCGTGCCCACACCATGCCAGCCAGGAGCCTTTGGACGAGATGCTAACGCAGCAGCCTCGGTTTCCTTGTCTGCAAACCGGCAGTGAGCCACGTTTCCCTATTTGCGGCACACCTACTGCGTGAGAGCACGAAGTGGAATTCAAGTGTGCAGGGTGGGCGTCTTCAACTCCCGCCCAGAATCCAGGGCAGAGAAGCAGTGAGGTAAACAAGGTCACAGCTGTGGCCGCGTCTGTCTAGCTGGCTGAGGCCCTGCGCGTCCAGAGGGGCGGCACTGCCTTGGAACCTGGGGGGACCTGGGGAGCCCAGCCTCCCTGGGAACAGCAGTCCCAACAGGCAGAGTCCATAAGTTCAGGAAGACCCCAAGGGACCTCGCCCATGGGCTCTGCACAGGAGGAATCGGTTTTCAAGGGTGTTTCCCAGAAGTGGTCTGGCCTGGTCCCTGCTGTGCCATGCATGATTCACCCCTCCCTGGCTGGGGGCCACCTTCCAGCTGGACCCTCTTCTCTCCATAGCCTCTGTTGTGACTGAGATGAAGAGAGGGGTCATTAGGGGTGCAGAAAGCAGCTCCTGTGCCCACCCTCCTCTGCTGCCTCCCCAAAGTTCCCGTGCCAACACCTCTTGTCCCTCCTGATCCCAGCTAAGGCCTTTTGGCAAAGCCAGGCCAGGAATGCCACGCTGGGGCCAGGGGGCCTTTCCCAGGCTGGGGCTAAGAGGACAGGGACTCAGGCCAAGTGACCAGAGCTGGGGGAGGGGGAACTCTCTGCTCTCCCCGCCTCCAACCTCAGGGAGAAGTGGGGCCGCTGCCAGCTTCCCATGCCCACCCCAACTCGCAGATGTCCCCGGTAATGTTCAGAGGAAGGGCAAGGATTAGGGCAGGGAGTGAGGCCTGGATGCAGGAGTGAGAGTAATCTACTTGGAGAAGATGGGAGAAGTTTCTGGGCAAAGGGACACATGAGTGACCTCAGGCACAGACCCTCTGTGGGCCCTTGGGTGGCCGCAGCCCTCTCGGGGGCTTGGCTCCTCAGTTCAGACCCCAAGAGTTGAGTGAGATGGATCGTGGAGCATCTGCCATATGTTGGACCTCTAGGGACACAGCAACAGGGGGACAGGCCTTCTCAGGCCCAGTGAGGACCAGGCAGGGTGCAGGTACCATGATCTTGAATTCTGAGGCAAGATCTCCTAGATACAGATGTGCAAGAATGTGCCTGATGTGTCCGACTCAGGGGCAGGGAGGGAGCCTGTGGTGGCAGCCCAAGGCTCAGGGGGCTGGCAGGGGCTGGCAGGGGCTGGCCACATCACCCCCCTGGAAGCGACAGGAAGGAGGCTGATCTTGATTGCAATCAGGGCAACCAGGAGAGAGCCAAGGACTGTCTTTGGAAGCGTTCTTCCTGGGCAGAGAAGGCACTAGCACGGGGGGGGGGGGGTGGGGGGCGGTGGCTGTGCCTGGAGCAGGAACCTCTCTGTCTCTTTCTCCTTCCCCGAGAGGCCTCAGTGGGACCCCCAGGCCCCCAATGAGTGCCAGGTGGGATGATCTCTGGGAGGATTCTAGGATGTGCCCAGGCAGTCTCTGGCCCACACAGAAGGCTGTGGCAGAGTCCCAGCACATCCCCTGCTAAGCACATCCCCGCCAGGAAGGAGGAGGGTGTGGAGACGGGTCCTGGAAGAAGGCTGCTCCTTCAGCCCTGGGGCCCTTCCTACCTCCATCCTCCATCCTCCTGGGACGCTGCCCTGGGGCCCAAATCACTGCTCAGGTCTTCCTATTTCAAAACGTTTGTTTTGAAATAGTTGTAGAGCAAAAGGGAGAGAAAGAGAGAGAGAGAGAGAGAGAGAGAGAGAGAGAGAGAGAGAGAGAGAAGAGATCTTCCATTTGCTGATTCACTCCCCAAATGGACATAAGAGCCAGCACTGGGCCAGGCTGTGTGAAGAGCCGGGAACTTCTCTAGGTTTTGCACATGCGTGCCAGGGTCCAAACACTTAATTAAACAATCTTCAACTACTTTCCTCAGGCCATTGGCAGGGAGCTAAATCAGAAGTAGAACAGCTGAGACTCAAACCAGCGCCCACATGAGATGCCAGCATCACAGGCAGTGACTTTCTTTGCAATGCCATAACACTGACCCATCCCCATTTGTCACCTCTTTTTTTTTTAAGATTTATTTATTTTTATTGGAAAGTCAGATATACAGAGAAGAGGAGAGACAGAGAGGAAGCTCTTCCGTCTGATGGTTCACTCCCCAAGTGACTGCAACGGCCGGTGCTGCGCCGATCCGAAGCCAGAAGCCAGGAATTTTCTCTAGGTCTCCCACATGGGTGCAGGGTCCCAAGGCTTTGGGCCATCCTCTACTGCTTTCCCAGGCCACAAGCAGGGAGCTGGATGGGAAGTGGGGTCACTGGGATTAGAACCAGCACCCGGCGCGTTCAAGGTGAGGACTTTAGCTGCTAGGCCACTGCGCCGGGCATTTTGTCATCTCTTTAGGAAGCTTTCCTTGGACTTGCTGGGCCGCATCTTTCCTTCCTCCAGGGCGCTGAATGCCACTCTCTCTACATGTGTCATGGTGCCAGACGGCAGGCATCCTGACAAAGGGATGGCATTTCTGCATGTTCTATTCCACTGCTTCATTTACCCACCCACCCCTCCTGCCCTTCCCCAGGCCAGACCCCATCCCCCAGCCACACACCTTGATCCAACCGGACTGTGGCCATATGCTTTTTTAGTCCAGGTTGGAATTTTCTAAAAGGAAAACAAGGAAAGGCAAAGTAAACAAGATATCCAAGCACGTGGGCAGGTTGGGAAGGCTCTGCTTCCTTAGGGAGACATAGCTGCAACAGCTGGAGGGTCCTGGGCCTCAGCAAGTGTGGACAGATGTGTGCTGGATCCAGGGAACAGCACCACACCCCCAAACTAGCATTACCAGCAGCACCAGGAGTGCCATGTGTGCCAGCACTCCCACCAACATTAATGCCATTGGTCAGCTCTCCCACCACCACTGAAAACCTCAGCACTGCCACCCATGTCTCCACCAATGGCCAGCACATCCTTGATGACAACACTGCCAGCTCCCGCTACCCACCACCACCAAAGCAGTAATGGTCACGCCCATGGCGACTTTCACCTGGCGTTCACTTTGGACTCAGAGCCCTGCTAGCACTTCCTCACAGGCTCCTCCCAACGCCCCTTCGTGTGGCCCCTACAGTTACAGCCACCACCTGACACAGGAGGCCACCGAGGCTTGCAAGGCAGCCACCATGTTTGTCCAATGCTGGGCATTGTTTCCACTGCCTGCCTGCTCTGGGGGTTTGACCTGAAGTCCCCACTCTCTGGCGCTCAGCAGCTGCAAGGCCCTCACTGAGTTCTACAAATGCCAGGCCTTTCCCTTCTTGCCTGGAAAATGGGGTCACTCTATGCCTATGGTCTAGAGAAGCAGGCAGGCCCCTGAGGCAGCACCTGCATGTCACAGGGGGAACACTGAGCACAGAGGGCCTGGCAGCACGGGCAGCTCTTGTTGCTACCAGGGTTGACATGGAAAAGAGATGAGTAGAACTGGTGGTGTAGGGTAGTGGGTTAAGCCGCTACTTCCCATTCCTGGGAAGGCAACACATGCTGACCCAGGTACTTAAGCCTCTACCATCCACACAGAAGACCCAGAGTTTCTTGCTTCTGGCTTTGGACTGGCCCATCCCTGGCCATTAGGGGGTAAGCCAACAGATGAAGGATCTTTCACTCTTTCTCTCTCGCTCCCTCTGTCACTCTGTCTTTCAAATAAATAAACAAAACTTGTCTCTAAAAAAAACAGTTTCTCATTTTGAAAGTGGTCGCTAACATGACACTAGTAGCAAAGATCGTAACAAGATCAGACAATGCCCACTGAGGACTCACAACCTGTCAGCCACACTCGAAAAGTGGCCCTCAAAGAACCGAGGTCCATGCCAGGCAGCGGCCAACGGGTCACTGAAGCCAAGAATTAGTCTATGTCTTCTCCAGCAAAGTCTCTGATACAGCTGAAAACCTGGTTTGTGATGGACAGTGTTGGCCTGAGATGAACTTGGAGTCTGTTAAGGACTAAGGTGTGGCCCTCAGCATGCCACAGGGTCCCCCTACCTTCCTGTCTTGTGGGATGCAGCTCCCTGGGGACCTGGGAGAGGCCTCAGCATCCAGCAGAAGGTCCACCCAGGGTAGGTCTGAGCCGAGTCTGGGTATAGCGGGTGGCTAATGCCAGCTTCCCAGGCCTGTTGAGGCTCCCCCTGCAAATCGTCCCAGTACAGGGGGAGCCCAGGGCCAGGCTGGCTGGTACTTGGCCTCCCAACAAGCAGCTGCCTGGCAGGAGGACTTCATCTTTCCAGGCTGGATGGGAGAATTCTGTCCCTACCCCAAGGGCTCATTCCCAGCCACAGGCCTGGGCAGCCCCCCTTGTTGCCTCCTCCTGGCCTGGGCCTGGGCCGGATGGCTTCCAGCTGCCGCGGCCCCAGCCTGGGAAAACTCCTCCCAGCTCAGCAGGTCCCTGGGGACCCTGAAACCT
This sequence comes from Ochotona princeps, assembly GCF_030435755.1. Taxonomy (NCBI): domain Eukaryota; kingdom Metazoa; phylum Chordata; class Mammalia; order Lagomorpha; family Ochotonidae; genus Ochotona; species Ochotona princeps. Next base: position 124,948,554 of record NC_080833.1, on the reverse strand, counting down.
GAGTGCCCCTCGCCCCAGGGAGGGCACTGAGACCTGGCAAGCCTTCCCAAGCTCCCAGTGAGCACCCCCTAGTTAGGGCAGTAAGTCAGTCACTGACCACTGGGCTGGGCCCCTTTCAGATGGTGAGCCAAGCATCACACTGGCATCGCGCAACGTGGGAAGCAGAAGCTTGGAGAGGCTCCCATCACAGATACAAGCCAGAGCCAGGCGTTGAGGTTACTACCCCTGGCCTGTCCAACTCCCTTGCTGCAAAGCAGGGGAAACTGAGGCCTGTAATGGGGCCTTCACAAAGGATGCTGCTAGGCCTGCCAGGGCTGACCATGAGCCTGTGAGGTTCCAACTCTTCAGGCCCTCTCTGCACCCACTGCACCAGTGGCTGCGCTCAGGGGTCCCTACCCAGCCATCTACCACCCTCCCAAGCCCCCACCCTGTCCCAGAGCACACAGGCTGTTTGCTGCCCATGTCCCTGTCCTGCAGCCAGCCAGCCCTCACCTTGCATCCCATCCCCTCGGGGTTTCAGCTTGCACACATGCTGTTCCCTCAGTCCCACTTGCCCTTCCCCTCACCGCCTGTACTGCTCTCCGCACAAGGACTGCCCACTGACTCTGCCTTGCTTTTAGGGATCTAGCACCCTGCAGAGCCAGGATGGCCCCTCTCTCCTTGCTCCCCAACTTCAGGGCCCGTCGCCTGTTCAGGAAGCGGGGATACCATGTAGCCTTGTAGCAGGAAAGTGCTCAGGGCAGCCTCGCCACCCTGGGCAGTGTCAGAGTCCTCAACGCAGAACTGTGACCAAGGCTGCCCTACCCCCAGGTCTCGGTCTCTCTCTCTCTCTCTGACAACACACACACACACACACACACACACACACACACCCTGCCTCCGCAAGCCTTCAGTGTGAGCTTAGGGAGAGCGAGAGCAACAGGTGCTGGTCCTGCCAGCGTGCTTTTCCCACATCAGCCGCCAGCTGGTGGAGATGGATGGGTCCTCCCTGGCCAGCACCGGGACTCGGCTCATACCCCAGGCTTCATATCCCTGCCCGAAGGGACCATGGAGGCATTCCACCCCAACTTGCGGGAGAGCCATTGCTCTGTATGTGCACGCGTGTGCGTGTGTGTGTGTGTGTGTGTGTGTGTGTAAGGAAGGAAGTTAGCAGGAGCCCTTGACCCCAGGTCCCTGAGCAGGGCCTGCGAGGTCACTGGCTTGCTGTGGCTCTCTGAGCCTCAATGGTCCAGCTGGAGCAATGGGCAGCAAACCTTTGGCGCAGGTCCCTCTGGCTGTGTCTTCTCAAGCCTGGGCAGTGGAGAGCAGGGGCAGGCTTCACCCACAGCAGGGGGTTGGGGAGAATGGAGGAGGAAAGACGCCGACTAGGTGGGCAGCTCAGCTGTTGGGTCAGCGTGGGACCTCCCTGCAGGCAAAGTCCCTGAGGAGAGGAGGAGTGTGTGTGTGTGTGTGTGTGTGTGTGTGTGTGTGTGTGTTGGGGGAGAGTGGTGCGCAGAAAGCCATGGGCAGACTGGCAGGGACAAGGGATGGCTACTCGGGGAGGTTTCTAGGGGCACCTGAGCTGGCGCTTTCTGTCACCGGGAGGGGGTTTGAACTAAAGCCTTCTCCTTACAGATGGGAAAACTGAGGCCCAGGGCTATCACCCAGTGGGAAGCTTGGCCTCTCCTCCTGGCGGGTTTTGGAGTCTGAGTGAGGCCCAGCCCAGCGCACAGACAGGAGGAGAAGCGGCACAGAGCCCCTTCCACGGCAGCCTGAGGCTCCCCAAGGGCTGCCTGCACCACCACCTTCTGCCCCTCAAGTCTGGCCTTTAGACAATCAATATGCTAACAGTCATCCATCAACCTGACACCTCTAGCTGTTGGCATGTCCCTAGCGGTCCTAGCCATCTGAGGAAGCTGCTCCTGGGGTTGCCATCCTCAACCCCAAAGTGACCTCTGCCACTCTGGGACGAGGGTAGGGGCACAGCTCCAAGAAAGCATTCCCCCAGCACACTGCTCCTCCTCTTTACCCCTCCCTCGAGGTTGTCCCCAGCCTCACAACCTTGGGCCTGCACAGGTGTCCCCCAGGAACGGGTGCTTTGACCCTACCCCGTTCTCCCACTCCCACAACAATGAAAACTTAGGCCTTGCCACGGAGTTCCCATTTAATGTCAAAGCTGCCAGACCATCTGGCCAACTATTGTTTTCCTTCCCATTCCAGGGACAATTAGTTTGGGCTCTAAGGACAAGTTGTACCTGAAGGCTGGCTCACTCCAAAGTAGGGTGTGACCCCTCTGGAGGCAGTTAACATGTCCTGCCCCCACACCCCAACTTCTACCTGCAGTCTGGGTTGTCTGAGGACCACGTTGCCCCTCCCCCAGGATGCCCCTGCCTGGTACAGAACTGGGAGTCCAAGGCCGCTGGGAGTTGCCCAGGCTCTGTTGGCAGGGCATGGATCAACAGGTGGCTTACCTAGGCCAGGGTGGCCCACAAAGCCATCTCTAGTGGCAGAGCCAGAGGCGAGTGGGAGCTGGGCAGCCCCAGGGTAGCAGCGGGAAACTCACTCTCCTGGTTAATTCCTCGCCATTTCCTATGCCATCCTCACTTTGATTTTTTATTTATCAATTTGTTTAAGTGAAAGAGATATTGCACCTGCTGATTCACTTCCCAGACATCTTTAAAGCCTGGGTTGTGCCAAAGCCAGGAGTAGGGAACGCCATCTTGGTCGCCCATGTGAGTGGCAGAAGCCTAGATATCCCTGCACCTCTCAGAAACTAATCAGCAGGAAGCTGGATGAGAAGTGGAGGAACCAGGACTTGAACCAGGCACCCCAGCAGGGGATGCAGGCTTTCAGAGCAGCAGCTTCCCTGCTGTGCCAAGCGTCTACCCTGGGCTGTGACCTTGAGCAGTGGAGGTTCCCATCCGGGCTCCAGGTTCCGGAATGGAGTCAGCACTGCCTGAAAAACACTGGCATCTCTTCATATGCATTTACCAGTCACTGGCACCCCCAGCCAAGACTCAAACAACATAGTAGGACAACCATGGTCAGAGACACAAGATTTCCAGATTTGAATGAGGCGTGATCCAGAGAGGGAAAGCCACCTGCCTGAGGTCACACAGCCACAAAGAAGCTGATCTGGCACAGGTTGGACAAGAATCAGTCTCTGATCCTCTGGCCTCCTTGAAGGTTCCCAAGGACAAGCAGGACCCTCAGGGGAGCCACTCACTTCCCTGTGGATCCTCACCCATCGTCATTGCTGAGAGACCTGTTGGAGCAGGGCTGGGGGGGGGACAGGCTCTGGTGGGGACAGGATCACAAAGGGTTAGGTCCCTCTGGGGTCTGCCTTGATCCCCTCTGCCCGCAGGACCCCAGACAGTGTGGGGTTTGGGTTTCATGCCACCCCCAGCCCAGCCTGGCTATAAAATACGATCGTGTCTCGCTGCTGATTGATGGGCTGGGGGAGACCTTGGGGAGATGGGCTGGGGGAGATCAGATTTTCAAGGGCTCAGCCACTGATATTCTATTCAGGGCCTTCTGGAACCCTCTGTGGGCTATCTCCAAAAAGCCTGGAGGGGCTGTGGGAGAGGCTGTGCAGTGGACAAGCCACATGGGTCACCAAAACCAAGCCACAAGGCACAGGATGCCGTGGGCATGTCCCCTCCTGATGTCTCAGGAGACCTGGTCCAACAGCCACTCAGCCACCTGTCCCTAAGGACATCCCTCCCCTAACGACCTGACGTGTGCCCAGTGAAGGAGCTGTAGAGGTGGACATGGAGACAGACACGGGTTCTGGTCTCACAGAGCTTGCCGTCCAGCTGGCCCAGGAGAGACTAACTCAAGGGTCCATTCCCACCCACAGCCTGCAGGACTGAAGGCCAGAGAGCCAGGAGGGTTAAGTCCAGTACTTGGGCTGATCTGGATTCTGGCCATGGACGTCCTGTCCAACCTTCAGGTCTCACCTGTGAAGTGGGTGGGATGACGGGGCCTCCCTCTTGAGTTGTGGAGTACAGCCAAGGCAGCAGTGACTACGGGGCTCTTGGTGTGGCACCTGGCCCTGAGTAATTAAGTAATTAACGTCAGCTGCTTTGACTTTGGATTCTGACCCTCTGTCAGAGAATGAATGAATCAATGAACGAGAGAAAGAATGAATGAATGAATCAAGCTAGTATGTTAGGCTGTATTAGGTGATTTTTTTCTTCTTTTAAGATTTATATATTAGAGTTTCAGAGAGGAGAGAAAGCATCCATTGCTGGTACATTCCCCCAGAAAACTTCAACCTCTAGTTCCTGGCCAGGCTGAAGCCTCGTCCTGGTCTCCCACAGGGGTTGCAGGGGTCCAAGCAAGTGGATTATCTTCTGTTGTTTTTCTCAGGCCACGAGAAAAGAGCTGGATGGGAAGTGGAGCAGCCAGGACATGAACCTGCCCCCATGTGGGATGCCCACGTGGCTGGAAGTGGCTTTGCCTAGCATGCCACAATGCTGGCTCTTGCGTTAGATGCTTTCTACATGATATCTGGGTCACTGGTGTGCCATTGGGGAAACTGAGTCTCGGTATGTGTCCCTTCTTCTCCTGGCCCTGACCTTGGTGGCAGTGTTGGCTCTGAACGACTGAAGCCCTCACCTTGGCCCTCCCAGGCAATCAATCGCAAGTATCTCAGGGCCTGTCTTGGAGGACTCTCGCCCACTCAGCTCCAAGCATACAGCAGGCTTGAAGAGAGAGGAAGGAAGTAGATGGAAGGAGAAACAGCAGGGAGAAGACGTGGGTAGGGGTCCCAGCTGGCCCCAGGCCTTGCTCCAGGTGCACCTTAAAAAGAGGTCAGCTGCCAAGGCTTCTCCAGGGTCCCCTCTCGGCCGCCGGGCAGCTCGGAGTACCTGGCACCGCAGCCTGGGAGACAGCCCCTGCAAAAGTGAGACAGCCTTGAGAACCTGTTTGGGCCATCAGGATAACCAGGGTCTGAGGTCCAGCTTGTCAGGAGTCACGCTGGGGGCGCTGCTCCCAGCACCATTGAGACCATGGCACCCCCTGCGCCTCACCCAAGCTCAGCAGGACACCACACCCAGCCTCCCTGGAAACCCCTCCCAGGCCACACTGAGTGCCCCCACCACATGCCCACATGACCAGAGAAACCACATTTTTGGGGTCCCCAACATCCTTGCACGTTGGGTCATATGGTAGCAGGTGCATGAAGGGTGAGCCTGAGAGCTAGCTGCCTGGACTCAAATGTCTCCAACCCCAATGAGCACATGACCTTGGGCCAGGCCCCTCGCTGCCCCCTCCCCCGAGCTCAGGCTCCTTCTGTTCACTGGGGGTGGCACTGTCTCTGTCTACTTCCCTGCACCCCCTCCCCACCGCCTGCCATGTGGCCTCAGTGAGCAGCTGCCTGCTGCCCGGGTGAACCCTGCTCCCCAGCCTGAGTAGCCAGGGAAGAAGAGGCCCACCCGGCAGCTGGCCCTAGGTCCTGCCCTCATCTCCCCTCTTCTCACCACCCCATCCCCTGGCCCCTGGGGTCCTTAATCCACCCAGGAGTGACAAGAAGCAAGTGCTACAACCCAGCGCCCGCCTGCTGTGTGGCCTGAGCATCACAAGAGCCAGAGGAAACCCAAGCCCTGGCTGTGGCCTCCAGAGCCTGAGCCTGCGCAATGTCAACAGCAGATTAGGCCCTCGCCGTTCCCAGGATTCCCAGGATCTGAGACAAGCACATGGGTGGGGGCTCTCTCTACCCCAGAGCCCTCCTGCTGCCCAGAGCCTGGAAAGCCAGGGCTGTTGACAAAGCTCGTCCGCTTGTCCCAGAGACTTGGAGAGGCTGAAGGACTTGCACAGAATCACACAACAGCCCTGGTTCAGATCCCTGCACCGTGACCCTGACCTTGACCGATCTCAGCTAACAGTGCACACTGCCCAGCACCGACCCATCCTCCCCAACCGCATCCTGTTTAGCAGATGTCCAATGGGGCAAATGAGTAGTGAGTGAGTGAGGAATGCCATCATGTGACCAATGGGGTAGCAGATGTCCACTCCGGTGTAGTGGCCTAGTGGCTAAAAGTCCTCGCTTTAAACGCGCCGGGATCCCATATGGTCACCGGTTCTAATCCCAGCGGCCCTGCTTCCCATCCAGCTCCCTGCTTGTGGCCTGGGAAGGCAGTCAAGGACAGCCCAAAGCTTTGGGACCCTGCACCCGTATGGGACACCTGGAAGAGGTCCCCGGCTTTGGATCGGCACAGCACTGGCTGTTGTGGTCACTTGGGGGGTGAATTATTAGATGGAAGATCCTCCTCTCTGTATATCTAACTTTGTAATAAAAATAAACAAATCTTAAAAAAAAAAAAGATGCCCAAGGGGTTCCAAACTGGCAGGCTGCAGGTATTTTATTTGGAGCATGTGTAGGGGAGGTGAGAGGACTGGTCTTACAGTTGTAATTGTGGGAGCTTTCTTGTTAAGGTCAGGATCTCTGCTTCCCTTAAAATAAACAGGTGCCCTTGTTCCCTCCCACCAGGGTCCCACAGAGCATTTAAAATCTGGGTCCCCATGGATCCAGGAGCCCCATCTATTAAGACCCTGTGTCCTCGGTCCCGGCAGCGTGGCCTAGCGGCTAAAGTCCTCACCTTGAAAGCCCCGGGATCCCATATGGGCGCAAGTTCTAATCCCTGCAGCTCACTTCCCATCCAGCTCCCTGCTTGTGGCCTGGGAAAGCAGTTGAGGACGGCCCAATGCGTTGGGACACTGCACTCACGTGGGAGACCCGGAAGAGGTTCCAGGTTCCCGGCTTCGGATCGGCACGCATCGGCCCATTGCGGCTCACTTGGGGAGTGAATCATCGGACGGAAGATCTTCCTCTCTGTCTCTCCTCCTCTGTGTATATCTGGCTGTAATAAAATGAATAAATCTTTTTTTTTTAAATGACACTGTGTCCTCAAGGTCAAGGTGGAGGGAAGCCCCACCCCTTCATGGGAGCACCCAGACCCACAAGGGGCCCTGTCAGGCCACGGCCACAGTCCAGATTGTACCGGTAGCAGATAACTTCCCTCTGCCTCTCAGACTTTGATTTTGGAGTCAGACAGACCCGTAGCAGCTGTGTCCCTGCACACTCCACTTTTTCTACCTGTGAAATGGGGAGCTGGGACAGTTCATCCCTGACTGCACCGCCACCTGCTGACCAATGGGGCTTTGAGGTCCTAACACAGGCAGGACACCTGCCATACCCAGAAAGTGTCACCCTGCCTGTGCTGGCACCTGCTGCTTCCATCTTTTTCTGCCCTATATTTTAAACTGCCTGAAAGAGAGATTTTATTTTGCTCGACTTTTCTTAAAGCATTTATTTGTTTGAAAGGCAGAGTGACAGAGATGAGAGGGAAAGACAGAGAGAAAGCTAAATTTTCCATCTGCTGATAGACTATCTCAAAGCAGCCAGAGCTGGATCAGGTTGAAGCTGGGAACCTGAAAGTCTGTCCTGGTCTCACACATGGGTGGCAGGGACCCAAGCACCCAGACCATCCTCTGCTGCTCTCCCAGGGAGATGGGTCAGAAGTGGAGCAGCCATAACTCCATCTGGTGCTGCAGTGCAGGATGTGGCCCGATGCCAGCCTCTTGTGCACCCCTTTGCCCCAGGTCTGGTGGTTCACCTGGCACCATCATGAGGAATCTGTGCTCTGAACACTAAGTGGAAAAGTAGGAGGGGCTGTATTCCAGGTCTGGGGTCCTCGGGGCCCTTAGCTCCCGGTTGGGGGAGGGGGAGGTCCCAGTCAGGCAGAGGAGGAAATGTGTTACCCTGGAGTTCCCCCATGATCCTGGTCACATGATGGCATTCCTCACTCACTCACTACTCATTTGCCACATGATGGCCTCATTCCTGGGAACGACGGTTATAGCACTGAGCATGACAGGTGACAACCCCGTTCTCAAAGCTGTCACATTTAGGGGGGAGACAACATGAACTCAAACACAACAGAACCTGGAGAGATGCCATTACCTGCCAAGAAGGCTGGAGACCAGCATCGGCCATGTGGAGGACAAAGGCTCGGCCAACTTGAACTGACGGGGACAGCAGCCATTGGCAGACACTGGACATAGCCCAAGTGCAAAGGCCCTGGGGTGGGAGCCAGCTGGCAGAGTGAAGAAGGACCCCATGTCTGAGCGATGGGCTTGAGAAGGTGGAATGGTAGGGGACCAGCATGGGTGATCGGAAGTGTGGGGGTTCTTTTACGCGTGTTGAGAGGCATGAAGGGCTGTAAGGTGACTCCCATGCTGAGAATCGGATCCTGGCTTCCGCAAGGCAGCAGCACTGAGGGCATCAAGAATGGAAGCTGTATGTGTGCAGGTGGAAGAGCCGGTGGCTGGATCCAACACAACACTCAGACTGGGAGACATTGGGAACTTGCTGTTGGTGGATGGGACAATGTGGGAAAGGAAGGAACCAGGGGTGACTGCGCACAGCCATGGTTTGGGAGGCCCTGCTCCAGCTGTTACACATGGAGTGGTTCTGCCCCGCATCGGGGTGTCCTGAGGCCCAGTGTGCCTGTCTATGAAATGGGAAGGAACAGGATAAAGCCCTTCCCACATGGATGTGAAGGGCATGGTGACCGTAAAATCCAACAACCCAGGGGTGATTGACAAAGTCACCGGGCCAGAGGCTGTTGTCAGCACTGCCGTGATGGCGTCTTCAGGGTCGCTGGTCGCAGCCGCTGGCTGGGCATGTGACTCACTTGTGGGAGGCTAAGGTGGACGGCCAGTTGGTGTGCACTGGGTGCTTGCATTCCTCTTCCAGCAGGAGCGTGGGGTCCACCTCAGGTAGCAGGGAAGGGCCCGAGTCTGGAGGTGTTCCTAAGCACATCGTTGGCTCCTGTGTGACCTCCAACTGGTTGCTGGTCCTCTCTGGGCCTCAACGTCCCATTCTGTAAGGTGGCCCTCCTAACTTAAACTGTTAAAAGTTCATCTCTCCGCCTCCTTCTTCCTCAGGCTCAGTTCCTGAGTGCCTCCCAGCTGGCCACACCTGGGGTCGGCCACGCAGGGGCTAGGGGCTCAACCTCAGGGCTGCTTCCAACCCCTTCAGCACCCACCCCTGCCCACCCAGAGCTGTCTCTGCCTGTCTTCTCACCTCCTGGCTTTGGCCCTGGCAGGGTTAATTGGTCCTGCAGGAACAGTGTGGGGAGTTGGGGGTGGGGGGCAGCACAGCTGTCTCCCCACATCCAGGGTTCCAGGCTCCCAGGGGCGCAGGAGGAAGTCATCACATTCTTGAGGGCCTGATGTCAGGTTGACGGCTTCCCACTCCCCTTGCCAGCCTCCCTCGCATACATCCCACCCAGACAAGCTTCATCTCCTGCCTCAGTGTTCTCCCTTGCCAAGTGGGAGTGATTGCTGCTCCCAGGAGGCAGAGGAGCGAGGGAGGCAGGAGGGCAGGCCAGGCCTCAAGAGAGAGTCCTCAGAAGCAGGGAGGTCCTGTCCCGATCAGAATTTATTTTTATGGGAAACACAGATTTACAGAGAGAAAAACAGAGAGAAAGCTGAGCCAACCCAAAGCCAGGAGCCAGGAGTTTCTTCCCTGTCTCCCATGTGGGTGCAGGGTTCCAAGGACTTGGGCTAGCTCTACTGCTCTCCCAGGCCACAAGCAGGGAGGTGGATGGGAAGTGAAGCAGCTGGGACACAAACCAGCACCCATATGGGATCCAGCGTATGTAAGGTGAGGATTTAACCACTAGGCTATCACACTGGGTCTGATAATCCCCATTTTGCAAACCAGGAAGCAGTGACACAGAGAAGGTACCGGAAGCCCCAAGGTCACACAGTCTTGCTGGCCCCCAATGCTCCAGGCTTAATTGCACTAATACTGTCTGCTGGATTCCTCTTCCCCCTTTTTCCCACCTTTGCCTGCACCTGCCCCCAAGTCCCAAAGTGTGGGGAGGGCATTGGGCAAGATGGTGGTCACACCCTGATTCCATGGCTGTGTGGTCCCTGGGCAAACCGCTGCCCTGTGGCCGGGACCCACAGCTGAATGCTGACATCAGAGCAGAAGACGGTAGCAATGCAGGGCAGTGATGCCTGTACCTGCCTGGGCTCCTCCGTATGCAGACGGCTGGGCTTCCGGGGTGCCGGCAGCAGGTGCAGCGAGGGTCCGCAATCTGCAGGTGCCTCTTTAGAAAAACGAATTATTAAGGAAACAATATGGAACTAATTCCTGTAGTGCTTGAACCTTTTTGCCCTAATTATGTCAAGATTGTCAAAATAAATAAATAAATAAATATTTAAAAAAAAAGAAAAACGAATTATTTGAAAGGCAGAGTTACAGAATGGGGAACACAGAAACAGCTTGCATCTGCTGATCCGTTCCTCCCATAGCTGTGGCAGTTGGGCCTGGGCTGGGCCAGCCAAAGCCAGGAGCCAGGAATTCTATCTGGGTCTCCCAATACGGGAGCAGGGGCTCAGCATTTGGGCCAACTTCTGCTGCTTTCCCAGGTGCGTTAGCCGCAGCTGGATGGAGAGTGGCAGCCTGCAGGTCTGGACACCAGCATCCCAGGGTGATGCCCCAGACGTGAGTCTCCTTTTGGCTGCCACTTGAGCCTGCTGTCTTCTGCCAGGCACCTGCTCTCCAAAGGGAGGGTCCTGCCAGCTCCCTCTTTCCTGCGCCTGCAAGAGCATGTCTGTGCCCACCCCTGCCTGCCCCTGGAATGCCCAGTTCCAGGACCACAGCCTCGCAGCCCCTTCCCTGACCACCCCCTCAACCCCTGTACTCTCTCTGGAGTAAACATCACCTGATACCTGGGCACGTGCCATCTTAACCTAGTCCGTGTTTGTGCAGGCACTGTGTGCGAAGTAGCCATCTTTATTCATCATTCCTAAAAATCAAACAGTCTGTGTGTTTTCCCTGCCCCAAATGTTCTAGCTCAAGACACCTACTTATTGCTTAATGACCAGGCTGTGTCACCCCCAAGGTCGTTAATGTCACCACCATCACTTCACCACCCTCACCTACTCCTGAAGCTGGGAAGACGCCAAGGTCACCATCTCCAGCTTCACCTCCATCCCAAACATAACCCTGAGTCACCCTCAGCAATGACCCTGAGGCCATCACCATGAGGCTGTGAACATAGAGGGACATTCCACACAGGTATATCCGTCACCTCCTGCTACTGCACCCTAGGGAGTAGGTCTTGAGAATACCCACTTGACAGATGAGGAAACTGAGGCTGACAGCTTTCTCAGATCTGTAATGTGATAGAGGAAGGTCGGGTCTTCACCTAGCGACTTCCCTCCCACCTCCCACAGACACCCCAGGTACAGGAAGGGAAGCTTGGGAGGAGCCAGGCCTTGGGCACAACTGAGAAGGAAGAGGATGCCAGGAGGCTATGCCCAGATTCACATATAGGCCTTGCTGCCCAGGCCCCCTGTGCCTGCCCAGCTGCCCAGCATGGCTTTTCATGGAAAACCCACTGCATGCCAGGCCTGTTCCCAGGATACCCTCCCCTTTGCACCAGATCAGGTCAAGCCAAGGATCTCTCCCAGCCAAGCCTTCTCATGACTTCCCGAAGCTCCAGCAGCCCCTGCTGGCCTCCCCCTTGCCCCGACAGTCTCTCCCAGGACCCCTGTCTTACCCTCCTTATCCCCGAGACTCAGCTGCGTAGCCACTCCTTAGGGGGCATCCCTGGCCGCCCTGTGCAACACTGCCAGCACTGTTGTCACTCACCTTCCGGGCACCCCAGGAGCCCCGCCCTCACCTGCATGCACTGCAGTTTAGGCTTCACCAGGGTATTCAGCCACCATGGGCTGTTGCTGCTGAGCCAGGCATCACAGCAGCCTGTCCTGGGCAGCTGCCCTTGTCTATAGCTGGGGATACTGCCGGTAAATGAGGATACTCCTGCAACCCCAGCCTGAGCTGCCTCCGTGCCACAGCTGCAGTGGCCTTGCCTGCGCCAGTCCTTGACCCCTATCCCAGACTCTGCCTGACATGCACCAGGCTTATTAGGGGCAGAGGCCACGTAGTGACTGTGCTTTGGGACGAAACTACATTCAGAATCAAGCTCAGCCCGCTTCCCTGCATCTGGCCTATCCTCTGCCTCCCGTTGGCTCATCTTTAAAATGGGGCCCAGCATGGTAGCTTAATGGCTAAGTCCTTGCCTGTGGGCACCTGGATCCCATATGGGCACCGATTTGTGCCCCAGCTGTTCCACTTCCCATCCAGCTCCCTACTTGTGGCCTGAGAAAGCAGTCGGGAACACCCAAATCCTTAGTACCCTGCACCCACATGGGAGATCTGGAAGATGCTCCAAGCTCCTGGTTTTGGATTGGCTCAACTTCGGCCATTGTGGCCACTTAGAAAGCGAACCAGTGGACAGAAAATCTTTATCTCTGTCTCTCTTTCTCCCAGTAAATCTTCCTTTCCAATAAAAATAAATAAATATGAAAAAAAGTAAAATTAAAAATGATCATGTTGGGGGCATGTTGGTAGTGCTGACTGGACAGTAAGAGCATAGAATGTTCACCTGTTTAACCTACCCTCCAGTTCACCATCTTGCTGAGCCCCTGCCAGGGCTGGGCTGGGGGTCTCGGGGAGCTAGACCCACCTGCCTCGGTCCCCATTCACTGAGCAAGGAACAGAGGAATTCTGATCTGTTCCACCACCACCCCACCCCTTGGTTCTTTTTTTTTAATACATTTAATTATTATTGTTATTATTTTATAATACAGTTTCATATTCCCTTATCCCCTCCCCAGTTCCCTCCCTCCCAGTTCCTCTATATCATTACTAACATATAGTTCTTCATACTCAGTCATATGTCTGTCATTGTGGGCATAGACACTGGCAGAGAGTCCAGAATCCTATTGCCAAGATATAGTAAACAGTTTCATTGTAAGTCCATCTTTGTCTGGAAATAGAAATGCATACCACACTGCATGCTCACATCTGAAAGCTACTGTACATCTCCTTAAATGAAAAGTCATGATTCAAAATCAACAATAGAAAGAAGAGATTTACAATGCCATGAAGCTAAATGACATGTTACTAGATATGGCAGTTTCCATTACACAGCTACTAAACACCCTATAAATGAAAGGTCATGATACAAAATCAACAATAGAAAGAAAAATAGAAATTTACAATGCCTGAAGTAAATGACATGTTACTAGATATGACAGTCTCCATTACACGGCTACTATACATCCCCTTAAATGAAGAGTCACAAAACAAAATCAACATCTGGAAGAAAAAAGTTAACAACATCAAGAAGTTGAATAACATGCTATTGACTAATGTGTAGCTGAAGAAATGAAAATCAAGAACCTTCTTGAAGAAAATGATGCCACTGCATGATCTACGAGTCACTGAATGATTTAATCAGAAGGAAGTGTTCTGAAGAGATGAAAACAACAGAAAACAACAAAACCCATGTGATATAGTTTCTGCTGATCTTTGTTGAAGTGTATCTCCTTCAGACAATAAGCAGATGGGTTTTGTTTTTTAATCCGGTCTACTAATCTATGACGTTTGATTGAGCTTAAGCCATTTACATTCAGAGTTTAATATACATGGGTGTTACTTTGGTCCTCTCATTTTAGGAATGGGTTGTTCATTGGTTTAGTCTTCTGTTGTCATTTTACTGGGATGTTCTTCACATTTGCCTTTGGTTTTGGTAGGTACTAGTCCTCTTTTCTGTCAAGAGAACTTCTTGAAGTATCATTTGTAGGACAGGTTTGGTAGAGGCAAATTCTTTTAGCTTTTCTTTACTGTGGAAGAATTTTATTTCATTTTCAAAGACAAAAGAAAGCTTTGCTGGATATGTTATCCTAGGCCGACAATTTTTTTCTTTTAGAATCTGGAATATGTCACTCCATTCTCTTCTTGCCTGTAGAGTTTCCTGTGACAGGTCTCCTGTGAGCTTAATTGGCATTCCTTTATATGTCAATTGATTTTTTTCACGTGCACATTTAAGGATCTTTTCCTTATGTTTAATTGAAGAGAGCTTGATGATCATATGTCGTGGTGAAGATCACTTTTGATCAAGCCTGTTGGGAGTTCTGTGCCCCTCTTGGAACTTGTTTCCCAATTCTTTCTCCAGATTAGGGAAATTTTCCTTTATTATCTCATTAAATACATTTGCAAACTCAGTTTCTCTTTCTGCACCTTCTGGGACTCCCATAACTCTTAGATTTGGCCTGTTAATAGTGCCTTTCAATTCTTGAATACTTTTCTTGGCCTGATCCAGCTCTGCTTCCAGCTTTTTGTTTGCTTCCCCCTGGTGACAGGAAATACCTTCCAATTCTGAGATTCTTTCTTCTGCTCTCTTCATTCTATTTTGGAGACTCTCCATTGTACTCTTAATTTGCTCTACTGTGTTCTTAATTTCTGATATACCAGTCTTGATTTGCTTTATTGCTTCCTTAAATTCTTTGAATTCTTTGAATTCTTGCATGAGCTTCTCAGTGTTGATCAGAATCTTTTTTTTTTTTTTTAAAGATTTTATTATTATTGGAAAGCCAGATATACACAGAGGAGGAGAGACAGAGAGGAAGATCCTCCATCCGATGTTTCACTCCCCAAGTGAGCCGCAACGGGCCGGTACGTGCCAATCTGATGCTGGGACCAGGAACCTCCTCTGGGTCTCCCACGCGGATGCAGGATCCCAAAGCCCCGGGCCGTCCTCTCCTGCCCTCCCAGGCCACAAGCAGGGAGCTGGATGGGAAGTGGAGCCGCCGGGACCAGAACTGGTGCCCACATGGGATCCCGGGACCCTCAAGGCAAGGACTTCAGCCGCTAGGCCATGCCGCCGGGCCCCAGATCAGAATATTTAAAATGAGTCTTATGGATTCTGTGTGCCCCATTTTCTTGATGTCTTCCTCAGTTAACTCTGAGGTTGGCATAGGATTTTGCTCCTTTGCAGGGGAGTCTTCGGTAATATTCATTGTGCCTTTGTCTCTTCTTCTGCTCTTGATCATTGTACTTCTGGTTAGCAGAGTCTTGAATTCCTTGGGGCAGGTTTCTAAGCTTTGTCACCCACAGGTCTACAATGTGATTTTACTTATTGTGGTTTATACACAACTTTTTCCTTGCAGCCACTTGTGCCACAACCTCCAGGGAGTTCCAGGTCTGGGTTCTTATGTCAGATTTCCACCGTGGTCTCCACAGCCCCAGCTCTTGGCTCACCACTCTCCACCTCCTGTGATACCGTGCTGAGGCTGCACTGTTGTCACTGCAACCTTCCTCCCACTTCCATTGGTCCCAGGATTAGAGAGACACCAGGTGTCCTATATAATTAGGTTGTTGGTGGTGCTGAACTTGTCGGAACCTGTTGGACTTTAGGTCTGGGTGCCACACGAACCTATTTTGACCGGTACACTGCCACAGCCAGTATTAATTTCCTGTGCGACCTGTGCTATCACGGACCTCAGCAAGTTCTCCTGAGCTCAGCACATACGCAGTTCACTATTGTCCCCTGCAGTCCCAAAGCTATTGCCACAGTGCCAAAAATGGCGCCTGATATACAACCACTACAGTTCTTGATCTGCTGGCCGCCAGATCCGAGGGCTACCCAGACCTGTCCTGGGTGGAATCCGTAGAATGTCACGTCGCTGCAGTTCACTGAGACAGAAATGAGCTCACTCCCAGCTCAGCATATGCTCAGTCCTTTCCCTTGCCTTTTCCTCCTTAGGCAAAATGAAGCCCAATTCAGCCCAATTCAGCTGACTGGGCTGTGAAATCCACTCTGTTCTCGCACTGCCCGTCTGAGATCTGCTGCTCTGTCTCTGCTCAAATCAAACGGACCAGCAGAACGGACAGTTCTTTGTCTGGGTTCACTACCTGAGCTCCCAGTGAAAGTCCATTCCCACCTGGTTGCTGGTAGCTTTCCGGATGCTGTTGGAGTTTAGATCGCCATGCTGGAGTATCAGTCTCTGCAACACCACACATCTGTGTCCCCTGGTTTGCTGTGTCGGTCAGTCTCCAGGTACCCCTCTGCTGTTGTTCTGTCCCTTCCTATTTCCTGAAATATGTCCTCTCTGCTTCATCCTGTTTAAATGTTTTTCCATCTGCAAAAACGTGTCCTTACCCTATTCCACCATCTTCATTCTCCACCCCTTGGTTCTTGATTGGGCACCAGCACGTGCACATGCATGGGCCACTGTAGACACACATCTGCCCCCACACAGCTAAACATGCTGCTCAGGCACTCACTGGTGTGGCTGCCCAACCCCACTTGCACACTGTGTGTGCTCACACATGCCCCTGCATACAGACCCAGGGCCCAGATGTGGGCACCTGTACGCCCGACACTGTCCTCAGTTGAGTTCGGACTCTCCACCGCCCCCTTGACCTGGTTCTACACTCCAGATCCAGGCACAGCCTGCCTGGAGCCCAGTGGTTTGCCAGGCAGCCCCTTTGCCAGGAACGGGGACTGCCCTTCAGAGAGCGCCCCCTTTGGTCCTCTGGCTGGACTTTGCCTTTTCCGAAGCCCCACACCCCCACGCCCCCAACCTGAGCTAAAGCCAGAGCTTCAGGGAGGAGAGAGGTGGCCCTCAGGATCTCCGGGAAGAGCTGTTCCCAAGCCAGAACCAGGGGACAAGATCCTCAGGCTGCACCAGTGCCCTTGTCCAAGTCCTCACCAGGTTCCACCTCTCCATACCAGGATCACCTATGTCCACGGAATGATTTGGGGATGCCTCATGATAGTCCCAGCAGGGGGGTGGGTCCCAGAAACCTCAACATCACAGGTGCACCCCTGCCCAGGGGTTGTGGAGGACAGAGAGATCCAGAGGACGATAAGGGGCATGGGCCCGGTTAGGCTGAACGTGGAGTGGAAGCAGCCTGGGTATAGGATGCCCTGGCCCATTTTAGAGATGAGGAGACTGAGACCCAGAAAGGAGGAGCCAGGAACCAGGCACAAGGAGCCATAGTGGACCCAGGTGCCCTGGGTCAGAGCTCTGCCTGCCTGCCACAAGCCTCTTCCTCACAGAGGTTCACAGCGCCTCCCTTCCAGCAAGAGGAACCTTCCCCCAAGACCGGAGAATCCAAAGAGTCTGGGGGTACCAAGGCTTGGGGACAAGATGGTTTCTAGAAGGTTCTTAAGTCCAAGCCCAGCCAAGCACACACCACCTCACTCTATCACCTCTGTCCTCAACTTCCAGGGACTGCAGGGTTCACGGCCATGGCTCTCAGGCTGTGGGCTGAATGTCTGTGTCCCCACCCCAATACCCACATACAGCCAGGTTGAAGCCCTGGCTCCACCTGATGGTATCGGGAGGTGGAACCCTTGGTAGGGAATGAGGATGCAAGCAGAGAGCACCCTGCAGAGGGGCTCAGACATCTCTTGTTCCCTCTTCCTTCCACATGAGGGACCAGAAGGAAGTCTACACTTTGCGTCCAAGGAGAGGGACTCTCCCCAGATCCCAGCCACACACCAGCTCCCTAGCCTGACTCCCAGCATCCAGGACGGGAGGGACATGGGGCTGGGGTTTGGAAGCCATGCACGCAGCCTGGAATCACTGTCGAATTTACTCTCACCCCCAGAGCTGTCTTCATGTTACTGAGAGAAGTGGCCCAAGGCCTCCCTAGGCAGGTGGAGGGGCCATGGCAGACGCTGCAGCCTCACAGGGAGTGGGACCAGAGCTCAGCACTTGCAGTCCAAGCCCAGGCCAGGACCGCCCTCTTTTCCAGAGTGGGTGGTGGTAAGGGGCTTCAAAGGAGGTTTTGGCCTCTATACTCGGTCCCATACCCCTCCATCCCACGGGCTGCCCCGACCCCAGCCAGATCTGCATGGATCTTTAATTGCCCAGATCTGACAAAGAACCAAGTTTACATCTGACTGATGCAGGAAAAACCAAAACTGATCTTTGGTCTCAAATCAAACCGAAAGGAAGCTACCCAGCCAGAGAGTAAGGGGTCAGACTGACCTTCTCAGTGCCTTTATCACCTGAATCTACCTCCTGTCAACGCCACCACCACCGCAACCAGCAATATGAACAAGTACCAACATCACTACCATCAACACCACTGTTACCACCACCACTGTTACCACCACAGCTACCAGCACCAGCAATATGAGTACCAACATCACCACCATCACCACCACCATTATCAACATCAACACCACCACTACCACCACCACCACAGCCATCAGCACCATCAGTATGAGTACCAACACCACCACCACCACAACCAGCATTTAACTATTAGCACCATTAGCATCACTGACACAAATACCATAATTTGTGTTGATACTTTCACCATGATTACAACCACCAGTATCATCAACATGCCATCACCACCACCGTCACCAACACCACCATCACCAATACCACCAACACCACTACCAACACCAACATACCACCAGCACCACTACCATCACCATCATCACCAACACCACCACTACCATCACCACCTCCCCTCTGCCTTCAGCACAGACTTAACTCTCTTGAGCACAGACCCCTGCTGGGACCTGCCCCACTCAGGGCAGAAATAGCATGGCTGTTTACAAAATGGATCTTGCTCAATGAAAAGAAGAGTAACTTGAATGCAAGCTGTGTCATACTGCCTAGTAACTGAGCCAGCACTGACTCACAGGCGGGTACTGTCCACAGAGTGAACACACTGGACAGAGGGCTGTGTCACATCCCGAGCAGAGCCTTCTTCACATGGCTTAAGACAGTGCACAGCTACACCTCAGCCACCATACGTCCCTGGAACTGGATAGTTGCATGCAGGTGGCCCGTGGGTAACTTAAAACACAGAAGTCACAGTGGATCAGGGGCTTATGCATGTAACTAACTGTGCTTCACAGATAAGGTTAGCGAACACTGATGGGTTAAGAATTATGCCCAGTGGGCCAGGACTGGGGTGCAATGCCAGGATTGGGGTGCAGTGGGTGAAGCTGCTGTCTGTGATGCTGGCATTCCCTAGGGGCACTTCTAATTCAGCTCCCTGCTGAGGTGCCTGGGAGGGCAGCAGAGGATGGCCCAAGTGCTTGGGGCCCTGCATCCGTGTGGGAGGCCTGAAAGGAGCTTCCGGTTCTTGGCTTTGGTTTGGCTGCATCATGGTCGCTTCACCATTTGGAGGGGTGAGCCAAAGGTGACATAGCTCTCCCTCTCTCTCTAACTCTGACTTTCAAACAAATAAAATAAATCTCTAGAAGCAATTTTTAAAAAATGAAGGAGTCATTCCCAGGGCCCAGCATTGTGGTGAAGCCGGTGAAACAATTACTGCAACCCTAGCAGTTCATATCAGAGCGCTAGTTCGAGTCCCGCTCTTCCACTTCCCGTCCAGCTCTGGAAGGCAACAGAAGATGGTTCAAGTGCTTGGGCTCTTGCCACCAATATGGGAGAATGAGCTGAAGTTCCCAACTGCGGCTGTTGTGGCCATGTGAGCACAGAGGATTGCTTGCTCTCGCCATCTCTCTGCCTTTCAGATAAATGACCCGTATCCAGAGTCGTCACTGACACGCTGGGTCCTGATCCCATCTTGAGGACAGGAGGCTGCTTCCGGGATCTTACACATGAGGATGCGGAGGCATAGGAGCCAAAGTCACAGTGTCAAACGTGATATTTCACACAGGAAGTGGGCACCCAGGTCTGCTCACTCCCATGTCTCCTTCCCAGGCAGGCCCTATAAACTCAGCAAGTACTCAGCTATGGCTGGTACCAGAAAACCACCTTCTGGGACTCCTCCCACCCTCTCAACCTGCAAGCCCAAAGTTCAGGCGCCCACAGATTAACCCTCTTGGAGCAGCTCCCTGCAAGCCGATGGGCCTCTGCTGGTCCCCTGCCCCTCGCCCACCGCACACACTCCCTGGGCTGGGGCCTGCACAGGGAGCCTCTCATGGGGAGATCAAAGCGCAGGAAGGACTGTTCCCAAAGGATCAGAGCAACAGGTCACTTCTGTTGGGGACAGCCTGGGAGGGAATCCACCAGGCAGTGCAAAGCCCTGGAAATGGCCCCAAGCCCTGGCCAGGACCCTGTGTCTGCTTAGGGGCCTGACCCAAGAGACCCCTACTGTGGTTCCGCACCTGCAGCCAGGCTTGGCCCGCGTGGAGGCAGGGACATGGTGTGAGAGGTCCGGCCATGTTTGCCTGTCTCTCCGGTGGCCCCTAACCCTCCCAATCTGCCAACACCCAACCCACGATCCCCACCCCTCTCATTCCCACAGCACTTTTGTTCCCATGGGAATCATGTGGCCACCCCAACCCTAAACCATCAGCCTCGTCCACGTGGGCCTGTGCAGGTTCCTTACAGGGGGTCCAGAAACCCTGATCCCATGTCCACCCTTCTGCAGAAGCCCTTCAAGGGGGCCAAGTTCAAGGTCATCTCAGTCACCAGACCTAACACTTGGGGAGCCCAACCCTGCGGCAGCCATGCCAAGGCCTTCACAACAGCCCTGCAAGGCAAGGCAGCTGCCACCCTCCCCATGGCATGGAAAGTGGAGGCCTCAGCTGGGCTATGGGGAGCATCCCCCATGGGGAGTATTCCCCAGACTCTGCTTCTCCCTCCCTCTCTGCCTTCTCCTTTCCTCTCCTTTTTTCCCCTTCTTTCTCTTCCCACTTCTCTCTCCTCCTCCTCTTCTCTCTGTCCCCTTCCTCTCCCTCCCACCCCCATGCTCGTGCACTGGCTTCCCCAGCCTTCTGTTTGGTGGCCCTGCCCTGTATCCCTGCTGCCAGGCCTCAGTGTGGCCATCCTCCCCTCCCCCACCTGCTGGCAACCTACTGTCCTGCAGATCTCAGCAAGGTGCTGCTTCCTCCTCCCTCTCCCAGGACCAGGCATCCCTCCTGGGCTTTCCTCCTCACAGCCCCGGCACCTGGTGCCAGGACGTTCTGTTGGGGGTCTGCAGTCTTCAACAAGAGCCCCTGGGGAGCAGGGGCCTCCTGAGGATGTCGTGTCCTCAGGGCCACACAGGGTCTGAGCCAAGGGTGTTCAGTAGGCACTTGCTGAGTGGATAAGTGAGTTAATGAGAGGATGAGTGATTTAATGAGTGAATGAGTGAGTGAATGAATGAGAAGGTGAGTGAGTATATGAATGAATGAATTGGTGAGTGAATAAGTGAATGAGTAAGTGGGTGAATGAATGAGTGGATGAGTGAATTGGTGAGTGAGCATATGAATGCGTGACTGTCACCTCCAACAGCCACTGCTTGTGCAGGTCCCAGCCCTAACCACCAGCCCCGGCCATCCCCTTGCATCCTCTCCTGTTTGCTGCTGGCTCTTCAGGCTCTGAAGCCACACCCCCTCCACCCTCTCACCCCAGGGTCTGGAGCCTTTCCAGGTGTGTGAGACACATCTGGAAGTGAAATAGCCCCGGTATCCTCCTTCATACTACATACAACCTGCTGGGCTGATCAGCCTGTCAACAAGGTAAAACGCATGGTGGACACAGCAGGGGCAGGATGTGTGGGAAGGGGAAGGCAGTGAGGGAGGGGTTGCCTCACCATCTGGGGAAGGGTGTTTTCCAGAGAGTCCGCGAGTGCCCAGGCCCCGGGGCAGGGCATGGCAGGTGTCCCGCAGAGCTGTGTGTGTGTTGAACACACAGGCGTCAGAGAAGACCACCACGAGGTTTCAGAGGTGGTACTAGCCCAGTGGGTCCCACATGCACCAAGAATGCCCCCTATGGCCTGGCCAGTCCCTGTGGGAAGAATCTGGTCCCAGCCAATGTCCTGAGCCACCTCTTACTTGACCCAACCAAGGACATGTGTCCCCGGAGCCTATGATAAGCAAAGATGCAGGCTGCTTGGCTTGGCCCAGGTTCCCTGCTCCAGTCCTCTGGCCCCCGGCCACGAAGTCAGATTTATTTTCTGAGGGCAGGACCTGCTGGGGGAGGGGGAGCGGTGGTTGTGGGTCGGGGGGTGGGGGGCTGCAGTCCGTGTGAGGGAGGACCCGGCACTAGGCAGGTGCTCCTGGAGAGGTGACCATCAGCTGGAGGAGGTGCATTTAATCTGTGGTCCTGAGGCATAAAATTTCCAAACATGGAAAGGCCAGGAGGAGGTTCTGAGTCAGTGCAAGAAGCTTCTTGTCGATGCGAGCCTCCTGTCACCAGGAGGAAACTAGAAGGCACAGAGACCCCGAATGCAAGGACAGCTGTCAAAGTCAGTGAGGAGCAGGTGTGCTCAGGGGGATGCGCGGTTCCACAACTCTTTTCTTTAATGCTGCCCAGGAGGCAGAACCAGGCAATAAGGTAATTAGCTCTTTTTCTCAGGAAAAAAAAAAATTAAACCTTTAGAAACAGACAAGAAAGAGAATTAAGAGCTTAAAATTCCCAGGACCTAAGGCAATCTGGTCCCAAGAGCCACGGGGACAGGACACTGGCACAGACCAGCCAAGGTGGCCCCCTGAAAGTCCCGGACCAGGCGGAAGCCAAGACCCTGGTCTCCCCTGCAAGAAAGCAGACGGGACAGAGAAGGGATGTTCTGGAAGGATCCCACCAGTCAGGCATTCTCCAGGGCACTACCGGGTCAGGCCTATGTGCAGAGGACTGTGGGAAGGGAGCCAGTCACAGAGGAAGCTGGGCACAGAGCATTTCTTGGCGGCACATGACATTTCAGGGATCCCAGGACCTGCCTAGCGGGATTCCCCAGGGAAGAGAAAGCCCAGACACCCAGGGGCACCCCCACTTCTAGATCCAGCTCTCACCTCCACTGAGTTCTCACAATTGTACCACCTGCGCCTGCCTTGGGCTCCTTCCAGCACCCCCTTCTTCCTGCCGCCTCCCAGACCCTCCCCCACTCCCACACTTTCTGCCTTCCAACTCTCTTCTATCTTTTAATTATTTTTCCAAGTGCCAGCTTCCCACATTCCTCCTCTGGTCCCTGCCTCTTCCAGATCCAAAGCCGCCCATGACCCTGTGCTCCCTGGTCTGGGCTTACAGGGTCTTCCCAGCAGGCAGCATGGCTCCCCTGAAGCCAGCCCCTAGGCAGGGCCATTCAGGTTTGCTGCATGGAAGAAAAGGGGCTTCCTGGGGGAGTTAGGGGCTGTATGGGGCTTGCATGACAGCTAAGGGACCCTGGATATGTTGGAGAAACTCCAAACCCTTTGACTTCCATGGGACAAAGACGACATGTATGTCCAACGAAGAGAGTTCTCGGCGAGGGGTCTGGCAGTACATGCTGGCTGTGGCCTTGTGGCCAGTGCCATGGCATGGCTTCAAGCAGAGTCACACCTGGCTCTGCATCCATGGCTCTTACATCTATGGCTTGAACCCACCATACACTGACCATGTTCTAAAACAAAGGCAGACAGAGAGCTCTCATTCTCCGGCTCAGTCCCCAGAGGGATGCCTGTGATGTTAGGCTGGGCCGGATCATAAAACTGAAAGCTAGGAACTTCCCCCAGGGCTCCCAAGTGGGTGGCAGGAATCCATCACTTGGACCAGCACCACTTCCTCCCAGGGTCTGCCTCAGCAGGAAGCTGGAATGAAGAGCCAGAGGTGGGACTTGAACTCAGGCATGTCCAGGGGTGATGTGGACAGCCTCCAGGCCAAACGTCCAGTCCTGCTCAGCACCTTTGTATAAGGGACTTCAGTATTCCTGGGGTTCGGTATCCTGGGGCATACTGGAACTGGTCTCTCCCAGAAAGACCCTATTTGTTCTGAACGTGATGATCTGTTGACTATGTGAAAGGTAAAGCGAGACAGAGAGCGCCATCTACTGGTTCACGTCTCGGATGTCCACAAGACAGCGCCATCTACCGGTTCACGTCTCGGATGGCCACAAGACAGCCCCATCTACCGGTTCACGTCTCAAATGCCCACAAGAGCCAGAGCGGGGTCCCTTGAAACTAGAGCCTGGCACGCCCACGTTTGTGGCAGGGAGACCAGCCCCTGAGCCATCCTTTCCAGCCTACTGGGGCATGCAGTCACAGGAAGCTGGATCAGAAGTAGAGCTGCTCAACCCCGGGGACTCCCATACAAGATGCAGGCATCCTGACTTAACCACTGGCCCCAACACTTGCCCTCTATTTACAACACCGCTCAGCATCCGGTGTTCCGGGCTATGAGAGATGCATCAATGAGGCAGTGGTTTGAGAGAATGGGTGGTGGAGGGAATGTGAAAGGAGTTGACAGAGCCATAGCTTGGCCAGGCCTCACGATACACCTGCTACCTGTCAGTCTTCAGGAAGATGCGCAGAGGAGGAAGCAGCTACCGCCCCAGGCATATCCCCAAATACCAGATGAGTCAAGCCCCAATCCCACCGGGCCCCATTTGACTGTGAAGGAGGTAAACTGAGGGCAGGGAGAGGCTGTCCTGCCTTCCCAGCCACCTGTGAGCAGGTGGCAGCTCCTCTGGGCAGGGTCATCCCAGAGGGGTTCCACGCCACCCCCACATTGTCACTTCAACCAGCAAGCCACCTCTGCCTCTCCTGGGCCCAGCAGGCAGCGGAGGGAGCCCTGACCCTGGCTCTCTCCTCCACCAACTGGGTGCAGCTGAGGAAGCCAGGGAGTCTCTCTGGGTGGCAGCTTGAGGCTTTGGCATTGAAGCTGTGGCCCCCGGTACCTGATGATAGCCCTGCATGCCAAGAAGTCAGAGCCCCCTGAAGCTGAGCTGGAGCTTCCGTGGTGCTCAGGGGTGGGGTCTGTGCATCCCTGACCTGCTTTGTGGCGACTCCATGGGACCCAGAGGGGGAATGAGGTCTGAGTGCCGCCCACACCATGCCCAGAGTTTGTGGAACAGCTGGAGAAGACAGGGAGCAGGAGTTTGCCTCTTGCAGAGGCCAGTTCTGTGATGTACTGTGGTTCCAGGCACGCGTAGGTTTCCAGCGGCTCGTGCTTATGCAGAACCTAGCGTATCCACTCTCCACACATCCTCTCTGACCCTTGAAGGTCGCTGTGAAGCTGCTACTGTTCCTGTTTTGAAGTCTGGCTGTATATCACGGGCCTGAGGCCACACAGCTTGGAAGTGGCGATCCTGAGACTTACCCAAGCTTGCTCGTTCGCTCACTCGCTCTCTCTCTCTCTCATCCCACATGCTCTTTCTCAGGAGCCTGCTGAAGAAAACACGTGTACTCATTTTACCCAGATGGGGTTTATTCACAAGCACCCACTAATTCACTAAGCACCCACGATGCCCAACCATCACCGAAACAGAGCACAAAAGCCTGGGTCCGAGCTCTTTGGGAATCAAAAAATGAGACGCAGATGCACAAGGCAGGGAGGCTATGAGGCTAGGGCTGCTCTGGAGCTCACACCCTCAACTACCCCAGCCCACTCACAGGTTCCCCAAGCCTTGAACATGAATGAGTGAAGGCCACGAGCCAGCACCCGCAGATGTCTACTGTGGCCACCGGATGGCGCTGTAGGCTGACACTGCAGACAGCTGTTGGAGACCAACAGTGTGCAAGAGACCAAGGTCGTATGGGGTCATTTTTTTTTCTAGAAGCAATGACAGCACCTATAGCTCATAGGAATGAAATGATGTGTATTTCAGGTGTCCACTGCTATGTGGACAAAAATTACCGGGGTGCAAAGACTTGGAGAGAGATGCCAGGAGTGGAGGAGGTATCAGCAGTGGCTGGCTAGCACTCCAAGTTCTCCCCTGCCAAGTCCCCCTCCCTGTCTGCTCGCGGCTCTAGTCTTTGCGCATGGTGTAGCCCTGGATGACGCTGTTGAAGTAGCTGGGTGTGTTGCGTTCAGGAAAGAAGAGGCTCAGGTAGCACTTGGGGCCAAAGTAGCCCAGGCTGATGGCCAAGAGGTTGAAGACAGTGACCAAGACCTCCATGATGGTGACCAGCACCCCTTCGTAGACGGACATGAAGGTGCAGAGGGAGATGGTGGAGGTGAAGGAGAAGGTCATGCTGAGGGTGATGAACTTGGCCTCATTGTAGTTGGTGGGCAGCTCTCCTTGCCCATGAAGGCAAAGGTGAAGCCCCCCAGGGAGAGCAGCAGGTCCAGGCTGGCATTGCACAGCAGCGCCGTGGGATGGCAGGACAGGATGATGACCGTGGGGTCCTCAGGGTCCGTGTGGTAGGTGGGGTTGGTGGTGGTGGCTACTGAGTTGGCCAGCACGATGATCAGCTTGAGGACCGTGGGGAGCACCACGAAGACGTAGGGGTCGTGGTAGCGGATCCAGTAGCGGTAGGCGCGCGGCAGGTGGCGCGCCACTTTGAAGATGCACAGGATATGGAAGGAGCGCAAGGTGATGCAGGCGGTGCAGACGGTGAAACAGAGGTTGAAGAGGGCGTGGCGGCAGAGGCACGTGAAGCCCGTGGGCGGCCCCACGTACACAGGCACCATGGCGAAAGCCAGCAGCCGCAGTGCCAGCATCAAGAAGCACATGGGGCCCCCCGCCGAGCGCACCATGGGCGTCTGGAAGTGCCTCCAGAACACCACCAGGATGGCCAGAGTGCTGAGGAAGCCCAGGGCGGCCAGCAGGATCACGCAGATGGTGGGGGCCTCATGCCACTCCAGGAAGATGAACCGTCGCAAGAAACAGGAGGTGTCTTTCTGGTGGGACCACGTGTGGATCGGGCAGGGCTGGCAGTCAAACTCCTCTGCAAACACCCACAGCAGCTGCCGTCAGCCAGGTCCGCTGCCCGAGCACCCACATCCCCAGAGCCTTGTGTTGGGCTGGCCACCCCAATGGTCATGGCCGACGCTCGCTGAGTCTCTCACCATGCATTGCCCAGAAACCCATTTCCCAGATGTGAAGACAGAGGCCAGCAAAGGGTAAATCATTTGCCCCAAAATCACAAAGCAATAAGTCACAGAGGCAGGATGTGATCCCAGCCCTCCTACCAATGGTAATTCCTCCCTTCCAAGACCTGTCACTTCTGGTAGAGGAAACATTCAAAGAACTCATTCAGCAATTTTTTGTTGTTTTTCTTTTTGTGAATCCATCCACTGGGATGGATTCCTGAGGAAGGGGGCAAGGAAGAACAGAGAAAACCTTGGTGCTGCAGGAGGGGAGGCAGAGGGAGCCGCTTGGCAAGCTTTCATCTAACACCCACTGTGTGTCCTGAGCTGTTCCAGGCCCAGGAGATAGAAGCCTCAGGGATACCATGAAGGAGGATTCATTTGGGGTCCCAGTTTCCCCATGCTGAGCACTAATGGGGGCCAGAGATACCACTGTCCCCACCCTGCTGGTGAGGGAGCATTCACACACACAGCCTTTGCTGAGCAGCGCTGTGAGCAGATGCTGCTGGGCCCACAGGACAGCAGAGACACACAGGGGGACTTCCTAAGTTTGTGGCAAGCAGAGTTGGAAGACAAGTACAAACATCTTGAGATCCTTGGGGCCAGTGTTGTGGCTCAGTGAATTAAGCTGCAACCTGTGAAGCTGGAATCCCATATGGGCGCCAGTTCTAGTCCCGGTTCCTCCACTTCCCATCCAGCTTTCTGCTGATGCTCCTGGAAGAGCAGCAGAGGATGGTCCACGTGCATGGTCCTCTATACACACTTGAGAGACCCAGATGGAGTTCCAGGGTCTGGGTTGCAGTCTGGTCCAGTCCTGGCCATTGTAGTAGCCATTTGGGGAGTGGACCAGTAGTTGGAATATCTCTCTGTGTCTCAGTTCTCTCTCTGTAACTCTGCTTTTCAAATAAACAGATATTTAAACATCAGTTTTCAAAATCTATACATACAAACGGGTCTTTCAAAGGTTTATGGAGAATCTCTGTGATGAATGAACAATGCAGAGGCATCAAAAAGGTTGTGTAGCGCAATCACTTCATTTATGAAAGATTCATTCACTTGAAAGGCAGAGTGATGGGGGTCAGGGGACGTACAGAATCCACTGGCTCAAACGACCGCCATGACCAGAACAGAGCATGCTGAAGCCAGGGAGCCGGAACCAGGAACTCCATCCTGGTCTCCCATGTGGTCACAGGGGCCCAAGCACTTGGGCCATTTTCTGCTGTTTTCCCAGCACATTATTAGGAAGCTGGGTTGGAAGTGGAGCAGCCAGGACTTGAACTGATGCCCCAGGATGCCGGTGTTGTAAGCTGTGGCTTATCATCCTATCCTTTAAAGTCCATCACCCATGAACTTTTCAGCTCTCCTCCTAAATCAGATCCTGCCTGCCAGAAGGTATCCTTCAATGGGAAGAGCCATTCAGTCATTCACTCACTCATCCATTCATCATCCAGTGGGCATCTCTGGCCTGAGCTCTAGACAGACATAGTCCCTGGCCTTCAGACACTTAAACATCCCAACAGACACCCCAGAGACCCTGGACAAAGGAAGCACCCCAGAGGTTGTGTGGGCAGGTGGGTACGGGCAGGTGTGGGCATGTGTTGGCAGGTGCGGACACATGCTGGCACATGCAGGCAGGTGCGGGTAGGTATGGACACATACAGACATTTGCAGGCAGGTGTGGGCATGTGTGGGCACATGTGGGCAGGTGTGGGCAGGTGTGGGCAGGTGTGCCGACACGGGAGCTATACCTGCAGTTTGGTTGTAGAAGGTGCCGGGGACGCAGTTGATGCATTCGAAGCAGCAGGGGTGCATGCCCACGGCCTTCTTCTTCTGCCCGGGGCCGGCAGCTCTCAGAGCACATGGACACGGGGATCTGGAGGCAGGCATGCAAGACATCCTGAACCGCCCCTTCCCGTGCCCTGTGACTCCCTACTCCACCCCCCTTGTGGGATGCTCAGGGCACGGTTGCCTGGCCCCTCCCTGGAGGGAAAGGAATGCGGAGTCACCATCAGGGTGATGCTCTTAGCTCTGCCAGCCCAAGATTAAGCCACCTTCTGATCGAAGCACCGAACCACAGAGAGTTCTGGTGAAGTTGCGAGGGCCCAGGGTGTGAGCCTGGGCATTGCTGATGGCCCACTTGTTGGGAGGAGGACAGCAGGCCAGGAAAGCACTGAGACCCCAGGAGAGAGAGATCGCTTTGGACTCCAGCCTTGCCCAAGCCTCTATCAACACTGAGTGTTTTCAGCAATCCACAGCATGATGACCTGTGCTTATGTCCTTCTCTGCCACTCACAACCTAGACTGCTGGTCTGCAAGGTTTTTTTGGAGTTTTCTGAGTGTGCAAGAACCAGTAGGCAGTAGCCACGCCTATCGTCTCTGAAAGACCCCGAGGGGTACTTTCTTTTTGAGGAGGCCCCTTCCAAGGAACAACGAGACCACTTGAGCGGATGCAAACAGCAAGAGGTTTATTCAGATACACAGGTACCTGGGGCGACAAAGTCTTTTGGAAGACTTGCGCGCCCCAGGTTGGGGTCTAGGGGTTTTTATAGGGCTCAGGAGCAAAAAGCGCAATTACAGAAGCAAAAAGCATAGTTACAGGACTCTGATTGGTGGATTTCTATAAGGCCAGGGTCATGGTGACGGCAACTTTATTTTGATACCGGGAATTTTCAACAATGACTGATTTAGCCTTGAGTTGGTTCCCTATCTCTGATAACAGCTGAGTTGGCGCTGAGTTAGCTCTCTTTCCTAATATTTCTGCCTTATTTGGGGGCCAGATGTTTGACCACAGATATGAGGCAAGCTTGTCCTGTCCTTGTCCACTTCCTTCCCAGAGATCCTGCTATACTTAGTTCTAAGCCTTGCAAAATGGCGTTGCTGCTGCTAGAGCTCATGCCTTTTGGTGAGGGTCTTTCATTCCCCCCTTTTTCTTTTAACTCCGAATGAAATCTTTCATTCGCCTAGGTGGTAGTGGTTTCTATTTCTAGGATTTCTGGATCATTTTGTTTGATTGCACGGTACCGGGACCGGGCGACCTGGTATGGTACGGAATGCAAGGTTACTACTAAGGTTTGAATAAGTGCAAATCTGTTATTAATAAGTGCAACTAATTTCTTGAGAATATAGGGTCCAAAAAACAAAATTAAGAGAAAAATAATTAGGGGTCCCATTATTGAGGATACTAGGGTAGTGAACCAAGGTGACCGGTTAAACCAATTCTCGAACCAACCTTGTTCTGACTCTAGTAAATGCTGTCTTTGTTTGAGTCTTTCTCTAAGTTTAGCCATGTTATCTCGCACTAACCCCGTATGATCTGCATAAAAGCAACATTCTTCTTGGAGTGCCGCACATAGTCCTCCCTGTTGTAGGAATAGGATGTCTAATCCTCTTCTATTTTGCAGTACTACTTCTGAGAGAGAGGTTAAAGACTTTTCAAGGGCACTAACTGATTCTTCTAATGTTTTTATATCATTATGCATAGCATTTTGGAGCTGTTTAAATTGACCGGTTTGTATGAGGGTGGTGGTTCCTGTCCCTATTCCTGCCGTAATTCCTCCTATGGTCATGCCCCCGAGTAATAAAGCCAGAGTGAGGGACACTGGTTCTCTCTTGGTTCGAAATCTATTTTCAAAATGGTTAAAAATATATTCGGAATCATGGTAGACAATCTTAGGCCATAATTCTATTAAAACACAATAATCAGAAGTCATATTAAGTATCACAGAAGAAATGCATGGAGTCAACCCAGTATTGCATGTCCAATAGGTTCCATCGGGAGCTACTAAATTATAGGTCCCTTTAGTTAATGGTTTGATTTGACTGCATAGTGCCTGATGGGTCTTGGGAATGGTTCCTATACAAAGACCCTGCCCAGATACTTCAGACAGGGTTAATTTATGTTGAGGAACAGTAGTACAGTTAATGGGTGTAGAAGTGTGATTAGTATAATTTCCTATGATGGCGGTTCCTTTATAATAGGGAGGTCTAGAGATCAGACATAGCCAACAGTCTTGAGTCTGATCTGGGTCCGTGAGATTAAGGGCCGAATAGGCTCCTTGCAATAAATCGAATAACCTGTCCCCTGTTGTGGTTGTCACAACGCGGTTACTAATCTGTGGAGATAATGTAGTAATATTTTGGAACATATTTCGAACCTGTGGAACTTGGAGCTGGGGTGCCAATAAGGAGGGTTTTCTCTGTCTAGGGAGGACAGGGTTGGGACCAATAGGTTTTGAGGGGCCCTGGTCCAGCCGTAATCTGAGAGTAAAAATGAATCCTTGATCTGTTCCTGACATATAAAATCTCAGACCCCAGGTCCTTCCCTTAATCCATTCTGGCAGGTCATTTATTTTCCTTCCTTCAGGGGTAAAGGAAATGTTAAGGGGATTGCAAGAGAAATCTTTACAATCTCCACCTTTCCACCATTTTTTTCCAGGGTTAAAAAAACAAGTGCCGGGTCCTGAGCTGGTCGGAGTATGCTTACTCCGGCTGACCTGTATCCAATCTTTTTTGTTGGGTTTCCAATAGACTGTCCCAGATGTCTCACAACCCCATGCAGCACAAAAATAAGCATCTATTCCTCCACATGTGTGTGCCTGCGTTTTATCTCTTCCATTTCCTGGACAAACATAGAATGGAAGTTTTTGCAGTTCTACTCGAAAGCGGGGATGGGAGCATCCTGGTATCTTATAAGGTGCCCGATGGCATGGACATAAGCCATGTTCGGACTTAGGGACACATTTAGGTCTTTCTTTTGCAGGATCTATTGAGGGGATGTCCCAATTATTAAGACCGGCAACTAAATCACACACATTAGGGGTTAAGTCAGGCCACCAGGTCCCAGGAGGGGCAATTTGGGAGATTGACCACACAACATCCCCGGTTTGAGAGAGGACTTCCCAAGTCATCGACCGGGAGATATGGGGACTGCTGTGAACCAAGTTAAAATTTAACATGACTCCTATAATAATCAGGGAGCCCCACGGGTAAGTCTTATCTTTAGAGGATTTGGAGTGCGTTGGACTCTCCATGTTGGCGTGGCGTTGCTCTCTTTCTCTGAAGAGTGGGCAGCCTTGACGTGGGAGGCGTGGATCCAAGATGAGATGCCGTCTACTTTGAGCACTGTTGGTGTGGTCAGAAGAACGGTGTAGGGGCCCTTCCACCGAGGTTCCAGGTTCTTGGTCTGATGTCTGCGGACCCACACCGTATCTCCTATCTGGAAGGGATGGGGCACCGCTGGTTTATCTGATTGTTCTTGATAGGCAGCAGCAAGCGGCTTCCAGATTTCTTTTTGCACGAGCTGCAGTGCCTGTAAATGAGCTTGGAAAGATCTCTTCTAACAGTTTCTTGGTCACGATGTTCGCAGTCTCATGCTTGGTGGGGAAAGCCTCTACCCACCCTGAGAAGGTATCCACGAACACTAGAAGGTATTTATAACCATATTGTCCAGGCTTTATTTCGGTGAAATCAATCTCCCAGTGAGTCCCGGGGCGGTGTCCCCGCACTCGGGTTCCTGGTCCCAGTGTGGTTCTTCCTGCATTAACTTGTGCACAAGCCTCACATTCATTTGCCACAGTTTGTAAGCTTTTATTTTGTCCCAGAAAAAAATAAGGACTCTTTTCTCTGTCCAGGAGGGCTTTCATCTTTTTACTACTGAGATGAGTCAATTTATGTAGACAGGTAATTAACTCGTGTGTCTGCTTTTGAGGCATGACAGGTTTGTTATGGAATATCCAATGGCCTTTTTCGGCATCGTGTTGCGCCCCCAATTCTTTTAATATTTTTATATCCTCAGGGCTATATGAAAGGGGACAATCTGGTGTAGACTGAATCTCTTCTGCAGTTAAGGAAAAAGATTGGGAGGGGGTCTCGTTTCCAAGGGCTACTTTTCGAGCCGTAGTATCTGCCAATCGGTTGCCTCGGGCTTCTGGGGTTTGTCCCTTTTGATGTCCTGAACAATGGATAATACTTAATTTTCGAGGTAAGAACAAGGCCTTAAGTAAGGCCACAATTTCAGATTTGTTCTTAACTTCTTTGCCTTCTGAGGTTAATAACCCTCGTCTTCGGTATATTTCTCCATGGATATGTGCTGTGGCGAAAGCATAACGGCTGTCAGTGTAAACATTAAGCTTTTTACCTTCCGCCATTTGGAACGCCTGGGTTAGGGCGATGAGTTCAGCCCTCTGAGCCGAAGTCCCCGGTGGGAGGGCCTGAGCCCAAATTACCTCAGTTTCCATAGTGACGGCTGCTCCGGCTCTCCGCTCTCCATTATTTATAAAGCTACTCCCATCAGTGTACCAGGTGAAATCCGCGTCCTGGAGGGGCTGATCCGTTAGATCTGGTCTAGTCCCGTGTACTTCTGCAAGGATCTGAAGACAGTCATGATATTCTATATTTTCTGGTTGGGGAAGCAGAGTTGCTGGATTTAGTGCAACAACTGGTCCAAAGTGCACCCGGTCTGTGTCTAGGAGCATAGCCTGATAATGAGTCATACGGGCGTTGGAGAGCCACCGGTCTGGTGGTTGTTTGATTAAGGCCTCAACTGCATGAGGTGCCAAGATAGTCAATGATTGTCCCAAAGTTAATTTGCCAGCATCCTTAGTTAAAACGGCTATAGCTGCCACCATCCGCAAACAAGGTGGCCAGCCAGAGGCAACTGTATCCAATTTCTTAGAGAGGTAGGCTACAGGCCGTCTCCAGGGCCCCAATCTTTGGGTCAGGACTCCCTTTGCGTAGCCCTGCTTTTCATTCACAAACAATTCAAAGGGCTTCGTGATATCGGGAAGGCCCAAAGCGGGAGAGGTCAGAAGAGCCTGCTTGATGTCATCAAAGGCCTGTAGCTGTTCAGCCCCCCAGTTAAACGTTGCTCCCTGCTTTGTAAGGGGGTAAAGGGGGGCTGCCATTTCGGCGAACCCAGGAATCCATAGGCGGCAGAAACCTGCGGTCCCCAGGAATTCCCGTAGTTGGCGAGAATTCCTTGGGGCGGGAATGTTGGTCACCGCCTGCTTGCGGGCGGCAGTTAGCCACCTCTGTCCATCTTTCAACTGATATCCCAGATATGTAACCTGGGTTTGGCAGAGTTGTGCTTTCTTTGCAGAGGCTCTATAGCCTAATTGTCCCAAAGTTTGTAACAGGGACTCAGTGCCCTGGCGACACTGTTTCGGTGGTTGCCGCCAATAGAAGATCATCCACATACTGTAGAAGTATCAGAGTCAGATTCTGGACCCTGAAATCTGCGAGGTCCCGATGGAGAGCCTCATTAAACAACGTGGGACTATTTTTGAAGCCTTGAGGCAATCTGGTCCAGGTCAGTTGACCCGAAAGTCCTAAGTCCGGGTCCGGTTGCCAGCTGCACTCTTCGGTCAGTCGTCCAACGGTATCTTTTCCCTCCGGTCGCTCCTTGGACCCAAGCCGATCTGTCGCTCAAGGGTCCCGGGGCATGGGTCAACACCGAGTGCTGTGCCCCGGTATCCACTAGGAAGGTGACAGGTTGCCCCCCAACATTAAGAGTTATCCTGGGCTCAGGGGGGGGGCTCCTGGCCCTGACCTCCCTAATCTTTTAAAGTTAGTAGGGAAGCCTGGTGCCCTGGTCTTCTAAATCTCTTTGGGTTCTTAGGGCAATCTCTGGCCCAATGTCCTTTTTCCTTGCAATAGGCACATTGATCTTTATCTACTTGGGGGCTCCTCCGATCCCCTCCTCGTCTCTCCTGAGTTTGTCCTGACACTATGGTGGCTAGTAGTCTACTTATCTCCTTGTTTCTTCTGCGGTCTCTGACATTCTCTCTCTCTTCAG
Organism: Ochotona princeps; assembly: GCF_030435755.1. Taxonomy (NCBI): domain Eukaryota; kingdom Metazoa; phylum Chordata; class Mammalia; order Lagomorpha; family Ochotonidae; genus Ochotona; species Ochotona princeps. The sequence goes on along the minus strand of NC_080833.1, from coordinate 124,914,200 downwards.
CTTCACGTCTTAACCTCTCATTATGTTCTTCTGTTTCCTTTTTAAGTCTTTCATCTCTTTCTTCTTGAGTTTCACGCTTATTAAAAATACATTCTGCCTCTTTAAGTAAATCTTGAATAGAGCTTTCTCTGAGATTATCAAGTCTCTCAAGTTTCTTTCTAATGTCCGGAGCTGATTGCCAGATGAAGGACATGGCCACATTAGTGGCTTGCCCTGGATCTTCTGGATTATATGGGGTGTATATACGGTAGGCCTCTTTTAGCCGCTCAAGAAATGCCGAGGGAGTTTCCTCGGACCCCTGTATTACTTGCTTGATCTGAGCCAAATTGGTGGGGCGCCGTGCCGCCCCATGGAGACCCGCTATGAGCAACTGGCGATAGAGACGCAGGTGGTTCCTACCTTCATCCGTAGTGAAATCCCAATTGGGCCGCTCCAGGGGAAAGGCTGCGTCAATTTCATTGGGCAGTTGGGTGGGGCGGCCATTGTCTCCTAGAACATTTTTCCTGGCCTCCAGGAAAACCCGTTGTTTTTCCTCGGTCGTCAGTAATGTCTGTAGTAACTGTTGACAATCATCCCAAGTAGGCTGGTGTGTCACTAAAATAGACTCAATCAAAGAGGTTAGCATAGAGGGGTCCTTACTAAAAGGGGGATTATTATGTTTCCAATTGTATAAATCAGAGGCAGAAAACGGCCAGTACTGGAGCCGATCATTGGGACCGGCCCGCAGGGGGAGGGCACGGGAAGTGGAGTCAGGAGGTTGTTCCCGGCGCCCTCGTAGCCGCCCTGCCATCGGGGAAGGTGCAGGGTCGGTTGCTGGGGTCTCTTCCGGTTCAGCTTCTGCCGCTTGTTGATGGTCTGGTCCTCGATATGGTGGGGGTTCCTCGGCCAACAGGTCCATTACAAGATCCTCTCCTGGGGGTAAGACCTTAACTTTGGGTGGTTTCCTCTTTGCATTTTGGATCTGTGTGGGTTTGACAAGGGTTGGGTAGAGTGAAGACTGAGGGGGGCGCCCAAGGGTCGAAGTGGGAGGAGGAGCAGAGGGGATGGAGGTAGAGGGTGGTTTAAGAGTAACAAAGGGCCTGACCCACAGAGGTGGAGCATGAACGAGGGCCTCCCAGGTAATTATATAGGCCACTTGGTCGGGATGACCATGTGGACCAGGATCCATCACCTTGTGCTTGACCTGTGAAATAATATTAAGATTAAAGGTTCCATCTCTTGGCCAGCCAACGTCGAAGGTTGGCCACTCTGATGAGCAGAGGGTAATCCATTTTTTCTTGCGGACATCTACTGACTGATTGTTAGCTACGTCCTGGACATCTTGCCAATGCTGTAAAGTGAGGCTAAGTGGGGTGGTAATAGATTGTCCCATTATTTCGACGGACAAAACACTGAACACAAAGACCACAAACAATAGGCCGGCACTGAAACAAAACAACTTCGCAGCGCGGCTTCGGTGCCAAACCGAAAGCAAAAACTCAAATCGAGATTGTGATGAGAGTCCGGATCTCTCGTCTCCCAAACGACCCGCGTACCCTTCGGACAGTGGGGGAGCCCCAAAGAGTCCTATTCTGGTCGGGTTCACAAAATTCAAATGAGCCAGCAACCTGACTCCAAATGTCCCCGGAACGTCTTCCAGGGTTGCGGTCGGGAGTCCGAGCCCGTCGGCTCCTCCACGGATCCGCCAAATATAAAGCGACACGGCCGGGTCGTACAAACGCAAGCGCGAGATTTCAATACAAACACAGAGACAAAGACAAAAGCAAATTTTAAGCGCTGGCCAGCTTACCTCCCGGAGGTGGGTCGGTGGTCCTTGGGCAGGGGTCTCCGATCCCGGACGAGCCCCCAGATGAAAGACTCCGAGGGGTACTTTCTTTCTGAGGAGGCCCCTTCCAAGGAACAACGAGACCACTTGAGCGGATGCAAACAGCAAGAGGTTTATTCAGATACACAGGTACCTGGGGCGACAAAGTCTTTTGGAAGACTTGCGCGCCCCAGGTTGGGGTCTAGGGGTTTTTATAGGGCTCAGGAGCAAAAAGCGCAATTACAGAAGCAAAAAGCATAGTTACAGGACTCTGATTGGTGGATTTCTATAAGGCCAGGGTCATGGTGACGGCAACTTTATTTTGATACCGGGAATTTTCAACAATGACTGATTTAGCCTTGAGTTGGTTCCCTATCTCTGATAACAGCTGAGTTGGCGCTGAGTTAGCTCTCTTTCCTAATATTTCTGCCTTATTTGGGGGCCAGATGTTTGACCACAGATATGAGGCAAGCTTGTCCTGTCCTTGTCCACTTCCTTCCCAGAGATCCTGCTATACTTAGTTCTAAGCCTTGCAAAATGGCGTTGCTGCTGCTAGAGCTCATGCCTTTTGGTGAGGGTCTTTCATTCCCCCCTTTTTCTTTTAACTCCGAATGAAATCTTTCATTCGCCTAGGTGGTAGTGGTTTCTATTTCTAGGATTTCTGGATCATTTTGTTTGATTGCACGGTACCGGGACCGGGCGACCTGGTATGGTACGGAATGCAAGGTTACTACTAAGGTTTGAATAAGTGCAAATCTGTTATTAATAAGTGCAACTAATTTCTTGAGAATATAGGGTCCAAAAAACAAAATTAAGAGAAAAATAATTAGGGGTCCCATTATTGAGGATACTAGGGTAGTGAACCAAGGTGACCGGTTAAACCAATTCTCGAACCAACCTTGTTCTGACTCTAGTAAATGCTGTCTTTGTTTGAGTCTTTCTCTAAGTTTAGCCATGTTATCTCGCACTAACCCCGTATGATCTGCATAAAAGCAACATTCTTCTTGGAGTGCCGCACATAGTCCTCCCTGTTGTAGGAATAGGATGTCTAATCCTCTTCTATTTTGCAGTACTACTTCTGAGAGAGAGGTTAAAGACTTTTCAAGGGCACTAACTGATTCTTCTAATGTTTTTATATCATTATGCATAGCATTTTGGAGCTGTTTAAATTGACCGGTTTGTATGAGGGTGGTGGTTCCTGTCCCTATTCCTGCCGTAATTCCTCCTATGGTCATGCCCCCGAGTAATAAAGCCAGAGTGAGGGACACTGGTTCTCTCTTGGTTCGAAATCTATTTTCAAAATGGTTAAAAATATATTCGGAATCATGGTAGACAATCTTAGGCCATAATTCTATTAAAACACAATAATCAGAAGTCATATTAAGTATCACAGAAGAAATGCATGGAGTCAACCCAGTATTGCATGTCCAATAGGTTCCATCGGGAGCTACTAAATTATAGGTCCCTTTAGTTAATGGTTTGATTTGACTGCATAGTGCCTGATGGGTCTTGGGAATGGTTCCTATACAAAGACCCTGCCCAGATACTTCAGACAGGGTTAATTTATGTTGAGGAACAGTAGTACAGTTAATGGGTGTAGAAGTGTGATTAGTATAATTTCCTATGATGGCGGTTCCTTTATAATAGGGAGGTCTAGAGATCAGACATAGCCAACAGTCTTGAGTCTGATCTGGGTCCGTGAGATTAAGGGCCGAATAGGCTCCTTGCAATAAATCGAATAACCTGTCCCCTGTTGTGGTTGTCACAACGCGGTTACTAATCTGTGGAGATAATGTAGTAATATTTTGGAACATATTTCGAACCTGTGGAACTTGGAGCTGGGGTGCCAATAAGGAGGGTTTTCTCTGTCTAGGGAGGACAGGGTTGGGACCAATAGGTTTTGAGGGGCCCTGGTCCAGCCGTAATCTGAGAGTAAAAATGAATCCTTGATCTGTTCCTGACATATAAAATCTCAGACCCCAGGTCCTTCCCTTAATCCATTCTGGCAGGTCATTTATTTTCCTTCCTTCAGGGGTAAAGGAAATGTTAAGGGGATTGCAAGAGAAATCTTTACAATCTCCACCTTTCCACCATTTTTTTCCAGGGTTAAAAAAACAAGTGCCGGGTCCTGAGCTGGTCGGAGTATGCTTACTCCGGCTGACCTGTATCCAATCTTTTTTGTTGGGTTTCCAATAGACTGTCCCAGATGTCTCACAACCCCATGCAGCACAAAAATAAGCATCTATTCCTCCACATGTGTGTGCCTGCGTTTTATCTCTTCCATTTCCTGGACAAACATAGAATGGAAGTTTTTGCAGTTCTACTCGAAAGCGGGGATGGGAGCATCCTGGTATCTTATAAGGTGCCCGATGGCATGGACATAAGCCATGTTCGGACTTAGGGACACATTTAGGTCTTTCTTTTGCAGGATCTATTGAGGGGATGTCCCAATTATTAAGACCGGCAACTAAATCACACACATTAGGGGTTAAGTCAGGCCACCAGGTCCCAGGAGGGGCAATTTGGGAGATTGACCACACAACATCCCCGGTTTGAGAGAGGACTTCCCAAGTCATCGACCGGGAGATATGGGGACTGCTGTGAACCAAGTTAAAATTTAACATGACTCCTATAATAATCAGGGAGCCCCACGGGTAAGTCTTATCTTTAGAGGATTTGGAGTGCGTTGGACTCTCCATGTTGGCGTGGCGTTGCTCTCTTTCTCTGAAGAGTGGGCAGCCTTAATGTGGGAGGCGTGGATCCAAGATGAGATGCCGTCTACTTTGAGCGCTGTTGGTGTGGTCAGAAGAACGGTGTAGGGGCCCTTCCACCGAGGTTCCAGGTTCTTGGTCTGATGTCTGCGGACCCACACCGTATCTCCTATCTGGAAGGGATGGGGCACCGCTGGTTTATCTGATTGTTCTTGATAGGCAGCAGCAAGCGGCTTCCAGATTTCTTTTTGCACGAGCTGCAGTGCCTGTAAATGAGCTTGGAAAGATCTCTTCTAACAGTTTCTTGGTCACGATGTTCGCAGTCTCATGCTTGGTGGGGAAAGCCTCTACCCACCCTGAGAAGGTATCCACGAACACTAGAAGGTATTTATAACCATATTGTCCAGGCTTTATTTCGGTGAAATCAATCTCCCAGTGAGTCCCGGGGCGGTGTCCCCGCACTCGGGTTCCTGGTCCCAGTGTGGTTCTTCCTGCATTAACTTGTGCACAAGCCTCACATTCATTTGCCACAGTTTGTAAGCTTTTATTTTGTCCCAGAAAAAAATAAGGACTCTTTTCTCTGTCCAGGAGGGCTTTCATCTTTTTACTACTGAGATGAGTCAATTTATGTAGACAGGTAATTAACTCGTGTGTCTGCTTTTGAGGCATGACAGGTTTGTTATGGAATATCCAATGGCCTTTTTCGGCATCGTGTTGCGCCCCCAATTCTTTTAATATTTTTATATCCTCAGGGCTATATGAAAGGGGACAATCTGGTGTAGACTGAATCTCTTCTGCAGTTAAGGAAAAAGATTGGGAGGGGGTCTCGTTTCCAAGGGCTACTTTTCGAGCCGTAGTATCTGCCAATCGGTTGCCTCGGGCTTCTGGGGTTTGTCCCTTTTGATGTCCTGAACAATGGATAATACTTAATTTTCGAGGTAAGAACAAGGCCTTAAGTAAGGCCACAATTTCAGATTTGTTCTTAACTTCTTTGCCTTCTGAGGTTAATAACCCTCGTCTTCGGTATATTTCTCCATGGATATGTGCTGTGGCGAAAGCATAACGGCTGTCAGTGTAAACATTAAGCTTTTTACCTTCCGCCATTTGGAACGCCTGGGTTAGGGCGATGAGTTCAGCCCTCTGAGCCGAAGTCCCCGGTGGGAGGGCCTGAGCCCAAATTACCTCAGTTTCCATAGTGACGGCTGCTCCGGCTCTCCGCTCTCCATTATTTATAAAGCTACTCCCATCAGTGTACCAGGTGAAATCCGCGTCCTGGAGGGGCTGATCCGTTAGATCTGGTCTAGTCCCGTGTACTTCTGCAAGGATCTGAAGACAGTCATGATATTCTATATTTTCTGGTTGGGGAAGCAGAGTTGCTGGATTTAGTGCAACAACTGGTCCAAAGTGCACCCGGTCTGTGTCTAGGAGCATAGCCTGATAATGAGTCATACGGGCGTTGGAGAGCCACCGGTCTGGTGGTTGTTTGATTAAGGCCTCAACTGCATGAGGTGCCAAGATAGTCAATGATTGTCCCAAAGTTAATTTGCCAGCATCCTTAGTTAAAACGGCTATAGCTGCCACCATCCGCAAACAAGGTGGCCAGCCAGAGGCAACTGTATCCAATTTCTTAGAGAGGTAGGCTACAGGCCGTCTCCAGGGCCCCAATCTTTGGGTCAGGACTCCCTTTGCGTAGCCCTGCTTTTCATTCACAAACAATTCAAAGGGCTTCGTGATATCGGGAAGGCCCAAAGCGGGAGAGGTCAGAAGAGCCTGCTTGATGTCATCAAAGGCCTGTAGCTGTTCAGCCCCCCAGTTAAACGTTGCTCCCTGCTTTGTAAGGGGGTAAAGGGGGGCTGCCATTTCGGCGAACCCAGGAATCCATAGGCGGCAGAAACCTGCGGTCCCCAGGAATTCCCGTAGTTGGCGAGAATTCCTTGGGGCGGGAATGTTGGTCACCGCCTGCTTGCGGGCGGCAGTTAGCCACCTCTGTCCATCTTTCAACTGATATCCCAGATATGTAACCTGGGTTTGGCAGAGTTGTGCTTTCTTTGCAGAGGCTCTATAGCCTAATTGTCCCAAAGTTTGTAACAGGGACTCAGTGCCCTGGCGACACTGTTTCGGTGGTTGCCGCCAATAGAAGATCATCCACATACTGTAGAAGTATCAGAGTCAGATTCTGGACCCTGAAATCTGCGAGGTCCCGATGGAGAGCCTCATTAAACAACGTGGGACTATTTTTGAAGCCTTGAGGCAATCTGGTCCAGGTCAGTTGACCCGAAAGTCCTAAGTCCGGGTCCGGTTGCCAGCTGCACTCTTCGGTCAGTCGTCCAACGGTATCTTTTCCCTCCGGTCGCTCCTTGGACCCAAGCCGATCTGTCGCTCAAGGGTCCCGGGGCATGGGTCAACACCGAGTGCTGTGCCCCGGTATCCACTAGGAAGGTGACAGGTTGCCCCCCAACATTAAGAGTTATCCTGGGCTCAGGGGGGGGGCTCCTGGCCCTGACCTCCCTAATCTTTTAAAGTTAGTAGGGAAGCCTGGTGCCCTGGTCTTCTAAATCTCTTTGGGTTCTTAGGGCAATCTCTGGCCCAATGTCCTTTTTCCTTGCAATAGGCACATTGATCTTTATCTACTTGGGGGCTCCTCCGATCCCCTCCTCGTCTCTCCTGAGTTTGTCCTGACACTATGGTGGCTAGTAGTCTACTTATCTCCTTGTTTCTTCTGCGGTCTCTGACATTCTCTCTCTCTTCAGCTTCACGTCTTAACCTCTCATTATGTTCTTCTGTTTCCTTTTTAAGTCTTTCATCTCTTTCTTCTTGAGTTTCACGCTTATTAAAAATACATTCTGCCTCTTTAAGTAAATCTTGAATAGAGCTTTCTCTGAGATTATCAAGTCTCTCAAGTTTCTTTCTAATGTCCGGAGCTGATTGCCAGATGAAGGACATGGCCACATTAGTGGCTTGCCCTGGATCTTCTGGATTATATGGGGTGTATATACGGTAGGCCTCTTTTAGCCGCTCAAGAAATGCCGAGGGAGTTTCCTCGGACCCCTGTATTACTTGCTTGATCTGAGCCAAATTGGTGGGGCGCCGTGCCGCCCCATGGAGACCCGCTATGAGCAACTGGCGATAGAGACGCAGGTGGTTCCTACCTTCATCCGTAGTGAAATCCCAATTGGGCCGCTCCAGGGGAAAGGCTGCGTCAATTTCATTGGGCAGTTGGGTGGGGCGGCCATTGTCTCCTAGAACATTTTTCCTGGCCTCCAGGAAAACCCGTTGTTTTTCCTCGGTCGTCAGTAATGTCTGTAGTAACTGTTGACAATCATCCCAAGTAGGCTGGTGTGTCACTAAAATAGACTCAATCAAAGAGGTTAGCATAGAGGGGTCCTTACTAAAAGGGGGATTATTATGTTTCCAATTGTATAAATCAGAGGCAGAAAACGGCCAGTACTGGAGCCGATCATTGGGACCGGCCCGCAGGGGGAGGGCACGGGAAGTGGAGTCAGGAGGTTGTTCCCGGCGCCCTCGTAGCCGCCCTGCCATCGGGGAAGGTGCAGGGTCGGTTGCTGGGGTCTCTTCCGGTTCAGCTTCTGCCGCTTGTTGATGGTCTGGTCCTCGATATGGTGGGGGTTCCTCGGCCAACAGGTCCATTACAAGATCCTCTCCTGGGGGTAAGACCTTAACTTTGGGTGGTTTCCTCTTTGCATTTTGGATCTGTGTGGGTTTGACAAGGGTTGGGTAGAGTGAAGACTGAGGGGGGCGCCCAAGGGTCGAAGTGGGAGGAGGAGCAGAGGGGATGGAGGTAGAGGGTGGTTTAAGAGTAACAAAGGGCCTGACCCACAGAGGTGGAGCATGAACGAGGGCCTCCCAGGTAATTATATAGGCCACTTGGTCGGGATGACCATGTGGACCAGGATCCATCACCTTGTGCTTGACCTGTGAAATAATATTAAGATTAAAGGTTCCATCTCTTGGCCAGCCAACGTCGAAGGTTGGCCACTCTGATGAGCAGAGGGTAATCCATTTTTTCTTGCGGACATCTACTGACTGATTGTTAGCTACGTCCTGGACATCTTGCCAATGCTGTAAAGTGAGGCTAAGTGGGGTGGTAATAGATTGTCCCATTATTTCGACGGACAAAACACTGAACACAAAGACCACAAACAATAGGCCGGCACTGAAACAAAACAACTTCGCAGCGCGGCTTCGGTGCCAAACCGAAAGCAAAAACTCAAATCGAGATTGTGATGAGAGTCCGGATCTCTCGTCTCCCAAACGACCCGCGTACCCTTCGGACAGTGGGGGAGCCCCAAAGAGTCCTATTCTGGTCGGGTTCACAAAATTCAAATGAGCCAGCAACCTGACTCCAAATGTCCCCGGAACGTCTTCCAGGGTTGCGGTCGGGAGTCCGAGCCCGTCGGCTCCTCCACGGATCCGCCAAATATAAAGCGACACGGCCGGGTCGTACAAACGCAAGCGCGAGATTTCAATACAAACACAGAGACAAAGACAAAAGCAAATTTTAAGCGCTGGCCAGCTTACCTCCCGGAGGTGGGTCGGTGGTCCTTGGGCAGGGGTCTCCGATCCCGGACGAGCCCCCAGATGAAAGACTCCGAGGGGTACTTTCTTTCTGAGGAGGCCCCTTCCAAGGAACAACGAGACCACTTGAGCGGATGCAAACAGCAAGAGGTTTATTCAGATACACAGGTACCTGGGGCGACAAAGTCTTTTGGAAGACTTGCGCGCCCCAGGTTGGGGTCTAGGGGTTTTTATAGGGCTCAGGAGCAAAAAGCGCAATTACAGAAGCAAAAAGCATAGTTACAGGACTCTGATTGGTGGATTTCTATAAGGCCAGGGTCATGGTGACGGCAACTTTATTTTGATACCGGGAATTTTCAACAATGACTGATTTAGCCTTGAGTTGGTTCCCTATCTCTGATAACAGCTGAGTTGGCGCTGAGTTAGCTCTCTTTCCTAATATTTCTGCCTTATTTGGGGGCCAGATGTTTGACCACAGATATGAGGCAAGCTTGTCCTGTCCTTGTCCACTTCCTTCCCAGAGATCCTGCTATACTTAGTTCTAAGCCTTGCAAAATGGCGTTGCTGCTGCTAGAGCTCATGCCTTTTGGTGAGGGTCTTTCAGTCTCTACTGCTCTATTTCCAGAACCTAGAAAAATACACAAGCCTCTCAGCATTGGGTCCTAAAGGAGTGAGTAAATCCTATACAGAGGACACAATAAGAGCAATGGGGCAGGAGCCAGCATTTGGGTACAGGGGGTTTAAACTATATGAGTATTGGTTCGAGTCCCAGCTGTTCCACTTCCGATCCAGCTCCCTGCTAATGTGTCAGGGAAAGCAGCAGAAGACAGCACAGGCCCTTGGCTCTCTGCCACCCATGTGGGAGACCCAGATGGAACTCCTGGCTCTTAGCTTCAATTTGGCCCTGCCCTGGTCAGTGTGACCATTTGGTGAGTGAACCAGCTGGACGATCTCTGTGTGTGTATGTGTGTTTGTGTGTGTGTGGTGTGTCCCTCTCCCTCTGTCTCTGTAACTCTTTAAACTAAATAATCTTAAGAAAAAAAAAAAAAAGACACCAGCATGCTGATGACCAGTGAGACTGTCTTGAGAGTGACAGAAGGGCCTGGGCAGGTGCCCTGGCAGCACCTGGACCCCAGAGCCCCCCCTTCTGGTCCTCCCCCGTCCTCGACACTCTCTACTCTGTCTGCCCCTCCACTTCCTCTTCTTCTTTTTTAAGCTATTTGTTGATTTATCTGAAGAGTAGTACGGCACAGAGAAAGAGTGAAATCTTCCACTGACTGGCTGGTTCACTGTCCACAGTAACGGGAGCTGGGCCAGGCTGCAGCCAGGAACTCAGCACTCTGTACAGTTCTACTGCACATTTGACAGGGAACCAAGTACTTGGTTCGTTCTCCACAGCCTTCCCATGTGCATTAGCAGGGAGTCAGATGGGAAGTGGCACAGCCGGGACTTGAACTGGTGCTCCTATGTGGAATGCCGGTATTTTAGCTGGTGGCTCAGTCCATTGCGCTGCAACACTGACCCCTGCAGCCCCTCTTGTACCTGGCTGTCAGACGATGCTTGCAGACATCTTGCTTCCCCTGATACTTCACGGACGGACCTCGGTGACGTCATCAGCCTTAGCCAAACACCGGATGCCTTTAGTCCTGGGCCGTCCATGGTCTCCCTGCCTTGCAGGTGACCTTGCACCTGTTCAGGTCGGTGCCCAAAGCAATGAGCACAGAACACATGTGCACACATCCTGCTCCAGAACCCCCCCTCAACACACACACACATATACACACACACACACACACTGTAGCCTTGGCAACATCCTACTCCCATGGCCAGGATCACCTATGTCCTATATAATCAAGTTAGCCCCTCCTCCTACCCCGCAATCTCACCCGTAATTAACTCACTAAAGAACACGCTGGGCACCAACACCAGGCACCAGGGCCACGGCAGTAAGCAGGAGGCATGGTCTCAAAAATACCCTCTTCAGAATCTCAACTGAACTTGAACTGTGGTTATGCAACAAGGTGGAGGAATCCACCATGGTGGGAGGGTTCGGGGAGGGGTTGGGAGAATCCCAGTACCTATGAAACTGTGTTACATAATACAATGTAATTAATCAATAAAAAAAAAAATACCCTCTTCAACAAGCACCCTGGGCAAGACCAGACCCAGCAGTTTAGTGGGCATCCCAAGGATCCTGGACTGGATGTTCTCAGTCCCCCAAACATATAGACACACCCCTGCTCCTAACGGATTCACATGTTAAGATATTTGTAAGGAAATTGACACTGATGGAGATAATCCATACTACAAACAGATGACACGGCAGGCGATGATAAATAGTGAGGAAGAATTAGGCAGTGCAAGGAGGATGGGGGAGACTGGGGGAGTTGGAAAAGACACCTGACAGCTGTATGCCAGGTCCACGTGCTGGCATTTGCTCCAGGCAGGGGAAACAATGTATCAGAGACCTGGCCCAGGCAGGGTGCGCCAGGCAGAATGAGCAGAGGAGGGGGCATGGCTGTCAACCCCCATGGTCGGGTCACACAAGGAGGTGTGCCTGAAAAATGCATTTTTATGGAAAATCCACACGATTTTTGCAGCAAAAATAGCTGTCTCTTAATGTCATCATTTATAAACCTCCAAAGCACCTCTGACTTCGACCTGCACTGTGAGTGGGATGTGAAACCGTCGGTCCCATCTAAAGAGAGGGCAGTGGAGGAGGCCAGAAGACGTCAGATTCGGGGTTGATTCTGGAGGCAGACTGGGCAGGGTTTCCTGCTGGGTTGGCTGAGAGAGAATGCCATCAAGGACAACTGTCGCCTTTGGGGTCTACACAACAGACAGGTGGCTTTGCCAGTCACCGAGAGCTGTGGGTCCAAGTAGGCAGTGGATCCTGCAAGTTCAGGGTCCAAGTTCAGTCTGATGTACTAGAACCCAGAAAATGTGGGTCTTCCTGATACTTCCCTGACATGGAGGTAGATCTCTGGTACCAGCTCCCTCCAGCCTTCCTGTCTCGCCAAAGGTTAGAACAGAGAGACACTGGGAAAGACCAAAAGATGGAGACCAGCCAGGAAGGAAGAGAACACTTTCCTTCTCCCCACCTTGGCAAAGCTCAGCCTCTGTTTAAGACGTCCCTAGGGAATGGGCCCGGCGGCGTGGCCTAGCACCTAAAGTCCTCACCTTGAACGCTCTGGGACCCATATGGGCACCGGTTCTAATCCCGGCAGCTCCACTTCCCATCCAGCTCCATGCTTGTGGCCTGGGAAGGCAGTCGAGGACGGCCCAAACCTTTGGGACACTGCACCTGCATGGGAGACCCGGAAGAGGTTCCTGGTTCCCGGCTTCGGATCGGCGCGCACCGGCCCGTTGCAGCTCACTTGGGGAGTGAATCATCGGACGGAAGATCTTCCTCTCTGTCTCTCTTCCTCTCTGTATATCTGACTTTGTAATAAAAATAAATCTTAAAAAAAAAAAAAAGAAGTCCCTAGGGAAGCCCAAAGATGACTGTGAAAACCAAAAAAGACAATTGCTTTTTGGCCTTTTGGCTAAGATTGAGTGAAACCAAAAAGAACATCAGAACTTTCAGCTGCTGACGTCACATCTACAGAAACCAGGATGTAGAGTCTAACTCCTTCCCAGAGAAGCAGAAGCCCTCACACTCCACTTTCATGAGCATTATCCACCCTTTTTGCCCAAGCAGATCCTGTCTGGCTTCCAACAACAGCACGCCAACAGGCCAAAAGCACAGCCTGGAGATACAGAACAAGCATCAAACTCAGATGTGACATGTTTCTTGGAACCATCAGACAGAGAGTTTGTAAGAACTGATTCCCTAAGGTCTACGATTCTAAAAGCGGAGAACATCGAAGAAAGTACGGGCCATGAAAATTCTAAATGCTGACCCACCAGGGACAACAGAACCACCAACACGTTAGCAGAAACAAGGAGTGCCTGTCTTTGATGAGTCGTCAGTAGACCAGACCTGACTGAAGGAAGAATCGATGAACTGGTAAGCGTGTCCGTGGAAGTTTCCCACACCAAGAAGCGAAGGGAGGAAACATGGACAGCAAAGAAAGAACAGAACTTCCAAGAATTATGGCACAATTATGAAAGGTATACACAAAGAAAGGTATAAGAGAAAGAAAGAAAAAGGAGGAGAAAATGAGGCAGAAAAAGAAATTTTAAAAAAGAACGGCTGTCAGTCTTCCAAAATCAATGGCAGATGCCAAACCACAGGTGGAGGAAACTCAGAAAACACTCACTTAGAACAAATCCCACATCACATGTGCGCATGTCATACTCATGTTGAAATGATGAAGACAGAGATAAAAGCTCCAAAGAAGACAAATGTGGACTAGAAGGAAGGAAAGACATGTTACAAAGAATCAATCCATCAAAATCCCACACCCCATCAGGAGAGCCCCAAAACCCAGACCAGAACTGAAGGAAGGAATGGATATATTAGCAGAGAACTTGACAGTAAGTGGAAACTTCAATATCCCACCTGCAGTAAAGCATGGGCAAGGATGGAGAAGATTTGAACCACACAACAAAACGACAAAGCTGATGGACACCTGCTGGTCACACTAGCTCACCGTAGCCTTCTCAAAGGCCCATGGCAGGCTCTTATGTACACACTATGTTAGGCCATAAAGCCGGGTTTAGGGGTCAGTGGTGTGGCATAGCCAGTTAAACCGCCCATTCCAATGCTGGCATACCTTAAAATTCCAGCTGCTGGGGCCTGGCAGCGTGGCCTAGCACCTAAAGTCCTCGCCTTGAACGCACCACGATCCCATATGGGCGCCGGTTCTAATCCCGGCAGCTCCACTTCCCATCCAGCTCCCTGCTTGCGGTCTGGGAAAGCAGTCGAGGACGGCCCAAACCTTTGGGACCCTGCACCCGTGTGGGAGACCCGGAAGAGGTTCCTGGTTCCCAGCTTCAGATCGGCGCACACCGGCCATTGTGGCTCACTTGGGGAGTGAATCATCGGACGGAAGATCTTCCTCTCTGTCTCTCCTTCTCTCTGTATATCTGACTTTGTAATGAAATAAATAAATCTTTAAAAAAAAAATTCCAGTTGCTGCACTTCCATTCTAGCGCCCTGCTAATGTGCTAGGAAAGGTAGCCAACGACGGCTCAGATGTTTGGGCCCCCCTGCACCCACATGGAAGACCTGGCTGGAGGTCTTACTTCAGCCTCATCAGCCCTGGCATTAGTGCCATTTGGGGGATGAACCAGAAGATGGAAGATTTCTTCACCCTCCCACCCCGTTCCCAATCTGCCTTTCAAATAAATAAATAGATCTTTAAGAAGAAAACAAAGAGGACCGGTGTCCTCGAGTTATGATTTAAGCACGTCAGAAATCAGCCACAGGAGGCAGTCTGGGAAGTCCCAGATCCGTGGACACAGAGCAACACGCTCCTAAAGAACGGCTCAACGCCTTCACAGGGAAAATCGGAAACCAGTGTGAGACGAATGAAAGCTAAAACACAACACGACTTCTCGAAAGGATGGATGCTGTTCATCCACATACACGAGGCATCTAACGTGTCCACAAAAGCAGAAGATAGAATGAGGCTGCAGAATGGGAAATAGGGAGAGCCGGATGGTTACTGGGCTTACGGCAAAGTTGGGGAATCTTTTTTGTCCCCAGTGCCATGTGGATATTTATAACAACATTCACCAACCATGCAAAATTATCTGCTTACAAATGAGCTTGCGGTGGATTGATTGAATTTTGAGTCCCACTTGCGATTGTGTTGACAGGGCCAGACCCAGTGAATTCTCAAGTCTTCCAGGACCCAGGGGCCATTCCCTGCCCTGGAGTTTTAATTCTACAAGATGAGAAAGTTCTGGGACGCTGTTGTAGCGCAGCATCAATACATTCAACTCTCTAACCTGCCCGGGAAAGCAGCAGCAGATGGCTGGAGCGTTTGCACACCTGCTCTCCATGTGGGAGACCCAGATAGAGGTCTGTGCTCCTAGTTTTGGCTCGGTCCAGCCCTGGCCTTTGCAGCTATTTGAGCAGTGCACCCGTGGGTCAACAGACTAGGTAAGAAAGTTCTGGAAAGCTGGTGAAGCACAGCATCAGTATACCCAGGACTCCTAAGCTGCATACTGAAAAAGTCAAGATGGGAAATGTCATATCACATGCTCTTAAGGTTTTTTTTAGGGCCTGGCGCAGTAGCCTAGCAGCTAAAGTCCTCACATTGAACATGCTGGAATCCCATATGGGCGCCGGTTCTAATCCTGGCATCCCCACCTCCCATCCAGCTCCCTGCTTGTGGCCTGGGAAAGCAATTGAAGATGGCCCAATGCCTTGGGACCCTGCACCCGTGTGGGAGATCCGGAAGAGGTTCCTGGTTCTCAGCTTCGGATCGGCATAGCACCGGCCGTTGTGGCCACTTGGGGAATGAATCAGCGGATAAAAGATCTTTCGTCTCTGTCTCTATTCCTCTCTGTATTTCTGACTTTCCAATAAAAAAAAAAAAAAAAAAAAAAAGAGGAGTACAGTGAAGTGCAGCAGGGCACAGAGAGATGTGAAACCACAACTCATGGCCAAAGGGAACATACCAGATGAAAACACAAAGCAATGAAAATCGGAGAACCTGGTGGAGCCTGGAATGTACACTGGGCAACACACGATATGCAGACAGATCCTTACAGATGGTCCCAGGCACCAGCACAACAGACACACACTGGGGGCTTCGCCTTGCTTCTTTAGTGCGTATAGATATAGATATATATATTTATATGTGTATAAAAAGTCGACTGCCTATAAACAAAGAGCACGTCACCACATTTCCAACTAATGTACAATGCGCTCCGAGGCAGGCCCCGCCCCCGCCGTGGGCAGGACCGACAGCTACTTGCCACATGTAGAAGGGAAAATCTCTCAATTTGCTATGGACTCTATTTACAGTGATATGGAAGGCGTGTCTCTGGGGTGGCCTGGCCTTTCTTTACCAGGCAATAGACACTAACCCCTAAGAGACAGAGGCCCACTGCCTGCGGTCCAGCGTCGTCATCATTTCTAGTAAAACCCCAAAATGCTGACACGAGGCTGAAGCGGACAGAACTGGCTACACACATTAATACGCAAGGTTTTAGGGACAACCTGTCTGAGTCAAGGACTCCCTCCTCAGGAAGGCGGGGGCTCCTCAGTTCTGGGACAACCTCAGAGGCGTGGGGTGAAAGCATCGACTTACTCCCAAGCAGGTCTCAGTTCCATCTCTCCACAAGGGACAGACATTTGGGGTTGGTCCTCTCATTGGAATGCTACCTCCTAGGGGTGAGGCTGAGCAGGGAAGGGGGAGGCAGGCTGGGGCTGGTGCTTCAGTGGTTCTGATGTCACCCATCTGAGGTCCCCTGCTCCCAAATCATGTGGGACGTACACGGACTCAGACACTTTCCAAGCCAGGACTCTCAGGGAAGGATGGGCCCATTCAAGGAACGTGCATGAAGAAGTGCTTGGTCCTCGGGAAGGGCTGTAACATGAACTGGGTTGCCCAGGGACATCACTGTCTCCCTTCTCGTCCAGAGCCGGAAGAACCCAAAGTCTCCTGGAGTGGTTGCTCTAGCCGAGACCGAGGTTGAACCTAACGGGCCACATATGCCTGTCTGTCCCCTATCCCCCATGACTCCGCAGGTCCTTCGCAAGTGGAGATCTAAGCCACCGTAATCATGTCCAGAACTTTCTGAAGATAAGAAGCAGGTGAGCTATGTCACAGAGGTGATGTCCATGCAGACAAGTGGCTTTGTCCCCTGCCAGTCCAGCCTCCTGGGGGAGATCTCAACTAGACATTGAGGCAGCAGCCCTTCCCTCTGTGCTGGACAAGGACAAGAAGAACGGACTGAGCAAAAAGGTGGCCTCGCATGCTCAGATAGCGACAAACCATCAGGTCCAATGTCTGTGGATTCAGCACGGAGTCCTCCATCCGAGTGCCCAGCCCCCAACAGCACTTGGTGAAGGTGATCCGAGAACAGAAGATTGTAACAACCACAATGAAGACACATCCAACTTTGAGAAGCAGATGAAAGTGGTGAGCAATTCCAAGGGAGCGGCTAACAGGGGTACCCAGCTCTTAGAGCGACTGGGGAGCTTGAGGGGTAAAAGAAGGTGCCTCCCCTCTCTACTCTGGAACCTTTGGTATCAGGGTGGTGGCTGGCAAAGTGGCCACGTGCCCTAGTTCAGCTGTGGGGCATCATGAGACTCAAGCTCCTTGGCTGGGCATTTGACCTCACTGAGTCATGCCACTCTGCATGGGACATCAGCTGAGGGATTCAGGGGCCTTCCTGTGGGGCAAGCAACCCCTGCCTGGGCCCAGAGCTCAACTCCCAAGGTCTCTGCCCCTTGGAGGTTCCCCCCTCGAACTCCCACCATGAAAATAGGCATGTGCAGAAGGGGCTCAGCACTCTGTAGCAGGCTTTGTGCAGCTCAGCTCCTGGTGCGGACTTGAAGGTTGCAAGCAAACACCTTGGCCCAAACCCCCAAGCAAAGGCCCTTCTGAGCCTGCCTTGGACCCCCTCACTGCCATGTCCCTCTCCCCAGCCCATCTGAGGAAATTAAAAGGTTCCACAAGCCCAGGCCCTCCATGGGGTAGACAAGATTGGAGGCTGAGCTGCAGGCTGAAAGCTCTCTGCTTCCAGATGCCTGCTCTCGGGCTGACAAACCCTGCTGTCACAGGGTCCTATTCCCTGATAAAGCCCCATTCCTGGTCTTTCTCCCTGGGCTGTGGCCCTCCTACAACACCCCTCCCAAGCAGAGATGTGTGGGGACGGTCCTGAAGCCCCCCCCACCCAATCCCTGGGTGGAGGCTGGACGGTCACCCTGCTTACTTCATAATAAGAACCCAGGGCCAGGCCCCTCTACTAGGGTCCAGTGTCCATGGGAGGGAAGGGCTTTGCTTCTGATGCTGGGCCACGGACCCGTCTTGGAGGGCCAGCTCCCAGCCCTTGTTACTGACAGTGGCCTTGTGGGCTTCACCTCCATGTCCACCAGGGCATCCTGCATCCAAAGCCCAAGGGCTCCAGGCCCTCATCATGGGCGCCATCCTTTTTGGGGTGGGGGGCAGAGGTGCTCTGTTCAGGGGAAGCCACAGAGCCCACTGAGGTGAGATGGCCAAGAGGCCACAGTCGATTGGATTGTGGGAGCACTGAAGGTTAGCAGGACCTCTGGGGCTAGCACGGGGTCGCACAAGCCCAGGGGTCATGAACTGGGTCCGTAGCGCAGGTGAGCAATGTGAGCTGTGCCCCTCCAGGGCCTGGGCAATGAGAAGGAAAAGGTCTCCCTTCTAGGCCTCCTGAGGCTCCAGAGGCTCCAGGGGCAGGAGGGAGCAGAGGCCAGGAGGCTCAGGGGTCAGGCAAGGCTGGGTGGGGCTGAGTCTGGGGCAAGTCACCCCAGGGACCCTAGTAGGCCTGGCCAGTTTCCACGGGCAGCAGTCCCAGCATAGCGGAGTGCTCCCCCAGCTTCATGCGGCGCTGTGTGGACAGGCTCACATTTTTGGCCAGGTAGTCAACAGCAGCTGGGGAGAGAGACAGAAACTCAGATATGGAGGTTCTTTTTGAAAATTGTTCCATCTGCCTCCTCCCTCCCTCCTTCCTTCTGTTCAGCCACCCAACCCATCCATCTACCCATCCGTCATCCATCATCCATCCACCTACCAGTCTATCCATTCAGCCATAAATCCATCTACTCACACATACATCCTTCCTTCAATCCAGCCTGCCAGCCACCCACCCACCTCTTCATGAAACTCTTTCTTTCACTCTTGACCAATCATCAGCAAAGCTTTACCTAACACTTATTTGCTCAGCTCTCTCATGGGCCCTGTGGGAAAGTACGAGACGATATTCCCATTGTTGAACAGGGAATTAAAATTGCTCTTCCAAACAGTCCTTGACATTGCCCTGCTATGGAGGCCATCTGGCAAGTCCTGCTGAGGACAGCTAGTAACGAGGCAAGCTCCTTCTGCCTTCTAATGAACTGAGTGCTCCATACAGAAGGAAGAGCAGGCTGACGGACACACAGCGAATTGAGGCCCAGTTCTGGCCACCCAGACAGGGTTGTGTGTGCATATCTGTGTAAGTGGAGTGGGATCAAGATTATCTGTGTAGTCATGATGAACATCACACAAGAGCAGCACCTGCTCAAGCACATGCACATACATGCAGGAGTCCTGTGCCCCCTTCTGAGTAGACAGACAGGGGAAGATCTGTCATGCACCGACACTGCATACAGGTGAGTGCCGCCTGAGCCAGGGACAAGCACCTGTACACGTGTATGTGCATGTGTCTGACACTGGTCCAGGTGCACATGCTTTCTGTCTTGGCTGTCCTGATTGGGCCTGTTGAGGCTGCAGCATCAATCCGTCCTGACCAGAGGCCTTTCCTGGCTCCTGGCCAAGGCCTCCTGACACACAGGGCTATAGACTCCAAAGCCAGGATCTGTCACTGTGGCCAAGCCAACACTCCAGGAGGCAGAGATGGGCAGAAACACCACCATGCCAGGAATCCTGAGGCCAGGTTCCATACCTGCCCTATCACCTGTCCAGAGAAGACCACGCTTTACATGTTGCCCCAACATAGCAGGCTCCTGCCAAGGGCAGATGGGTGGCACCCCTGGGTGGTAAGCACAGCCTAAGGATGGAGTCAAGAAAGGCAAGTGAGCAATGCCGGTTCCTGGCCCACAGAGAGGCCTTGTAGTCTGTATGATCCAGGCCTGCCACTGTTGAGTTTGCAATCTGGAGCACACAGTGTTACCCCTCCAAACCTCAGGGTTCTGGTCTGTAAAATGGGGCTACTCATAGTACTGAGGCTGCAGAGCTCCTTGGAGCTCCACAAGCCTGTGCCTGTGACCACGCTTTGTCTGGCTCATGGATAAAGAGTTTAAAGGCAGGCACAGGGACCCTAGAAGTGGGCTTGGTGGGAAAATTTGACCTCCAGTAGGTGCAAAAAGTATGGCAAATGCAGACTTGCCATGCCAGCTCCTTCCTGCTTGCGTGGTTTTGGGCAAAACCTTTTGCCCTTTAAGTCTGTCTCCTTCATTTCTAAAATGGGAGAACCTAATCAGGCTTCCCCCAGGGCTGCTGTGAGGAGTCTTATTGTGAGAAAATACTTTTTAAGATGGCCGTCACAGGGCCCAGTGCAGTGGCTCAACTGGCTAATCGTCCCCCTTCAAGTGCTGATGTCTCATACGGGGGCCAGTTCATGTCTCAGCTGCTCTACTTTCCATTCAGCTCCCTGCTTGTGGCCTGGGAAAGCACTAGAGCATAGCCCAAGTCCTTAACATCCTGCACCCAAATTGGGGACCCAGAAGAAACTCCTAGCTCCTGGTTTTGGATTGGCTCAGTTCCAGGTATTTTGCAGCCATTTGGGGGAGTGAACCAGAACACAGATAATCTGCCTCTCCTTCTCTATAAATCTGCCTTTCCAATAAAAATAAATAAATCTGTAAATAACAATAACAACAATAATAGAGATGGCCATCACAGAGGTTCAGTTGCCCTGATGCTGCCATGATGTGCCAATGTCCTGGGGTTGCTCTGGAATGTCTGAGCTTTCCAGGCTCCTGGGCAGGGGAGGGGAGGGAAGGGAAGCCCTAGCTAAGGCCCAGGAGCCACCGTCCTCCCTCTGCAGCCACCAGATCTCCAGCTGACACCGCAGAGATAGCTGCAGCTGGCCTTGTCTTGCCTGAGGCCTGTCCTTTATCCTGGAGCGAGGGCATGATGCATTCCCATCTCTGCCACCTACAGACAGACCCACCTGGGCACCAGAGTCCACCTGCCCAGAGGCCTCCCTCTTGGAGCGAGGAACCAGAATGGGAAGAGCAGGTGCTAGCGTTTACAGAGTTCCTAAGTCCTTCTGGCTCATCTTTCCCTTAATATACATGGCAGTCCTTGAGGCCAGAAGCACTGACAGGCCCATTTCCTGGAAGCTGCCCTGTGTCTGACACTCTACTGCTAGCTGCTACCCAGACCTGCAGCCTGCATGGAACAGCACCTGGAGTATGCATGGCACCGAGGCTGCACAAAGGTCTCTGTACCTCAACTCTCAAGGGGGCCCATTTGCTCTCCAGGCAAGGTTGGAGATCCTATCCTCATCACGAGAGGCTGTTGTGTGCCTCCTCCCTAAGTCCTCCATGGGCTGTGCTTGCAGGTGGGGCTGAAAGGCCCGGTTTTGGGGAAAATGTGCATGAGGGATGAGCACTCGCTGAGTGCCAGGCTGAGCCAATCCCATTTGACTCTTCCAACAGCCATGGGCTTCAGGCCTGAGGGTGCTCACTGAGCACAAATTGAAACTGAGGCCCCGAAGAAAGCCAGTCCAGAATCCCGCCCAGCACTGCTGCAAGGAGGGGCTGTATGGATGCTGCTTGCGCCTCGCATCACTCGGTGTGTCCCCTCTCGTGCCTCTCCCAGACACCTGCCATGGCCCAGCACACAGTAGGAGCTTGTCTTCGCCCTGTCCAGGTACCTAAGAAAACACCAGGAAGCCTGTCTTGGCTGGTGACCCTGCCAACGCCAAGGTCACACGATGGTCACAGGGCTTACCTCTCCCCACCTTGGAAAGGACGAGGTGGTTGAGGGTCTGCAAGGGACAAGGCTGTGACATCTCTTATCACAACCACCACCAGTGGCCGTCCCTGTCCCTGTGTCCCTGCATGTCCCCTTCTCTGCTCGCACCCGTGTCCGGGTTCTAAACATCTCAAATTAGATTACGCAGGAGGTGGCAGGAGATATGGTGGTGATGCCAAGCAGTAAACAAACCTCGGCCGTCAGCGCCTCGTCAGTCCGCGGCCCCTGAGGGGGACTCTTCTAGACACAAACTCTTATTAGACTTGGCAGATCTATTAACATTCTCTTCACACTTCTGCGTCCCATCAGTCCCATCATTAGCACAGCCCCGGCCTCTGGGAACACCAGGACCATACTAATCTGCCGGGTGCCCCGTCCCTGGCCCCCCGCCCCTCCCAGGAGCAGGCAGTGACAGATGGTCAGACAATGGCCAGGGCAGGAAAAGAAGGAGTGAAGTAGTTCTAGGGAACCAGAGGGGCCCAGAAAAAAGGGGAGGACCCTTTGGCCAGAGCCTGGCCCATGTATTTGCTCGGTCTGTGGCCCCGTGTGGACCGGGGCTGCAGGTGTGGCTGTGAACTCATTGATTTGTGCTGTTGTGTGTCCTCAGGCACGTGACCGCTCTGTGGGTCCCCTACATCCTCTGCCGTGCAATGGCAGCAGCCACAAACACTGCCAGGCCAAGCTCAGAGTGGGTGTCCAGGAGGCAGGTGTCCTTGCTTCCACACCCATATGTTTTGTGTGTTTGAATCTTACACATCTGTACGTACACACACACACACACACACGGGTGAGGGCTTACCTGCATCCAGCTGCAGGTAAAGCGATGAGCACAGACCCACATGTGGGTGAGTGCAGGTGTCTCAGTAAGGGTCTCACACAGTCTGTTTTGGCTGCAATATCAAGTGAGGGTGGCTCTAAGCCCACCACCCCTGGCTGTGGGGCTTTGGGAAAGCTGCCTAACTCTCCCACACTCTAGTTTTGGCATCTGCCCAGAGTTTTTGAGAATCACAGTGATGAAGGCCATGTCTTTTGGCCAGTGCTCCTGGGGCTAAACTGGAGTCCAGGACAGATATAAGCAGGTGAGAGGGGGAGCCTGCATCTCTTTGGGAAGGGTTAGAGGAAGTAGCCCAAGTGCAGCTCGGAGCTCTCTCTGGAGGAGCTGGGGGGCAGGGGTGGAGCTGGAGGAGAGTGAGAGGAAGAAGAGGGCTGGAGGAAGGTACAGGAGGGGAGGGGAGCTGAGGCCCAGGAACTTGTGCCCTACTCCTCCAGCTAATGGGAACAAACACTCCTTTCTCGCCTCCTGGGCCCCTTCCCTGTTTGATCCCCTCCGCTGCCGGCCTTTGCTGACTTTGGGGTTAATTTTATTTCCGAATTGGGCAGGGCTCCTGGTGTGACTAACGCCTGCCCCAGGACTGCTGCCGCTGGAACCGCTCTCAGTCTTGATCAAGAGCATGTGTGTCCCGCTGCAGTCTGGACACATGGGCGGGGTCAGGGGGTCGCCCGGGGCCCTAGGACACACTCTCATGCGCCCTGCTTTCAGACAAGCATGCAGACCTGTGCTCCCCCCTCCAACCCTCACACCCCTGCTGCTCGGGCTGTACCCCTGAATCACTGCCCACAGTGCACCTGACCATCCACACACACATACACATTGCAGTCACTGCCAGCAATGTGCATGCCTAAACACACATTTACACACATGTATATACACTTGTTATACACAGCTGCACATGCACACCTATGCCAAATACATGCATCCACGCATCCACAAACATACACCTGAAAACATTTTAACATACTCCACTGCCACAAGTGTGCACACATACATTCATATAAAATCCCGTACAGACAACCTAGGTGAGCTATGTTCATGTATCAATAGTCTATATGCATATTTCTACACAGGACTGCCACATCCCCCACACAAATGCTCACCTCTCTGCAAAGATGTTTGCCAACACACGCATGCTAGTTGCTCAGACACACCACATGCACATGGTGTGCGCAGACACAAGTCACCATACATTCATAACAGACACCACTCTGCACACGAGCAAGCATGCCCAGGCACAGGGAGGGTCCACACACACACGCAGCTGGGCAGTGCAGGCCCACACAGCTGGCTCTCATTTAGCCATGGAGGCCAAGGTCATGTGAGGAAGAGATGGAGAGGGGTACAGGAAGCAGAGGTCGGAGAGGTCAGGCCAGGGCTGCGGCTGGAGGAGAGGATCCCCCAGGCTTGGAGGCCTCTTCCCACTCCCCGTGTGCCCTTCAGATTAGTTTGACACCAGCAGGTGAGGCCTCATGTGGAGGTGGGGCAGGAGGGTGCCCTCTGGCTCTTGCTCCCCCATTGCAGGCCTGCCTTGCTGCCCTTCCTCCAGCCTTTGGTCTAAGGGGCTGTGGGCCTGGCCTCCAGGCTGGTGCCAAGCGGACAGCAGCTGGAATGAGCGAGTGAGGCCACTGCAGGGTCTGGGGAGATCGCAGGCTCAGGCAGTTAAGCACAGAGCTCAGTACTCAGAACCACCCAGCAAAGCTGAACTGGCGAACACCACCAACCAAACTCTGAATGTTTGTTTAGGTTGTTCTAATTTGAATTTTAAAGCTGCTCTTCAATTTAGCCATTTCGTGGTTGGGAAACTCAGAATTCTATTTTGGAAAAACTTGGGTGTGTCAATGTTGAAATTTAGAGTCTGAATTCCAATGGGCTGTAAGTGTAAAACACACACTGCTTGTCAAACACATTCATTCATTCATTCCATTCACCCAGCCAGCACAAAGAGCAGTGGGTGAAGTAACTCATTCATGATTTCATATTGAAGTGATCACTTTCTGGATATATGGGATTAAATATGACATGTTAGTAAAAGTAATACCACTTGTTTCTTCTTACATTTTGACATGTGGTCACAGGAAAATGCGAAGTGATGTTTCCACGGGAATCCAAAGGAAAGGAAAGGGACCTGGCTGAGAAAAGGGACCTGGATGCTCAGTTCAGTGTCATCTTGGGCTAAGTCTGTCTCCTATCTGGATTTGAACTCCCCTATCTGCAAAACAGGCGCCCACACCCTAACACCAGACTGCTCTCTCTAGAAGTAAGCAGGAGCCCTTGGAATGAGGGAGGGGAGTGGTACACTCGGGGCCGTAGGCACTCACTCTGGCCGTACTGGCCGTACTGGCAGCCAGCCACGGGGTCCACACTGTAGCCGGTCGTGCTGTAGGTGGGTGGGCCATAGGACTGGGAGGTGGGCAGGCTGTCTCCAGGCTTGATGGAGTCGCCACGCTGGCTGCAGCTGGCCGAGATGGAGGTGGCCGAGTCCAGACCGCTGTGCAGCGGGGAGAGGGAGAAGTCGGCCTGCGGCTGTGGGGGCCACGGCGCCAGGGTTGCTGAGGATGCTCATGACCTGCAGGGGACATAGGGTCAGTGTTGCAAGGACGAGCCTGTGGACAGGGCCAGGCAGCCCTGAAGCAGGACTGGGCCTGCTTCTTCCCTCCAGGTCCCTGCAGTATGGGGAGGCCTCAGTTTATCTGTTCTGTAAATCCTACCCAAGAGGCAGTCACTGGTCTTCAGCATTTCTCCTGCCCAAGTCCTGACCCGTGGGGCACCCCCTCCACTGGTTGCCCTCAGGTGCCAGACCCAATTCACTCCCTTATTCCCCAGGAACTGGCCCAAAGGTGCATCCTGAATGAACGAACAAACAAATGCATTGCCTGCATGCATGACCTGCATAAGTAATGGTACCTTTGCCCTCAGTTTGGGAGCTCTCCTAAGTCAGAGAACTGTGCCTCCTCCACCAGACTGGGGTGTCACCCTCCTCCAACACACATATTAGAGTAGGATTCTGGATCTTCCTGGCTCTACCCCTTTCCTGTACTAGGCTAGCCCTGCTCTCAGCGTCTCCAGATGGGCAGCTTCCTACAAGCACCAACACAAAGCCAAGGTTGTCCACCCACCTCCCACTATGCTATCAGTCCTGATGTCAATGGCCATCAGACGTAGCCACAGCCAACAGGACCATGCAATCGGTAGTGGCGATCT
Source organism: Ochotona princeps (assembly GCF_030435755.1). NCBI lineage: Eukaryota > Metazoa > Chordata > Mammalia > Lagomorpha > Ochotonidae > Ochotona > Ochotona princeps. The sequence continues at coordinate 124,888,541 of NC_080833.1, read as the reverse complement.
GGCTGCCAGGCCAAGGCTCGTCTTGAGCAATTCATCTTGAAAACCAGGCACTGGGACAGGGAGGCATTCACTTCCTCATTTAACAAGCACACACACAGGGTGACCATGTCCTCAGCCTCAGACCCAGAGTCCCAGGGACTTCAGGAAGAAGCAAGCACACTGTCTGCCCTCAGTGGAGGAGCTGAGCAGATCCACATCTGGTAGGCGAGACCCAGGGGGTGCTCTCTGTCCATCCTGTGGGTTCAGAAAAAGCACCTGCAGGTGGCAGCAGCTGGTGAGCTATGCGGGAAGGGTGTGGGGAAGACAGCTGGCCATGGCCATCCAGCAATGATGCTTCCACTGCACAGAGTTCCCTGTCCACGTTCTCCAGAGGCCTGGCCTGGCCGACATGGATTCTCTGGGGACAGCTCCTCCACTTCCTCTCTGTGGATATTCCTAGTATCATGGGGACCTGAGCCCCACATATGCTGTCGAGGTCTTCAAAGTGGCGAGGTGGCAGTTCGGTGAGGGGACAGCCATGCGTGAGGTTCAGATGGCACTGGGCTCTTTCTACCATCTGCATTGGAGGTCCTCAGCCCAGGAGGCTGCTGGGGGCTGGTAGGAGGGGTGGTATGAACAGGAAGGGGAAGGGAGGATCCCAGAGACATCTCAGTGATCTAATATCACCCTGGGGCTTAGGAGACAGGTTCCCAGGCTAGACCTTCCTTCCTATCAAAAGTGATAAATCAACACTCAAGCAACACTTCATCTCCCATAAACTCAGACTCCACCATCCACTCATCAGAGACGTGGGCCCTGAGAGCCTGGGGAGAACACAGGAGTCCCATTTCCTAGCCCTCAGGATCACGGGGCAAGGGACTCGAGCCCTTGCTCCATTTTTCCCACCTGCTCATTGCCAAAACGTCAAACTTACAAGCGAGGAAGGGAGAGGAATAAGGGAGAGGATGCAGGAGTTAGCTCTGAGACAGGCTGCAAGCAGTGCCCAGACCAGCACCCAGTCTGAAAGACAAGGACCATTATGGACCTGACATCCAACCTGACCCCATCCCCCAGGACTTACCCAGGGCTCTTCAGAACCTTCCACGAGGATTTGATGTAGTCTGCCTCGGCCTCCTACCCCAACCTCTGGCCTCCTACCTCCAGCTCCACCTCCCTCCTCTGCACCGCATCTGAGCTGCACCAAGCCACATGCTGCCTCCTGCACTCTCATGCATACTCATTCAACAAACACTGCACGGAGGGTCACTTGCACCAGGCCAAGGACAGGGCCGGACCTTGAGTTCTCTAATGGCAGCGTGGAGCTGGGTTTCAGCCACAGCTGCAGCCTCACGACCTTTGCTGTGTCTGCCACGGACAGTGAGCTCAAGAAAGCTCTGCCACCTTCATGCATATTCATGAAACAGGTGTTTGTGAGCAGGTTTGATGCACCATTGAACTGGTCACAGAGGATACAGCAATGAGCGAGCCCAATTGCACATCCTCCTAGAGCAGGAAGCTCTACAAATAAATGGCCATTTCTGATCCTGAAAAATGCTAGGGAGGAAAAGTAAGGGGATGTGGAATGGGATGTTGGAGGGGGAGTTGGGCAAGGGAGAGGAGACGTTCAGCAGGACTACAAAGAACCAGCCACAAGTTTCCAGGCAGGCCAATCAGCAAGTGCAAAGGCCCTGAGAGGGGAAGCAGAAGGTCAAGGTTCAGACCAAAATCCTGGGTGCTGCAGGCCTCCCACAGTCCTCTGTTCAAGCTCTGGAGACCTTGGTCCTGGCCACCACCGGCCAGTTCCTGAAGAGCTCAGGCCCAGGGAGCACCTCCTAGAATGGGATTTGTTCCATGGGCTTTGTCCTGGAACACCCAATCAGCTCCACATCTGGGTCGGCATGAATGAAGATGTGTGACCTAGGCCATGAGGCATTCAAGTCCCTGGAGGTCTGAGGACACAGCAGCTGGCTTTCTCCCCACCCTCCGGTCTCCAGCCAGAGTGCCACCAGCAACCGGGACAGCCACCACCAGAGACTGAGGCACAGGCTCATCTGGCATCACACAGGTGGGATGAGGTCGCCCAGGTGTCCCAGAGCCCCACCCCACCTCACCCTACCACAGGCTGCCAAAGGCTGGCCCAGCCCCGCAGGCCCCAGGGAGGCGCCCACATCCAGCCCTTCTCGGGTCTCTCTGCCTGCAGATGCAGGAAGCTTTTGGCCACGGGGAGGGGCCCAGTTGAGGTCTGGGGCCCGCAAACTTTTGAACTTGAGGAAGTCCTGGTCTGTTGTGGTCAGCCACCCCCTTCAAGAACGCTCCGGCCTCTCCCCGGGTGGGTCTGCCGTGTTCCCCGTGACCTTGCTCTCACTAATGTATTACTTCTTGCTATGTTACGGTTACTAACTCAAAATCAATACCGACCTCCACATCTGTAAGATTTTATCTGAAGGCAAATCTCAGGCCTGTCCGTCAAGCTGACTGACAGCCATCCCTTCCTCTCCTTTCCTCTACCCACCCCTCACCCAGCCCCCAACCCCTTCCTCCCGCTCTACCCCAAATCAGTCCCAGCCTCAACCAGACTAAATCATTGAGGAGCGTGGGCCCCACCCTCCCTTCCGCCCGCCGCTGGGGAGAGGCTAGCAGGTTTCAGGGGTGGAGCCCCCCTTGCACAGACCCTGCTTGCCTGCGCACTCCCCTACTTTAAAAGAAGGGGATCGAGAAATGTAATTAATTTCCTACGTTCCTGAGCTGGCCCTGAGGGCCTGGGACCAAGGCGGCTGAGCTGCGGGATCTGCACCCTCTGTGATAACCGAGCACAGCTCTGGGAGCACGGCAGCAATTAGAAGGGGCGATCACCATCACCGGGGCTCCGTGGCAGGGGCCAGGCGGGCGGGGGCCACAGCGGGGTGCAGAGTGGGATGGGGCAGCGGGGGTGCAGGGGCTGGAGGCCATGAGGTCAGGATGGCGGGACCTCTCTGGGAACAGAGCCTGAAATAATGAGATCAGGGATGTCAGGATCAGCTGCAGGTCGGGCTCCCATCCCGACACTGCCTAGCGGTGGGGGGAGTGGAGAAGGGTTTACTCTGAGGTTCAAAGAGACACAGCAGAGGACACTGGGCCATGCAGTACAGATGGGGAGTGGGGATGTCTCGTGTTGGCATCTGCGTTCTGCCATTGACCAGCTGGGACCCTGAACAATTACTGGAATCCCTGTGCCTCAGTTTTCTCATTTGAATGATGGGAATGATTCTTGCTGTAGCCACCTATAACCTTACTATAAGGGCTAAATGAGCAGATGCGCATAGAATGTTAACACAGTGTCAGTGCCACATTTGTTCCCGATCAATGCCACGTCTCCCATCCCCTGCCCACCCGATTTAGAGGGATGGAGGAGGGGGAGAGGCGAAGGGGCTCAAGGTCCTGGCCTGGTCCCTGGTGAACAAGCTCTGGGGTCTCCTTGAGTCAGGGACCATCTCTCTCTTCCTCTTTCCCCAGGGGGAGATGGCACCCAATGCTTCTGAACGAAGAACTACCCGGAACATAAGCCCACATTGCTCCCAACTTGCTCCCCTACTCTACAAAGGGAGCCACCAGGAATGCAGATCCTGCTGGTAAGTCTGGGACCTCTCCCAGCCCAAGGGCCAAGAACGTCCCCGCTCCATGCCACGTGGGCACAGAGCAGCCTGAGCCAAGTGCAACACATGCATCATGCCTCCTGCCAGGTGAGCAGGCAATGTTGTCTTGATACCCCCATCGAGGGTCCCTATCACCCTTACATCTGCACCCCAACTAGGCTTGAAACTCACTATGCACACACCTACACACAGAGACAGGCACAAACATGTAAGCACACCTGATACACATGTGAAATTGGGAAGACAACTTGTGGGAACAGTCAGACACTGAGTTAGTGACAACAGACTGAGGGCAGTATAAACCCACAATGCCCTCCTGCCCCAGGCCCCAGCTGGGGGTCCAAGGATGCTCTTGCCTGCAGGTGGCAGGTATAGCTTATCCATTCCCTTGATCTTTGGGAGAGGGGCAGTCTTCAAGCATGGGAGTCAGCCAAGGTGGCCTGGGTCACCACCCAGCCCCTATAGGCCTGGGACCTAGAGTCCATCTGGGTGCCCAGGACCCCACCCTGAATGATTCTTACTGCGTCATTACAAAGAGCTAGGACCCGTCTGCTGTCTGTGTTGGTCCTGGTTCTCGGCACCCACTTGCCAAAGCTGACTTAAGACCCCCAGGGGGGAAAAAGACTCCCCAGAGATTCCAACTGCAGACAATTTTCAGAATCTCTGTTTTCAAATCGTCACTGTTGTCATGCTCACACCATGAGTATGCACACCTGTAAGAGCCATGACAGGCACAGAGACACGTACACGAGCTGGCAGGAGCACACAGCAAAGACAGCACCTGCCGAGCTGCAGAGCACCCCTCCCCATCCCCATGTGCCACCAGGACCCATGCCTCCACATGCAGGCACAGACATGACAGCCTCACAGTGCCATAATTTACCTGCCTGCCTAGTCTACCCTCCTGCAGCCCCAATACACTCTCCACACCCTCCTTTACACACACACACACACACACACACACACACACCAGTCCCACCGCCTATCCCAGCTCCACGCTGAGATTAGTGCAAGTGGAGAAATCTCACAGCCAGGCAGGGGCCACCACCACTCCCTGCCTCTCAATTCTCCACTAAGAGGATCTGGGCCCCCCTCCCCTCTGCCTTCCCCCTGCGGACAGCAGTAATGGGCTTCAGGTGCTGACTGGGAGCTTCCAAACAAGATGGTACCTTATAGGCATTTTAAGGTATATAGCAGGTCCTGTATATAAACTAAAATTGAAATGTCAATGAGCTAATCATAGGTTGTGGTTAGGACTTGCTGTTTTTTTATTTTTATTTATTTATTTTTTTAACATACTGGTTACTCAAAACCATGTCAATTCCATAATATTGCAAATTGCTGTTGATGTTATATTGGGACTCTTAATTGACTGGGATGATATTCTACCAGCTCTAACATTGGACCAGAAATGGTCTCCCCAAGAAACTGTTCAACCCATCTGGACAATAAGTAGCTGGACTCTGTGCTTGTTATATGTTTGCAAGGAAAGAATCTTGATTGAATTTGAACTGTAATACTGCATCAAGGTGGAGGAATCCACCGGGGGGGAGGGGAGGGGGAAGGGTGGGGGGATTCCCAGAGCCTATGAAACTGTCACATAATACACAATAATTAATAAAAAAAAAAAAAGATTTCCTGCAGGGCTCCAGTCCCCAGCCCCTCACCTGCCAGCTCCGCTCACCCCCAACCCTCCCCACAATGCTCCACCCCTACACTGCTTGCACCAGTCAGTCTGGCCAGCAAGCTCCAACTCCCTTCCTTTTTTACCACTCCCGCCAAACCAGCTCCAGCCTGGCTGCTGCTGTCCCCTGAAAGTTGACAGCCCGCGGCCCTAGGCCTCACCACCACTCCAGGAACCAGTCACCCCGGTATTTGAATGAGGGAACTGAGGTTTAGGGGTTCATCCAGAGTCACCCCTGCATCCAGTAGTGGTCTTCATTTACCATGGACAGTTCATTCAGTAACTCACTGTGTGTGTGTGTGTGCATTAACTCTTCACATGTGTAAGGAACATGGTGTATGTATGCATGGGCACGTGGGAGTGCTATATGGGTATCTGTGGAGGGGAGTTCTGCGCATGCCTAGGAAGGGTTAGGCACACCACTGCTGAGCGCTGCCTAGGTGTGGGTGATCTGTGTGTGCATGTGTCAGTCTGCGGATGACTGAATGTGTGTAGGGGACTAAGCACAGCACATGCATGGGGAACACATGTCCCATACATGTTCTCCCAGCTGGCACTCTGCAGGGATGGGTCCAGGCCCTCAGCTCAGGTCCCCAACCACCATCTCCGACCAGCATACGGTTCCCCATCTTCCTCTCAGGAGGAGACTCCAGGGGCAAGCTCTGTGTGGGTGAAGGGGCAAGGATGGACCATGTGTGGGTGTGCACCAGAGGTCTGGGTGTGAGCCTCCTGGTGGGTGGAGGGAAAGACCTGGCTAAGCTGAGTGCAGATACATCCCATCCCTGCACTTGCAGCTGGTCCAGGAGAACGGCGCAGCCCAGCCTCTGGCTCATACAGACTGGGCCTGATGCTGCGCCACTGCCTGCCAAGACAAACTTGTGTGCGCGAGCACACACACACACACACACCACCCCAGGAACTGCCTGGGGGCAAATCCTCACTTTATACCCCATGCCTGACAACTAGCAGGTGCCTGACAAACATTCTAAGTGAGCAGATTCATGAACGTGTGAAAAAAAATGAATGAATGAGTGAGCAAATACATAGATGAGTGAATCTATCTGAATAGCGGGCACACAGGGCCTTGCCTGCTCATAACCCCTCCCCAATTCTGCAACCCAATGGACTTCAAGGAGCTCCCCACCCCTGGGGCCTCCGTGCCTTTAGGTTAAAGGCTGTCTGCAGGTGGGGAAGGCGGGTGGACAGAATGCTTCCAATGTCTGGTCTCCAAGACATCAATCTTTGAATATCCAGAAACATCTAGAAACATCTGAGCTCCCCCACCCCCCGGAGGAGATTCTGAGGTTGGCTCCAGCCTTAAGACGACCATGCCAGGATGGATCCAAGGATTCCAGGCCCCTGACGGGTGCCGGAGCTGGTGGGATGCAGGGGGGATTCAGAGCCCATCTCTGATGGTGCGATAAACGCCGGCCAGGGATTAGAGCGACTAGAGCAGTGGCGGGGCTGGGGAAGGCAGGGGCCGATCGCCGGGAAAGATATGACTATTTAAAGATAATGATTGCATAAATTTAATTAGCACACTTTCACGCGGCAAATGGCCGTTTTGTAATTAATGTATCTTGCCTTACTAAGCATGAAAGAACCCGTCTCCCCCGCCTTCCCTCCTCCCCCTCCTATGCAGTCCTAATGAAAGACAGAGAGCAAGTGACAAAAACAGTTTGTCATTGGCTCCAGGTGTCAGGGGCCTAATTGGCTGAGCCTTGGGAAGGAAGGGAGGGGGACTTCCTGACTCTGGCCCCAGCCCAGGTTGGAAGGAAGGAGGACTGGGAGGCCAGGGCTCACAGCCCCACTACCCGGGGTGGGGGTGGGGGGGTCTCTGCTGGTAATGGTCGGAAATGAGGATGCAGATTACCCATGGCAGGTGCTGAGTGCTGGCAGCGAGGCCTCGTTAGTACCTGGGCACATAAGCCGGCACTGATCACAATGCGTTAGGGCCTCCTGGCCGTGATGCCCAGACGCTGCCTGCCCACTCTGTACAATCAGCCAGTGTCATGAACAAATGCCTGCCCGGGCCTCAGTTTCTGTAGGCATGAAATGGCCCCTGGCACCTGGGATGCTTGCATGGAGTGAGAATCACAGCCTGCTGTGTGCAGGCAGCACCAACACCATGTCTGAAGGACACGGTTCAAGGACACACGTGCCCATATTTCTGAAACTGGAATGCTCTGGGCCTCCGTACCTGGTCCTGACTGGGTGACAGGAAGCTGGGCAAAAACTTCAACCCACACCTTCTGACAAAAACTCAAGAAAGTACCAGCACCAAACTGGCTTGGAGTCAAAGAATATGGTTATGATGAAAAATGTTCCATTGCACAGCTTGGGAAGCTGAGGCTTTAGGAAGCTGCAGAATGTGCTCTATCTGCAGCAGCACTAAGTGATGGGGCTGGGACTCAGAGGCGTCCATTCAAACCTGTCTCCCAGAGTGTGGGGCTGGCTCAGGTGCTGCCCACCCTGTACAGGAGGCCTAAGCAGCTTAACTGGCTCCACCCAAGCACCTCAGCGACCAGGTGCCATGCTGTGCCTCCTGGAGAGGAGACTAGGGAATGGAGCGGACAGGCTTTGAACTGTACTCCCACTCCTTGAGCCACAGCCATGCTGGGATCACCCCTAGGGTTGGCACTGTGGATCCCAACTTTCTGACAATGGTCCTCCACCATCAGCATCAGTTGCCTCACTGCCCTCTGCCAGCCTCAACCACAGGACCCTGCGCCCCTGCCCAGTCTGCTCCATGGCAGGCAGAGCAGACAGGCCTTGAGCCAGCCTGGGCTGGACTAGCAGGGCCCAGCCAGCCTGCTCCCAGACCAAATTCAATTTCGCACTTTAATGACTTTGCAGAAGAGCCCAGGAGCTTGCTGATGCCACTCCTTACCAGCTGGGTGCTTCCCCGGCCGGGCCGCCAAGCGCGCAGCAGCCTGATCCAGGAGAGCCCTGGGTCCTGTCGAGAGTGGCTGGGGTGCTGAGCGAGTGAAAAATGTCAGAGCAAATTGCTCTTGACAGTGTTAATATCTGCACCTCATAGCAATAATTACATGTAAATAAATAGCAAAATCACACTCAGCTGGAGGCAGCTTGGGGTGGAAAGGCGCGGCTAAGGACCAGCTGGGGACCCGGGCAGCTCTGTTCCATTTTTCTCTCTCCTGCTCGGGGTCTCTACTCCACTGCTCCCCTCCCCTCCAGGTTCCCACTGTAGCACAGGGCAGGGACCTCAAGATCCTTAGTGCTCCTAGTTTAAACAGAAGGGAAAGGAAACTATGTGGTTCCTCCCCCGTTATGCCAATCTGGACCAAGCATCCTCCCAGCCCTCCCCTCCCCTCCTTCCTGTGCACCTTGCTCCACCTTGGGTTCTGCAGAGCAAAGCTTCTGAAAGCCATGTGTCTACCCTCATCTCTCCCCGGGCACCCTGTGGCTCCTTCCAGCCTTGCTTTCCAAACAGCAACTCTCCTTGAGACCCAAGTCTTCAGCCTGCTGTTTCCATCGCTGCTTCACCTTCTCATCTCACAGACTCAGGATGCCCTGGTTATCTCAGCTTTCCTCTGAATTCTTAGCAACCAGTTTGGGGCCTGCAAAGTTGCAGATTAAACAAGGCACAAATTCATCCTATTATGATTGGCCAGCAGAGATGGCTCCACCATGGCAAGGAATGCAAGATCTATACGCACCTCGAAGGAAATGCAGGAGCCAGTGTTCATCCCACCTCTAGGCTCAACCATTACCAGGGGGGCTTTGAAGAAAAGTTTTGAGAAGCATTAAGGTGCACCTGCCGGCCATGCCTTAGAGAGCATCCCATCGAAGGTGACAGATGGAGATGTCGTTTCTCACCTCTCACTGCCTTGTATGGGGGTCTATGAAATCACTTGGTTATGTTCAACCAGACCATGAATTCCCCAAAGTGAAAAGGCGCCCACTGGGGTGGGGGATAGGGGGAGAAAGGCAACAAAAAGGAAGGAAAAGAGGGAAGGGATAAAGCAGAGGCAGCATGGTGAGGGAGGTGATACCATGAAAAGGACCTGTGTACTGCAGCCAGGCTTGACTCAGGGCCCCAGTCCCATCCTGGAGGACCCAAGGGCTCAGCCCCAGGGGTTGGGGAGGCTGCTGCCCATGAGCTGCCCTGAGGGTGGGTTCCTCCAGCTCGTTGAAATCCTGTGAAGCCCCTCAGCAGCCGCCCCGCCTGCCTGGCCCGCATGGGGCAGAGAACACGGGTGCCATTCTTTGCGAAACAAATATCTTCTCTGGAGCAGCCCCCGCGTTCCACACCTTCTTGTTTAGCTCACCGACTAATCCACTTATCGAGGATAAAGCGCCTGTGAATTCCCCACTTGATAAAGGCAGCGACAAAATTAACAAAACCGTGCCCACGGCGCCAACGCACCAAACAAACAAGAGGCTGAGGACGCCACATGGAGATGCTGTCGTGTTTCCGTCCTCCCGTGCCCAGGAAAGATGCGGGTGGAGACAGCGGCTTTCTGCTGGGGCTGGCGCCGGCAACAGCAAAGAACGCAGTGCTGACAGTTTACCTGTCCCTGTCCCATACACACAGCTCCAGCCTCACTGGAGGGTCCTAGAGCCGGCCACGCTTCCAGATGCAAGCTGTCTGCAGTCCCCTACCCGTGTTTCTTCAAGGCCAGCTCCATGCCCGTTGCTGTTCCAAGCCATGCAGCCCATGAACACATGGCAAGTGGGTACTGCTGTCCGCTGCATCTCATAGAAGAACACCCAGAGAGCATTTAATACTCTCCAATTCCATGTGGCAGATCTAACTCCAACCATGGTCTCAGGCGTCCAGCCAGGCCCCTCAGCTTGATTGTGCTCTGGTCTCACTGCAGAACCCAAGTTCAAACCCAAGGCATGTCTTCAGCAATGCCCTCATCACAGCTCTAGGGGCTCCCAGGACACCCCCGAAGCCTCCCTGCTCTGCCCCAGAACACCCAAGACTGGGCTGTCACCATCACAGGGTCACCACCATGATAGGGCCGGAAGGCAGGAGCTGCCAGGATGCTCAGTCTCAGCCTCCAACCCTGCTTTGAAACAGCTCTGTTCTCAGCTTCCAGTGGCCAGAGGAGGGGGTCTACAGGGGGAGAAGACAGGCCAGGAGGGGATCCTGCACCCACCCCTGTGCTGCCCTGCCACCACCCACTCACACGGCAGCCCTGGCTCCGGGAGGAAGGGTGGGTCCCGGGAGTGGGAGGGCAGGGAACTGGGGACATTAGTCACAGGGGTACACCTGTCAGGGTGGCATCCGGGACTAAACGGAAACACTTGGCTAAAGGACAGGACTTCTCACCCCAGGCTCTGGGACCAACCACCAACACACTGGGGGGCAGGGCAGCTGAGGTTCAACCCCTGCGCCTGGGGAAAGGGCCCTACCAGAGACACAAGGACTCTGGGGAGAAGAGGCCGAAGGGGATGTGGAGAGAAGGGGCCCTGCCAGATGACTGGGACCTCGCACCTGGGACCCCCACAGAGCTGGAATCTTTCAATCTGGGTCCTCTGGCTGCAGAGACAGGGCTGGCCTCTCTGTGTGGGGCCTCACATTCCCTCGCCGCACCTGCCCAGCAGCTCAGGGGTCTCCCTCTCCAGCCTACACTCCTGGGAGCCTCTGCCCACCCTCCTCGCCGACTGTATCTCTCCTTGTTATCACCCTGTTCCTTTTTCTGTCCTTGGTCCCTTCTGGTTTCCTGTTCCCTGATTTCTCTGTTCTTTAGCCCAGGGCAGGGCTGAGCCTCGATGTCAGGGCACTGGACCCCTATCTCACCCATCTGCTCATCAGCATTGGAAACAGCCTGGCTGGGGAGCCCCTGGCCGGGTTCCCTGGCTCCCCTGCCTCCTGGTCTCTGGGACCCCTTCCTGTCTCCATCTCCTGCTGTCTAATCCCCCCCCGCCCCGAGTCACAGCAACGAACTCATGGGGACATGTGGGAGGGGGCAGTTAGACAGGGCGTGAGAGCTGCACCTCAGTTGGTGCTTTCAAAATGGCACACACACACACACACACACCCAGGGAGATCTCCGGAAAGCATAGAGCTGACCCGCAACGCCAGGGTCTAGCCTGAAAGGGGGCAAGGGCCCGAGATCCTGGCTGCTACCCCTGGCTGCTCACCCTGAGTGCTATTTCTCTGAGCCTGCAGAAGGTCTCCAAGTGGGGGTGAAACAGTGAGTAGGAGCAACGATGCTGCCTTCACCAGCTGCAGGGTTCCCAGATGATGGCTGTGGACACAGGCCTGCTATCTGGGGTCAGAGAAGAGGATGTCCCCTTTCCACCCACCAAGAGAAAAAGCTGCTTCACCCCAGAGTCCAAGAGAGGGTCTGGACTCAGGGTCAGCACACCAGGGACTCAGGAAGGGATGCCAGGGACAGGGGGTGGGGGAGCATGATCTCCAACCAAGATGGAGAGGGAGCTCCTGAGGGAATGGGAGTGCTCAGGCGTTTCTGCTCCAGGCTACATGTCTCAATTTCAGCCTGGACACGTCCTCTTTGTGACATGGGTCACAAAGAATCAGGGTCCTCATGGGACTGTCATCTTCTGCTGCCGCAGGTCAGACAGCCAGGGTCTGGTGAGAGGTTCGCATTTATCAGGCTTAGGGCCAGCTCCACCCGGCAGTCCCCAGGGCGCCACGCTTCAAGTCCGCACACTCTCTGCTGGCCCCACAGTGGCATTCAGTGGCACAGGGGGACAGGAACAAGAGCAGAGCCAGGAGCGACTCCCCCCTGGGGTCACATACACTCCTCCCCAGTCCCTCTCCATCCGTGCTGGCTGCCTGACTCATGCTGTTTGAACCTACTCCCGGGGCTCCATGCACACACAGCAGGGGCTGAGGCCAGAAAATGGTGTCCATCCGCTCTTTATGCAGCCAGGCCATTGCCACAGCCATCCCTCCCTCAGCAAGGTCTTGCTGCCCACCCCCTCCATCTTCAGAGCTGCGGAAGCGTGGGACACGAAGCAGGCATCATTTCTGCAGGAATATCTGGCTTCGCAACTGCTGGGGAGGTCCCTGGTCACCAAAAACAGATCTTGCCCAGTTTAGAGCTTGCTTTCTAAAGAACAGGTCTGGTGCCAGTGGGGTACACCAGGATCCCAGGGCATCAAAAAGCTGAGGCGGGAAAGGGGGCAGTCCAGATGGCCTCCAGCTTTCCCCTGGGGTGGACGGGGGGCGGGGGTGACCAGCTCAGAACTGGCTAACACAGTGCTTCTACCACACCAGGCTTTGAAGCACACACACCCCTCATCAGGGTGCAGCCTGGGAACTGAGGCCAATAGGCATTCTGGATAATTCTGACGCAAGGTTTGGGAAGTGCGAGCTCTGACTGTCCTGCCCTGTGAAGAATGCACGCTCCTGGAACCTGGATGGGGCGACCAGCAGTGTGCTTCCAGCAGCCTCCGGCCTGGTGCCACCACCAGAGGCATTCCCTGACTGTCAGGGTTATCCCTTTTGTGCCAGTTGTGGCTGTGGACAGCCCTGCCTCATCATGGGCTGCACTGTGCCCATGCTAGTCTCCCCAACACACCCACTGACTCTCTCTGTCCCCAACAGCACACCCAGAGCTCAGAGGTTGAGTTGAACTTCCTTTTGGGATCACTTTGCATACACAGGTCTGCCAGCCACCCAGTGTCACACTAAACCCCAGCTTATCAAGGATGGAGGGGTCAGGGGGAAAGCCGCCAGGGACCCCACCCAACCATGGTGACCAGGGACTGGGGGCCACACACCCTTCCAGGAGATAGCCTCTCCTCTGCATAAATCGCCCAACTCAGGGTACATAGCCATGGTCAAACATACTGCAAGGTTCTTGAGACCAAGGGCCAGGTAGAGAACACCTGGTGCCCTCAGTGTACCTGCCCAGGGAACGGAATGAATGCTGGGAGGTACCAAGACATGCCCACAGTGGCGAGATAGCCCTTCTAGGCGCCAGGCTAGATCCACAGGCACCTGGCCCTTGCCTTGTGTACAGGGAGAACCAGATCTGAGAAGTTGAGACCTGACAGCCCCCGGGGGGTGGGGGCGAAGCGGGAGAGAGGGGGAGAACAGGGGATGTGGCTGCCTAGGCTTGAGGGTCTTGGAAGAAGGAACCAGAAGCTGAGAGGGCAGGGTGGGGTGAGAAGGTTCAGGGCCCGAGGGGTATATGGAAAGCACGGGGAGTGGATATGAGCCCCTGCGCTAGCAAGGCAGCCACGGAGCTCATGCAAACCCGGCTGTGGCCCAGCCTGGCGCGGGGACGCCAAGCCTGGGCCGCGGGGAATCAAGCGGCCACCAAGCCAAGGGCATCCTTATCTCGGGGACACAGTTGTTGGGAATCACTTTAACTGAGTGGTTTTGTCTCCCTGCATTTTCCACTGTCAGGAGGCCTCGGGCCATGGATCAAAGGCGCGGCAGTGGCAGCAGCAGCGGAGCGCGTGGAGGGGGACCACGAAGCCTCCCCCACACTCCCTGCCAGGCCCCAGCCCTGGCCCCAGCCCGGTGCCCGCAGCAGCCTAGCAACACACACAGGGCCAAGTGGGAGAGCTGGGCGCCTAGGAGGGAAAAGGGGAAAGGAGAAGGAGGAGGAGGAAACAGAAGGGCTTGCAGAGAGCAGGCAGGAAGTGAGGATAAGACTGAGAGTAGGGAACTGGGGTGGGGGGTTGTATAGGAGTGAAGGTGTAGGAGAAGGTGGGTCCAGGGGAAGAGCGAGAGGAAGAGAAACAAGAAGGAAGGGGCAGGGTACAAAACAGACCCATCAGTGAGCCCCAGGGAAAGTTTTGGCAAGAATGAAATGGACGCTGGCACTAAGGCCTGTCCCCAGGAAAGGTCCCCAACCATGCCCCGAGGGAGACCAGCCCAGATCTCCCAGGGGACTCATCTCAGCAGCTGCTAATGGCCTGGGCAGAGCCCCCCCCCCCCCGGGGGTGACTCACACACCTGTGCCTGCTGACAGAGGAGTAGGGGCACATCTGGGAGAGGACCCTGAGGGAGAAGCACCACCACGGGGATTCAGGTGGAGCAGGACTAGAACCTGGAGAGGGAAACAGGAAGGGGCGCTACAGATGCTCAAGGTTGCAGGCCAGACACCAGGCTGAGGGGAATGGGGCTGGAGGACGCTGCCTCAGGAGGCCCCGGCCCTGGTCCTGCACCACCTCACCATGGCCTTGGGCCCATCCCAGTCCCTGCCTGAGCCTCATGGCATCGCTGTCTGCAAGGAGCTGCCTCCCTTGGTGCCTGGGCTGCTCCACGTGCTTGTATGTGTATGCACACACTCTGCATCCAAACAAACACACCCACTGCCCGGTCCAGCTCTGTGTGCTAGCAGCTGCCATCAGCTTGGCTTTATGCGGCGGGGTGGGGCATTGGAAGGTGCCTGAGGCAGGGGAACTCTTGTTTGGAGTCACACAGGCAGGGAGGGACCGTGTTAGAAACCACTCCCACCACCACCCACTCCATGACCTTGCACTCCAGCTTCTTACAAGTCATGCATATGGTCAAACTTAAAGGTCAAGTTCCTGGCCCTTAGAAATTTCTCCAGCACTGGGAAGTGGAGCTCACACCAGCTGACAGTATGGTCTCCTGAGCCAGACAAGCCGGGCTCAAGTCTAGGCCCTACAGCCTGTCAGCCACTGACCCGGGATGGATTATGTAAACTAGCCAGTGCCTCTGCCCTCGCCCCTCATGGAGAGACGGAAATAATTCCTCCCCAGCGAATGTTTGGAGAATGAGGGAACTAATCCAGGCAGCGTCCTGGGCTCAAGGAGACTGAACCTCGTTATTATTATCATTACTTAGTGGTATTTGACAGGTACTTTTGATAGAAAACATGACCAAATATACAGGGGAAAGCTTAGCTAACTCACCATGAGGGGGGAGGGAGAGGGGTCGAGGAAATGGACCCAAGTAGGACTGGGTTCAAGACAATGGCCAGTGGGGAGGAAGTACCCCAGGCCAAGGGAGTAGCAGGTGCAGAGGGCTGCTGGAGACAGAGCCTGCAACTCATCCATGATGTTCCTACTTGGGGTCTTGCCTGGCCTCCTACGTCCACTTTCTTGGCCATCCCAGCAGCCTCCCCTCCCCCTGCCCAATCAGGGACCCCAGGGATGGGCCCGTGTAGCTCCGAGTCTGCCCACAGTATTAATTGCTAATCTCCCCCATTTGCTTTCCCTCTATCTGCAGGGCCTGTTTCGTTTGGAGCCCTCGTGCTAATCAGAAAGAACAAATCTGAGATTTGAATTCTTTCCCAGGGAGGCAGGCAGCTTTGCCACCATTAAGCCCCAGGCCTGCCAGGGAGGGGCCCCCAGGAGGCAGGGGATGGGGTGCAGCAGGACAAGAGCCTGAGAGGCCTGGGCCCTGCCCACGCAGCCGAGAGGCTGGGGCTCCTGTGTTGGCACAGGCCCCACAGACTGTGAGCAACTGGGACCAGTGGCGCTCTGCTCCCAGGCCATCTCTGTACTGCACAGATGGGAGACTGAACCCCCACACAGGCAGGCAGCTACTGAGATGGCACAGAGCAGGGACAGGCAGCGCCCCAGGGAGCTCAGGTCTCCTGGTTTCCCACTCCAGGGACTAGCCCTGACCTCCAGGTTCAGAAACACAGTGAAACCCAGCAAGGTTTCAATGACCCAGCTTTTGTTCGGGGCTCGGAGAAGCAGGGGGTGGGGAATGGGCACAGGGTTAAGCTCCTGCTGTATGCCAGGCCTCGTCCTGGGCATTCCTCAGCCTCATCTATTTCTCACAGCACTGCGTGCAAGGTCAATACAACAGGTCCCCACTGATGATGAAGAAACAGGTCCACAAGCTTGCGTCGCTTGCTTGTGATCACACAGCTGTAAGTGACTGAGGAGAATTAGAGCCCTGGACCACAAGATTGTCCTGCTGTGATGCCTCTCTACCAGCGACTGCTGTGGCATCCATAGCATCCCTGGCTTCTGACTCCCCTTCAGGACCCCTCCTCCAGGAAGTCCTCCCTGGCCACACCTCCGCTCCTCCACATACCCTCTGCACTTCCTTCAACTCTTCATAGTAGTTTCTACAACAGATCTTTTGGTGAGGCGATGTCTGTTTTGCCAAAATACACTTTGCAAGAGCTCAAACAATCATGCATGTTTTCCAGCTGCCCTGTGTGCTGTGTTCCTAAGAGAATTTAAAGGGGCTCCCACATGCTGACAGTCAAGTGCAAACTGAACAACCCATAGATGGCGTGAATCCTCTCGGGACAAAACACAGCTGGGATTCAACAGAGCTGCCAGGTACCCTGGAGCTTATTGACAGCTGCTGCTGGCCTACTATGTGCCAGATCCTGAGTTACATGTCACCAGGATCAGTCATCACACGCCGAGAGTGGTTAAGACTTGGAAACCTCCAGACTTGTCCCATGCCATGCCAAGCAGGCTCTTCTCCCTGCCTGTATAACTGGGCCTTCACTCTGCCCAGGCAAAGGGACAGATCAGAGATGAGTTCCTGCGACACCTTACCCAGGTGTGCGGTGAATGGATGCAGAGGTCCTGGTGGTCCAGAGGCAGACACTAACAAGACCCCCATCTCCTGCTCAGGCACTGGGAGGGGGTCTCAGACCTCCACTCCCCCCCCCCCGGCCCTATAAGGAAGTAGGAAAGGCCAGCCTTGCCCTCCTCTTTCTCCTGCAGTGACCAAAGGCACCCAATATCACCCCCACATCCCGATGTGGGCAGGGCCTGGAAAGTTCCCGCTCCCAGCCCAGCCATGCTGCCCAGGAAGAGCTGTTTCTCTCTGCACTGCCCCCAGGAAATGGGGGTGAGGAAGCCAGATACATAAACAGGGCTCGGCTTTCACAGGGGCTGGGCCTCTCCCGCAGGCTGCAGCTGGAGCCTTGAGGGACACCGGCATTTGGTTCTGCTTGCTGGGGACCACCGGGGGAAATAGCTCAGCCTTTCCCACCGAGGGAGGTGAAGCGTGGACAAAGGCGGTGCGGCCCAGGACAGGGCAGCATCTTGGCAGGCCCTGTCCTGGGCGGGCTCGAGGATGCCCAGGGCCCAGGATGAAAGCCACCTCCCGGAGTCACCACTGCCAAGGGCAGCTCAGCTGTGGTCTGGGGCTGCCTGGCCAGGAGCAAAAGGACAGGGATTTGGAGACCAGAGTGAACCAGGCAGGCGCATCCTCTGATGTGCACCATGTTCAGGGCTGGAGTGGGGGAGGAAGGCGGGCTCTGCAGCTGGACTCTTCCAGGGCAGAGTGAAAGTGGGTGGGGAAGGCAGACACAGAGAACAGCCGCCTAGCCGTGGCTCCAAGGAAACTCAGTCACGCAGACCTGGCCTCTTCCACCAATGTGCCCTGACCTCACCCCACCCTCACCCCACCAGCCATGGTGAGAATGGATAGCGTGGGTGTATGGGGCGTGCACTTAGTGAGCTTCCTCCTGACCCTGGGAAAAAGTCACCCAGAGCCATGGCCTTCAAGCCTGAGTCATGTCCACCTCGTCCAGCCCAAGGGTGGGGACAGTGAGGAGATCCTCCTCCTACGCTTCCACCTGCACCAAGACATCTCCTCTTCCTCGACCTGCGGGCAGCAGAGGCCTGCATGGCCCCAGGACAGGAGACCAACTGGGACATTTCCCAGCAGCGCAAAGAGGGCCACAGAGAGGAGAAGAGAAGTGAGTCAGAGTTAGGGGCCAGGGCCAAGATGGAGGAGGGCATAGAAAGAATGTACATTCATTATGCACCAGCTGCATCCCAAGCACTTGACTCAGACATTCCCTAGGTACTCGTAGCTCCTCCTGAGAAGGAGGGAGTACCACCCTCATTTTCAGACAAGGGAAAGGAAGCCCAGAGAGGCTAAGCAAGTGTCCAGGGTCACACAGCAAAGCAGTCAACATGGCCGAACCAGAATCCGGACTTCATGCTGCTGGCTGGTAAGTGTCTCACAGGTTCTCTTGCTCCAGGCTCACTTCCAGAGCAAAGCCTGAGAGTCAGGCCTCTGGATGAAGGAAGGGCTTAAAGGAGACCCCAAGAAGGCAGCAGGAAGCAAGCAGACAGCCAAGGAAAGTCACCCAGGGAGGGAGGAACAAGTAAGACCGGGCACGGCGCAGGGGAGCGTGGGTCAGGGTGAAAGCCCTGTGTTCCTACAACCTGCTAAGCCGGAGAAATGAATTCTGATCCTTCCACAACCCAGTCTTGGAGGATGTGTGCACAAGGGGTCTCCTTTCAGGGGGCAGGAAATCCCCTGCGCCTCCTCCCGACACCCCGGTAATGCCAGGATGTCCCCAATCTGCTTTGAGGAATGCAGAGATTAAGAATAATAAAAAAATTGCAATAAAATATGTGTGAAGGCGGGGTAATTGTGGACAAACGCAGCATTCAAATTCATTTTTCAGCTCTTTTACACACCATTTCAATCTTATTTTCTGCTTGTTAATGAGATCTTGTTGCCTGGGCTAGGCAAAAACCCTCCAATATCACAACGTAATTGCACATAATTTTCTCTCCTACCAATGATTTGCATCAGTTTTTTAAAAATTCTGGGCTATTTAACACCCCACGATCCCCCTCCCCATCTTCCTGCCTACAAATCTCTCACTCCCTCCTCCTTCCTCGTCCCTGGTCCAGCAATACTCATTTTAAATGCTTATTACGGAAGCAGTGTCATCCCTTAATGGGGCGGGAACAAAGGAGAAGAGAGGAGAGGAGGAGGCACATAGGGACTCCGTGGTGCCCAGCATGTGAGGGCATCACTTAGGGCCCCTCTTACCCTGCCGCGGGTTCAGAGACCGTGTGGCTCCCAGCTGGTGGCGTCCCATCCCTGCCACTCATGAACTCTGTGGCCTTCAGCAAGTCCCACAGCCTCACTGGGCTTCCCCAGGTGCAGAACTATTGTGGGCCTGAATGCCTGCTACAAGCAGGTGCTGATGTAAGATCCTGCACCCATGGGTGTGCTGAAACTGCCCCTGGAAACTCTCCAAGACAGGACAGTATCTCTGCCATCAGACACATCTGACACATCCTGGACTCATCTGCCATCGCCCCACCCCACTCAGAGAGTGTCCTGCTTGCCATTCCTGGACAGGGATTGGTATGCAGTGGTCAGTCTGCTGGGACCGTGATACTCAAAATATCCATGTCACATAGGGCATCCTTTGTCCTCAGCTGCCCTGAGTTGCCTTGCAGGAATCATTTGCCAAGCAAGCAGTAAGCCTCAACCAAAAGCAGAGGCGAGCGTACGGGGCAGGGGTCCGGAACAGGCCAGGTGCCAACACGGGCAAGCCGCCTTGCCTTGCTCTCTGCAGGGGAAACCAGTGCATGGACAGGGCTTCTCCACGGATGCAGCACTGGGTCCCTGGTCTCAGAAGGCTGCAGTGTGGGGGCTGTGAGGATTACGGGGGGAACGACCGAGCTCTACCCTGTGACTCAATCATGTCCCTGGTCTCTCCCCGAAAGTGATGGAATGGGCTCCTCCCTCCACTGAGGTGAAAGGTCAGATCTGTGGCAGGACTGGGCCTCATTTGTGACCCTGTATGCAGATAGATGACCAACTACAAAATGCTCAGAACCAGGTCTGGACACCACAGGACTCCCCCTTGTTGACGTCGGCGTTCAGCACACTGGGTAGACTGCTTTGTGACCGTGTTGATTGTCTATCCTGTGAGTGCCACTAGCAAGGGAGGTTTTGTCTGATGCCCATGGACTTCATGCCAAGCACCTGGGACACAGCCTGGCACAAGGTACTCAGGGCACAGGCTCAGAGCTAAGGGACTACATGCTTTTCCGACAAGTCTTGTTGGGCAGTCTCTCCATGGACCCCAGAGGCTGAGCGGTCTCTATTCCCCACGCTGGTTTGAGACAAGGACCTGAGGCCACCCTTGGGAGGGGCATGCTTCCCCAGGTGCATCTGTAAGCCGCTGTTGGGTCTTGCCAGGTGCTCTGAGAGCCCCAGCTTCATACCCCCAGCTGCAGCCCCTCTTGGCTTTTACAAGAACAAAATCTCCCTCAGGTTTCAAGGTCCAAGCTCTCCTGTGAGAGTGTGGGCCACTTGGAATCCTGGGAAAGGGACGTACCCCAAGTGCAAAGGCCATCCTCTTCCTGTCAGTCATTCGCAGAGGCTCAGGGAGACCCTGCTGTCGGGAAGAGAGGATGTGGAGAGGCAAGGCAGTTGCTCACCTCCAGCTTCCCTTGCCCCAGTCACACCTGTGGTGGCAAACCTTCAGGGTCCCCAGTTCATCATGTGCTGCCAGCCCCTGGTCCCCGATGGGGAAGGGGGAAGTATCTGGGGTTAGGGAGATGCTGGGCATGGCAATGCATGAAAGTCAGTCCCAAGGATTCCCAGACACAGCAAACCAAACACAACACCCCACTCCAAAGCCTTCAAACCCCAAGATCAGGGTGCCTTCTCCCACCTCAATCCACCTGCTCACACCCATGCGTGTTTTTCCCTCCTCTTCCCCCTTTAATCCCATTCCTAAACCCCATTCAGGAAGCCTGAGACCTCTAATCTAATATTTCCTCTGCCCAGGGATTAAAAATCTTGTTTTGGGGAATAAACTGCAGACCACAAGGGGACAGGCTGGGAGCAAGGCATCCGCATCCTGGATAGCTCGCTCCGGCCTGGCCAGTGTGGACCAGCGCCTGGTCCATTGAGGGAGACAGCTGCCCAAAGGGACTCGGCTCTGTGAGGCTGTCACTAGCACTTGCTCCATACCACAAAGCCAGGCCCGGACCGTGTCCCCTCAAAAGTCAGCTTGTCTGATTCTTGGACACATGAGACGGAAGCCATAACCTTAAACCCAAAGCAACCCAGTCAGTCGGTGCCCTTGAGAAAACGTTCTGGCCTGTGGGACCCTAGTAAGAGTGGGGGTGACCTGGCAAGGCCAGCCAGTGGCATGAGGCTGTCACAGGGATCCCAGGGGGCATTGCCATCAGGTGCCCCCTCCTTGCCCAAGCTAAGGGCTTCTAAGGCTCTCCCTCTGGTGTGGGGGGGCTGAGTCACATTCCAATGAGTCACCTTCCAGGGACAAGGGACCGAAGCACAGAGTGGAAGGAATGTGCTCTAGGTCTTCCCACCAGGGACAGAGATGCAGTAAGCCCTCTGCTACATGGGCTCACCCTGGCAGTGAAGAGCTGGCCCAAGAAAGTACCAGAAAGTACCAGAAGGCAGTGAGCAACTCAGCCAATCACACAACATTTTGCAACAGCATTGGCACTTTTTTCTTCTAAGGATCAGCCTGTAACTATTTCAGATTTTGTGCACAAAAGGTCTCTTTGGGAACCAAGCTTGGTGTGACAGCACCAAAGCACCCCTTGTGAATAGACCTAGCTGTGCACCAATAGAACTTTATCAACAAAGCAGGCCACTGGGTAGATGTGGCCCACAGGGTGTAGCTTGTGGCTCCCACTGGACTTTCTTATAGCTAGGCAGTGAGTTTCCTAGATTAACTATGTTGTGCAGCAGGACGAGAGAGCTTTTACTTGACTTTGAGTTCATTCAATGATGCAAACACTCCTGGTTAAGAGGTGTTTAGCAGGCAACAAGCCGAGGCCCTGCACAGCGGAGCTGGGATTGCACCCACCCCAAAGGGCTCACCTCTTACAACAAGGCCTGCAGTACAGAGCAGGTGGCATGGCAGGTAGCACACTCCCAACTGCACACATATGGAGTTGGCAGATGAGGCAACCTCACAATTGATTTCTCACCCTCCCCCAACACTGGATATTACAGACCCTGCTGGCGTCACATGAATGAGATCATCATCTCCTCAAATCCATTCCTGGGTCTGCTCCCCAAATGTACCAGACAGACCCCCCAAGCCCCAGAACCACCCTACTGAATCCTGCAGGCAGGTCCTGAGGCTTCAAGAAACACCAGGAGGCAGTAAGCAACTCAGCCAATCACATCCAGGGAACAGACTTGCGAAGATCCAATCAGAGTGAATCCCAGCTGATTCCCTTTGGGACTGGGCTCCACCAACAGACCCGGGCCCTGCCTTCACCATGGATCGGTCCCCTCTGGAAATGCAGCAGATGGGGCACAGAAAGGACTCGGCTAGAGGACGAATCTTTAAACATAGTTGGCGTCAGACAGGAAATGATGTGTGGCAGCCACCACCCATCTGAAAATGCCTGGTGTGTACAGACCTTACAGTCGGAGGTGGGCGCTAGCCAGCTTTCTAAATGGGGTGCCATCATGCCAAGTGCAAGTTTCCAATATAATCTCTCTCTATCTCTCTCTCTGCATGGTGAGAAATACTGATACACAAGCTTCCACTTGGCAGCTTGAGGAAGACAAACTCAAGGCAAAGGATCATGGGTGCAAAAAACTGAAGACGAAGGGGGCATCCCCACATCCCACCCAAACCTCTCCCAGGTATCAAGAGCCAGGAGCCAGCATCACAGCTCAGCATGTTAAACCTTTGTTTGGGACATCAGCATCACATTTCAGAGTACAGGTTCAAGTCGGTCTCTCCACTTCTGATCCAGGGAGGCAACAGAAGATGGTCCATGTGCTACTCACATAGGAGACCCTGAGAAGTCCCTGGCTGCTGGTTTTGGCCTTTGCCCAGCCCTAACTGTTGTATCATTTGGGAAGTGAACCAGCAGGTGGGAAATCTATTTCTCCCTCTCCTGTCACTCTGCCTTTCAAATATATAAAGACATCTTTTTAAAAAGGTACCAAGAATCAATGGTTCCACAGGGACCAGAGAATTCTGACAGGCACCTGTGTGTAATAGGGCTGGCCAGGCTGGCAACGGTGTCTGGCAAGGTGACCCAGGGTAGAAGGGCAGCCACCTAGCTGGGGATACAGGCCGTTGCTGACTGGATTCATGTGGTTGGAGGTCGCCGCCGGGTTCATGAAGCTGTCAGAGTAGCTGGAGAAGCTGTGGCGGGCTCCATATGCTGAGCTGGTGTCAGCAGCTGCCGCAGCTGCAGCCAACCCACCCTGGTGCATGGTGGATGGTGGGAGGGGCTGGGGCCGGTGCACTGTGCTGCCCCCGTCTGTGGAGACACCCAAGAGAAATCTTGAGCATGGGGCTTCCTACATGGGCCGGCACAGGCAAGCCACAAGCCTTCTCTGCCAGGCATGTGGGATGGGAGCGGCCCACTGGCAACCGGGAACTAGGGACTGCCTGGTCCTGCCTGGCAGCCACACCGTCACTGTGTACCCGCTCATTGCCTCAATGCTTAGCACCCAGTAGCTCATCCAGAAGCCACACCTGGAACAGACAGGACCAGAGTTTGCACAGCTGTTTCTGTTCCTAGCAGTTCTGCTTCATTAGAGCAGCAAAACTTGCAGAACATTATTAAAGCCTTTTTGTAAACTTTTATTGGGCACCAATTAGAGACCAATTTAATCTAAAATAATTATTCCATATCCTCTCACCACACACACACACACACACACACACACCACTCTCTCATTTAAAAATCATCAGGAGGGCATAGCTATGCAGTGGGCTAAGTCAGTGTTTACACCAAGGGCATTTCATAGGGTGGTGATGATTTAAATCCCAGCTGCTCCACTTCCAGCCCAGCTCCCTGCTAATTTGCTTAGGAAAGCAGCAAAGGATGATCCAAGTACGTGAGCCCCTGCCACTCACAGGCAAGATCCGGCTAAAAGTCCCTGGGTCCTGGCTTCAGCCTGGCCCCGCACCGACTCTTGCGTGACTTGGGGAGTAAACTAGCAGATCTGTTTGTCTCTTCTATTCAAATCCACAAATGCATTTATTTACACCAAAAGGTGTGACTCCATGCAGCGCCAGTGATCTTGAAGGACATTCTGATGGCCTCCTTGCATCCTTGGGCTGCTCTCCACCCTCTGACCAGCTGCTGCGATCTTCAATACTCACAGCGGGCTGAATCCTGAGCCCGCCCCCCGAGCTCCATCCTCAAACGCACACCAGCAATATTTCTTTTTTTTCCATTTATTTATTCATTAATTACATTGTATTACATGACACAATTTCATAGGTACTGGGATTCTTCCCTCTTCACCTCAAACCCTTCCCCATGGTGAGTTCCTTCACCTTGATGCATAACCACAGTTCAAGTTCCGTTGAGATTCCCTAACTAAAAGCTCACACCATACAGAGTCCAGAATCCCACTGTCCAGTCAAGTTCAATGGCCTCTTAGGGAGGCCCTCTCAGGTTTGAAGGCAGAGCCATCAGAGTGTCACCCCGATCAGTTAGAAGCTCCAACATATCATCCGCAACAATCCAGGTACGATGAGACTGGTGCAGAGTCCACTGATTGACATAGTCCATCTTAGAGTTTCCCCTTGTCCAGTTTTTCGCTGCAAACATATAGCTGAGGTGATTGATTGATCTACTCCATCTTCTATCTTCTCTTGGTTAATGTTTTGACTCCTCTATTTTGTTCAAGTGAATCCCCAAAGAAACTTTGAGGTGTTCCCAGTCCAGGCTCCTACATGTACTAGTAAGCACAGTGCCCGCCACAGTCCATCACTCCAATCAGCTGGTGGTTGTAACCCCTGGGTTGGTTCTATTCTCAGCCCCGACCTCCACTGGAACCAATGAGTATTGCAGCCCTTCCCGGCTCTGCCCATCACACACTCGTCCCTCACCTAAACCAGTGGGAGGTGTGCTGGTTGGGTGCTGCATTCCCTATTGGCACAGGCCATTTCACCTTGGCATTTTGTGTTTTGTACTGTTTTTATCGCAACCGAACCTGGCCAGACCCCCACACAGTTCCAGCACTCGGATTTGCCAGTGGATGACGTGAACTGACTCAGCCTGGTCTGCCCCCAACCCGAGCCAGATGTATGCCAGTGGGTCACTTCCCAAAGCCTCTTCTGGGTTGTTTACCTCCATGCTTCCAGCGTTTATTTCTAGGGTCAGTGTCCTGTCAGAGGAACTGTTCAGATTCCTCCATCAGATCCCTTCCTGGTGTCAGGCTTCACGCATACCAGCAGGTCCTTTGGCCAGCACTGTTCTTCAACCCATTCTGGTTCCTGCTGTTGAGAGTTTCAGCCCAGCAACGGCTCGTCCATACCCACATATAGCTCATATATGGCTCAGTTGGGATTGAAACCTAGCCGAGTCCGTCCCACATCTACCCTGGTCCACCAGAGCACCAAACTATGTTGCGGTCTAACCTGGCATGGTGCATCAAGTCCGAATCCATGTTTGTGCCAAGGGATTACAACTATGACCCAACTCAGCCCCTTTCCAGTTCCTGCGCCCCTTGGTGGTAATCTCCACCCAGCCAAGGCCTCCCCCAAGCTCCACAACCAGGCCTGTTCCCAGCCAGTATTAAGTATGCCAGAGGTTGCTCTGGGTCAGCCCAGCGGGCCCCATAGACTGTCATGCCTCCTGCATAGACTCCACCAGCCCTTCTAAACCATCCAGTGAGGTCAGAGTTTGCACAGGGATTGGTCCACACATACCTGACACATTCTAGCCCCAAGTATGGTTCTCAAATGCCAGACAATGTCATAGTCTTGCCTTCTTTGACCCCTCTGCTGATCCATCCTTCTATCAGGTAATGGGGTATCCTGCTGGACAAGCCAGGAATTTTGCTTTTGAAGGGACTGGTGTTGGTAATCTGCACTATAAAGTGACTACAGGTTTTTCAGAGGAAGATTTACTGCCATTGAGTATCTTAAGGACTAATACACATTCTCAGAGAACTGTGGGTTCAGCATGGAGTGACTCATGTAGCATATCAAAGAAATCAAATTCCAGAATTTCCTGGCCGGGCGGCCAGCAGGAGCAGCCTGGAGCCAAATGGCGCACTGGTCGCCCGTAAGCCACTCACCCCATGTACATACGTACGTGGTGGTAAGCCTGGCTGTGCCAGGCTGGACTGGTGGCGGGGCACCCGAGCGCCCCGGGCAGCATGGCTGCCCGAGGGTTGAGACGCTCAGGCCTCCGCCCGGATCCTCCTAGCTCCTCCCCCACTCCAACCGCATGGCGCGCTGAGGAGGTCCAGATCACTTCTCCACCAGCAATATTTCAATACAATTCCCAGAGAGACCCTGAGCATTCTACAGTGTGGGAAGTTGGGGACAGACAGGTGCATGGAGGCTGCCTACTGGTCCCAGGGGAGGGGCTGTGGTCTGTGGGCAGAGCCGTGAAGTTCAAGGGTAAGGTTGCATCTTTTTGTCTGTCCACTTGAAAGCAGAGAAACAGTCATGGGCTTGGGAGGGGCAGTGCACTCACCCTGGGAGATGCTGGAGGTGGGATAGGTGGAGTCTGGCAGCTGGTAGGGTGGCAGCGTGGGCATGCCGGTGGGTGGGAAGCCTCCTGGCAGAAGCTGGTTGAAAGCAGCCAGTTGGTTGGCACCTGCCTGCTTACGCCAACGGGCACGGCAGTTGCTGAACCAGACCTGGGGGGTTGGGTTGGGTTGAGATCAGACAGGACCGGACCCTCAGCCTGGCTCCCAGTGGAAAGCTGGAACCCAGCAGGATGAGTGCACCAGGCCCCGCCTCCTCCCCTGCCACAGCCTTGTGCAGCACAGGCACTTGCTCTAGTGGACGCCATTCCCTTTGTCTTCACCCAGTGAGGAGTTCTTCCTATTAGTCCCACTCTAGAGGCGAAGAACCTGAGACCCAGAGAGAGCAGGGGCTTGGCCCTGGACAGGGCAAATCGCTGGTCCAGTGACATCTGTGGGCCTCGGTGTCCAGAGCTCTTCCCATAGCGTGGCTGACCACACCCCAAAGTATCATTACCCCACCTCCTCCAGGAAGCCCCCGGGGAGAAAAGCAAGTGGCACACCCAGAACTCACCTGCCTTGCAACTCAAGACGCACAGGTGGAGCCCAGGACCCAGCCTACAGGAAACACACACCCAGGGATTATAAAGCAGCAGCAGGAAAGCAACCCAACCTCTCTGAATCTCTCTCCTCCCTGCATGGGCAACCATGCACCTGTCGGTCCATCTCCACCCTCGGAAATTCCTCTTCCTGAGTCCTATTGTACAGATGGAGAAACCAAGGCCAACCGAGACTAAAGAGCCTGCCCATAGCCACATAGCTGGTCTGGGACAGACAGCTGAGGTTCAAGCCTGAACCTGGCAGGCCTTTCTCCTGCCCTTCACCCAGATGTGCAGGCCTCCTGGGTCAGGGCTTCGGGGGCTCAGCTGAAATGAATCCCCTGCTTGGTTCCCAAATCTGTGCGCCTCACTTAGAACCAGGCACATCACCTGCCTTCTCCCAGGAGGGTTCCTATTTTGTGTTTCCTCCCATGAGCACTTGGGCCATCTTCCGCTGCTTTCCAAGACTAGCACAGAGCTGGATCAAAAACAGAGCAGCCAGGACTCCAACAGGTGTCCACATGGGATACTACAAGGGGTAGCTTAGTGCACAGTGCTGCAGCGCAGGCCCCCGCCTGTTTTTCCCAGATGTCTTTCTTTGTAAGGATGGCCTGCCAGTGCAGGGGTCTTCAAAAGACTTGTAGCAAAACATTTGCCTGTTATGAAAACCCCGTGCACAGACTTCTAAATGCACCAAAATAAACACTTTTTAAAATGTATTTATCCAAGGACTTTTGTATATTTATTGTGGAATGCACTGATTTTGTTAAATGTAACAATACAGATAACACTGGGATGTGGAACTGATGCTGTGGTACAGCAAGCTACTGCCTAGAACGCCAGCATCCTGTATGGGTGCTGGTTCTAGTCCTGGCTGCTCCATTTCCAAGCTGGCTGGCTCCCTGCTCATGCGCCTAGGAAAGCAGCAGAGGATGGCCCAAGTGCTTGAGCCCCCGCACTCACATGGCAGACCTGCAAGAAGCTCCTGGTTTCTGGCTTCAACTGGCTCAGCCACGGTCATTTTGGCCACTTGGGAAGTGAACCAGCAGATGGATGACTGTGTGTACGTGTGCTTGTAGCACCATCTTTCAAATAAACAAATCTTAAGTTTGTGCCCATCAGGTATTCTTGTCCGTGGCCCCTCTTTGCTCTTTGCAAAGAAGCAGCCTTCCTCCTCCTTCTCATCTTCTCTTCCCTTTCTTCTTCTTGGCCTCTCTCCTTCTCATCTCAGAATCTTGCTGGCATTTTATGCTAAGAAAGACACTGAGAACAGCACTGAGTGGCTCTCAGCTGCTGGGCTGTCCTCTGCCCGAGCACAGTGCACACAGCTGCTGGAGAAGTGCCGTGAGCTCAGCAGTGTCATGCAAGAGACCATGAGGAGGGGATTCCAACAGCACCTCTCAGAATCCAGGAGGACTTCCTGAAGGAGGAGGTCTGCCCTTGGCTGCCAGTTCTCCCATCTCTTCTTCCACATCCTATTTCTCCATCGCTTCCCTCTTTCACCAAATACAACATGTCAGTGGAGAGCAGGGACGTTGGAGCTAACTTCCTGGGTTTCAATCCAGCCTCTAACTCCTCCTACCCTAAGATACGCTTTTGGCACCTCTTACAAGCAGCCCATTTACAGATGGGGAAGCCGAGGCCCCCGGAGAGGCACACAGGCCCTAGAATCCTGCTGGAATCCCTGGTCAAGCAGGAATTAGTGGAAAGCCAGGGCTGGGTTTCCAAGTGGGATCCCAATCCTAACACTCAACTCAGACACAGGGCTCAGCAGGCACCGACTGCTTACGAAGTTGGGGATGTCCCCTGGTCCTCTGACATAGCACAGAAGAGCAGAGAGATGTGGGTCTTGTCCCAATATGACCACATCAGACCATGTCTCCAGGAAGCTACTTTCCTTGGCGCCTCTCAGCTTTTTCTCCCCACCAAGGCACAGTAAGAGTGGCTGAAGAGTGGCGGGCTGGGCGCAAGCTCCCTGGGACTGGCTCAAGACTGTCTCACCAGTGAGTTCCCTGGCACTTGCCAAGTGGGAGCTCTATCCAGAGACAATAAAGAAGTTAAGAGCAGGTTCCGTGTCGGGGCTGAACTGGCATCCAAGCTGCAGCCCAGCTGCCCAGCTCCGGGTGCTGAGTGACGAATGGGGAGACCCCAGGACCCCTCAGACCTGCAGCAGCGGTTTCTGGAAGATACTCAACAGGCTCAGAACCACGGCACTCACGGCCGAGGAATCCATTCCCCTCCAAGGAAGACACACACAAGGCTGGGATCATCCTCCAGCCCCTGGGAAAATGGGGGGCTTTAAAAAGGGAAAAGGGACGTTGCCATGGCATTATGAGCTAAGCCTCTGCTTGCAGTGCCAGAATTCCACATGGGCACTGCCTGTTTCAGCACTTCAGATCCAGCCCCCTGATTATAGCCCGGGGAAGCAGTAGAGGATGGCTCAAGTCTTTGGACCCCCACACTCATGTGGAAGACCTGAAAGAGGCTTCTGGCTCCTGGCTTCCCATCTGCTCAACTCTAGCCATGGCAGCCATTTGGGGAGTGAACCAGCGGACAATCTTTCTCTCCCTTTCTATGTAACTGACCTTCAAATTAAAAAAAAAATCTAAAAACAGGTGGAGGAAGGGTCTGTGAGGGAATCACAGGCCCATGAATTGCCCAGCAGGCTGCAAGGGGAGGGGAGTGGAGCTGGAGGGAAGCAGGGGCAGGCAGCAGGCCTGGGACATGTCCACCTGCTTCCACGTCTGCTGGAATGCCCGCTCCTCGATGGCAGCAGTGGTGGCATGTTGTGCCCAGTGCCCCCGGCAAGCTTCTGGCACACCGTGAGACCCCAATGAATGGGCACCCAAGGAACAGGCCCAGAGCCACCAAGAGCAGGCTGGGTTTCCATAGTAACAGCCCAGGGACCAGTCCCTCCGTGGGCCAGAATCCCCTGACCTTCTCTGTGTGTGTGTTTGCATTTAAGCATTTCCTCCTCACAAGAGTGGTAGACACTGCTGTGATCCTCGCCACTCTGAAGATGAAGACAGGCAGAGAGGGCTAGCGGTGAGGCTGGAGTCCACACCGAGGTGCCTGGCCAACTCCGCATCATCCACTCACCCCCCCACCTCCCAGGAGCCGCCAGCAGGCACATGCTGACACACAGGACTGCCAAATCCCAGAACTAAAGACCCAGGCATGCTGGGGTGGGGAGTACACCTCCCAGGTTCCTGCTCCATCTGTCACCTGCAGCAGGAACCTACTTTCCAGGCCCCTGGGCCATTGAAACTGCCCTGACTTGAACACTCCTGTGACTGGGAACTCGCCACCTCACGGGCACCCCTGACAGCCAGCAAGGAAGGATGTTGTACACTTATGGGGTCTTGGTGGCCACCTAGTTACAGACAGGACGCTAAGTCTCAGAAAAGGAAGCTGATTGGGTTCCCATGACATGCTGATCAGAGGCAGGGACCTGCAGGCTCTCTCTTGAACTCTCCATCAGGTGTGTCTCTGGCTTTTGTCTTTGACCAGCCTTTGTTCATTCCTTGACTTCTCTGTTGAGAAAGCTCTGTGGTTCAGCGAGCAGCCCCTGCCCTGGCCTGAGGTGGGTGGGGAGAAAGAGTATGTGGCTCTGAGAGCAGATGCAGGGGTGGAGGTGGGGACAGGGGATGGGGTCCTCTACAGTGCAGAGGGTCAGCCTTGGCCCTCAGCGTGGCTGCTCTTCCATTCCCAGAACCCCTCCCTGTCGGGACCTCTAGTGACACCTGCTTCTGGGTCCCCGGGGCCAATAAAAGCAGCGGCCTGACAGCAGGACATTTTACAAGGAGCGGCCAGGCTTCAAGGTGGTGGGAAGCCAGCTGCAGCTGCCAGACACAGGAATGAGACAGAGCCCAGGAATGTGCCCAGAACAGCTGCACGGGGACCAGGGGAGGATGGGGGCACAGGCAGGCTAGGATATCACCCTGGGATGGGGAGATTTTGGCTGCTAACGCCTGTCTTCCCCTCCCGCTCCCCCTCCTGCCCTCTACACCTGACTTGGGTTCTCCCTCAAAGGTGGCCAAGGGCCTCCAGGCTGGGAGTGGGGGAGGGGAAGTGAGAATGGGGGGGTCGGCTCCTAGAGGGCTCACTGTCCCTTTCTTCCCAGGGCTTCTGGGTTCTGAGTCAATGCTGGCCTTTTGGAGATGACCACATCCAGCTCTGCCCACCTGTAGCCCAGGGACATTCCTGAGCTGTCCTGGCCATGTGGTCTGAGGCTCTGACAGGCTATTGGTGCAAAGCCCGAGTGCTAACAGGCGGCATCCATCAGGTGCCCAGGGAACACGATTTCCCTGGCATGGCAGCTCCCCCAGAGAGCAGCAAGGGGTGGTGCCTCTCTGCCTTGCTGCCCTGTCCACCAAGAAGATGAGCCAAGAGCAGGTTCCCCGAGAGTCATTCATCACATGCCATCGGCTCTCCCTCCACCCTCCCCAGCCTCAGCCCCTTCCACTGGCTGGGCTACCCCCATCCCTCCTACCGGCACAGACGTAGTACCTGGAGCACAACCAGGCACTTCCAGGAATCTGAGGGCTCAGCCCAGCGGGAGGGGAGAAGCCCAGATTGTGGGAGAGGGGCATCCCTGCCCCCAGAAAGCTCTGCTCTCCCCACCTATGCCCCTCCCATAGCCCTGCTGGTGCGGAGCCACACACAAGGCAGGGGTATGTCCAGGTCTTGAGTCTGCCCCCGCTTTTCTGACTCCTCAAACTCCCAGGATGTACCTTCCTGGGAGGCTTGCGTACTTCTGGTGATGGGAACCTCATTACCTACCTAAGGAAGCCCGGGCAATCAGAACACTTCCCCTCATCTCATCAGAAGCTGGAGACGAGACTCACACCCTTCCTAGACCCCTTTTCCCTCTGCCTTCCCTTCCCTGCCGCTCTCCTCGGACTGTCCACCTTTGCAGTTGGCCAACATTTGCCATCTGGGAACTCTTCATCAGGCACTGACATTGCCTGTCCGTGTGGCCCCTGACCACCTGTAGCAAGCATTCCCTCCAGGGGTCGCCCCCTGAACTCACCTACCCTGTCCTGGGAAATGCACCTGCAGCAGGAAACACCCCCACTCCGGCACCACTCACCTGGACGCGTGCCTCAGTCAGCTTGGTCCTCTGCGCCAGCTCCTCACGGGTGTAGATGTCCGGGTAGTGGGTCCGCTTGAAGGCCTTCTCTAGCTCCTCCAGCTGCTCGGCCGTGAACGTGGTCCGGCTCCGACACTGCTTCCGCTTCAGCGGGAGGTCGGTTCCGACTCCACATCTGAGCCCTCGTCCAGCCAGTTCCCTACAGCCAGGGAGAGGGAGCGAGAGAGGGCAGGGGGCCTTGTGAGGGGCACAGTGGTACCCACTTCTGGGCCCTTCCTGGGCTGAGGAAGACATATGTTCACTCTGGTGCTGCTTCCCAGCCTGGAGGCCAAAAACAAACCGCCACCCCTGGCAGCAGGGGGCTGCTCTGTGTGGCCAAGCATTTCGGTTGCTCCCTTCAACATGCAAGGATGCTGCATGATTCTGACACAGGCCGGGCACTTTCATAGAGAAGCAAGCGCGATTCTGTCAGAATTCATAGAATCGTGTTCTCCCAGATAGAGTACCATTGTGTTTTAACTCAAGCCTGAATTTGACAACAAATTATTTAAGAAAAAACCGGAAAGATGGATCCCTCCTTTGGGCAACCAACACACGCCTTTTTGTGGGACCTCCATCCCTCCTCCCAGGGTAACAGGCCAACCTCCACGGCGGCAAGGCTCATGTCTTCCTATGACACACGCTTGTACAGCAGTTTTCTCCCATGATGCTCATCTAAGTCACAGTCCTTGCATTTTGGGGGAAATATTTCACAAGCCGAGGAAAGCAAGGAGGAAACACAGATGTGTGCCCGCAGCTGGCCCTCTGGAAGCTGAGCTGCCAGGCCTGGCTCTGCGCTCTGTCGCAGATGACTCCAGAGAGGTCACGCCCCTCCTTGGGACTTTGTTTCCCCACTCGTGCTGTGAAGCATTTGGGTTTGCATTTCCACAGTCCAGGGTCCATGAGTGGCTGGAGGAGACCTCCCCCAGATGACCACGGTCAGGGCCCTGGCCACCACACCCCAGCTGTACACACAAAGACCAGGAGGCTGCCGCCAGCTCACTGCCCTACCCTAGGAGGGGACTGTCGGGATAGGAGCAAGCCCCAGCCCAAGGGACAGGCTGTGGAGGCTACAGCCCAGCCTGAGCCAGATGTTCGATAGGTAACACCCCTGGGTGCTGAGCTGCCTTCGCCTGCCATCCTGTGCCTCCAGCACGACTCCTACCCCACAGACAGTGTCTGTAATGAGTTCCTCAGGCAGAGCTCTCAGGCTGCACCTTCAGCATCCCCCAAAGGAACTGGGGGAGCAGTGGGAGGGGTTGGCAGGAGAGGGAAGAGGACCATCAAGGGACAGAAGCGCGAGCAGACCACAGAACGCACTGCTTTCCCTGACTTCTGCCTTAATCCCCTCTCCTCTCTTTCCTTTTGGATCTTTGGAATTCCCAGAAGCCCTTAGATTTTGCTTTTCATTTATTTATTCATCTATTCACACCTTCATCCATGGAGCCCCTGCTATGGGTCTGTGGGGCAGGCTGTGCTCAGAGCCTCAAAGGTAAAGTGTATACTTGGTAGAGGGGAACACTGAGTCACACACCCCAAGGATCTCTGTTAGCATCCCCCTATGCTCTCCTGACCCACCAAGTCACCAACCCAGTCAAGTTCCTTCCAACTTCAGCACTGCATACATAAATAGGCCTCAGCCCCTCCCCTAGGGAAAGCCCTTTGCTGATCCTGCCCCCACCCCCCATCCACTCACAGCAGAAATGAATGGAGCCTCTTATATGTGGAGTGAAGGGAAGCAGGGACAAAGCAACACAAGGTCTGTAGAAGGGCATGATGGGTCACTGCTGAGTCCACAATCCCAACCAGCAGTTTGGGAGGTCAGGCACCTGGAATGGCATCTAATCTTGTCCAACATCCCCCTGCCCCAGGTCCCTTTTCCTCTGTCCTGATAGCTTACCCACTGGGAAGCCACTTGTGCAATGTACTGGCCACTGCCAGGCTATGCTCATGTGATGTTGTGCCATGCCACTAGGAACCGACGATAAGAGAACCCTCACCATTGCCTGTCTCTTCTCTGAAGGCAGGGATCTGGGGTCAGATCTGACTCTTCCTCTGTCCGTTCCCAGCCAGGACTGCCAGCTGCCTGCCCCCTCCCGCCCTCACCAGTCTCTGTGAGCGAATCGCGTGGGCACATGTGGCATCCCGGGGCCCCTCACCAGCATGTCTGGGACTGCAAGTGACCTCTAACTCATCCTATAGCTTCATTTCCTCGCAATTATTGCTAGCCTCGATCACCTGATGAGAACAGAGACCGTGAGCCTGTGGGGCCTCAAAAAAAGAAGTGGGCTATGGTGGGCAGGACCAGAGGCCAGCACAGCAGATGGGGACAGGCCCCAGGCTGGGTCCCTTCGCTGGCAATCCTGGAATTCAGACAGTAGCTGAGTGGGTTGGGGAGCAAATCCACCAGCAGAGGCAGGCTGCAAAGCTGTGAGGTCAGCCAGGGAAGGGAGCCATAGTCTGAAGGAGGACACATAACTATCTTGGGGTCTAGTGTTCTAAGTCCTCTGTTCAGCTCTACTCCAGTGCTGTCCAGCTTTCTACATTCGGCGGGGGGGGGGGGGGGAGTGGAACATGTGGTGCTGGTCCCGTGAGTCCAGCACTTAAATTTACACTGCAATTGAAGAGCTGAGGTAATCATATTCGAGTACACAGAGTCGCAGGGCTGACAGGGTGGTGAAAAGGATTAAGCTGCAGCCTGTGACACTAGCATCCCACAGCAGAGCCAAATACTAACCATAATTCTTGCCCATCCATACTACTAGCCCTAACCATAATCCTAGCCAAGTCCTATTTGCAGAATTTTAATACAATCTAACTGAAATGTGAGCATTAAACTAAACATAATGCCAACCATAGTCATAGACCCAACTGTAACACCAGATTTAAAGGCAACACTAAAGATTCCCTTAATCATGAACCTCGACGTATTCCTGAAACAAACCTTCCCATAAAGACAACCCTGTCTGTAACTCTAAGCCGAGCTCTATGCTTCAGCTAACAATACCCCTAGACCAAATAATGACCCTACTAAGAGCATCCCCAGTTCAAACACAAATCAAACTCCTAACGTTAATCCTAAGTTTTGGGATAATCATAGCCATCTCCACATGTGTTAGCATAACCATAACTATCACCGTAGTTTTACCTCTAGTCCTAATTCTTGCTGAAAACCAGGTGCAGGCAATTTCAGAGTTCAGGGTTTGGGGGCAAGTGCCACTCCTCACAGTGTGGCAGCTGTGGGGGGTGCCCCTGCGGGGTCGGACCCAATGCTGGGGGCTCATGCCAAAGACACTGCCGCAAGGCAGTGAACGAGTCCTCGGCCTCCCCCAGGACCCAAGACAGCTCTTTCCTCAGGGTAAGTGTGCCATGAGGGAACTTGGGAACTGGGTTAAAATTCCTAGCTCCACCCAGCTGCTAATATCTTGTGGCTGGGTGAGTCTGGGAGGGGTTTGGGCCTTGGGATTTGGGGGCAAGTGCCTCTCCTCACAGTGTGGCGGCTGTGGGGGGTGTCCCTGCTGGGTCGGACCCAATGCTGGGGGCTCACGCCAAAGACACTGCCGCAAGGCAGTGAACGAGTCCTCGGCCTCCCCCAGGGCGACCAGTGCACCATGTGGTGCCAGGCTCTGCCTGCTGGCCGCCCGGCCAGGGAGCTCTGGGGTATTGGTTGTCTGAATCCCTGCTTAGGTAGCTACTTGAGTCAAGGACACTAAGTCACACTGTCTAAGGCAGAGGCCAGGACAAGTGAGGGACTGAGACAAGCTGAGTCACAGCAACCACTGGCAGGCGCATGATCTATGGCTAGGAACAGGCTCAGTTGGGGAGGTAAGGGGACTTCTTAACTGGGTTGAGGTTCCCACCAAGGGGCATGTGTGCTGGAATGGGGGCTGCATTCTATTTAGGAAACAGTTGCAATCTCCCAAGGCACTAGTGTGGACTGGGATTGGATGCACCAGGCCAGGCCAGACCCCAACATCATTTGGTGTCCTGGAGAACCAGGGTGGATGTGGGACTGACTAGGCTGGGTCTTAACCCCCTACTGAGCCATGTGTGAGCTGTACGTGGGTATGGACGAGCCATGGCTGGGCTGAAACATCCAACAACAAGAACCAGAACAGGGTGAAAGCCAGCAAGGAAAAGCCACTGTTCCTGCTAGGACATGAGGTGAACTGAATAGGGCTGGCTCAAGGACCCCCTGGTATGAGCAAAATCTGGCATTGGGAGAGGTTCTGATGGAGGAGCCTGGGCAACTCCTCTGGCAGGACACAGTCCCTGCAGGCAAGCGCAAGAAGCATGATAGGAAACAGCCCAGAATAGGCCATGGAAAGTTTCCCACTGGCATACATTTGGCATGGGTCAGGAGCAGACCAGGCTGAATCAGTTCATGTCATACACTGGTAAATCCGAACACCAGAACAGAGTGTTGGTTGAGCCGGGACTGGTCGCGACAAAGCCAGTGCACACTATGCAACACTAGGGTGAGGTTGCCTGTACTGGATTTGACTGCAGCACCCAACCAGCACACACGAGATCCAGGAAGGGAGGGGCAGAGCCAGCGGGGGGATTAAGGGGCTGGTCCCCTCACCAGACAGCTACTCCCACTGGAGAGCTTGGGCTGGGATGGGCACAGACCAGACTAAGCAAGGCTGCAACACCTGTGCGCTACACGTGGACTAGATCAGGGAAAAGCCAGGCTAAGTGGAGGATTCCTGCTGGTGCAAGCATAAATTAGAGTGGGTGAGGGATATTTGGGCTTAACCGCAGCATCAACTGGCAGAAGCTGGCACTGGGGACTAATTCTGTCAAGTCAAATCATAGAACCACCTAAAGAGTGCATAAACCAGGACTGAGAGAGACCTGGGAGGGAAATAGTGGGTTCCCCCCTCTTGGGTCACTACTCCCATGGGAGGGCATGAAAACTTAGACTGGGGGCTGGGGTGGCTAGACAAAGAGGCACTCAACAACATCCATGAGGACTGGAGAGTTGAGTTGGTTAGCTGGAACTAAGCTTTAATACCCACTGACAAGTACAAGAGCCAAATAGGATGTGGGACAGACTGGACTAGTCTGCTATACATACTGGCAAAGCAGGGTAGGGGGCGGGCCTGGTGGGGGTTATTGTGGGTCACCCCGACTAGGCTGCAGCTCTCACTGGTTGATGCAAGGGCCGAGTGTGTGCTGGGCAGAACCAGACTGGACTGCAACACCAATTGGTTCCAGTGGAAATCAGGACTGAAAACAGAACCAACCCAGCAATTGAAACCACCAGCTGATCGTGGTGATGGACTGTGCTGGGCCCTCTGCTTGCTAGAGCATACAAGAATCTGGTCTGGGAATACCTCAAAGTTTCTTTGGAGATCTCCCCAATCGAACTGCTGGACTCAGAACCCTAGCCAAGAAAAGACAGAGGACAGAGCAAGTCAATCAACCACCTCAGCTATATGTTGGCAGCGAAATACTGGGCAAATGAAGACTCTATGATGGACTGTGTCAATCAGTGGACGACTTCAATGAGTGAAACTGGCAGCGATTCATAACTGGAGAACTATTAAAACCATCTGAGCAAGGATCTCAGAGCATGCCCCACATCCGGGACTTGGGGTGGGTGGGAAACTGGGTGGGGCTTCTCCGTCAATATCCCCCTTTACCTCAGATGCATGATGGAAACAATATGGACATAATAGTATTACCCACTTCCCTATACCCCCTGAACCTTTTTTTTTTTTTTACCGTAATTAACTATGTAAAGATTGTCAACAAAAATACAATAAAAAAATATATATAAAACAAAAAAAAATTTCAGAGTTCAGGAAGGGTGCATGATTGGCAAAAAAGAAGACAAGGAGAGACACAGACCACTACAGTGTGATGGTCATAATAGGCAACTCAGAGTAGTTGCCTTCTTTATTTTATAGGAAGCATCACAAGGTTTTACATGACATCCAGTTGTTTTAATACCACACTTTGATTAAAGAATGATTAGCAAAATAATTCTTTAAAAATTATCATTTTGCTTTATGCATATATTCTCAGCAAGCCATTGCTCATCCCACCCTGCAGTCACCTGGCTGAAGCCAGGAACTCCACGGTTGACAGCACATGTGGTTACAGAGTGACAGGTGATTAACATTTATGCAAAGCCAATTTTCTCTAAACTTATACTAATATTAGCTAAAAATCAAGAATACAAAATTTGAAAGGAAGTTTATAAAATAAAGTAATTTATGAGAACATATATCATAGATTCTTATTAAATGTTAATTTAGTCATAAACTGGTTAATTTTCACCTTCATCTAGCACTGATGCAATTGTTATATTTTCTTTTTTTCTTTATCATTGCTGTTCTTTTGTTAAAGGTCAGTGAAAGGGTGAGGTCAGCTCAGCCTTTGAATGAACAGAGGGTCTTTACAGGAAACCTCTTTTTATCTTGTTAAACTATTTTCTTTTCTTAAATATAAGTGCCAATTTAGGGTATATATTTAAAACCATTTTCCACTATGAAATCCCAACATTAGCCTCTCTTTAGATGATGTTTTATATGCATTTTGCTTATATGGTGGAACGTCACAATGTGTCATTCCATGTAATATAGCAGTTTGAGGCTGAGCAGTAAATAAAATCTTTGTACCTCCAGGATTGCCATCTGAATCTAGGATATTATAAAGATATTTCCTCAGGAGAACATTACACATCCTAGGGGAACTTCCAGGACACATATGAGAACATGCTAAGAGGATTGGGAAGAATATAGGCTCAAATGCACCACTGTATGCTTTTAGCTGTGTGTCAAGACCATTTTACCATCACTTGATTAATAAAATCAGTTTCAGAGGTTATACCAGATAAAGATATGATGTCACATTTGTAGAAAAATAACAACACCATCAAGAAAATTTCATGAAATATCAGAGAGCTGATCAAGTGTCCATACAATGGGTTGAGGCAGCAATGAGGTGATTAGAGAGACATTCTGCCAGGCCTTGCCATGCAACCAGAGACTCCTCACAGCCTTGTTAACTGTGGAGCCATACTTCTTACACCTTTGTGTCATCTGCCCCGACTGCATGTTTCTAGAATTCTTCCAGTGTTGAAGACAAAGTTCTATGAAGCCATGGGATTAAGACCCAATTTGATATGCATTTGCAGCACAGCTTTCACTCCTGTTCCACACACATCTTATCTGAATGCCATGCATCCCAGTAACAATCTTTTCTCAAGTTTTCAAGCTGGTACATGGAATCTATTCAACAACCACATTGTTTCTGAAGTTATTTCCAAGAGTAGAATTCTTCTGAAACTAGCATAGGAATGTTGCACCTTCTGGTATGCAATGTTCACCCATACCTTTCTCTCCACAATTGTAATACACAGTCATCTTACAAATGTGAGCAAGGACAGACTCTGATTTTTATTGAAACTTTTCTTGAAAGGAATTGTATGCTAAGAAAAGTAGTTTGTACCACATTTCATAGACCATGAAACATTTGTTTTTCTGGGAACTCAACACATTGATCACAACTGATTTGTTCAAGGAGCATTTCACTACCCATACTACTTTGTTTTTTCTAAGATTTAGTTTATTTTCATTTCAAAGTCAGAAACAGAGAGAGTAGGAGAGACAGAGAGGAAGATCACCTGCCCAGTGATTCACTCCCCAAGTGACTGCAATGGCTGGAGCTGAGCCAATCCAAAGCCAAGACCCAGGAGCCTATTCAGGGTCTTTCTCACAGGTGAAGGGCACCAAGGCTTTGGGCTGTCCTTGACTGCTTTCCCAGGTCATAAGCAGGGAGCTTGGATGGAATGCGGGGTTGCCAGGATTAGAACGTATTCCTATATGTGTTCTCAACAATTCAAGGTGAGAACCTTAGCTACTAGACCACAATGCTGGACCTCATGCCACATTCATCATTCTCATGCAACAGTTGAAATACATGTTGTCACTGATGCTAGTTCAATGAACCAATTTAGTCTTTCCATTTGATAGTGACTGTCACAATCTTTTTCTTCTGTGAGATCAGCAAGTGTTGCCTGTTACCAGAACTCAATCTATATGTTACACCAAAGCAAACACAAGGAGAATGAGTTCTGGAGTAAGCAGAACTCCTCTGTTGTAGACAAGATTATATGAAGTCATGGCATCCAAGTCGAATTTGATATGCATTGACAATATGTTTACATTCTCTTAGAACACAAAAATCATATGAATGCTATGCATCTGAGGAAATAGCCCTGTCCCAAATATTCAAACTCAGCATAGAAAAGGATGCTATGCCCTCTGGAATGTTGTTTCCACCAACATTGGTTTTTACATGTGCATAATATGCCATCAGCTCTTAAGACACAGTGCTATTAAAAAGATGAATTTATCTACGAAACAGAGTGTTTAACTAGTTCGGTAGAACTTCCTCCTTGGTTTCACTGTGAATATGAAACAGAAAACTTTCTCACAAAGTTTTCCTAAGAGTTGCTTGCCTGCCATGGGCCAGGTACCTTGGCTAAACAGGCTATTCATCCACCTTTCCAGTGGCAGAATCCATGTAGGCACTTGTTCATGTCCCAGCTGCTCCATGTGTGATCTGAGTCCATGCTTATGGCCTAGAAAAGCAGTGGTCAATGGCCGAAGTTTGTTTTCTTTCTTTCTTTCTTTCTTTCTTTCTTTCTTTCTTTCTTTCTTTCTTTCTTCCTTCCTTCCTTCCTTCCTTCCTTCCTTCCTTCCTTCCTTCCTTCCTTTTTTTCTTTCTTTCTTTCTTTTTTACATTTCTGAAATGGGTTAATCCTTTAAGACTTAATGATTTTTATTTTAAAGTCAGATATACAAAGAGGAAGAGAGAGAGAGAGGAAAATCTTCTAAGCACTGATTTGCTCCCCAGGTGGCCACAATGGCCAGAGATGAGCTGATCCAAAGCCAAAAGGCCAGAGTTTTCTAGGTCTCCCATGAGGGTGGAGGCTCCCAAGTCTTTGGATGGCCCAAGTATTCTATACCCTGCAGCTACACAGGAGACCCAAGTAAGCACTGCTTCAGTTCAGTTCAGCTCATTGTGGCCTCTCTTTCTCTCTGTAAAGATGCCTTTTCAAATCAAAATAATTTTTTGTTACAAAAATTGTTGCCTGCCAAAGAATTGTCCTGAAATTTATTGAATGCTGTGTTTTCTTTGTGTTGATATTCTATCAAGACAAAGGTTTAAAACACTATTCTCTGTGTATTCACAAGGAAGGTTTCATTGCTGTCATTATGTAACTCTTTTAAAGGATGACCACAGGTCCTTGGGACGCTGCAGCCACATGTTAAACCTGGAATAGTTCCTGGCTCCTGACTTTCAATGGCTCTGCCCCAGATATTAAGGCCATTTAGAGAGTGACTGAAGAATGGAAAATGTTTTGCTGTGTGTCTCAGGCCTTTTTTTAAAAAATATTTATTTATTTATTTATTTATTTATTTATTTATTTATTTATTTAAAAGGCAGATATAGAGAGAGGAGAAGAAACAGAGAGGAAGATCTTGTGTACAATGATTCACTCACGAAGCAGCTACAACAGCTAGAGCCAAACCAAAACCAGGAGCTGGGAGAATCTTCTGGGTCTCCTACATGGGTGCAAAATACACATACTTACTTACATAGGAAATATAAACTACATTGAAGCAGAATTTGAAAAACCAAATCAACCAATGAACAAAATTCACAAGGAAAACTTCAGGCCCAGACTTGTACAATACTCCAGAACTCAAGAAAGAAAAGCACTGCTTCATTTCCAAGATGTTCACAAAGGAGGATAAAAAAACAAAAAGAAACCTGTTTGACTTTCTTGTCTGAGTTCAGCATTACTTAGATGACACAGTAGTGTCAGGACTTGAACTAACAAAGTTAAAAAAGCTTTATGAAAAAGTCCACCAATATTTTAAGCAAATATTTTAAGCAAACTATGGAAGCAGATGAAATCAGTAAACAATTAGGATATTCAAAGAAGATGATAAGTGGTTAACATTCCAAATTAATTCAGTAAGTAATTCATATGGAAGGCAAAATTTTAAGAAATATTTATTTATTTTTATTGTAAAGGAGGATATACAAAGAGGAGGAGAAACAGAGAATAAGATCTTCCATCTGATGGTTCTCTCCCAAAGTGAGCGTAAGGACTGGAGGTAAACCAATCTGAAGCCAGAAGCCAGGAGCTCTTCAGGGTCTCCCACATGGGTACAGGGTCCCAAGGATTTGGGCCGCTCTCAACTGCTGTCCCAGGCCACAAGTAGGGAGCTGGATGGGAAGCAGGGAGCTGGTATTAGAACCGGCACTCACAGGTGATTCTGGGTTTTCAAGGTGAGGACCTCAACCATTATGCTGTCACGCCGGGCCCAGGAATGCAAAATTTTAAAAAGTCCATTAGTATCAAATGTTAAAAAAAGTTGCTTAAATAAAATTCAGCTCCTAGTGATAAAAAGAACCTGCTAGCAGAATGACAGAAAATGGCAATTTTACTACTATAACTGAGGCTACAATGCATGTATAATGACTAGCACTGCTAATATATAACACTGAGAGTCTTTCCCTTGAGTCAACCTAGACAAGGTTTCTTCTTCTTCTCATTTTGTCTGTTAAACATTGTTCTGGATATGTGATTGGGAAATTCAACACAGAAACAAAATTGTATGCATAGTGGCCAAGTTCTAAGCAGCAGAACTAACAATCTGTACCAATGACCCTAAAATTTGTAGAGATAATCCAAGAGATTCAAAAACCAAGGAGAACCTGAGAAGAGAATCAAGCAAGGTTTCTATATACTAATCAGACACAGATATGGAACAACATCGAAATACAAAATACAGACCACAAAATAAACATCGGTAAGAGAAATGACATTGAAAAGATTTATTTTCAAATATCTTTCCGCTTTAGAATTTGAAAAGTCAAATGAGGGGCCCGGCGGTGGGGCCTAGTGGCTAAAGTCCTCGCTTTGAACCCCCCGGGATCCCATATGGGTGCCGGTTCTAATCCCGGCATCCCCACTTCCCTTCCAGCTCCCTGCTTGTGAACTGGGAAAGCAGTCGAGGACGACCCAAGTGGGAGAGATCTGGAAGAGGTTCCTGGTTCCCAGCATCGGATTGGCACAGCATCGTCCCGTTGCGGCTCACATGGGGAGTGAAACATCGGATGGAAGATCTTCCTCTCTGTCTCTCCTCCTCTCTGTATATCCGGCTTTCCAATAATAATAAAATCTTTGAAAAAATAAAAAAAGAAAAAAGAAAAGTCAAATGGGGCCCCATGCGATAGCGTCGTGGTTAAAGTTCCAGCCTTGAACTCACTGGGATCCCATATATACGATGGTTCTGATCCCATCCAGCTCCCTGCCTGTGGCAGGGGAATGCAGTCCAGGAGGGCCCAAACCTTTGGCACCCACATGGGTGGTCCGGAGGACACTCCTCTCTCCTGGGTTTGGATTGGCTCAGCTCCAGCGTTTCAGGCACTTGGGGAGTGAAACATGCCATGGAAGATCTTCCTCTCTGACTCTCCTCCTCTCTGCATATCTGCCATTCTAATAAAAATTAAAAATGGGCCCGGCCGTGTGGACTAGTGACTAAAGTCCTCACTTAGAACGCCCCGGGATCCCATATGAACGCCCGTTCTAATCCCGGCAGCTCCACTTCCCATCCAGCTCTCTGCTTGTGACCTGGGAAAGCAGTCGAGGACGGCCCAAAGCTTTGGGATCCTGTACCCGCATGGGAGACCCAGAAGAGGTTCCAGGTTCCCAGCTTCAGATTGGCATGCACCGGCCTTTGTGGCTTACTTGGGGAGTGAATCATTGGATGGAAGATCTTCCTCTCTTTCTCTCCTCCTCTCTGTATATCTGATTTTGTAATAAAATAATAAAATATATCTTCAAAAAAATATTTAAAGAAAAACATTCAATGAACCAACGTCAAAAAACCAACACAAAAAAGAAAAGTCCCAAAACATAGTGAACATTCAGTAAATTGTAACAAATTGTTGGGGTTGTCACCCATTTTTTGGGATTCTAGACTTGAACAGGATCTTGAACTGCAGAGGGAGGAGAGAGGCCAGCAGGTGGACTTACCTTAGAGGTGATAGCAATCCCTGCTCTTCTAAAGCTGAGCTGCAAAAGAGGAGGTTGAGATGAAGCCCCACCCCTTTGCCACCCTCCCACTGAAAAAGCAGGTGTCCGCCCTTAAACCCAGGGCCGTTCTCATTG
This sequence comes from Ochotona princeps, assembly GCF_030435755.1. Taxonomy (NCBI): domain Eukaryota; kingdom Metazoa; phylum Chordata; class Mammalia; order Lagomorpha; family Ochotonidae; genus Ochotona; species Ochotona princeps. The sequence continues at coordinate 124,844,202 of NC_080833.1, read as the reverse complement.
CCTGCGCTTGTTCTGACGGTTGTGCAAGCGACCCAATCACCCGCAACCTTGAAAGCCCAGAGAAGAAGGTGGGCTGATGTTTTGAGGTTCCACCATTCCTGCTTGGCTGGTTCTGATTCTGAGAGAGGCCCAGGGAGCTGAGCCAGTGCTGCCCTGGGAACTCCCTGCCCCACAGGAGCCCTCTGGAGGACACCAGACTCCTCAGGAGCTGGGAAGTGGTGAGTGTGTGCGCACATCTCCTTAGGCCCCAGGGCAGGAGGGGACAGGAGGAGGACCTTGTTGTCCCACTCGGCAGCCCTGACCTTGAACCTTAGGACTCCCATCTTTCCAAATTGTGCAGTGAGGAGGGGAGAGTGCCCAGGGACAGGTTATCCTTCATGTTGGTCTGATTTTCTGTCTGTCTCTCTCTCGGAATTTGAGATTTCTGTTTTCCTTTGGTCTAATTCAAAGCTGATATTTAAGGATCGGTGCAGAAATGATTGAATTCTTGGTTGTCTCAGCCTTCCCTAGCTAGGAAGGAAATCCGTTGCAAAGGCTTGAATAAATGCCAGGAGAATGTGCTTGGGGTACCAGAAATTTCATTTTACTTCAATAAAATTGTCAGTCATAGGAGTCTTTGTACCCACAGAGAATTTTGGTGAAGGAGCAATTCTGGTGGCCAGAGCACTTAACAATTTGTGAGAGTATTTGGTTTAATGAAAAGTTATTTTTGCACTCAGTATATGTCACAAGGACCTTAAGATGATAGGGATTTACTGGGACAAAGGAGTAGCCCTGATTCTATATAACATGCCCACCCAGAACCAAGATAAGCTAATGTTAAAGAGATAGGTCTGGGTGGGGTTCCCACATAACTTCTTGAAGGGGATAAAAGATCAGAGAGACCTAACACCTGCTCTCCACTGACATTAACCTGCACCTGTGTGTATAGTTTGTGCCTTGACTCTGAGGCCTCTATTGCCAGTAGAAGAAGAAAGAATTGAGTTGTTAAGGATTTCGTTGTTGGTGTTAAATTTGTATATAGCAGCATAGCACATCCGGTGTTAGAAGTGCTAAGAGAAAATCACAGTGGCCCCAAACATCACTGGGTTTGGGTGTGCTGTTTCAAATGGGAACTAAGAAGCTTGAGGTGACACTGCAGGCTGTGAGGGGTTCTCATGCCACACTGTCACATTGCTGGCGGCTTAGGATTCCCTCAATCAGTGCAGTGAGCCCTCTGGTCACTGTGTCCTCAGTGAGAGTGATCCACAGGGCCTGGGAACCTGAGTAAGCTGCTGAGTGTGGATCTCCCTGTGAAGTGTAAGCAGGCTGCTTCCCAGAGCTCATTCTCTGTCCTGTCCTAGTGCTTTGCTTCACAGTTTGCCCACTTGTATAGGATTGCTGCACCCTTATTTGGATGTTACATCTTTGTTCTGTTGCATGGAGCCTGAGTTTATTCAGTGGTCTCAGAAATAATAGGAAATTCTTGACAACTTTATTTTCTGCCAAGTTTCAGTAAAACTGTAAGCTCTTTAACTGAATGCATTTGTCAGTTCAGGTCTTGGTCTCTTTTACCTCTGTTCCCAAAAGTGACTAAGTCCTGGTTTTGTCTAGTGTTTGAGTTTTTTTTTTAAGATTTATTTCATTTGTATTGGAACATCAGATATACAGAGAGGAGTAGAGATGGAGAGGAAGATCTTGCGTTCAGTGATATACTCTCCAAGCTGTAGCAAAGGCCAGAGCTGAGCAATTGAGCAGGATCCTTGAGCCTTTCCCAGGTCTGGCATGCAAATGCAGTATCCCAAGACTTTGGGGTATCCCTGACTGCTATCCCAGGCCACAAGAAGGGAGCTGGATGAGAAGTTGGGCCATTGGATTAGAACCAGTGCCCATATGGCATCATGGTATGTGCAATGCATGTGCTTTAGTCGTCAGGCTACCATTCCAGGCACAGGTTTGCTGTTTTTGATTACCTAAAATTTGTTTCTTTGGCAATGTGGTAGCACAGCAAATCAAGGTGCTGCCTGCATATTGGTAGCATGTCAAGATCTAGCTGCTTCAGTTACAATTCTACTCCTCACTAATACATCTGGGAAAGTAGCCTAAATAGCTCAGAGTGCTAAGGTCCCAGGTTCCTGTTGGGACATCAAGAATCAGCTCTAATTCCCTTGCTTTAGCCTGGCCCAACAAGTGCTGTCATATAGGAAGGGAATCAGTAAATGGATGATATCTTGTTCTCTCTCTGCCTTTCCAATAAATAAATATACTTTATAAGTATATATTTTGGGGGCCGTAAGGAGTGGCCAGTGGCTAAAGTCCTTGCCTTGAATGCGACTGGATCTGATATGGGCACTGGTTCTGTTCCTGGCAGATCCACTTCCCATCCAGCTGCCTTATTCTGGCTTGCAAACGTGGTCGAGGACAGCCCAAGGCCTTGGGAATCTACACCTTTGTGGGAGACCTGGGAGAATTTCCTGCATGCTGGCTTCGGATTGGCATAGCACTGGCCATTGCGCTCAATTGGGGAGTGAATGATCGGATGAAAGATCTTTCTCTCTGTCTCTGCTCTTAGTATATCTGACTTTCCAATAAAAAGAAAATAAATCTTTCCAGGTCTTCCAAGTGGTTAATCAGGTCCCAGGCACTTGGATGATTTCCCACTTCTTTTCCCTGGAGATTGACAGAGATCTGGGTTGGAAGTTGAACGGCTGATTCCATAAGGGATGCTGGTGTTACAGTTGGCAGCTTTACATATTATACCACAATGCTGGCCTTTGCTTTCGTCTTTTTTTTTTTCCCTGATGGCAGTATATTTCTTGCCTTTACTTCTCATATGCTGATTCCTGCCAAGTGTTTTACATATGTGGAAATTTTCTTTTGTTACAAATTGTGGATGAATTCTGATGCTGTATGAGGTATTGGTAAGGCATAAAGATTGGAGTTTAACATTTCCTTGCTCTGCACTTTGTTCTTTTGTGATTCTCTAGGACTTGGTTTGACTCCTTTCTTCATGTGCATGTTAACTAGTATGCCTGTGTGATCACCTTGCCAAGTAATCACCACCATTGGCTGGGCATTGACACTGCAGCATTAACTTGTCCTGGTTCCTGCCAGTTGGTGTGTACCTTCCCTTTCTGTTCTGCGAGATTTTCCTTCCCATAAAGTGCTCCTCTATTTAGGATCAGTGGGAAGAAGTATGTGATCCTCTAAATTATGTGTGTATGTAAGAAGCTGCACATTCTCAGTTGTTATTTTCAAATTATTTCTTGTTCTCATCATTTTTTCTAAAAAAAAAAAAATTATTCTCTTCTTGCCTGTAGAGTTCTCTGAGAGGTGTCCTGTGAGTTTACTTGGCATTCCTTTATATGTCAATTGATTTTTTTACATGTACATTAAAGAATATTTCATTAAATACACACACACACACACACACACAGAACTTCTTTTTCTTGATTTCCCATCCAAAATCTCACACCTCAAGTGACTCCAGTGCCAGAGCTGTGGTGAGCTCAAATCAGGAGCCTGGAGCCTCTTTTGGGTCTCCCACACGGGTGCCATTTCCCGAGGCTTTAGGCTGTCCTTTCTGCTTTCCCAGGCCACATGCAGGAAGTTGGATGGGAAGTGGAGCTGCCAGGACAAGAAGCAGCACCCATATGGGATGCTTGTACATGCAAGGCAAAGACTTTAGCTGCTAGATTAGGGTGCTGCGCGCCCAGTAAAAACACTTTTCAAACTATGCTGCTGTCATAGTTATGGATATCCTATGGGTTAAGGCAAATAAAATCATAAAGTCAAGTTCCATTGTGGGATTAGGAGCGGGAAAGTGTCATTGGCATTTTAAGAACTTTAATTTGGAACAATTACTAGAAAGCTGTATAGAATATAAATATATATTATATCATTTTTCCATATATAGGTGTAGACAAATTTGCTTTAATTGAAAGGTGTTTTCCTTCTACTGATGTATTAACAGTAAGAAGTGTTCCAGTGGAAGTCCTTACCTGGAGTCCTATGCAGCTCACTGTAGAAATAGAGAAATACTTTATACCACCCCATTCTTTCTCAGTAGCATATATTTTAGTGACAGTATATTTTTCTATGATATTTTGTAATTTGAACAATAGTAACGATAGTTGTAGAAAAATAAGTTAGCACTTGGCAGTCACATCATTGTTTATTATTATTATGTAATTTTTATTGGAAAATCAAATTAACAGAGAGGAGAGACAGAATGAAAGCTCTTCTATCACCTGGCTCACACTCCAAGTAGCCCCAACAGCTAGAAGTCAGCCAGTCCATGGCAGGAGCAAAGAATTTCTTCTACGTCTCCCATATGGGTGCAGGGTCCCGAATCATTTTGCCATTCTTGACTTTTTTCACAGGACACAAGCAGGGTGCTGGAATAAAAATGTAGCAGTCAAGATATGAATCAGCACCCATATGGTCTCCTGACACATGCAAGTTGAGGACTTTTAGCCACTATGCTACGGCACCATGTTCAGCAATTTTAAATATGTAGTAGTTGTTTTCATTAACCTAATGATATCTTGAGTTTCATCACTGCCCGTTATTGTATTGCTGATACTGCTTCCAGGAAGCTTTCCTGGCACTTGTGAGGCACTACTCTTGCCCATGGAAGCTGATTGCTTTTGTTCCTCCAGGCATTGTGTCTGCTTCCTGCCTTGACATTACTTAGCATAGTAGGAAGCACCGAGGAAACTGGGAACAAGCAAGAAAAACTCATCACTCCCTCTGCCCACCTTCTCTTGCAGGTGTAGCCCTGCAGCCCGCTTCATGCTTCCAAGGCTAGAGAACACACACACACCTTCAGTAAGTTGTTTTACTTCTCATCTTGTTTGACATTTCATTTTAGGGACTTTATGATGATTTTTAAACTAAAATGATAAGGCAAGTATAAGAGAAAGAAGACAAAATTGTCTTAACTATGATATTGAAGCTGTCAAAGTTGATTGAAACTTTCTGTTGAGGTTTTTAATTGCATAGCCAAGACATGATTACTATTACATGATTTCAATGGAAACTAAGAATTTGCCAAGTTGGAAGTGGTGTTTATTGTCATCCTATTTATGTGTTTTTTAAGACTGACAAGCAGAAAGAGAAGGAGAGAGACAGAGACAGACATGTCTGCTATCTGCTGATTGATTCTCCCAGTGGTCACAGTGATCAGGGCTGGACCATGTCACTGATGAAGCAGGAGGTTCATCTGAGTGTCCCAAATGAGTCTCCCACCCAAGTGCTTGAGTCATCTGCCACTGTTTCCAATTCACATTGGCTTAGAACTGGATTGGAAATGACGTAGATGGTAGTTTAGACCGTTATGACACAATGCCATGCCCTAATGAAGGGTGGTTTTGCTATTGCAAGGGCTTAGTTTTTTGGGCTTTTTTTTTTGAAAGATTAATTATAAAGCGAGCTGTACTAAGAAAGAGAGAGAGAGGAAGAGAAAGAGAGAGAGAGAAATGAAGCGAGATCTCTCATGTGCTGGTTTGCTTCTCAAATAACCAGAATGAGCAGAGATGAGCAAGTCTGAAGCCATGAGCCAGGAGTATTGTCCAGGTCTGCATCTTGATTACAAGAACCCAAGTGCTTGAGCCATCCTCCACTTGCTTTCCAAGCCTGTTGTCATGGAGTTGGGTCAGAAGTGGAGCATCCAGGATATGAACCAATGTCCATGTGGGATGCCAGTATATTTATTTGCTAAATCACAGGGCTGTGTTCCTGTTGCATTCTCTTTGATTTTTATTTCAAATGCAAGGTTTCAGGAAAAGGAGAGAGAGAAAGCTCTTCCATGTGTAACATTATTCTGCACTTGGCAGCAATGGCAAGAGCTAAGCCAATCCAAAGCTAGGAACCTTTTTTGGATCTGCCACAAGGGTGCAGGTGCCCAAAGCCTTGAGCCATCCTTAATGCTCTCCCAGGGCAAAAGCAGGAAACAGGATTGAAAGTGGAACACACAGGACATGAACTGTACCCCTAAGGGAAGCTCAGCCCATCAGGCCACAGTTCAGTGCACAGATACTGACAGCTTTCAAAGGAAGCAGGGGCAGACCATGGAAACACTGACATGTTCTCTGCATCTTCCAGGGGATACCCTGTACTGGGCTGCAGTTTGTGAGATTGCCGGAGTCCAGCTCCAGCCTGGGTTTCGGAACTCGGGAAGGGTGCGTGGACGAGGCGCAGAAAGAAAGAGACGGATCACTAGGTTTCCATGATGATAGTGGACACGGCAATAAAGCTGTCCGCTTTATTTATACAGAATCAGTTAAACTCTGGCTCAGACTTTCCACGTCATGGTCAAGTGGGTGTTTCTAAGAACCATGCCATCTGCTTTATCCAAAAACAATAGAAATTCCTGCTGCAATTCTTATCCTACAACTTAATTTTGTATCACAAAGAAAAGGAGAACCTAAAGATTAAGGAAAGGATGAAACCCTAAACACAGGTCCCTTGATTAGCATAAGGTCAATGGGGACACCCAAAACAGTAGGAATAATAGAAGGCCCTTTTGTAAGACATTATCATTGACATTAACCTCCAAGTTCACATTGTGTAAAAAGCCAGTCTCACAATAATGAAAATGCCTGGACAGATTAGAATTCTTCCACTGAGCTGGCATAGTAGGCACGGGGAATGTCCAAGTGAAAAGCACACGGAGACCATGGTGGTGGTAGAAGTGCTGGGAGCCGTCTGCTCCAAAGCCTCCTTATTACATATTATCTCCTCTTCCCCCCAAGTCCATTAACAGGACAGTAGGACGTCAATGAGTCTGCAAAGGCCAGGTGCTACTGCCTTAGGCCTGATTCCTGAGTGCTCAGCTAAAGCAATGTAAATCAGCTCCACAGCCCACAACATGAGATGGTTAACACCATAGGCAGTCCTTGAGCACCATTTGTAATACCAGTTTCATCATTTTCCACTTAGATCAATACCTAATTTCCATTTCTCTTTGTGAACATGTTTGAATGAACGACATTGCAGTGCATATGAAGTGGTGGCCATTGTAGTTGCCATTTTCATTCACCTAATGATGAATCATGCTGAGAAATATCTGTTTAATTCTTTGTCCATTTTGGAATCTGTTTTTATTGCATTTGAGTCCTGTGCGTGTTAACTAGTATGCCTATGTGATCAACTTGCCAAGTAGATGCCTCCACTGGCTGACTGCAGCATTAACTTGTCCTGGTTACTGCCAGTTGGTGTGTACCTTCCCTTGCTGTTCTCTGAGATTTTCCTTCCATAATGTGCTGCTCTATTTAGCATCAGTGGGAAGAAGCATGTGGTCGTCTAAATTGTGTGTGTAAAGAGCTGTACATTCTCAGTTGTTATTTTTAAGTTATTTCTTGTTCTCTTCATTTTAAAAAATTGTATTCTTGTAACCTATATAAAAAGTCACAGAGATACAGTGATTTACCATCTGATGGCTAACTCCTTCAATTCCTGCAAGATTGTGACAAGGCCTGGCTAAACCAGGAGCCAGGAATTAAATCTGTGTCCATGACAGCAGTTGCAAAGACTTGCATACTTGAGAAATTCCCTGCTGGCTTCCACGGTGTGCATTAGCATCAAGATGGCATTTGGTGCTTAGCTTTAACAGAAACAACAGAAGTCCATTGTAGGGTGAGGGTCTCCTAGCTGTTTCTCCACCACACTAGAGATGTCCATATCTCCTCGTTTTACCTGAGCATGTTATAGGATGGCATTTTCTCTCTTTTATTAAGGTATGAAGAATATGTGTCTCCTATATTTTTGTTTGTATAGTTTTCCTAGAGTGTGTCATGTACTTTCTCAAATCTTAACCCAATTTTAAATAGCACTCTGCTATTTCTTGAGAGTTAAGGTATGTTATATTTCCCAAATTATTTTACGTTTTCTGTGTGTAATTACTGTCATTCCTTTTACTTATTAAAAACTGTAACAATTTTGTTCAATGGTAGTATCATTTTGAATGAAGATTTATACATTAAATGGCAAAGAAATGGTAAGAGTGAATATTCGTACCATCGCTGAGTGTTAAACACGTTTTTCCATTGACCCACCATCCAAAATCACATTGTACTTTTTCATTACTTTATTATTTGTTTAAGAGGATGTGAGAGAAATCAGAATTCTAATTTGCTGGTTTATTTATGAGATGCCCACAGCTGCAAAGTATAAATTAGGGCTAAGCTTGGAGCTGAGAACTAAAGGCAGGATTTTTCCTGTGGGTAGCAGAACCCCAGTGCCTTAAGCCATCACCGCAGCTTCCAAAGAACATTGCAGATTTGGGAGTGCAAGGACTCTCATCAGTCCTCCAATAGGATAAACCAACCTGATACATCAAAATGAGCCTGGAACTTCAGTACCATGTCATGTGCTTGACACTAAGAATCCAGTTAGTGTGTTTCAAGCATGCGAAAAGTGCCCTTTGCCAGGGATCATCATTCCAATATGAAAATTGAGTAGATAGGAAAAGTGCAAATAGGTAGTTGATGAGTAGTGTGTATGAAGTGATAAACTGCTGTGCTTCCTATCTCCACCCCTCTAAAAGTGAAATCCATCTGTAGGTTTAACCCAAGCTATGCAGCAACTGGGGTTTGGGTCTTTTTTCAGGTCTTATATTGCACACCAGAGCAAATGTTACCAGGAAAACTCAGTGCTTCTTTCCTCAACATACTATAGAAACAGCAACAGGAAATCAGTTTTCAATAGTTTTATTGCTAAGTGACCAGATAAACTTGGATGCAGGGCAGAGAAAGCTCCTCCAAGAAGAGATGTTAGAATTCAGCAGGCTTTTGAAAGGAGAAAAGAAAGACACCATAGCACTTTTGAAATCTTTTCCTCCCCCATGATGCCTGATGAAATGCCTCTTGAGATAAAGCATACCTCTAATTTCCCAGAGACCAATCTCCGGAGTGGGGAAACTCTCAGTCAGCATGATAAGATGCACACTTGTCAGCAGCCTTTTGAACACAATTGGAAAGTAAAAACTTTCAACAGGAAGAAGATATTCCTTGTGTGTGAGAAACTATACCAACATCCCAAGTAGTAAGCAACCTGTCAAAGTGGGAGAATCTGTTTAGGTTTAAAAGCAAATGTTCCATAACAATCCTGACTTTGTCAAACATCAACAAATAGTCAGGAGAGAAATCTCATGAGCATTTCCAGAGTGAGAAATCACTTATTTATAAAACAGATGTCAAAGTCGATCAGATAACCCAAACAGCTAGAATCCACTATATATATGGTTACTGTAAAAAGCCTTTTAACTGTAAATCTTGCAGTATAACCAGAGAACTGACACTAGATCAAATTTCTATGTGTAAAATGTCAATGAGCTAATCATAGGTTGTGGTTAAGAACTTGCTTTTTCTTTTTTTTTTTTTTTCTTTTAAACATACTGGTTACTCACAACCATGTCAATTCCATAATATTGCAAATTGCTGTTAATGTTATATTGCGACTCTTAATTGATTGGGATGATATTCTACCAGCTCTAACTTCGAACCAGAAATGGTCTCCCCAAGAAACTGTTCAACCCATCTGGACAACAAGTAGCTGGACTCTGTGCTTGGTGTACGTTTGCAAGGAAGGAATCTTGATTGAATTTGGACTGTGGTGCTGCATCAGGGTGGGGGAGTCCCCCAGGGGGGAGGGGCGTGGGGAAGAGTGGAGGGATTCCCAGGGCCTATGAAACTGTCACATAATGCAAAATAATTAATAATAAAAAAATTTCTATGTGTGGATTGACTATAAAGAAAACATTGACCAGAAGTCAGAACTCATGGGAGATCAGATCCTTGACACTGCAGAGAAGCCATATGAATATAATGAGCATGGAAAAGCCTTTCACCAGCAATTATCTCTCATTAGGTATCAGAGAATTCACATGGGGGAGGAATCCTTATGAATGCAAGGAGTATGGAAAACATTTAAGCAGAAGTCATCCCCAATCAGACATCAGATAAACCACACTGCCATAAAACCTTATGAATATAGTGTGTGTGGAAAAGCATATAAAGTGAACTCATTTCTAATCATACACCAAAGAGTCCACACAGGGGAAAAACCTTATGAATGTAGTGAGTGTGGAAAAGCATTTATGTAGAAGTCATACCTAATTCTACATCAGAGAATCCACACAGGGGTAAAACCTTATGAATGTAGTGAGTGTGGAAAAACTTTTTCTCAGAAGTCACATCTCATTAATCAGAGAATCCACACAAGAAGAAAAACCTTATGAATTTAGTGAGTGTGGAAAAGTTTTTTTTCTCAGAAGGCACATCTCATTTAACATCAGAGAACTCACACAAGGGACAAGTCTTATGAATTTAGTGAGTGTGGAAAAACATTTAAACTGAACTCATCTCTAATCATACATCAGAGAGTCCACACAGGGGAAATACCTTATGAATGCAGTGAGTGCTGAAAAGGTTTTTCTCAGAAGCCATGCTTCATTACACATCAGAGAATCCACACAGGATAAGAACATTATGAATGTCCTGTTGGGAAAAATGCTTTTGCAGGCAATCAGATTTCATTACACATCAGAATTCACATGGGAAAAACATTACAAGTATAGGTAATGTGCAGAATCCCTTTGAAAAACGTCAATTTTCATTACTCAAGCATGTAAATACATGTTAGCTACCATAAACCTGCTGGCATGCCATATCAGCTTACAGCATGAAAGAAACAAGCTTTCACAACATTGCAACAGAAAGTACTACAAGTAAAATGGACGAGGAATAACATTAGAAGTCTCAGCAACTCTTAAAAAAGTAAATATGATGAATGTCAGTGTATTTCAGAACACAGGCCATGTGTTGCGAAAATAAGATGCAATTTGTATGTAATCTGCTTTATTGTGAGGGGTAAAGTGTGAATGAGTACTGCTTTCAGATATTCATGAGGATAATAAATGTTCAATGCATAACACTTGTTTAGAATGCCATCTTTATTGTTTACACATTGTATGTAATAGGAGTTTTCTAGAATTTCAAAATTCCAGATTCTGTTTCAGACTAAAATTGAAAGCACACACATCAGCTGATGCATGTGGCAATTCTAATGCTAACGACTCAGCTATGAATAATGAATCTTGATCAGAGTGAAGAATTTCTGAGACATCTGGCCAAATGTGGATCTTGTTTGGCCACAGTCACTCCTTGAATTCTCTAGTGTGGGAGATCACCCCTGGATCTCTGTCCACTATGTCCCTGTGGGAATGTATAGGCACATGGCACACCATGTCCCTGGGGGAAACTTTAACAATAATCTTGCTGCTGTTTTCCTACCTTTTTCAAATGTAAGGTTAGCTCATTTACTTGGTACTTTGTTTTCATTTTTTATTATATTTTTGGCAATCTTTACATAGTTAGGGTAAAAAGGTTCAAGGACTATAGAAAAGTGGGTAAGACTATTATTTCCACATTATTTCTTTCATGTATCTGAGGGAAAGGGGGATATTGAGGGAGAAGTCCCATCTAATTTCCAATCCACCCCAAGTCCTGGATGTGGGGCATGTCAGGAGATACTTGCTCAAGTGGTTTTGATAGTTCATCACTTATGAATTGCTGCCAATCGCCACTCCGAGCATGATGAAGTCGTTGAAGACTCCACTGATTGACATATTCCAACATAGAGTCTCCTTTTGCCCAGTATTTCACTGCCAACATATAAAGGAGGTGGTTGATTGACTTGTTCTGTCTTCTGACGAAACAATCAGGATAAAGCAGAGAAGACACATTCCAGGAAATAGGAGAGGATAAAACAACAGCAGAGGTTTACGTGGAGACTGACAGACACAGGAAAGCTGTGAAAACAATGGTGTGGTGGTGAAGTGACTGATAATCCAGCAGCATACAAGTAATGGGGACCTGACTCTACCAGCAGCTGGAACTCCACTAGCACCAGGTGGAAAGGGACTTTCACTGGGAGCTTGGGAGGTGATCCCAGATAAGGAAATGTCCATCCTACAGGTCTGTTTGATTTGACCAGGAGCAGAGACAGAGCAGTAGATCCCAGGTGGGCAGTGCAAGAACAGGGTGGATTTCACAGCCCAGTCTGCCCACTAGAGCCATATCCAGCACAATTTTGTGTAAGGAGGCAAGGGCTATGGGGCAGGACTGTCCATGCACTGAGCTAGGAGTGAACTCATTTTTGACTCAGTGAACTGCAGCAAAGTGGCATTCTATAGGTTCCACCAAAGACAGTTCTGGGTAGCCTTCAGACCTAAGGGCCAGCAGATCAAGAACTCTAATAGTGGCATGTCACATGCCATTTTGTTAGTGTGGCAAAAGCTTTAGGACTGCATGGGACAACAGTAAACTGTGCATGTGCTGAGCTTGCAAGGACTCACTGAGTTTAGTGGTTTGCACTGGTCCCACAGGAAAATAATACTGGCTGTGACATCGTATGGGTCAAAATAGGTCCATGTGGTACCCATACCTCATGTCTAACAGGTTCCAGCAGAATCAGCACCACCAACAACCTAATTATATAGGACACCTGGTGTCTCCCTAATTCCGGGACCTGCTCCAACCAGAAGTGGGAGAAAGTTTGCAGAGACCACAGTACAGCACAGGAGGTGGATACTGGTGAAACAGGAGCTGGGGATACAGAGTTTGTTGTGGAAATCTAACATAAGAAGCCAGGCCTGGAACTTGATGGAGCAGTGTGCCAAGTACAATAAGTAAAATTGAACTATAGACCTGTGCATGATATAGTTTAGAAACCTGCCCCATGGAAAAGAATCTGATAACTAGAAGTACAATGATCAAGAGCAAAAGAATACAGAAAGGTAAAATGAATGTTATTGAAGACTCCCCTGCAAATGAGCAAAACCTGATGCCAACCTCATAGTTAACTGAGGAAGTCACTGAGACAATGGGGGACTCAGAATTCAGAAAATAGCAGCAATAAAGCAAATTAAGACTGATAAAATTAAGAACAGTAGAGCAAATTAAAAGTACAGTGGAGAGTCTCAAATACAATGAAGCAAGCAGAAGAAAGAATCTCAGAATTGGAAGATATTTCCTGTCACCAGGGAAAAGCAAACGAAAAAGCTGGAAGCAAAGCTTGATCAGGCCAAAAAAAGTATTCAAGAATTGAAAGACACTATTAAGAGGCCTAATATAGGAGTTATAGGAGTACCAGAAGGTGCAGAAAGAGAAACTGATTTTACAGATATATTTAATGAAATAATAAGGGAAAATTTTCCTAATCTAGAGAAAGACTGGGAAAACAAGATCCAGGAATGGCAAGGAAGGGTAAGGAAAAGATGCTTAAATGTGCATGTAAAAATTCAACAGGCATATAAAGGGATGCCAATTAAACTCACAGGAGATCTCTCACAGGAAACTCTACAGCAAGAAGAGAATGGAGTGACATATTCCAGATTCAGAAAGAGAAAAATTGTCATCCCAGGATAAAATATCCAGCAAAGCTTTATTTTGTCTTTGAAAATGAAATATAATTCTCCCACAGTAAAGTTAAAAGAATTTGCCTCTTCCAGACCTGCCCTACAAATCATGTTCTCTTGACAGAGAAGAGGAATAACACTCAATAAAACCAAAGGCAAATGGGAAGAATATCCCAGTAAAATGACAACAGAAGGCTAAATCAGGGAACAACCCATTGCTAAAATGACAACACCAAATTACCACCCATACATATTAACCCTGAAAGGAATTGGCTTAATATCAATCAAATGTCATATATTAGTAGACTGGATTAAAACAAAACGCATTTATTTGTTGTCTAGAAGACACATTTCACCAACAAAAATCAGTGGAAGCCATATCTCCTGGATTTTGATATTTTTATTTTTGTTAGTTTCATCTCCTCAAAACAGTTTTTTGTGATTAAATTATTCAGTGACTCATAGATCATAAGTAGCATCATTATCTTCAAGAAGTTTCTTGATTTTCTTTTTCATTTCTTCAGCGACACATGCATCGTTCAATAGGATGTTATTTAACTTCATGATGTGACTTTCTTTTTTTCTCCCTGATGTTGATTTTGTTTTGTGGCTTTTCAATTAAGGGGATGTATAGTAGCTTTATAATGGAGACTGTCATATCGAGTAATATGTTATTTAATTTAATGGCATTGTACTTTTTTTTGCTATTGTTGATTTTGCATTGTGATTTTTTAAGGGGATGTATAGTAACTGTGAGATGTATAGTAACTGTATAGATGGAGACTAACATCCAGATGTGAAGATACAATGTAGTATGCATCTCTACTTCCAAAGATGGACTGTTTACTATAAAAATGAAGCTGTTTCTATATCTTGACAATAGGATGCTGGACTCTCTGCCATTGTCCATGCCCGCAATGATGGACATATGACTGTGTATGAAAAACTATATTTCAGTAGTGATACAGAGGAACTAGGTCAGGGGGTGAATTGAGTAGAGGATAAGGGAAATGCCAGGAGCCTCTGTAACTGTATCATAAAATGATAATAATAAATAAATGCAAGATTTGAAAAAGAATGAGGAAAGAGGAAGGCAGGTTAGAGACACAGGTAGAAAGAAGGGTAGAACAAGATCTACCACTCTGCTCATAAATCTGTTCCATGATGTATGTGAAATTTGCTTGCTTTATACAAATTTTAAAAACATATGTTGAATGAAAAGCAACCACAAAAAAAGAAATTATGTGATAATCAACTCCAAGAAGTTAATCGTGATTCACATTCTGTTTTCCATTCACACGCGATGAGCAAGCCCCCAGACATGGCTTTCAGCCCAGGTGCTAAGTTGTCTTGGCCTGCCTGCATGTGGGATGAAACACAGTTGTGAATTCTTGTTGTGCGATGTGACCTGTGCTTGATTAGAGGCTTGAGAGAGATAGACATGCCTACTTAGACAGTTACAATGTCATTGTTGTGTGGGAATACTGTTGGTACCACCCTTCTGCCTTCCCCCTTTTCTACTCTATATAAGCTTGTAAGTTAGTCCCAATAAATGGACATCCCTCTCCAGTTTGTTTTTGGTGGCTCTTCAGCCAAATGATACCATCACCTCACCCCTCAGTGGTCTTAGGGCCTACTGGTCAGGAACCCCCTGACACTATGATATATATATCCCAGAGACATTAAAATTGTCCACATCATGCTCTTGGAGTTTATGTGCCAACTGCCACAACTACTTCTCAGAGTCGAACAGATTTTGTTCATCATGGCTTCCCACAGTCAGTTTCTTGCCATTGGCTGATCTACACCTCTAAATGCCAGCCTGTGTCTGAAGTCTGAACTGTAAGAGTGAGTGAACACCAGGACCAGCACTACTGTAGTGTAGTAGGTAACATGTCTGAAGTGTTGGCATTTCCAGATGGACACCACTGGTTTACATCCTAGCAGATTCTCTTCTGGTCTTACTAATGGCTTCTGGCTTCACATCAGCTCAGCTACTGCCATTAAGCCATTTGGCATGTGAACCAGTGGATGGTAATTATCTCCCTGCTTCTGTTTCTCTACTCATTATAACTCTGCACTTCAAATAAAATATATTTTAAGTGGATACCCTGACTTGTGTTGAGGTAAATCAAATATTTTATGTGGAACCTACTGACATGTATCTCAGTGACTTCCACTTATTATTTAGAGTCCAGGCCTTATCAAGCCCCAAAATGAGGAGCACTGAGTGCAGGAGAGGCAACTTTCTCTGCTGAATGTGCCATGTAATCAGTGCCTTACTGAAAGTGCAGAATAAAATTTGTACACTGCTAAATGCTTCCCACCAGCATTTTCATGTGAACTTCCAGCTGTGAACCCTCTGTTGTTGCTGATCCGCTCCTGGCTCAGGTCCTCCCTAGGAACACTCCTCATTCTACCTTGCAGTTAGATTTATTTAATGTTTTAATTGCTCTTTTCAAACATCCCGAGAATCTGACAGCTTCCTAGCATCCTTTGATTCTTGATTGCATCATAGGGAGGTGGAATAGGGCAGAGGATGGGATTAATAGGGATTGAGATAAAACAGAGGAGTGAGGTATATATTTTTAAAGTGAAAGAATTATACAGGTGTCTCTCAACAGGCACATCAGCAGCTTGCTTTCTCTTGATATGTGCTTTCCTCTTATGTCTTCTTTCCTTGCTCTCCAGGCCATTTTACAAATAAAACTTTGCTGTGTGCAATAATTAATTAATTAATAGAAATAAATGAATTAGAGATCCAGTGTGGCTGCACCAGACTGGGCCAGACCTCAGCACTCACTGGTGTTCGTGAGGACCAGGCTAGGTGTAGGACAGGCTAGATTAGGTCTTTGAAGCTGCCTGGCTGGGTATGAGCTGTGTCTGTGTGTTGACCAGGCTAGACTGGGCTGTATCATCCAACAATAACAGAATGGAATGAAAGTTGATCAGAAAAGGCCATTGTTCCTGCTAGATCAGGAGGTGGACTGAGTAGGGCTGGCCCGTGGACCCACTGGTGTGCACGAGGTCTGGCATTGGTAGTGGTTCTGATGGATGAGCCTGGGAATCTCCTCTGTCCATGCAGGTGAACTACAATAGCCCAGACTAGTCCAGGCAATGGTACCCAGCAGTATAGATTTCACGCAGACTGGGGGTGAACAAGGCAGGTCAGGTTCACACCACTGGCTGCCAAATCCAGGCACCAGAATGGAGTGTGGGTTGGACCAGGTCCAGTTGCCATACACACCAGTACATATTATAGCTTGGCCTGAGTGCCAGCTGGGCTGGGCTGGGATTTAGCCACCAACAACCTGAGCTGGAATTGGGTGTTGGCTAGGCCGGGCCAGTCTACAGCACCCAATGTCAAAAGCTGAGCTGAGGCAGGCTGTGCCAGAGCAGGCAACCAGGCCCAACCAGCATACACAAGACCAAGTGGGGGGAAAAAGTAAAGCTGATAGGGGAAATGTGGAGGGCTCCCCTGCTGGGTAGCCACTCCCACTGCAGAACATAAGCTGAAATGGAGGTAGACCAGTCTGGGTAGAGCTACAACACCTGTGGGCATCCTGTGAGCTAGATCAGGGAAAAGTCAGGCTGGGTTGGCTGCTCCTACTGGGTTGTGCAAGCATAAATCAGAGTGGGTGAGGTGATGGCCTGCCTCACCTCAGCTTTTGGTTGGGCTTTGCCTCAGCATCAGCTGGCAGATGCTGGCACATGGGGCTAATTGTGTCAAGCTAAACTGCAGAATCACCTGGAGAGTGCATGGTCCGGGAGTGGGAGTCGTCCTAGTAGGGAAATAGTAGGTAACTCCCTCCTGGGTTACCATTCCCATTGTAAAGCATGAAAACCAGGATTGGAGCAGGTGTGGCTAGCAAAACACCTGCCGGCATGTGTGGATAGTGGGGCTGGTTGAGTTGAACTAGGCTTCGGTGCCCTCTGACATGTTGGAGAGCTGAATGGAACGTGGGACAGACTGGACCAGTCTGTTGTGCATACTGGCAGGCCTGGTGGGGGTTATTAGAAGTCAACCTGACTATGCTGCAGCTCTTACTGGTTTGCATGAGGGCCAAGTGTGTGGGGGGCAGAATCAGGGTGGAAAGCAACACCCATTTTTTTTTTAAACTAGTACATTAGTACTGGAAATAGAACTGACCCAGACATTTCAACCACTAACATATGCATACCATGATTGGGTCAACAGACGATGCCGGGCAATGTACTGGCAATCACAGGCAGGACTCAGGCCTGGAGTCACCTCAGACAAAATTTCTTTTGGGATCCATCAACTAACCTGATGATTTTAGAAACCCAACCATGAAGAGAAGTACAGATTCCATGGTCTGACACAGAGTGCAAGTAACAAAGCTGAGCCCCCCACATGCTCAGATGGAAGAACCTGCAGAGGACAGATGGTACCACAACAGAGGACGGAGGACAGAACAAACAGATATCCACCTGAGTTGTGTGTTGGCAGTGAAAATCTGGGCTAATGAAGACTCTAAGGTAGACTGTGTAAGTCAGTGGATTTTGGAGCGATTTCATCATGCTTGGAATGGCAAGATTGGCAGCGTTTCAAGATGGTTGGCTATCAAAACCACTGAGGGCACGCCCCATGTTGGGGAACTGTGATGGGTGGGAGACTGGGTGGGGCTTCTCGTTTTATCTTACCTTTTATCCCAGATCCAGAAAAAAAAATAATATGCATAAAATGGTCTTACCCAATTTCTGTCACACTTGACCATTTGTGCCCTAATTGACTATGTAAACATTATCAAAATAAACTAATAAACTTTTTTTTAAAAAAAAGAGGAGAAGCTATACCCATCCTCCCAACCACCCCCATACCCAGGCATGGCGACTAGCCCTCCTAGCCCACCAACCTAGGGTCCTAATGTGCACACGTTCCAAGGGCTATGCCCAGGTGGTTTTGATACTTCTGAAATGCTGTCAATCTCACCAATTCAGTGAAAAGGGAACACTTTCAATGTTCATTGGCTGATTAGTGAACCTTAGAGTTTCCTTTCTCCCAGATACTTTCTGTCAACATTTGGCTTGGGATAGTTGTCCAATTTGTTCTGTCCTCCTTCCTCTAGGATGGCACAGATGTCCTCTGTAGAACTCAGTGAGCTGTTGTCGTCATCAGTGACACTAAAGTGACGAGGCACAATCTTGCATGTCTGGGAAAACAGGAGCCGCCACCTCAACCAGAACATGAATGAACGAACGAACGAACACACGGGCACACACACGAACAAAGGAACAAAGCAACCTTTATTGCCGAAAGTGGGCTGCTTATATACAGTTCTCTACCAATCACTTCTCCCCGTGGGTCCACTTGGGGATACCTGATAGGCCAGTAGCAATGACATAATCACAGCGAGGCCATTAGCCTACCCCCATGACTTTCTGTTTGCCTACTGGCGGGACCAACCCTGCCTCCTAGCCCTCGGCCAGCTGCCATTTTGCGACTGCCTATCATGCATGTGGGGTCAGCTCCGGTGCACTGCTCCCCACAGGTTGTCATATCATTCATAGGATCTAATCCAGCTGTCCACTAATCTGTCTTCCACTGAGGAGGTGCAGTTTCCACGGGTGGGTCAGTTATCTGGCTGTCAGACCTGAGCTAGTTAACCAGCGCACAACTCAACCACCACCCATGGGACTCATGGACCTGGCACCCCAACACAGGTGGACCAAGGATGCACAGAGGAGGGCCTACGGGAGTGTGCCATGCGACATAGCCTCCACGGGATCCTCCACCCCAGAAGCTCACAGATCCAGCACCCACTGTGAAGGCAGGACAAGGATACAGGCCAGGTGACTTGCTTCCCTCTGCATGCCCCATTCCCTAAGGCTCATGAACCCAGCACCGTTTTCATGTCAAGCCCCTCACCCATGCAGCTCATAGACCCAGCAACTACCTCTCCTGCCTAATATGGCTTGCATCACCTCTTTCACCAGTAGGTGCTGCAACCTTGCCCAGTCCAGACTGTTCCTAGCTCCAGCTAAGCTGGTGAACACTGTAGCCTAACCAGGCTCAGCCAGTCTCCAGCCATGGTCCTAATGTGAATTGGCTCTTGTTGTGACCCAAATGCAGCCCCAGCCCAGCATCTGGGTCTCAGATCTTCCAGTGAACGCTAAGACTGTCCTATCCTGGCTCCTTTGTACAATAAGTTAATCCAAGCTTGACACACAAGGCACAGGTAATGTTGTCCCTCAGAAGCAAGTGTACATAATGTTGGAGTCACCAGGATTCAGTTTCTCACATGGAACAGATTTCTTTTCAGGACCCAAGGATTCTTCTTTTTTTTTTTTTTTTCCTTTACAATCTTTACATAGGTAATTAGGGTAAGATGGTTCAAGAGCTACAGGAAATTGGGTAAGACTATTATTTCCACTTGGTTTTCTTCATGTATCTGAGGTAAAGGGGAATATTGAGGGAGAAGCCCCACCCAGTCTCCCACCCATCCCAGGTCCCTGATGTGAGGTGTGCTCCGAAGGTCTTGCTCAAGTGGTTTTGATAGTTCAACACTTATGAATTGCTGCCATTCTCGCCACTCCAAGCACGATGAGGTTGTTGAATTATCCACTGATTGACATAGTCCATCATAGAGTCTCCATTTGCCCAGTTTTTCACTACCAACATATGGCTGATGTGGTTGGTTGATTAAGTTGTTCTCTCTTCTGTCTTTTCATGGTTAGGGTTCTGAGTCCAGTAGTTTGATTGGGCTGATCCCCAAAGAAACTTTGTCTGAGGTGTTCCCAGTGTAACTTTGATTTCCAAGAAAAATAAGTGAATCTTTTAAAAAAAGTATAAAATTGTCCAAACAATACCCATAATTTCAGTGTCTACTTAATAGAATTTGATTTTACTTTACTATGAAGATTTTTTTCAAGGATTTATATTTGAAAAAAGAGAGCTCTTTCATCCACTGGTTTAGTCTCCAAATGGCTGCAGCAACCAGGGCTGAGACAGGATTAAGTCAGGAGCTCGGCGCTTGTTCTGAGGCTCGCACATCAGTGTAGTGGGTCAGCGTTTGAACCATCTTCCACTGCTTTCCCGGTGGCACCAGGAAAGAAACTGGTGCCCATATGGGGTACTGGTGCTGCAGGCAGCAGCCTCACATATTGATTCAAAACTCCGGCTTTTCTTTCTTCTTTTTTTTTTTTTAAAGATTTATTCATTTTATTACAGCCAGATATACACAGAGGAGGAGAGACAGAGAGGAAGATCTTCCGTCTGATGATTCACTCACTAAGTGAGCCGCAACGGGCTGATGCGTGCCGATCAAAAGCCGGGAACCTGGAACCTCTTCTGGGTCTCCCACGCAGGTACAGTGTCTCAAAGCATTGGGCCGTCCTCGACTGCTTTCCCAGGCCACAAGCAGGGAGCTGGAAGGAAAGTGGAGCTGCCAGGATTTGAACCGGCGCCCATATGGGATCCCGGGGCTTTCAAGGCGAGGACTTTAGCCACTAGGCCACGCCGCCGGGCCCGGCTTTTCTTTTTTAAATACTGAAGCACAGTTTAATTATGAGAACTGCACACCTGCCATCCCAGGCGAGGGCTTAGTGAAGCAGGGAGAGCCCTAGCTGTGTTCAGTTTGCAGTCCTTAGGGGTTTAGGTATGAGTCCCCTGGCGTCCTCCCGCCTCTCAGGTCTGGAATGTCTTTGCTAGGTAGAAGGGTTCCCGGGGTTGGGATAGTCCCAATCCCTCCAGGAAGCCCCTACAGCCCTCTTGATGGTGCAGGGCAAGTGAGATTCCTCTGAGCTGCTGGAAGACTGGGACCCACCCAGCTGGGTTATTGAACTTGCTATATAAATGTAAAGCTGTTTCTGACACGTATTTTATTGTCATTTAGATAGATTCTGAGGTTCACAAAACCTCTTAACTAGTGTATTTTTGCTTACTTCAGAATGTTTACCAAAACATCTAGTTTCACTTTGAAATCAAGTCAGTTTTAGACTGTATGCAACTTAGGTTATTGATTGAAGCTCTGAAACAAAATACTTCAGATAATCTCCAAAAAAGGGTAATTTTGAAGTATTTTAACATGTGTGCAATATGTATATTTTAATGTTTTTAAATAAATTGCTGCTATGTGTGAAGCCTGACACCAGGAAGGGGTCTGATGGAGGAATCTGTACAGTTCCTCTGATGGGACACTGACCCTACAAATAAACGCTGGAAGCATGGAGGCAAACAACCCAGAAGAGGCTTTGGAAAATGACCTGCTGGCATACATTTGGCTCGGGTTGGGGGCAAACCAGGCTGAGTCAATTCACATCATCCACTGGTAAGTACGAGTGCTGGAACTGTGTGGGGGTCTGTCCAGGTTCAGTTGCAATAAAAACAATACAAAACACAAAATGCCAAGGTGAAATGGCCTGTGCCAATAGGGAATGCAGCACCCAACCAGCACACCTCCCATTGGTTTAGGTGAGGGATGAGTGTGTGATGGGCAGAGCCGGGAAGGGCTGCAATACTCATTGGTTCCAATGAAGGTCAGGGCTGAGAATAGAACCAACCCAGGGGTTACAACCACCTGCTGATTGGGGTGATGGACTGTGGCGGGCACTCTGTTTACTAGTACATGTAGGAGCCTGGACTGGAAACACCTCAAAGTTTCTTTGGGGATTCCCTTGAACAAAATGGAGGAATCAAAACATTAACCAAGAAAAGATAGAAGATGGAGTAGATCAATCAACCACCTCAGCTATATGTTGGCAGTGATCAAGTGGACAAGGGGAAACTCTATGATGGACTATGTCAATCAGTGGACTCTGCACCAGTCTCATCGTACCTGGATTGTTGCTGATGATATGTTGGAGCTTCTAATTGATCGAGGTGATGCTCTGCTGGCTCTGCCTTCAAACCTGAGAGGGCCTCCCTAAAAGGCCGTTGAACTTGACTGGACAGTGGGATGCTGGACTCTATGTATGGTGTGTACTTGTAATGAGGGAATCCCAACGGAACTTGAGCTGTGGTTATGCATCAAGGTGAAGGAATCCACCATGGGGGGAGGGTTTGGGATGAAGGGGTGAGAATCCCAGTACCTATGAAATTGTGTCATGTAATACAATGTAAACAGTGAATAAATAAAAAAATAATAAATAAATAAATAAATAAATAAATAAATAGCTGCAAGAATTGCTATCTACTTTGCAAACTGGTTTATGTAAGGTACATGCAAACGTGTGTATATATATATTTAACGTTTGATTGTGCATGTAGCTCACTGTGGACTAGTTCATGAAATCTGTATTAACCAGATATTTTAAGAGATGAATTTGGATATTGGCCTTTCCAGGGTAGCTGGTTTTGAGACACTGTATCACCATTAAATATGCTTTTGATAAATGTATGTCTGAAAAAATTGGTGAGACCTTCAGAAGCCACAGTATTTTTTGTTGGTGTATAAGGAGTTATACATGTTCATTTTTGTCAATGCTGTATGGCTCTCACACCTCTTTAAATGAGTGGAAGACAGCACTGGTTTTGTGTCTTGTTAGCGTGTGGCCCCTGAAGCTGTGTGGGCTGGTGTTTGCTCACATGGGAAATGAGAAGTGCATTCAGCAGCCTTCATTCTAATTTCACTATTTCCTAGTTTGTGGTCACTGAATTAATTACCTTTGACTACGAAAGATTGACTTGGCATATGTCAGCTAATGTGAGAAGACAGAACTGGTTGAGAGAATGATCCAGCATGACTAGTTACACAACTTTCTTCTATTTTTGTTCAGTGCATTTGCTGAAGAAAACTCTACAGAAATGTGAAAAGAAGGGGTGGATGGAGCAGATCTCTGGAAAAGGATTCAGTGGCACCTTCCAGCTCTGTTTTCCCTATTACCCCAGGTAAGCACTTTCAATAGGAAGCATTGGCCATGGTGGATTTAAAGTATGATTTTAGGTTATAGGATTGCTTTAATTTATTTTTCCCTTATTGCTGTTACACACAACTGGAAGTGTATGAAAATGAAGAATTGTTCAGGCAATATTGTTTTGAAGCAGAAGGTCTCCATATAAGGACAGGAGAATGGACAGGTAACTAGACAGTACGTTAAGCTACTGCTTGGGATGCTCACATCACATCTGAGTTTCTGATTCAAGTCATGGCTTCTCTGCTTCTGATCCAATTTTGTGCTAATGCAGTCCTGAGCAGTAGCAGATGAACATTACACAAGTGCTTGAAACCCTGCCACCCCGTGGTAGAAACAGATGGAGTTCCGTCTTGTTGCTTTGACCTGGCCCGCTCCTGCCTTTGAGAGCATTGGGGGAATGAACCAGCAGACGGAAGGTCTCTGTATAACACATACAAGCACATGACACACATGTGTATACACATTCTTTATCCTGCCCTGTCTCCCTCTAAATGAATTTAAAACAAAGACTAAATTGGAGTTTTTGCTGTCCTACAGAGTTTACTAGCCAGTTGTTTTTCAAATGAAGCACTCGATTGTTGAGATTCTTGGACAGCCATTTTGATACTCATATCTATAAGTGATAATGACAGTAAGATATTGAAAAATTACATGTATGCTTCAGGGCCTGTACTGTGGTGTGTTATGCTAGGCTTTCACCTGAGATGCCAGCACCAGTGTAAGTCCCAGATGCTGCACTTCCCATCCAGCTCCCTGCTTATGAGAGAGCAGCATAGGATGGCCCAATTCCTTGGGCCCCTGCACCCATGTGGGGGGGCCCAAAAGAAGCTCCAAGGTGCTGGCTTTGGGCTAGGTCATCTCCTCTATTGAGGCCATTTGGAGAGGGTACCAACAATGGGAGATCTCTCTCCCCATGCTGCCTCCTTTGTGTACCTGTGCCTGCGTGATGGTTCATTGACTAAATCTTCATCTTGCAAGTGTCAATCCCATGTGAATCTCAGTTCATATATCAGCTGCTCCACTTCCCATCCAGTCCCCTGCTTGTGGCCTGGAAGGGCAGTTGAGGATGGCCCAAAGTCTTGGGACCCGGAGGAGGATCCTGGTTCCCGGCATTGGATCGGTGCAGCACCGGCCCGTTGTGGTCACTTGGGGAGTGAATCATTGGACAGAAGATCTCCTCCCTGTCCCTCCTCCTCTCTGTATATCTGACTTTGTAATGAAAATAAACAAATCTTTAAAAAAAATAGTTTTCTGGGTTTTTAAAAGATTTACTTATTTGAAAAGCTGAGTGACAGGAAGAAACAGATCTTTCTTCTGCTGATTCACTCCCCAGATAAGCACAACAGTTGGGCTGCGCCAGCTGAAGCCAAGAGCTAGTAACTTCCTTGGTCTCCCATGGGTGCAGACACCCACATACTTGAACCGTCCTCCACTGCCTATCCTGGCACCGTCACAGTATGCTGGATTGAAAGCAGAATAGCTGGGACTAGCATCATCACTCCGATAGAGAATGGTGGCTGTGTAAGCCTTGGTTCAATCTACCTGCACAACACTGGCCCGTTTCATACTTTCTTCAAGGCTGATAAAGATCCTAAGTCCCGCTCTTGGACTGGCAAACACTGGAGCACTACAGACAGTGGTTAGCAGTTTTCTCTTGAGCTGTGGACATTGTGTGAGGCGCTCATGATGCCCTGTGCTGGCCCAGCAGCCCTGTGACTAGTCCTGGGGAAGAGGAAGGGCTTTGAAGCACAGATGGGGCAGGCACCCTACAGTGATGAACCTGGCACCTGGGGCACTTCATTTCTGTGCTGGAGTCCCTGGGTTCCCGTTGCAGCTCTGCTTCTCATTACAGCTTCCTGTTGATACGCATCCTGGGAGCTTCAAGTCATGCCTTGGGTCGCTGATACCCAGGTGGGAGGCGAGTTGCAGGCCATTAGCTTTCGGTTGGCCAGTTCTAGGCCATTTTGGTCTCTGGAATGAGCCAGTGGGTGTTCCTTTGTCTGCTTGTCTTGCTCTGCCTGCCTGCCTTGCTCTGCCTGCCTGCCTTTCTTTGAAATCAACAGTGAAAATACTTTATGAAAAAAAAAAAAAAAAAGCAAAGGACAGGCCTGGCGGGCACCGTAGCGTAATGGCTGAAATCTTCACCTTGCATCCACCAGGATCCTGTATGGCACAGGTTCTTATCCCACCTTCCCCATGTCCCTTCCAGCTCCCTGCTTGTAGCCTAAGAAGGAAGTGGAAGACAGTTCAGATCCTTGGGACCCAGAACCCACGTGGGAGAGCTGGAAAAGGCTCCAGGTTCCTGGCTTTGCATCAGCTCAGCTCCGACTGTTGCAGTGACTTGGGGAGTGAGTCAGCAGATGGAAGATCATTGTCTCTCCTCTCTGTAAATCTGATTTTCCAGTGATAGATGAATGAATCTTAAAAATAAGTATGTATAAACAAGAAAAGGAAAGGACTTGGAAATGAAATTGCATACTCAAATTTATTAGTATGAGTGTCTTTTAAATTTTAACATATTTAAAAACACTGTCTTGACTGTGCTGTTGAAATTAGGTGTGAGATTACTGAGAAGTGTCTGGACTGCCCTTACTTCTTAAGGACATCTTCCAGATTCCACGGCTGCCCTCAAATCCTGTCCTCACAGTAGAGTCACCCTCAGCGTGGGAGGGGACAAGTTTACGGGATGCCAGCACATGCATGATCTTGTCCCCCGCCCAGAGCCGCACGCGTGTCACAGCTTTTATGATCCTACTCTGCGCTGTGGACTTGGCATTGCAAAAAAGGCCATGGGGAATTCCCAGTGAGGATTGTCAGATGAGTGGGTTGTTTGGACGTGCTGTTGCTTCGTAAGGATGAGCTGGAAGTTGGAAGTCCTGCTTGTGCACTCACTCTGCAGGGAACCTTTTTTTTAAGATTTATTTATTTTATTACAAAGGTATCCAGAGAGTAGAGACAGAGAGGAAGATCCTCCGTCTGATGATTCACTCCCCAAGTGACTGCAACTGTAATTAAAATAAATCTTTTAAAAAAAAGAAAGAAAGAACCAGGGAGAGATCTTCATCCACTTTCACTCCTCAAATGACCGCAACAGCCAGAACTAACCAAGAGAGGAGCCAGGAGCTGCTTCCGGGTCACCCAGATGGGTGGCAGAGACCCAAGCACTTTGGACCATCTTCCACTGCCTTCCCAGGGCATTGCAGGGAGCTGGTTGGAGGTAGAACAATTGGGAGTCTAACTGGGGCCCATTTGGAATGCTGGCTTCCTGGTATGCTGTTCAACATTGCCAGCCCCTACTCAGCATATTTTAAAATTAGATTTTTTTAAAGATTGATTTGTTTATTATTACAAAGTCAGATATACAGAGAGGAGGAGAGACAGAGAGGAAGATCTTCCGTCCAATGATTTACTCCCCAAGTGAGCGCAACGGCCGGTGTACACCAATCCAAAGCCGGGAACCAGGAAACTCTTCCAGGTCTCCCACACGGGTGCAGGTTCCCAGTGCATTGGCCGTCCTCGACTGCTTTCCCAGGCCACAAGCAGGGAGCTGGATGGGAAGAGGAGCTGCCGGGATTAGAACCGGCGCCCCCATGGGATCTCAGGGCGTTCAAGGCGAGGACTTTAGCCGCTGGGCCACGCCGCCGGGCCCCAAAATTAGATTTTTTAAAGATTTATTTTTATTTCAAAGGTAAAAGTAACAGAGATCTTCCATCCATGGTTCACTCCCCAAAATGGCCACAACGGCCAGATGTGAGCTGATCTGAAGCTGGAAGCTTCTTCTAGCTCTCCCACGTGGGGTGCAGGGTCCTAAAGCCATAGCCCATCCTCCACTGCTTTCCCAGGCCATAAGCAGGAAGCTGGATCAGAGGTGGAGCAGCCCAGGCTCTCTAGCTGTCAGGGAGATACAAATGAAACCCACATGGAGGTTTCACCTAATTCCAGTGAGATTGGCCTACATTCACAACTCTACTAATAACACCTGCTGGCGTGGATGTGGGGAGAATGGTACCCTCCTCCACTGTTGAGTGTAGATTAGTACAACCACTATGGAAGTCAGTATGGACTGAAATAAACCTGCCATATGACCCAGGTGTCCTAGGAATATATCCAAAGGAAATGGACTCTGCATATGCGACCAGGATCTGTGATTCTGTATTCACAGCAACACAGTCTGCAATGGCAAAGACATGGAAGCAACCCAGATGTGCGTCCAAAGAAGAGAGCTAAAGAAACTGGTACATCTACTTGGTGGAATATTACTCAACCATTAAAAAGAATGAAATTCTACTATTAGCAACGAAATTGTTCCAACTAGAGACCACTATGCTCAGTGAAATAAGTCAGCCCCAAAAGGACAAACATCGTATGTTCTCTGATATAAGGCAACTTTCATGCAAATCGTCAGATCAGTAGCCTTTTCAGTACTGTTTTTGCTGCAACCCATGTTTCGATGTTTTTATTTTTCTTCAAAATAGTTCTTTTTATTTAATTCTTCACTGACTCATAGATCATATAATAGCACCATTTTCTCCAAGAAGGTTTTTTTTTTCCATTTCTTCATCTACATATTGGTTATTCAGTGGCATGTTATTGGACTCCATGGTGTTGTAAATTTTTTTAACTTTATTCCTGTTGTTGATTTTGTTTTGTGGCTTTTCATTTATGTAACTATGTAATAGAAACTATCATATCCAGATGTGAAGATACAATGCAGTGTGCATCTCTACTTTCAAATCACAAATGGACTCCTAATAAAACCGTTAAATATATCTTGACAATAGGATGGTGCACCTTTTGCCATTGTCCATGCCTGCAATACCAGGATACACTTAAATAGCAGAATAATGAACTTATGACTATATATGAAAAGCTGTAGTATTCTAATAATAGAAGGGAAAGCAGTGGGATGGGACAATATGAGGATACACTTAAACAGCAGAATGATGGACTTATGACCTATTGCAAAGGACTATACTATTATAATAATATAGGAGAAACCATTGGGGGCAGGGAGAGGGATATTGGGAAGGGGCAATGGAAATCCCAGGGCCTATAAAATTGTATCCTAAAATAAAATTGTATAATAAAAAAAGAGGAGTAGCCAGGACATGAACTGGCCCCCTTATGGAATGCCAGAGCTGTGGGCAGCTGATTAGCTTGCTATGTCACCACACTGACCCGTAAAATGAGGCTGTTTTGTTTTGTTTTGTTTTGTTTTGTTTTGTTTTAATTGTTAAGGGCTTATTTGTTAAAAGAGGAGTGGAGAAAAAAAAGGAAATAGACCATCTTGAGTTTCCAAAGCCAGGCCCCAAAGAAGAGAAGCCAGGAGGGTAAGAGGTGTGGACGAAGAGCCAGGCCGCAGAGAGACGGAAGGCACTTGATGGGTGGTTTTGTTTTGTTTCCAGTCTTCATTCAAGTGCCAGGGGCCATTCTCTATTCCTCTGCCTCAGCTGGATTGCAGGCAGCAAGAGGCCACCTTCTGGGCCTTCAACTGTACAGATAGGGTGGGGCTTGGCATGCCATTCTGTGATGGTAAAGATGGGCACCCAGAAAGAGCACTAGAGCACAAGGGCTGGTCCGAGGAAGCCCTGGGACGCTATCACCTGATCTCAGAGAGGGCACGTTCCCTTGCAGAATGGGAGACGGTGCCCTTGGCCCTGACCCTTATGCAGGGAGAGGCCCCTGAGGTCTGTGTCCCTGCTGAAAGTGGCACTAATGGTGTGACCTTGGATAAGCACATAGTCTGTTGGCCCACCGGGAAAGGCAGAGAGTTGAACTAGAGTCTGTGGCCTGCCCTCTGGCTTGGACACTTGTTGACACTAACACATATCTTGTGCCCACCCGTCTTTCAGGCTTGTTTATTGGA
Organism: Ochotona princeps; assembly: GCF_030435755.1. NCBI lineage: Eukaryota > Metazoa > Chordata > Mammalia > Lagomorpha > Ochotonidae > Ochotona > Ochotona princeps. Next base: position 124,815,061 of record NC_080833.1, on the reverse strand, counting down.
GATCAGATGTGTGCAGGCGCACAGCAAACCCTCACAAACAATCTCATTTGAATTTACCTCTTCAGGGGTGGACATTTAGTCTGGCAGCTAAGACACCGGTCTGGATCCTCTGCAGCCCACAGCGCCATGCCTGGGTTCGATTCCCAGCTCTGGCTCTGGACTGCAGTTTCCTGCTAATGACGTTGTGGGAGGCAGCAGTGACGGTTCCAGTACCTGAGCTTCCATGTTGGGGGGCACTTCAAGCTGCCAGCTTTGGCTGCAGCTCAGCCCTGGCCATTGTGAGCTGGGGGTGTGAAGCAGTGGACTGCAAAGACCCCCTGCAATTCTGGTTATGTTACAACGTTAGGATCCTATTGGGAGGGATTTCAAAACAGATTTGGTGAGGTGATGACACAATCCAGTCTGTAACACTGACAATTTTTTTAAATCTCCATTCTAGGTCACTTATTGTGGGGGACAGTGCTGGATGGATTGTAGGGACAGCCATGAGCACACTTATGAGGGATAAGCAAGGGGTGCTCAGGGACAGGATGGGGTAGGGCCTCAGGGGAAAAGGAGATGCCAGCGTGTGTGCGTGAGGAGCTGCTCACGTGCCAGGCCTGCCTGAGCTCACCCCCTCGGCTCCAGGTTCAGCGCTCCACCGGTGTCGCTGCCCACTCACTGCTCAGCTGGCAACATCAGCGCCAGATTCTGGGATTTGGGAGAAAGGATGTGACAGCAGGCTCACACCTGTGCAGTTCAGTAATTGTCACTGACTCACCGGCCCCGCCTGCCTCCGCTGCCATCCCTTCCCTGGCGGAACAAGGGCTGTTCCTTGGGGCTGCCCCATGAACCCCACAGCTGTGACTCATGAACCCCATAGCTGGCCGACCCTGCTCCCGGTGGCTCCTGAGGGCTGCTTTGGCATGAACAGGGGATAGGCATTGGGCAGCAGCTGCCAGGAGCTGGCTGACCCCCAAGGGCGGTGTGTACTTCCAATGAACTGTGAATGGGGCCACAGTCATGGTAGGGACTTGGAGTCACTGTGTGCCCCGGGAATTAGGTCCACTGACTTCAGTCAGTCCAGGTAGTGGTAACAATGACACCTAAGTGACAATGAAGGAGTGAGCTTCAAAATGTCTACATGCACTTGGCTTGGAGATACTGTATTTCCAAGGAGGGGTGAAGGCCAGCGGAAGAAGCCCAGGGGTGGCAGCAAGGTCAGGGGGCAAGGTCACGTACTTGACCTCACACACAGTGTTTCAGATGTGGTTTGGTAGGCACTGTGTGTGTGTGTGTGTGTGTAGATTTCAATGTCTCTGAACCCCAGTGCATGCCCCCCTTGCAAGGTGGTCCTCTCTCCTTCAACCCATTGCAACAGAGGCACAGTGCCCCCTCTCAGCCTTCTCTGTCACATGCAAGTCCTTGGGCTTTTCTTATGTCGACCTGAAATTCCTGTCACTGTTTTAAAATTCTATCAGAAATGTGTTCGAGTCAGTATTTAATTTTAATATTTGCTTGCTTAAAGATTTACGTATTTGAAAGGGTGAGTGACAGAGCAAGAGACAAAGCTTTCATCTGCTGGTTCACTCCCCCCAAGGACCCGAAAGGCCCTGGCTGGGCCAAGCCGAGGGTCCGAAAACTCCGTGTAGCAGTTCTAGCATCAGCTAGCATGCAGGCGCTCAGAGCCAGGCCTCGCGTGGCAGGTAAGCCTCCCAAAGAAGTGGGGCATCACAAGGGTTCCGCAGAGTGGTGGTACAGGAAGGCTTCGAGGAAGAGGCTTCGAGGAAGAGGCTTCGAGGAAGAGGCGCCGCGGAAGCCTACACTTGGAGGACGAGAAGACCCTAAGCAAGGGGCGGGAGGAGTCAGGGTTCCGCAGGAATGCCCCGGGAATGAGTCCTTGGGGGACTCAGGGTGCGCAGTCCAGCAACAGACTCCCCATTAGGCCCTTTAAGCGGGAGTGTAGGGTGCGGTGGATGGGGATGGGCGGTGCCCAGGCCCCGGAGCGGCCGCTGATTGGGCGGCACGGCTCCACGGGCTCCGATTGGTGAGAGGCACTGGACGCCGCCGCCTGCTGATGCCGGGGTCGCCTCTCTCGGGCACGTGGGGCGGCCGCGGCGCCTGGGACTCGGGACGCAGCGGACGCGCGTGAGTGCAGGCGGCGAGGGGGGCCGGGGTACGGGAGGGCCGCGAGGAGCGCCCGGTCAGCATCGGGTCGCCGCTTCCAGCGTTCCGCTCGCCCCTCGGCGGGGACACAGGGCTCCTGGGGCGCGCGCTGGGCGGGCTGCGGGGTGGAGGCGCGGGCAGCCCACGCCGGGGACCCCGTGCAGCTCCGGCCTGGCCGGGCGAGTGCCGCACCCCCGCAGCTCCAGGCACGCAACCCGCGCTCTCTTCTCCGTTGCGCGTTTTCTCCGTCACTAACTCCGTCCCCCACGCCCCCGACCCCAGCTTGGGCGCCCCGCGGAAGCGGGCACTTTGTGTTAGGGAGCAACCGCGAGGCTGGCTGCTGCCACCCCAAGATCAGCCCATGGCAGAGAAACTGAGGCAGGGGGAGTGACTCGCCTGGGGGGTCCCACCGTGTCAGACCCCACCTCCAAGTGCTGCGCCCGGCTGCGTGGACCTGGGTCTCCAAGCAGCTGCAGGTCCCCTGGCGAGGGAGCGCCCGAGTGGGACCTGGCCAGGCCAGGACACAGCCCGCTGCCGCGGTGGACCCCTGTCCACAGGAGGAGAGCGCCAGCCACGGTGCCCGGCCCTCAGGGAAGGGCCCCAGGGCGCTGGTTTTACCACCTGCTGCACCCCACCACCCCCGCGTTTGCTGGGAGCAGGTGCCTTCCCATACCTGAGTCCCCACCCTCGGCCCTATGCTTGGCTGTGTGCGGCAGAAGCGCCTTTGTGCCTGACCCTGGAGGGCGCCCCTCTGTCCCTGAGCTGGACCACCTGGCAAAGCCCAACCCTGTCCAAGTGGTCCCAGTCCCTCCCAGCCGCCCCTCCCCTCCTCCCTCCCTCCCCTGCCGCCAACCTCCCCTGGAGCCATGGAAGGGAGGGGGTAATGGGGGGGGATTTCAGAGAAGGCTGAGGACCAGAGCTTCTGCAGGTAGGGAGCTAGGATCAGGTGAGGGTGCAGGGGGAGGGTGAGCCCCCCACCCCACCCCCTCCTGGACGCTGGAGCCATCCAGAGCTCCCACTTGAGCCTGGCAGTAGGCAGCCTTTAACAGCCCTGGGTGCACAGGGGCTGGTGGAGAGCAAGCCCTCTCAGTGCCGGGGGTGGGGAGGGGTGTCAGCCTGAGGGTGGTGTTGGGAACCCTCCCGCTCTCCCCCCACTAGGCTTCCCACCCCTCCCTTCCCACCATCTCTCCCTTGTTCTCTGCTCCTTGTCTCTTTGGTGGTCTCGGCCTCTTTCGCCCATCCCAGCCCCCAGATGGGAATCAAGCCAGGGGGAGGCTGAAGCCCTAAGCCCCTTTTGTGCCAGCTGCACAGCTAACCAGTGCAGAAAGCGGGGGCACACTGGGATCTGCATCAGAGGTGCCAGAGAGCAGGGGGAGGCCTTGGGCTGGGAGGGCCCCCCAGAGCGCTTCCTCTCGCTGAGCAGTGTAGTTCCCACCGTGACCCTGGCTGCCAAGACCCCAAGCAGCTGCTGCTCTTTGAAAGGCCCATGTACCTGCACAAGCTCCCAGGCCGGCTAGTGTCATGGAGGGTCCCTGTCAGATGCAGCTAAGGGGACCTGGGGAGAGACTGAGGGGAGGTGATTCCTGGGCCGCTGGGAAGATGCACTGTGCCCCTCGCTGATGGGTAGCCCACTGGTGTGAACACATTGGTTGCCCTGCCCTGACTCAGTGCTGGGGTGGCTGGAGGAAACTTGCGGAGGCCGCTTCTCTGCCCACAAACGAATGTGTGTGAGGTTGACCACCTTCTCCATACCCGGACGCTGGGTGACTGTAAGTTCAGTTGGATTCGGATTTTATGGTCTGCATTGGGTTCTGGGAAGGGCCGGGGCCAGGCCACGCCAAATAAGCCAGGGTGCCTAAATCAGGCTCTCAGCCTTAGCTCTCCCATCCAGCTCGTGGCCACCCCATGGGCTGCCCTACCCCAGAACCTGCTTTGGCTCCCCACTGCCCACAAAGCAGAGCTCCCCAGTTTGGCATTGAAGACTGATTACATACCAGATCAGAGTGCCACAGGGGCGGCTCTGCCTCAGCCCAGCTGCCCACCTGCCGCCTGCCTTTACAGGCCAAGCCCGAGGCCCTCACACCCCACCACCATCACCACCACCCCCGCGCTGGGAATAGAGGCCGTGTGGCATTAGGCTCTGAGCTCTGTGCTGGTTGGAGTTGCTGAACAAAGTGAGCAAGTGGCCCCTCCTGGCTCTGCTCCTGGCAGGGCCGGGCACGGCGCAGCCTGTCATATCACGAGGTGTGTAATTTGATGTCTTTCTCCTCATCGTGATGTGAAATAGAGCGATCACTGCCTGCTAGTCTGTGTCCCCAGCGCCTGTGGCCTGGGGTATTGTTGGATGAGTGGACAAAGGACTGGGAAGGAGCAGAGGAGCTCCTGGGGGCCTCAGCAGGAGCTGTGCGGCTTGCCTGCCTGGAACTCACACTCCTCCCCTTCCCTCCCTCGCCCCTTACAGCCTTCATTCACGGGCATCTTGAAGCTGGGCATCCCAAGGCCATGCAGAAGGGGGGCAGGGGGCCGTAGGGCCTCTGACTGCAGGCCTGCCCTGTACCGGCCCAGGTGCATCACCAAGTTTGCCCAGGTGGGTGGGGCTGCCCAGCCTGGGTGCCCTGGCGTGTGGGTGGCCCTGTCTGGGTAGGGGAGGCTGAGGGTCAAGGAACTACTTCCGGGTCTCCCCTCAGTGACTTTGGAGTGGGATGTGTGTGTGCGTGTGTGTGTGTGTACAGGTGAGGGAGGGGATCCACAGGGACATGGCAGAGCCCACAGCTTGCCTGACTGAGCAGAGAGTATGTCTGGGTCGGGGAGATCTGGAGAAGGGTGGCCAGGGGCCTTGGGTCTGACCCCTGCCACCTTCCTTGCTCCCTGCCACGCCACCACTGAGCAGTACGTGGGCTCCTTCCCAGTGGACGACCTGGACACCCAGGAGAGTGTGTGGCTGGTGCAGCAACAGCTGTGGCTGCTGAAGGTGGAGGCGCTGGGGGGTGCCCCCAGTGGGGGCCATGACTGGCGGGAGGATGAGCCCCTTCCGAGGCTAGCTGTCCCCAGGGAATATAGCTCCTTTGGCCCAGGACCCCCTCCCTCGAGGCTGTGCGGGGCACCGCAGCTGGGAGATCACGGGAGATTCTCAGTGTGGCCCTGATGGGGATGGTCAGCGAGGAGCCACCCACTCTTCCCTGGCCCTTGGGGGTGACAGAGCGGGTTCACGGCGCCCCGAGGCTGGGCTGGGCAGGTGATGCTAACTCCTGCCAACTCTCCACCCAGGACTGTCCCCACCGCCGGGCTGTCGTTCTCAAGTTCAGGCTCCAGGCACTCAAGATCTACAGTGGGGAGCATGAGGTAGGAGCTTCAGGGGCTCCAAGAGGGGCATTTCCCCCGGGGCTGTCCTCAAGCCCTGCCTCCTGGGGTTCACATGGGGGTGGGTTCAGGGAGTGCTCCCCCAGCCCTGCTGAGCCTGGGGCCGGAGATGCCCACTCTTCCTCCTGGCACCCTGGGGCTGGAGACGGCCCACTTTTTCTCCTGGTACAGAAGGGACCCTGACCATGGGTCACACTGTGCTGTGCTCCCCGTAACTGTGGGCCTCCATCACCTAAGGTCCAGGCACATCATGGGGCTCTGGCATCAAGCACTGAGCTGCCGGCGTGAGGTGTCACCCACCACCTGTTTGAGAGGGACTAGTGTCTCCTCACTTGAGCTGTGTCACGCCAAGGCATGTGGAGGAGGTATGGCAGGGCTAGGACTTGAACCCTTGGCATGTGCCTCAGAGGCCAGGCTGTAAGCCCGGGTCTGCGCCACTGCCTGTCTCTGACCCAGTGGTCCGTGCAAGTTCTGCCCTTGGGTCACAACCCCACCCACAGGCTGGCACATCCCAAGGCCACGGCCCCTAGCAAGATCCAGGTGGCTGGAGCTGGCCTGATGGAGGCCATGAGCACCCTTGCCCCCCGACCCGCAGGTGCTTCTGATGGCGCACGCCCTGAGGCACATCCTCTACTCCACCTGGTGCCCAGCTGACTGCCAGGTTGCCTTCATCGCCCGGAACCGACGGAGCCCGGCCAGCAAGCTGTTCTGCCACCTCTTCGTGGGCAGGCAGCCAGGATAGGTGCCTGGGCCATAAGGCAGGCAGGTGAGGAGGTCATGCTAAGGATGGAGAAGGGGGTGGGCCGGGCATCAGGTGGCCTTTCGGGCATGGCTGCCTGCAGGCACAGTGCCCCTGTCCACATGTCACCTTGAAGGCTCTGGAGAGCAGGTCCGTGGCCTTAGTGGTCCCTGGCGGCCTGCAGGCCAGAGCCTGTGCTTGGCTTCGAGGAGTGCAGCCAGCACCAGGCCTCTGCTTGTGCCATGGCCTCTGTCCTGTCTCTACACTGTCTGCCCTTGAGGCTCAGCCTCCATGTTCCCAAGGCTCCTGCGGCGCCCTCCCCATCCCCATCCCTCTATCCATTTGTCCCTAATGATGGTTGCCTGAGTTCTTGGAGAGCAGAGGCCGGACCAGGCTGGGCTGCGTGTGCTCCACTGGGGTGGTGGGGACAGGGCCATCTGAAAAGCTCTAGGCGAGACAGCTGCAGAGCCCCAGGACCCAGGGGTCGGCAGGCAGAAGCTGAGGCTGTTGCTCACTGCTGCCGTGTGCGTGCAGCTCCATGCTGGATCCAGGCTGACCCCTGCCTGCGACCTGGTGCTTAGTCTTCCAGTGTGTGGCATGTCTTGCAGTCGGCACACAAGTCTGGGGCCTCTGCTGGGCCGCTTCGTGAACTCCTCAAAGGATCATAGAGAAGGCCATGGTCACCCAGCTGTTCCTGAGGAATGGGGCCAGAATTGGAACCCAGGGCCTGAACTCTTGGCGCCCTCTCCAGGGTGAAGGCAGGATCCCCAGGGCAGCCGCCTCTGTTCCAGCGGAGTGAGGGAGGCTGGGGTGGGAGCCTGGTGGTGAGGTTCCCGGGACTGAGTGAGACAGCACTCCTGGTTGAGGAGCTGTGCATAGCCTTGGTGATAACCGAGTGCCCCGTCCAAGGGGAGCTGCCTCTGCCTGTCCTACATCCACATCCTGCACCTGTTACTCTGCCGCTCCTTCCAGCTCGCCTACCTCCTGCAGCACCCTGAGGAGAGGGCACAACCTGAGCCCTGCCAAGTCCCCACAGGGGATGAGTCCCGAAAGCCCGCAGAGGGCCCACCGGCCCTGGTGCGGGAACCCTTTGGCCAGGATCAGCTGTCACAGAACGTCCATGCCTTGGTCTCCTTCCGGCGGCTGCCAGCAGAGGGGCTGGTGGGCAGTGGGGTATGCAGTGCCCCTAGCCAGGGGCGGGCAGAGAACTGGGGGAGTGTTGGGGGCTGCACCCGGGTAGCTGGGGCCGAATCTGCCTTCCCACAGCCTCTCCCTGCGTGCCCTAGAAGGAGCTGTCAGAGTTGGAGGGCCGAGGGGGCACCCTCCATGGCCGCATGGGGAATCTCTACTGTGCCCCAACGCTGGTCCACAAGAAGGCCATCCTTAGCAAGGTGATCCACTGTGGGGCCTACCGGGCCTTCACACATGAGGCTCAGCTGCAGCTGTTGGCATGTGAGGCCTGTGAGTTGCCCCAGCGCACTGGTGTCCATCGCAGGGCATGGCCAGCAAGGGTTGTGCTGTAGGACAGTGGCTGCACCTCAAGACAGGTGCCTCTGTGCAAATGTGGAAGTACCTGAGCCTGTGTACCCAGTCTGAGTGCCTGGGGCTTGCACAGGTGCCGCTGCACAGAGGGGTGTGCCTGTGAGGCAGGGCAGGGAGGCTCTGGGAGGAGACCCATCTGGGATGCTGGGGCCTGCATGGATTGTGGGCCTAGCGTAGGAAGGGGGAGACCCTAATTCCTCTGACCCTGAATGGTATCTCCACAGTTCCTGCCGCGTGGGAGGCATGGCCCCAGGGTCCTGGAGGCTCCTCGTGCCTGGTGGAAAGTGAGGGCAGCCTGACGGAGAACATCTGGGCCTTCGCCGGCATCTCCAGGTTTGGGGGAGGGGCGTGGGATTTGGCCTGGTCTGATGCTTAGTTCTGTTGTGGGGATAGGGTGAGGGGACGGACTCCCTCCCCCTGGCGCTCTTACCAGCCCCATCTCTGTGCACAAACAAAGCTTCCCAGCCCCGCAGACCTTGGGCCCCCTGAGTCTTCTTAAATGTGAAATGAGATAATGAGAAGACCTCCTTGGTGGCAGGGGTGTGGGGAGCTCCAGTGAGGGACCCTGGGAACATGGCCCGCTGCTGGCCCTCTTCATGGCTCCCTGCTTCTGCTGGGGTCCTGAGGCTAGCAGCAAAGGACAGTTAACCCCAGTGCCACTCCAAGCCCAGGACCCGTCCATTGCTCAGGGAGACTGCCCAAGGCTACCCCAGACTAGGGGTCCTGCCCACAGCCTCTCCCGTTCTCCATGCCCCAGGCCCAGTGCCCTGGCCTGCTGTGGAGAGACGTGCTTGGAGCCTTCCTGCTGTGGCCAGAGCCAGGCACCAGTGGCCAGTGGTGCCTGTCGGTGCTGACACAGTGTTCTGTGGTGCCCTACCAGGTCTTCCGCAACCGTGTGGGCCGCTACTGCCTGGAGGTAAGTGCAAGAGGGGCCTGGCTCTGCCCCATTGGTGGCCTAACCCTCATCACAGCGCAAGCTGGCCCTGCCCCTTATCTCGCCTCCCTTACCCTGCTCCCAATCCTTCCTCATTGGTCCAGGCCTGAGCAAAGCACTCTTGGAGGAAAAGTTGAAGGCTTCATGGTCACTGAGGGTCCCCAATCTAGAGGGTGCTCCCAGAGGGCACCCTGCATAGAGCTGGGCTGAGTGACACTTCACATTTCTGCTGGGATGTTGACTCTTAGAAATCCTGCTTCCCCATACCCTAGCCAGTGGGTAGCCAAGCGGAGAACCCACACAGAGGGGCATGACCTTGCCTAAGCCCACACAACCTGAGTCTCCCTTTGAGTGTCAGCCAGGGTCAGGCTGGAGTGTCGGGGCTTTTCTGGACAAGTAGTGAGGGCAAGAGGAAGTGGTTTGTGGCCCTGCCCCAATAGCACATGCTGCCTGAGCCTAGGGTGCTGCGCTGGGTGCAAGCCACAGGAAGGGGCCCCCATGCCGGCCGACTTCCCCAGCCTGGAGGCCCTGGTGGAGAGCCACTCAGGAGCCGAGTGCAGACTCTTCTGCCCCCAGGACATGGGCCACCTGAACCCCACCTACGAGGAACAGGACTTGGGCCATGAGGGCAGGCCGCCTCGGACTCTCCGGCCCCTCAGCCACACCAAGTCGGAGGCAGAACTGCAGGGCCTGGGCTAGGAGGCCGCGGGGTCCAGGGCTGCACCTCATTTGGCCTCCGCAGCCTTCTGCCCTTCTCATCTACACTGGCCAGCGGGTCCTCTGGTTGCTGTGTCCCTCCCGTGGGTCTTCTGTCACTTCCCAGCACACGGTCTGTGTCCTGCTGACATGCTTCTGTGAGGGGGTGGAACGCAGTGCCCAGCCCTAGGGTCTTTGTCATCTTGTTGCCTCTGGCGTCCTGCTTGACTCCTGGCTTAGGAACTTGCCAGGGTGGGTGGGGGGCCCTCCCTGACTGGGGTTTCCAGAATCCAGAGTGTTCCTGACCAAGGCCTCCCTTCCCAGCTCACCCTGCTGCTGGAGAGGCATAGGCCGACCCATGCCTATGGTTTATGGCTGGCACGGCTGTCAGGACTCAGCTCAGCTCACCAGGCCAGCCACATGAGGTGGAGGAGATGGGTCTAGGTAGTGGTCCTGCTGACAACTGACAAATCTAGGTTACCCCCCTTTCTGCTTTGAGTGAACTTGGCAGGGCAGCACGGGTGTGCTGGTGAAGTTACGGAATACTTGGTTCCCGAGGCAGAGGCCCCACCACGCTAGCAAGCAGCAGGTGTGTCACCCTTTGGTGGCAGAGACAGCCACCACTCCCGCTTCACTCAGGGCAGCCCTGGCCAGTGGCCTTGTCACTGTCACCAATCTAGTAACAAAAGTGAGCTGTCCACTGGAGTGTCCTCTGTTGGGACAGGCCATCCTGATCTGTGTCAAATGGGAGTGGGCAACTGGGCCTCTCTCCCAGCATCTCAACTGCAACTCCTTCCCTCCCTGGGCATGGGCAGTGGAGGACACCCTGTCCCCTTCCCCTCCCTCCCTCCCTCCGTCTGCAGTCTCACATGCCTTTAGCAGGGAAAGGGTTTTGCGCTTTCCTGTGCCTGGGAAGACAGTCCATGAAACCTTGGAGTTGGCCCAAGCACCCCCCGTGGGAGGAATGGGTCTGGCTGCGTGCTGGCAAGGTCTGGGGCCAGGTGTCCAGATGGCTTCCTGACAGCTTTTATTGGTTAGAAGTTACACCTGGGGCAAGAGTTTTGGCCCACAGGTGCTGACTTCTCAATGTCCTAACATCAGAGCACAATTGTGTGTGTGTGTGTTTCCAGCCTACATCATGTGGGCAGCCCAGCTGTGTGGACACAAATGAAGTGCATTTCCTCCCCTCTTCAGATACAGGCTCCTTTGAAAGCTGGGGCCTCTGTCCAGCCACTTGGTGCTGAATGGGCTCAGGATCTCTGGAAGGAATTGGGTAGGGGGTGTGATCAGCCAGGTCCAACTCCTTCATACCTTCAGGGGAAGGTGCTGTAGGAACAATGCTTGGTGCCTTGAGCGCTGGCTACTGGAGCTTGCTCTCTGCTCCTGTAACATGCCACGGGGGCCTTGGCACAGCCCGGGTGGCTGCCAGGGCCTCCCCTTCCTCCTGGGTGGCCCTCATCCTCAGCCTTGGTGTTTCAGCTTGGTCCCAGGCTGCCTGTGGCGCCTCTCCCGGAGTGGGAATCCGAGCCTCCCTCTGCGGGTCCAGGTAGGTGTGCTGGGTCCGTGGTGCTAACCGCTTTGTAGGATGTTGGCTTCCAGGGACAGTCTCCTTTGCTGGGCTGCGGGTTGCAGGGGGCACAGATTTCACCCTGGTTTTCTGCGGGTATCATCCAGCGGCTCCCCTGGCCGGCCCCTAGGGATGGGCCAGACTGCCTCTGCCTGCCCAAAGGGTTTGACTCCTGAAGCTTTGAAAAGTGATGAGGTTTAGGAAAAACGAGGTGACATCTGGGGAAGGAGGGCCCGGGCTCCAGGCTGCCTGGCACCGACTGAGGCACACCAGAGCTGAGCTGTTGGTAAAGGACAGCGGGCACTCTCGGCCTCTGGAAAAGGAAGTGGAGTCCAGCCTGCGGGTCCCGTTGCGGAGGGGCATCCTCGAGTCAGGTGCTGGACCTGGACCGCTCCAGGCGATGACGGACGCGGGGTGGGGGGCTCCAGTCGCGGAGAACACGCGGCCTTCGCGCTGCATCCCCCTGTGATGCCAAGGCCGTTGCCCGGCAACCGCGAACGCCTTGGTGATGTGTGTGTGTGCGCACCAGCCAGCGACTCAGGGGCTGGGGTCCTGCGGCGGCGCCTGCTGCGCTGATGCCCCCCGCCCCTGCACCCCCTTTCCCCGCTGGGGCCCAGGCAGAGCAAGCCCGGGAGCTGGAGGAGGCAGTGGTGGTGCCCTGGGCCCTGTGAGTGTCCCCAGCTCCCCCTCCTCCCGCCGCGGCCCAGTCCCCACCACAAGCCCCTGCCCCCCGCGGGCGCCTGCCGCGCCATGGCCTTGGAGGCGGTAAAGGTGGTCCTGCTCTGCTGGCCCATGAACCTGCACGAGCAGGAGCTGCACTGCCAGCCAGTGCTTCATCCAGAACCAGGGCGCCTCTGACGAGCCCCACAGGCAGTTCACCTTCGATGGCGCCTACCACACGGACCACATCACTGAGCAGATCTACAATGAGATTGCCTACCAGCTGGTGGAGGTGCGCCTATGGACGGCCCTGCCCCCAGGCGCTCGGGGTGGGCAAGGGGCTGGCAGCCCAGCACAGGTGGACAGCAACCAACATGTGTGCAGACAGGAGATGGCGTCCTGGGCTCCGCCATGCCCAGTGCCCCTTCCTGTTCCTGCTGGCTGAGAACTCCCCCCAAGGGTATCCCCGCCTCGTGGGATCCCTGAAAGACCCATATGCTCCATGTCCAGCCTCCTGTGTCCCTCCTCCTGCCCTAGGCCAGCCTCACCTTTGCCACTCTCCACCTCGGACTGTAGTGTGAGTGCAGCTGGCTCCTGGAGGCCCTGGCCCTAGCTTGGGGGCAGCCCCAAGGCTGTGAACTCGGGCTCTGCCTCTTGCTGTAAGGACCCTGGCGTTTCACTCCTGGGGACAGCGAGGCCAGGCTCTCCCAGTGAGCTTGACTGGAGCTAACCTGCTTCCTACCCTGTCCTCTGTTAAACACTGGCTCAGGTATTTGAAAGAGAGAGGGTAGGAGAGATGGTTTGCTCCAGTGGAGTAGCCAGGGCTGGGTCGGGACCAGCGCTCTGACATGGAATGCTGGTGTTGCCTGCAGCAGTTCCCTTGGCTCCCCATCTCTTGTGCCAAGAGTCAGTCCAAGCCTGGAATGAGCTGAAATGGTCTGAAGCTCCCCCAGCCAGAGATGATGCCCCAGGCATGAGGGCCAGCTTCCTCCAGGCTTTGAGACTTAGCAAGGTTGTGCCTTGGCCCAACTCCACTCTCCAACTGGAAGGGCCCCAGGGGGTTCTTGTTCCCTAGTGGGTTCTCAAAGGCCGCCAAAGTGAGGACCAGCTCTCCCCAGCACATCTGCTCCACAGGTGCTCAGGCTTCCCAAAGCAGCCCCTTCTGCCTTGTGGGAACTTGGGTCCCCTCCTTGGCCTGGAGCATGGCCCTGGGCCAGCCATTTGTGGGGGCCCAGAGAGCCCCAGCCCATAGAGGGAGGCAGACAGGACAGCCCTTCAGGTCCCTCCTGCAGCTCCTGGGCAAGGGGCAGCGTCTCTGTTCTTAGCAAGTTAATGAGGAGCAGCAGCAAGCTGACAGTTGAGATCCAGGGTGATGAGTTGGCAGGGGAAACCCTGGGGACTGGCAGCACGGGGATGCTCCCAAGCCTGGATCTAGGTGGGGAGAGGTGTGGATGGGAGGAGCAGGAGGACTTCCTGGAAGAGGTGTCACAGAGACTGTGAGCTGAAGGCTGAGTGGAGTCAGCCAGTTCCCAGAGCAGTCCTCTGCATGGAATTGGGCTGGAGCTGGGCGGGTTTAGTCTTCAACAGAGCTGGGGACCCTGAAGACTGAAAAAATATGGAAGGAATTAGGGCTGGTACTGAGCCTGGTGCCAACATCCCCTGCCCCATCCAGCTGCCTCCTGTTAGCAGGGCAGCCAGCAAGCACTTACAGCCTAGGAGCAGTGGTACTGGGCAGGCCGGGCTGGCAGTCTTGGTGGCTCCGGGGTCCTGTGACAGCCTGGACAACCTCTGCCCAGGACACTCCCTCTGGGTCCTCTGTGCTTCTCCCGTCCTTCAGATAGAGGCTCCCTTCCTGACCTTGTCACTGGGTGATGTGTCACCTCAACTGAAGGCTGCCCACCCAGGACCCTCCTTCCAGCTGATCCATCTCCCCACCACACCCCATCACCACCTGGTCAGCTCAAGGAGCCCAGTCCCAGGACAGCCCCGAGTTAAAGAGTTGGTTAACCCTTGATCTCCCGGAAACTGTTTGGCCCCTAACTTCAGGGCTGTGGAGGAATGCTAGGTCTGACATGCGGACCTGCTCCATGGATGTACTTGTCCCATGGAGGTCTGTGGGGTCAGCTGGTGGGAGAGACGCTGTCTCCATGGAGATCTGGAGCTGAGCCGAGGGACCTTCTGTGACAGTGGTCATGCTCAGTGGCTGCACTGTCCTGTGATAGCCATGAAGTACATGGCGCAAGTGAGATGCCACTGAGTGCCACCCGGGGGCTGTATTTTAATTGTTCTTTTTTTTTTTTTTTTTAATTCCAATTCTTAATCTTTTCTTTTTTTTTTTTTTAATTATTTAACTTCAGTAATTACATTGTATTATGTGACACAATTACATAGATACTTGGGTTCTCCCCACCCCTCCCCAAACCCTCCCACCATGGTGGATTCCTCCACCTTGTTGCATAACCACAGCTCAAGTTCAGTTGAGATTCCCCCATTGCAAGCGTATACCAAACATAGAGTCCAGCATCTTATTGTCCAGTCAAGTTCAACGGCTTCTTAGGTATACCCTCTCTGATCTGAAGACAGAGCCAGCAGAGTATCAATTGTTCTTTTTAATTTGTTTATTTCAAAGGCAGAGGGACAGAGAAGGAAGGAGAGAGGGAAGTTGGGGGAGGGTGGGCAGAGAAGATTTTCTCCATTCTCTGATTCAATGCCCCAAATAGCCCCAACTGCCGGGACTGAGCCAGGCTGAAGCCAGCATCCTGGAGATCCACCCACGTCTCCTACATGGGTGGGAGGGGTGCAGGTGCTTGGGCCAACTGCTGCTGCCTTCCCAGGCCAAGCTAGCAGGGAGCTGGATAGGAAGTGGGGCAGCTGGCACTTGCACTGACATTGCAGGCAGCGGTTTAACACACTGTGCTGTGATGATGGCCCTCTGAATGCTAATTTAACTAGAAGTTTTGGTTTCTGAAAGATCAAATTTTTAAAAAATTAATTTATGTTTTATTGATCACATTGCATTATGTGACACAGTTTTATAGGCATTGAGTCCCCCCCACACACATGGTGGATTCCTCCACCTTGTTGCATTACCACAGTTCAAATTCAGTTGAGGTTCTTTCATTGCAAGTATCTACCAAGTGTAAAGTCCAGCATCTTGCTGTCCAGATAAGTTCAATGGTTTCTTGGGGAGACCATCTCTGGTCTGAAGGTAAAGCTGGCAGAGTATCATCCCATTCAATTAAAAGCCCCGACATTACATCAGTAACAATTTATAACGTTATGGAATTAGTTGACATGGTATTGAGTAACCAATATGTTAAAAGAGAAAAAAAAAGAATGCAAGTTCTGAACCACATCCTGTGACTTCTACATTGACATTTCAATTATTAGTTTATATACAGCCGGGTGCTATACACCTTATACTAGGTATAGATTACTATTCAGCTGTCTCATATCTATTTTAATTTTAGTATTTAGCAGTTCATAGCGTTGAAGCATGATTTTGCTGAACCTGGCTGTTTTTCGGGTAGTCTAACTCCATAACTCTAACAAGACATATGTCAACAGTTTAGGTGAACAGTGTTAGGAGGGGTGTGCAGAGAAATCTTCACTACCCCAGTGAGGAGTCACTAATCTTTGTGTCCCACCCAGTGAGTTCTAAGTGCATCCCCGCTGACCATTTCCTATCTGTTTCTAAGCTGAAAGATCAAATTTAACTAACCCCTTGTGGCTAGCAGCTGCTGTGCTGCCTGGCACAGCTCTCGAGCCAAGTCTTCCTGTACGAATACCAAGTGAGCCACATTTTGTGAAGTGAAAGGAAACATTCGACTATTTCAGCTCATATTAACAATATATCGCTTCCCTAAGATGTAAATAGGTATTATTTTCATTGCATAATGTTAGTGAAATCTCTTACATCCTTTGTTCATACTATGTAAAATCCAGTGCATGTTTTATGCTAATGTCCCAGCAGTTGAATTGCAGGTGGGCATTTGGTGTAGTAGTGAGGGTGCTGCTTGGCGTCACCACGCCCGGTATTGGCACTCCTTCCTGTTCCACTGTCTGCCAACGTGCATTCTGGAAGGAGCAGGTGCCAGCCATCCTTTGTTAAGTTTCTGGATCCTGGCTGTTGTGGCCCTCTGGGGAGCGGAGCAGTGGAGGGGAACTTGTCTGATGTCTAACCCCCTCTCCCTCTGGGCCCTTCAGCTGAATTAAATATGTTAACACAGCACTGAAACTGTGGCTCCTGGAAGGCTATTTTATAGTGCTTATGCTTTAAAATCTAAATTAATTGGGCCTGGCGGCGTGGCCTAGTGGCTAAAGTCCTCGCCTTAAACACCCTGGATCCCATATGGGTGCCGGTTCTGATCCCAGCAGCTCCTCTTCCCATCCAGCTCCCTGCTTGTGGCCTGGGAAAGCAGTCAAGCATGGCCCAATGCATTGGGACCCTGCACCGCATGGGAGACCCGGAAGAGGTTCCAGGTTCCCGGCTTCGGATTGGCGCGCACCGGCCCATTGCGGCTCACTTGGGGAGTGAAACATTGGACGGAAGATCTTCCTGTCTGTCTCTCCTCCTCTGTGTATTTCTGACTGTAATAAAATGAATAAATCTTAAAAAAAATCTAAATTAATTGGAAGTTCAGTTTCTTAGTAACATGAGTGTCCCCTAGTGGGGGCTGGGGGCTGCTTGAGTGGGTGGGGCAGCCTGGCAGTGCCACTAGGACCCCTCCCCTTATGTGGGTGAGGTCACAGTCCTCCAGCTAAGTGTCAGGGCCACACGAGTTTCCTGGGATGTGGCTCCTGAGCTTCCAGTGCACCTGCTCTGACCACAGGGCTTTAGAAGTGTGCTTGTGGACAGGTGGTCTCCTGCTCCTGCCCTGCAGCTCTCCACACCCGAGTCCCGGGTAAGAGTGCATGCTTACCTATCCTGTGGACAGCTGGGAACGGTGACCTTAGTCTCCTTTGGATGGCCACACCCCATTCTGTCCACATGATGGGCCTGGGGTGTCATATGGGGCCCTGGTGCATGGCAGCAGCCCTCCAGGTCCACATTCCAACACTCTGTTCCATGGTAAATTCTAGAATGTGTGACCTCATGTGCTGTGTGTATGGTGGGTGGACAGATGCTGGCTAAGTAAAGAAAGTCCAGGAGATGGGCTGGTTCGCCCCCATTTTCCTGGGCAGCCTTGTCCCCTCTCCATCCTTCCCCACACCTGTTCTCAGTTCGCGCCTCTCCATCCGTGCTCAGCTACCCTGTGACCTGCTGTGAGTCTTGTACTTGCAGCCCTGTGGGAACCCATACCTCCCTTTTGGTTCCTGATGCTCCTGGGAGACTTTGCCAAGTTCTTGCCTCCCCTCCCCGCCCCCTTTCCCTCTTGGCCACCTCTCTTTGTGCAGTGTCTATCATTACTTGCAGCCACACTGCCTGCTATAGGTGTCAGTGGTGCTTGTCCTGCCCCCTCAGTACAGGGGGACACTGAGCGAATGCCCTGTGTGCCTGCTCTCGGGTGCTGCTGCAGTGTGACTCAGTATGGTAGGCCTAATAGCAGGTGTTCTCTGCCCTTATTACACATGGGCACACTGGCCATGGGCACAGGGCCAAAAGTGCAGATGGGACATGAATGCCCTGGGCCATATCCCCCAGCAGGCTTGTCACCCTCCAAGGGGTCAGTTCCTCCCTCTCCTTCCCAGCACACCCCTGGCAGGGTAGAGCCCAAATACTTGCTTTTTTTTTTTTTATTTTTTAAAGATTTATTTGATTTATTTGAAAGGCAGAGTGAAAGAAACAAAGAGATCTTCCATGCACTGGTTCACTCCCCAGATGGTCAGCACGGCAAGGGCTGGGCTGTGTGCATTAGCAGGTAGGGGAGCCTCAGGCTTCAACTCTCTGAGCTCTCCTAGTCTCTACTGCAGCCAGGGCTGTTGTGCAGGAGGCCCAGGGAGGGCCCCAGTCTAGTGGGGGGAGCCTCACCGTCCACCTTGACCCTGCCCTGGACCCCTGCTGAGCACCAACTTGGGTTTCCTCCCACGCAGGGTGTCACCAAGGGCTACAATGGCACCATCTTTGCCTATGGCCAGATGGGGCAGGGGGAAGTCCTTCACTATGCAGGGTCTGCGGGACCCGCCCTCCCAGCGGGGCATCATTCCCAGGGCCTTTGAGCACGTGTTTGAGAGTGTGCAGGTACAGCCTTGGGTGGAGGGCTTGGGAGGCTGCCCTTTCAGAGGCCCGCCTTGCAGGCCCACAGCTGCAGGGTTGGCACTGTTTTCTGGCCAGCTGGTAGAGACAAGCTCACCCTAGGATATTGGTGATGTTGGTGACAAACACCCGGTGGCCCTGGCTTGGACCTGTCTTGAGCTTCTGTTTGGATTAAGCCATTGCTACTGTCCAAGCCTGTGTGGGGAGCTCTTTGCCTAATGATGTCACCAAGCTTCAAGACAGATCCAGGGGGTAACTTAGAGCCCATTTCTGAGATGGGGAAGGCTGAGACTTGGAGACCCCGACGGCTGAGGCAAGTCCTTCCCAGTGCCCGGGCTGTGGGGGGCCATGGGTGGCACTGGGTGGAAAGTCCCCCAATGGGAGATGGCAGAGCCTGGCCTGAGAGGGAGCAGCTGGGGGCTGGGGCTGGCTCGAGTCTCACCTGACCCCAGGGAGGACTTTATTCGTGTCCCTGAAGCCTATGGCTGGAACCTTGGGCATAGCAGGTGGATACAATGCAGCTTGGAGAGGCCTGGAGTCCCCGGGCTGGAGTGGCAAGGAGGAAGAGACCGGGTGGGGCCTCCTCGCAGCCTGGCCTCTCCCACTCCCTGGCTGCAGAGGACTGTAGTCCAGGGCGGGTCGGTCAGCCAGTGGCTTGGAGCTCAGTCCTGTCTGTGCTTCCCAACCCTGCAGTGTGCAGAGAACACCAAGTTCCTGGTGCGGGCCTCCTACCTGGAGATCTACAATGAGGACGTGCGGGATCTGCTAGGAGCAGACACCAAGCAGAAGCTGGAGGTGGGTGCACGGGTGACCAAAGGGGGGATGTTGCTCCTGCCCCAAGGCTCTCGTGCGAGTTCACACTAGGTGGGGACTTTGAACTTGGACTTTGGAGTGTTCTCAGTCAAATTTCACGGTGCAGGGGAAGTATAATGCGCCTCCCAGACCATTGGGCGATGGAGAGGAGACTGGATGTCTCCCAGGTGCACCTGCTCAAATACAGAGTTGGTGATAGGTGTCATTTGACTAAAGCCTTTCTGCTACACAGGAGTGTCAGGGAATCTCCAAAGGCCCCCTGTGCTGAACAAAAGGCCATAGCAATGGTCACCTGTTAAGCACTTCCTGTCTACCGGCTGTTGGCAGCACATCCTCCTGCCTCCTGCTCAGTCACCTGGTTGGTGGCTGAGATTCCACGCTGCCAGCATGGGGAGGGGGTACAGAAACCTCCAGACTGCCAGCATGGGGAGGGGACGTGGAGATCCAGAACGTCACACACCACATTTTGTAGAAGGGTTCAGATGTGGGACCTTATCCCTCTGGGCAGGAGTCCCGCGTGGACCCAGCTCTAGTGGCAGTGGCTGCGTTGAGAGTAGGATGGAGATCTGGATGGGGTGGCACTGCGGAGTGGAGCCTCAGGGGCACAGATCGCTCAGAGCAGCCAAGCTTAGGGCTGGCTCTGTGGGCAGTCACTACACACTGCCTGTCGTTTGTCTCTGGCCTCTAAGTGGCCAGATGCAGGGGGCAGCAGAGGGAGGTGTGTTACCTTCCTCCTGTCACCATAGGTAGACCAGGCTGGTCCCTTGGGAACTCCAGTGAAGTTGAAAGACCTGGCAGGACTGGGCAGCCAGTGAGTGGCCAGGTTGGCTCTGCTTGGGGTTGTTTGGCCTGCACTTTGGTGAGCAGCCTTGGTCGTGTCTTTTATGTGGGGTGAGCCTGGAAGAATAGACCAGCAGCAGTGGGGGGAGGGGTGCTGATACAAATCCATGGCCAGAATTCTGGTGGGCTGTCCCTTTCCTGCAGCTCTGATGCTGCTTGTCTGGCCAGGCAACCGGGGCCCCCAGAGGCCTGTGGGTGGCCTAGAGCCAGCCCACCTCCGTGGGGAATCCTTAGTCCTCTAGGAGTAGCCAGCTGGGAGGGTGCTATGGAGACACTGGTTTTACCTAAGGGGAACAGACTCAAAAAGAGGAGGAGGCTTGCTGCGGCCACAGGGCTGGGAGCAGACTCCACGCTGGACCTTGGCCATGATCCCCAGGCCATGCCCCGTCACTGCTGTGGGCTGGGGAGCCTGACTGGGGGTCCTGACTGGGAGGGTTCCCCACTCTGCAGTGACCCTCAGGGCCGTTCACGTCCTGCTTAGCTCACTCCTTGCTGCCTGCGCCCTGGGTTTTGTGGGGGAAGGTCTGTGAGTCCCGGGAATGGGTGACAACTGTGCGGCCAACTGAGCAGCTCAGGCCCAGGGAGGAGCTAGACAAATCCTCACAACGTGGAGCCATGCAGGCCCTTCAGGAACGTTCGTCTACCTGCTTCTGCCATCTGCAGGACCCAGACCAGGACCCAGAGCAGGACCCAGGCCCTGCCCTACCCCGGCTGGCTTGTTGCTAGGCAGCAGTGCTCTGCCCTGTCTGTGTGAGATCCTCGGCCGCCCACCTGGAGCTGTGCCCTCCTTCTGGCTCTGGGTGCATCTGCCGCATGGCTCAGCCCCCAGGCAGGCGGGCAGGCACATCGGCTGCTGCTGTGTCAGACAGAGGGGTCTGGTTGCCCTGCCCACTTGGGAAACTTCTGCCACCCTGACTGCTCTTCCCTGACAACCCAGACCATCCATGCCCTCACCCACCTCCTGCGGACCCAGGGCTGGGTGAGCTGGGCTGCCAGGAACTGCCCGCAACCACTCCCCCAGGGGGCACCATGAGCCTGGCCCATGCCTTGTGGAGGACATGCAGGGGGACACAAAGGCACGGGTACTTTCTCATCCTTTGCCACAGAGAGGGGAACAGAGGTTCCATGCATGGCCTATACACGGCCAGGCGCTCATAGCTGGTAGAGCAAGGCTGTGCCTTTTGGGCCGTGTGCTCTCGGCGTGGGCCCTGAACCTGCTTGGCACAGATCTGCCTGCAAGAGATCGGGGAAGCAGAGTCTCATGTCTGCTGCAGCTGCTAAAAACCTCCATCATACAACTCATGTCAAGACAGAACAAGTCAATCATTCATCTCAGCTATATGCTGGCAGCGAAATATGGGGCAAACGGAGACTTTATGATGGACCATATCAATCAGTGGTCGACCTCATCGAGCACAACTGGCAGTGATTCATAACTGGAGAACTATTAAAACGCTTGATCAAATATCTCAGAGCATGCCCCACATCTGGTACTTGGGGTGGGCCGGAAACCGGGTGGGGCTTCTCCCTCAATATCCCCCTTTACCTCAGATACATGATGGAAACAATATGGACATAATAGTATTACCCACTTCCCTATACCCTGTGAACCTATTTTTTTTTTTTTAACCGCAATTAACTATGTAAAGATTGTCAACAACAATACAATAAAATTAAAAAAAAAAAGTCAAAAAAAAAAAAACAAAAACAAAAAAACAACTCATGTCAAGGGCCTGCCTACTCCCCCAACCTACGGATGTGGATCATGGTCCATCTCTGTCCCTGCCACTTCCAGCTGGTTGTCATAGCAACCCTGCTGTGGCCTCAGCACAGCTGGGATGAGCAGTCACTGAGGAGCTGTGCACCGTGGGTGGCCACTTCTCAGTGGAGCCCTGCCTGGGGGGTGGGGTTGCTGGGCAGGGTACTCCTTGGGGTCCCCTCAGGTGTGGGGGTGGGGAACAGAACCTCCTGCACCAATGATAGAGCATTGAGAGCCCCACAACCCTGTACAGGGGTGCATCTTCTGGGGCTTTCCAGGCCTGTGTGACCTACCCCGACACAGGTGCGCCGACCTGCTGTTTAGACCCACTGTTGGCCTCATGCGCAGGGTAGTCTCATGCAAGTAGAATGTGTCGTTCCCATTTCACAGGCAAGGAGACTGAGGCATAGAGAGAGGCAGGTGGCACCACCAGGTTTCCAGTCTGAGTCTAAAACAGGGAACTGGTGCAGCTGGGAGCCCCTCTCACTGGACTTCTGTGCCAGGTGGGGTCCCAGCTTCTGGGGGTGGCAGGGATCGCACCAACCAGCCCTCCAGCAGCCCTTGAATGGTGTGGTTGCAGCTGGAGGGGCTGCCCTGTCCCCCACAACCCTGCCTCCTGCTTCTGTTGCCTGTGCATCTCCTCCCAGGTCAAGGTCAGCCTTTTGTCTTGCTGAGGCTTCAGCCTGTCTCCACCCAGCCCCTGAAGTCTCCCACTGCTAGGGCCCCACCATAGCTATGACTTCCAGCAAGCTGTTCAGCCTTGCTGTGCCTCCCTGTGCCCCAGGTACACTCCCTGGGCTGGGCCCCTCAGATGGGAGGCCCTGAAGTGCCTGGAGTGAAGCATTGGCGTCTTCTGTGCTCAGGTTGGCACAGCTGTTGGCATCCCTGGCACTGTGGGCTGTGGCAGCAAATGGCCAGTCACCTGCTAGGGTCCCAGGAGTGAGGGCAGCTGCCAGGCTAAAACCCACCTTTCCAGTGGGGACACTGCAGCTTCGGAATGGCAGCTGGCATTTAGGGGACACTTGTCCTATGCCAGAGGCACCATGCCAAACCAGCAACACCCCTTATTTCAATGGATTCTCACCATGTCTGGATGAGATGGTTCTCACACCTATTGTACAAATGTGGAAACTGAGGCCCACACTGAGTCACAGACCCAACGTCCCACAAGAAGGAGGCAGGGATAGGACAGCCTGGAATGACTGCCCAGGGACATGGGCCGAGTCCACCGAGGCTGCAGGTGTGGTCTGGGTGGAGCTGGGTGCAACTGCACCCCCAGGCAGGAGGCCCCACCCCTGAACAGTCCCTCCCGCCCACAGTTGAAGGAGCACCCGGAGAAGGGCGTGTATGTGAAGGGGCTGTCCATGCACATGGTGCACAGCGTGGCACATTGCGAGCGCATCATGGAGAGGGGCTGGAAGAACCGCTCGGTGGGCTACACCCTCATGAACAAGGACTCCTCGCGCTCCCACTCCATCTTCACCATCAGCATCGAGATCTACGCTGTGGGTATGTGGCAGGGCAGGCCCTGAGCCAGTCCCACTCCTGGGGGTGGGTATGAGTGCAGTCAGGAGCTAGGAGGGGAACCGCCAGAGGGCGCCCCCATGGCCATCACAGCAGCAGTCCCCTGGCCACTGTGAGCCCTCAATATGTGGTCATTGCCCCAGGGACACGACAGTTGCCCCACTCCCCAAGGCAGACCATTGTCTATAGTTTCCAGGGTGGAGTCGAGGTTGCACAGCCAGGGGGTGTCCAAGCTGGGCTTCCATCTGGGGGTTTCCCAGGCGTGTATCACTGAGACCCTACCCTTAGGCTGTCCCAGGCTGCCCCAGGCTAGAGTTGTGGGAATCTCAGTGAAAGAAAGGCTGATCTGGGGCCACCCACAGGTGCAGGTGCTGTGCCCTGGGTCCCACCCCGCAGCCCTGGGCTGGGCAGGCCCCGTCTGTCTGCTTTTACAGTGGAGAAGCTGAGGCTTGCAGCCACCCGGTGCACTGCTTGTCTCAGCTCCTCTAGCCCAGGTGGAGCCCACGTCTTCCTGACACCCCAGCTCCCCTGTGACCCCTGCTGCTGCTGTCCCCAAGGTGGCAGGAGACCCAGAGAGTTGGGGAGCAGACACCTAGCAGTCAGCACCTGGGGCCCAGGCCACCCCTCCTCCCTACACCTGCTGCTGGCTGAATGCTCCCCAGGGGTGTGCCTCTGGAGAGGGAAGGATCAACCTCGTCATAGCTGCCTGTGAGGTGGCTGGGGGAGGGACAGGGACGGAAGTGGGCAGGTGGGAGGGTGGTGTCCCTCTGGGGGTTTGTAGGAGGGGGTGACAGACCATTAACAGATATAAAAGCGATTACTGTTTATTTTTAATTGGAAAGGCAGATATACAGAGAGTAGGAGAGACAGAGAGAAAGATCTTCCATCCGCTGGTTCGCTCCCCAAGTGACTACAACAGCCAGAGCTGAGCCGATCCAAAGCCAGGAGCCAGGAGCCTCCTCCAGGTCTCCCACACAGATGCAGGGTCCCAAGGCTTTGAACTGTCCTCTACCACTTTCCCAGGCCACAAGCAGGGAGCTGGATAGGAACTGGAACAACCAGGACAGGAACTGGCACCCATATGAGATCCTGGCACAGGCAAGGCGAGGATTTAGCCACTAGGCTATTGCACCGGGCCCAGCGACTGTTTTCATTATAAAATATCCAAGCTCCACAAAGATAGAAATCGGAGGGGAAATGAACTGGCACAGCCAGCTCTCACATCAGAGCACACTCTGCTTTGATCTCTCTTTTTTTAAAAGGTTTGTGTATTTGAAAGACAGAGTCATAAACAGGGAGAGACAGAGAGACACTGAGGGAGAGACACGGAGCTCATCCATCTGCTAGTGTACTCCCCAAATGGTTCCAGCCAGCGGGAGACCCTGCCCGTGCCTCTCTGCCCCCACAGCTGGGGCTTTGGGCCTTGTTTGCTGAGTGGGACATGGGTGCTGTTGCCCTCCCTCACGTGGGGGCAGTTATAGGGCTGCCCAGGGACAGGGAGAGACAGAGCACTCGCCAGGTGGGCACGGGCCCTGGGCAGGTCCAGACCTGGGCTCGGGGCACCTGTGCTGAGAGGAAGAGAGCAGGCTTTGAATCCAGTGAAGTTGTCCCCCCCAAGTGTCACAGCTACTGAGGGACAGGGTCAGCATGGGACCCTTTAAGTCCACAGCCCCCAGGCTACCTGGTGCAGCCCACCACGGCTGCTGTGCTACCGCTCTGCACTCCAGGGCTGTTGCACCCTGTGAATGTGCTGCTGCCCTAACTGCTCCCGTCCCAGCTGCTGACCCTCGGGGGGAGCTAGAGCTGCTCTCCTTGGCTTGGTGTGCAGAACTGAGGACCAGAGAGGTAGCCCGGCTACCTCCTCACCCTCCGCCCAGGCCTGGAGGAAGATGAAGGAGCTTCTGGGGGAGCCAGAAAGAACCTCTATCCGGAGAACAGCCTGTGCTCTGGGCCCTGTTCCCCGGGATTGGGCCACCTTGCGTTTGAGCTTGACCCTAGTAGATCATGTGGATTTGACTTTGGTGAATCATGTGTTCTCTCTAGGCCCGGTGTCCTCCTTTGTCACTTGGGCACCATGGTGGCACCTCCCAGGGACTCCTCTCTCACTGAGTGATGACCCCACCGCACCTGGCCACTCTGTCTGCAGATGAGCGGAGCAAGGACCACCTCCGCGCTGGCAAGCTGAATCTGGTGGACTTGGTGGGCAGCGAGTGGAAGTACAAGATGGGAGCCACCAGGGAGTGGCTCAAGGAGGCCACCAAGATCAACCTGTCGCTCTCAGTGCTAGGCAACGTCATCTCGACGCTGGTGGACGGGCGCTGCAAGCACATCCGTACCACAACTGGAAGCTCACCCGGCTGCTACAGGACTTGCTGGGCGGCAACACCAAGACGCTGATGGTGGCCTGCCTGTCGCCTGCTGACAACAACTACGACAGGTCCCTGAGCATGCTGCGCTATGCCAACCGGGCCAAGAACATCAAGAACAAGTCACGCATCAATGAGGACCCCCAAGGACGCGTTCCTTCGCGAGTACCAGGAGGAAATCAAGAAGCTCAAGGCCATCTTGGCCCAGCAGATGGGCCCTGGCGGCCAGACAGGTGGCGGCCGGCAGAGGAGGCGGGAGCTTGCCCCTGATTTCCTGCCCCCACTTCTGATTCCATGTGGGCACAGCTTTCCCTGTTTGGTTGTTTGGTTCATTTTATTTGAAAGAGAGACAGATCTTCCATCCACTGGTTTACTCCCCAAGTGTCAGCGACAGCTGGGCTTGGGTCAGGCCAAAGGCAGGAGCCCGGAACACAGTCTGGTTCTCCCTGCATAAGTACTTGAGCCATCACTTGCTGTCTCCCTGGGCAAGCATTAGCAGGAAGCTGGCATTGGGAAGATAACCAGATCTGGACCCAGGCACTCCAATACTGATGCAGGCTTCCCAAGCTCCCACTGTCTTACCTGCTGTCCCGGAGGCTCACTCCTGGGCACAGCTTGGCAAGAGTCAGATGCAGCCCTGGCTGGAACAGTCACATGGAATGTGTCAGTGATCTAAGGAAGTGGCCCTGCTCTGGTATGTCCCACCAGCCACAGGCCCTGTCACCCACTGCCTGCCCCACTGCACCTCCGTCATTCCCTCTGTGCTGGCTGTCCCCAGGGCAGTGTTGTGGAGCTGGGCTGCATGGCTGCTGGCTGGCTGGCTGACTCCCCCACATCCCACCTTGCTCTGAGTAAGGAGGATGTTGCTGCCATGTGCACACCCAGGTGCGTGGGCTGCCATTGGGCAGAGGGATATCAGGCCATTGTGCTGAGCCGGGCCTGCCAAATGCACATGATCCACTAGGGTCAAGATCAGACGCAAGGTGGCCCAGTCCCGTGGAACAGAGCCCAGAGCACAGGGCCCAGAGCACTGCCGGATCTGCTTCTCTGTCTCGGGGAAGCGAGTGTGCGAGAGCCGGGTCTGTCTGCCCATCTGTCAAGCCCCGTGCCACCTCCATCGGCTGGTCTGCTCACATGTCCTCCTGCCTGCCTTCTCATCCACGCCATGGTTTGTCCATTTCCTTCCTTCACCACACACCCACCTGCTCCTCATTTGTTCCACCCATGCAGTTACCAGACCCCACTGCCCTCCCAGCCCACCCTGCAGTCCATATATCCAGTCCAACCTCCTCACTCCAGTCCAACCTCCTCCCCCATTCATTCATTCATCTATTCCCAGTTCCTGAGCTAAATGTTTTAGCAGGCCCTAGGGCAGACCCCCGCAGTGGGCAGAAAGGGGTGGGTGGCCAGGTCTGTGTGGGGTGGGGTGTGGTTAGTCCCAGCTGGCTTCACGGAGGAGACAGTGACTAAGCCTGTGAGGACGTGGGGCTGCGAGTAGCCGATGTGCGTGCTTAGGGCTTCGAGGTTCCTCTGGGAAGACCCACAGGCTGCTAACGTCGGGCGGGGGAGAGGGACTGGCAGGGTGTGGAGAGGGGAGGGCCTTGAACCCTCCAGGAGGAATTCCACTCTGGCCACCTGCCTCCCTCTTCTTTCCTTTCTCCCCTTTGCCCAGCTCCCCCCACCCCCCAAGGGCAGTAAGTTGGAATGGTGAGAGGTCCCAGGAGTGGCTGGGGAGGCTGTGTCACTGGGTCCACGAACACTGAGGCCTTCCAGGGTCGCTGCTCCGCTGCTACAGCGAGCATGGCCATGAGGGCAGGTGGTGAATGAGATAGCCAACACCAGCTCACCACCCCCCACCGGCCCCGCAGGCCCCTGGGGCCCCAGTCCCCCCTGTGAAGCAGTGGAAAGCACTGCCCCAGGATGGCCGAGGCTCATGCTGCCCCAGTGTCCTGTTGCTATCCGCACCTGCTGATGGCATTGCATGCCCATGGTTCTGGCACCTGTGGCTCTGGCACCCACCCTGTGTCCTGTCTGCGACGACCTCAGCCCTCATGGGCATATCCAAGCGAGCATGTTGTGATCCCTGCATGAGATCCTGCAAGCCGTGTGTGCCTCCCTCTCAGCTGCTCTCCCCTGTTCTCCCAGCCCTACTGTCTGGCCAGGAGCCCCAGAGTCGCGGCCAGGGTAAGGAGAAGCTGATCCCACCTGTGAGCCAGCATGACGCTGAGGCTGAGAAACAGCTCATCCGGGAGGTGAGGCCCGAGCAGGCACAGTGGGGAGAGGGATGGGGATTGGGAGACGCCGCCTCCTCTCCATAGGTAGCGTTCCTCCTTCACTGCTGTCGCTATCCTCTGCACCTGCAGGCCCACTGTGTGGATGAAGCTTCGAGATGCCATGACTTGTCCAAGCTCACGTGGCTAAGGAGGGCAGGTCCCAGGATTTGAACTTGGGGTCCTGAGTCCAGCCTGCAGGCCATGCCACTTCAGAGCCTGCATGGGAGAGAGCAGCAGGGTGCGAGGCTCCTCCAGGAGCCCTGGAGATGGAAGCAGAGAGGGCCTCCTGGCTGTGGGAGAGGCCTGTGCACAGGCTGGGACGTCCAACAGAGCAGCCTCTGGCCAGTGGATGAGGGTAGACTTAGCCTCTGGGACCCAAGGGCCTCCCAGCCTCCCTGGGGAGCTGTGGGGCAGGGGTCACTGCCACAGCCTCTCGTCTCTGGCTTTCTGGACACCCCTCCCTTTCGAGGGCTGCCCCTGAGACCTTCATGTGGGGAACTGGGCACCACCCCTCCCCTGAGCACCCTGACTCTTGCAGGGACAGTTTGGCTCCTGCCACTCAACGTGACCTCAGTTGGGGTCAACCCTCAGACCCTGAAGTCTTTCAGGCTGTAGGGGCCAGGGCCCCCCGGTTGAGGGTAGTACAGTAGGTGACACTTAGGGGAGCTCAAGGTTCTGGGAGGCTGGCTCCTGGGGAGGGCTCCCAAGGAGGAGGCATGATGAGTGGCAGAAGTCCACAGACAGGAGAGGCGGGTCATGGCAGCAGCAGCCACTGTGGGACCTTGCTCCTGGGTCCAGGACCTTGTTCAGCCTTTTCCATGTAGAGCGGCCGGCGCCATCTCGTGGTCAGCTTGGAGAACAGCGCTGCTGCCAGTCCACTGCTTAGGAGAGAAGGGGCAGGAGGCCAAAGAGGGGAGGGCCTAGTGCCTTGGGCATGAACCAGGCCGCCTGCCATCCTCCAGCACAGCACGTTGATAGCAAGAGCCTCCCTAGCCATTGCTGCCTCACCACCGGGATTCAGTTGACTGCCCCAGGGGTCTCTCCTGGGAGCCCTACTTGGAGGAGTTGGCGAGGGGACTTACTGGGGCTGGGCTTTCCTGTCCATTACAATGTAAGCAGGAGGCACAGTCCTAGGAGGCAAGGGTCCAGGGAGGAGGCGCAGGCCCAGGGAGGAGGCCTCTCGGCAGGGAGTGGTGTGGTCAGGAACGAGTCAGCTATGAGTTCCTGTGAGGGGTGCCCTGACCTGTATGGACAGGATGGGGGAAGGGGCAATGAGAGTTGACCAGAATATTCCCATCTTGCTGTCTTGTTTTGTGGCCTGGCCCTGGCAGGCTCTGAGACCCTGGGCAGGCTGCTGGTGGGCATGGTGCCTCTGGGCCCTCACCTGTAGCACACACAGGTGCCCGGCAGCTGTCCCACAGCTACATGGGGTGGGCAATGCGACATGTGGGACATCTCTTTTTGGGATGTGCAGTGAGGACCAAGCAAGAGGAGAGGGAGGTGTGCTGCAGCCTCTTCATCCTTAGCGTGTTCTGAGCCTGCTTGGCATGAGGCCTGGAGGGGCGCATGGAGCCAGGAAGTTGACGTTTTGGTGCTGGAAGTGAGAAGTGGGCAGGTGGACGTGGTCTCAGGGAGAGAGGTTGAGGCGTGGGAGGCAGGTGGGAGATTGAGAGCATCTTGCCTTTGAGGCAGGCTGGACGCCAGACGGCTCATCCAAGGGGAGCGTGCGGGCGGTGGAGCTGCAGGTGGAGCTGAGGGGCTGTTATCTGTGCAGTAGCACACAGGAAATGTGAGGGAGTGAAGGTGCCAAGGCAGAGGAGGAGGGTGAGGGCTGGGGGTGGGTCCTGTGATGGGAGCCCTGCCTGCAATCTGGGGCCTACGGTTAAAGGTGAGGAGGGATAGTGGTGCTGCTGTGTGTGCATGAATACATGTGTATTCGTGAGTATATGTGCATGTATGTTTGCATGCTAGCACGTGTTAGCATGCATTGCACACTTATTAGCATATGCGCACCATGCATGCATACACACATTGCCATAAGCATCGTGTGCTGATTACGTGTGTATGCGCAGGTGTTGTTCTGTATGCATCTGTGTCCATGTGCGCACCTGCCAGTATGCATGTGCAAGTGTGCATTTCTGTGAGCACTGATACATAAGTGTGTGGTCTTGCATGAAGATGTGCTGACAGCCACATACACCTCTGGGTCTTGCTAGGGTGCAGGTTGGGGTGGCTGAGCCTGGGTTACAAGGGCTCATGGATTGAGGGGTGCCAGATCTTGCTGGGACAAGCAGGAAGTGAGGGGAGAGGCTTGGTGAGCCACCTGGGCCTCTGTGATGTGGCAGGTGTGACCACGAGGCTCAGATATGCCCGGTTCTGGCGTCCACCTGTCTGTCCCCTCTTTCCCTCCTGAGAACACAGCCATGCAGCCCGCTTGCTGAGGCTGTCCCCTCGGGAGGTGTGTCAGAGCCCGTGTGTATGGCTCACCCCCATCCTGGGCTGGGCATAGGACTGCCCTTGCCTGGGTGGGGCCTGGGTGTTGGGTTGGGGAGCCATTGATGGGCCTTAGGTAGGGAAGTGGTGGGGAGGGGACACGGTCTGCTGGACATGCAGGGCGGCTGTGGGGAGAAGGGTCTGGGGCAACAGCAGGGGCGGAAGCGGGGCCCCCAAAGGACTCCCTGGGTGAGAGCTGGTGATGGCACAGTGGTGTGGAGGAAAGCAGATGAACAAGAGCTGGTTTTGTCACTGATGGGCTGGGGACTTTTGACCACAGCTTGCTCCTGTTGGTGTGGGAAGGCGCTCAGGGTGTGTTGGCGGGTGGGGAAGACGGTGAACCCGTCCCTGCACGGGGGGTTGTTCAGTGTTGGGTGGGGGATTGTAGCCTCCTGCTTGTGGCCGAGGGACAGGAGGGAGCACTGAGGGCTGCTCACAGGTCATCCACCCCCAGGAATACGAGCAGCACCTGGCCCAGCTGAAGGCCGACTATGAGGCGGAGCAGGAGTCCCGGGCCCGGCTAGAGGAGGACATCACGGCCATGCGCAACTTGTATGACATGAAGCTGTCCACGCTGGAGGAGAACCTGCGCAAGGAGACAGGTGGGTGCCTGGGGCCGGGCGGGGGCTGACTGCACAGAGCCCTCCCTGGCCCAGGCCTCATTCCGCTGAAGTCTTGTGGCAGCCTACCAAGTGGGTGCCATGGTGACCATGGCACAGACAGGGTGAGGGGCTCATGCAGGTCACACGGCGCCCTGGCCACCTGTTCCAGCGCCACAGTCTCACCCACAGTGCTGGTCCATGGTGGCCTGGCTCCCACTGGGCCTTGCTCGAGGCTGAAATCAGGGTACAAAGTGTCACCTCCTTTCAGAGGCCATTCCCAACCCGGGGTTTGCAATGTCTCCTCTTGCTGCTTTGTTGTGACTTGGGAGGCAGGCAGACAGATGGAATTCTCATCCTTGGGTTCTCTCCCCAAGTGCTTGCAATGACTGGCCCCTGTGTGGGTAGCAGGGGCTCAGTTACTCAAGCTACCAACTATGCCCTCCCCACCGCCAAGGTTTGCACTGGCAGGAAATGAGTCAGGAGCCGGTCCCGGGACTCGAACCCAGACATCTTAACTAATAGACCAAATTCCCACCCCTCCGCTCCTGTCTGTTATCAAAGCAACCACATCCCATAATAAGGCTGTCAGCCCTGGTGAGAACTTGCACCTGGGTCCTCACACATCTGGTTAGTGCACCTATGCCGCTAGGACACTGTCCGCCGGCTCTTGCCCACCTGCGTTGAGCCTGGGGTGGTGGTGGTGACCCAGCCGCTCATGCTATGCCACCCTCTGCTGGCACTGCTCAGTGCCTGGCACTGTGGGTGCTTTATATGCACCCCTGCCCAGGGAGGTCAGACTCTGGGGTAGGGAGGAAAGGTCTCGGCGTGCAACCTGTTGACCAGGAGCTTCCAGCCTGGGAGGTGCTTGGACCCACGGGAGCCTGTAAGGTGGAAGAGTGGTCCCTAGTCAAGGCGGCGGGAAGCCAACTCTTGGTGGCTGGGGAAGCCCTGGGCATGGAGGAACCTTGGGGCTGGTGGAAGGAAGGCTTCCTGGTGGAGGTGGCAGGTGACAGGCTGAGCTGGGATTGGGGAAGGGGCAATGGGGCAGGTGAGCAGGCCAGTCTTCTGGCCTGAGTGGCCTCTTGGGGGCAGTGGGCATGGGCCCCCTTTTAGCTGTCGCCTTCCCTTGGCCTTGGCCTGACGGGGACTCTCGGTTGCGCAGAGGCCATGCTGAAGGCAGAAGTCCTCCACAAGGCTGAGGTCATGTCCAGGGACAAGTTTGCCAGCTGGGCAGACTTCACTCCCGCCTTCCAGTATGAGCTGGTGGGCAGGCCCGAGGTGTTTTCCATGCCCTGTGAGCCGCCCGCGGATGCCCACGCCACGGTGGAAGGCTCCGCCTCCTTCGAGGAGCTGCCCAAGAAGGCGGAGGCCTCCAGGTCCGAGATGTCCTTCTGGTCCAACTAGTCGTCCACGTTTGAGGAAGATGTCCTTCCTGGGCCCGTGGAGCCTGTGCACGGGGCGGAGTTCCCACCCGAGATGGAGCCGGGGAGCGAGTACTTCTCCCCCCAAAGACTAGGGGCTGAGGCAGTGCTCTGGTCGGAGGACGCTGGCTTCCAGGAGGAGCTGCCTCTCCGTCCCTGCAGATGCTGCCTGACCCCTTTGCCGAGGCGGAAGCCAAGCTGGCCCGGCTCTCCTTGTTCACGGCCAGGACGGATGAGCCCCGGAGCACAGGGGCCCAGGTCCTGTCGCAGGTAGTGGCTGTTGGGCACCTGCTGAGTGGGCAGGCATGCTGGGGCAGCGGGGGCAGAGGCTGCCGTGCGCATGCGCAGAACTCGTGGCCTCTGCTGTCCAGCTGCACTGCCCCCGTGGATGCTGTGGCTTTGGCATTGCTTTCCGCCTCAGGGGCCCTAGCTTGGGCATGGTGGGGGTTGGGGGGAGCTGTTTCCTCTGCTGCTGTGTCAGTCAGCAGGGCAGGTGGGTGGAGACACCCTATCTGCCCGGAGGAGGGGCCTGCGTCCCCTCAGCCATCCTGCACCTCTGGACTGGAGAGAACGAGGAGAGAGGCAGTGAGCTAGGTGGGCTCTGTGGGATCCAGTCCTTGCCAGGGACCCCGGCCCTGACCCGCTGCTCCCCCAGCCTGTCCTCGTCCAAGGGCCTCTCCCTTGGCCACCTTCTTTCTTTTTTGTCCTCTGCTGCCTTTGCTTCCCTGGGTTCTTGTGTGTGCACATCTGCTCATGCATGTGCACGTGTGTGTGTGTGTGTGCACGTGTGTGTGTGTGTGAGTGTGTGAGTGTGAGTGTGTGCGAGTGTGTGTGCGAGTGTGTGTGTGTGCGTGTGAGTGTGTGAGTGTCTGTGTGTGTGAGTGTGTGAGTGTGTGCGAGTGTGTGTGAGTGTGTGTGTGTGAGTGTGTGTGTGTGAGTGTGTGTGTGTGTGTGTGTGTGTGTGAATGCAGGAGCAGTGGCTTTTGTATCATACCTGTGTGGATTCTGTCCCGCTCTGGCACTCACCTAGCTGTATGGCCTTGGACATGGCCCCCTGGGTTTCCCTCTCCCGCTCTCCCGCTGCAGCTGTTGCTTCTCCTCTGGACGGTGGCAGGTGCCAGGAGGCTGAGCAGCCTTGGGGAGCTGAGGCAGGGGCAGGGCAGGGGATGGAGGCCGATTCTGACCCAGGCCACCCCTCCCCACCCCTTCCCACCCTCCCCCAGCTCCCCTCTCCAACAGAAGTGCCTGAGCCCAGTGACACCAGCTCCGAGCTGGCCAAGGACCCCCCGCCCAGGATGGTGAGTACCCCCAGGGCTAACCTCTAGGTGGGTGGCTCCGTGGGCAGCGACCTGGGCTTTCTCATCCTGGAGCAAGCCCAGACCCCCAGTCTGCCTGCACAGCCGCACAGTGCACATCCGGGCATCTGTCGCTCCTCTGAGGGCTGACATGGCCTAAGCCCCGCTGTGCCCGAGTCCCAGTTGGAGCAATGTGGCCATGGGGCCCACGCTTCCGCTTCTGCTGGAGACAGCACAGCAGGCCACAGGGAGGGCAAGGAAAGCGACGATGGTCTCGTTTCTGGAGAAAGAAGTCTGCCAGCCTCTGGACTGCACTAGTGTGTAGTTGGCACTCGGCGTCTTCTGAGGGTAGATGGGATGTCCTGGCTAGGAAATGACACTCAGGGGGACCCAGGCAGCAAGCAAGGAGAGACAGCAAGTACCAAGGTCCTGTGGCCTGCAGGATCTTGATTTTCTCATTGAGAATACCCACAGTCAGGGTGGCAGTGTGCAGGGCTGCCTGGGGGTGGGTGGCAGTGGGAAGCCGGAGGGGGGAGCTGGTGTGGCAGCCAGGGATGAAGCTGGATTTTCCTACAGGTGCAGAGGGAAGTGGCAGGTGTTCTGTTTTTAAGGGGGTGTGATTTTTTGTTAAGATTTATTTATTTTTATTGGAAAGTCAGATAGAGAGGAGGGGAGATAGAGAGGAAGAACTTCCCTCCAATGATTCACTCCCCAAACGGCTATAACGGTTGGGGCTGAGCCAGTCTGAAGCCAGGAACCTCTTCCGGATCTCCCACGCTGGTGCAGGGTCCCAGGGCTTTGGGCCATCCTTGACTGCTCTCCCAGGCTGCAAGTAGGGAGCTGGATGGGAAACAGGGTAGCCAGGATTAGAACCAGCACCCGTATGGGATTCTGGCGCATGCAAGGCAAGGACTTTAGCCACTAGGCTACCGCTCCGGGCTCAAGGGGGTGTGATTTTAAGAAGAGTGTCCTGCATGGGAGGTGAGAGATGAAGCTGGGAGGTTTGGAGAGACAGCTGAAGACACTGCTGCCTGGATACGTGTGTGCATCTTCTGATCAGGCCTCAAGAAGGACCTCGTCTCCTGGGCGTGAGTTTGTCCCCGAGTGGCCTCTCCTCCATCTCACTTCTTTGTGCTCAGGAGGCTGAGCTGGCCCTGTCCATGGCCAAGGACGTGGAAGAGGTGATGTCCATGGCAGGCCCTGGAGCATGGCTGGAGGCTGTCGCAGGTGGCAGTGACGGTTCCAGCGCGACCCCTGCTGGCCACAGCAGGCACGACAAGGGAGAGTGTGGACGGTTTGGCAGTGCTCAGGCAGGACCTGCTGCCTGCTAGTTGTGGATCAGCAGCAGGTGCTCGCCAGGTAAGCATGGTGCTCTGCTCCAGGCTGGTGTGGCCCGTGGCCAGGTAGGGAGGAGCCATCCCAGGCCCAAACCCTTACACTCACCCTTCCTCCTCCCATGGCTCTGGTCGCCTGGGGTCTCTCCCCAGGGCATTGGGGGCTGGGAGTGGCTGGAGTTGCCCCCAGAACCTGGTCTGCCTCAGGCTCCAGTCAGGCACCTGCTGGGGAAGAAGAGAACAGGCCAGTGCCCACCTGTTCCTGGTACAGCTCCTGGGTACAGTCAAACCCTGCTGAGCTGTTCCTGTGGGAGGACTCGCCCACCCTGAGACAGGCCACCCCCCTGGGGACTGCCAGGGGAGCTGGGCTTGCCCCTCGCCCCGTGGCTGCGCATAGGCCTAGCTGTCACTTCTCTAATTGATGGTTTTGCTCACCTGGGGCGCCTCGGCCATTCACACATGAGCTGAGCGACTAAGTGCTGAAGCCTGTGTGTATGGGTGGAGCAGGGGCCACCTGGGCCTTCAGGAGGCGCCAGGCTGGGACATTTGTGAATGGGCCACTCAGAAGGGTCCCGCCGTCCGCTGCCTGGGTTCTGCTGGCCTCTCCTGCCACCAGCTCTGCCATTGTGCTTTGACTCTGGGCCTTAGTGGGTCTCTCTGTCCCCTGGATGACATGAGCAGCTGCAGCTGGGGAAGGTCGTAGCAGGTGTTCCATGTGGCTATAGCTGCTGAGGCGGCAGTCCAGGGACAGGCTCCCAGGGTGCACAGTACGGCTATTTAAAGACCAGGAAGGGCTTCCTGGAAGTGGGGTCTTGAGTGAGGTTTGCAGAACATGGCTGAGTGAGGAAGTGCGAGACCAAGGGCCTGGAGCAGTGAGCGGAAGCTGCCGTGCACAAGAGGTGCTGAGGGGTGGTCTGGGAGGGATAGAGGAGGCGTTAGGGGCCCTGTGTAGCCCCTCAGCACTCGGCCTCATCCCTCCAGGGGCCACTGGAGGAGGGACTGGATGTGGCTTCTGCCCTGGCTGCTGTCCACTTCCACAGCCATCTTTGAAGTTACTTAAAGCTTGTTCCTTGGAAGACAAAACTAAACAATGTGGCACATTTGGGATGCAAAGACATTTAAGATGGATTTTCCCTGCTCCTGGTTGATTCCATTTTGCATTTTGCACAGTCTGGCTCTTAGTCTCCTCATGGCAGTGTGGTCTCCAGAGGCAGCCGTGAGCTCCCAGTGGCAGGGCCCTCAGGCCTGGGAGTGGTGGGGTCAGGGCTCCAGGGGTCAGCTGTAAGCCATGGGGGACAGAGATTGTGGAGCCATTGCTGACCATTATGGTGCCTCTGTTGCTAGCAGGGCTGAGCTGTTGCTGACAATGTCCGCTGCATCTCCCATGGCTGGCCATCCTGGCAGTGAGCACTTCAGAAACTGCAAGCTCAAGGCCTCTTCTGCCCACATGTGCTGTACCTGTCCTTGTGCGCAGCACCTGGCCAGTGTCACCCTGCTTACAGATTGAGGACTGGCACTGGGCAGTCAGAGCTGTTCATACCTGAGCCCGTACTCAGTGTCCAGGGCCAACACTTGGCTCCTGCTCTACATAGTCAACCCAGGCTGGTTTGAGGTCCAGGCAAGCAGTGCTTAGCTGGCTGCTCTCTCCCCTCTATCCCAGCAGGAATCCCTCTGCCTAACACCTAAAGCACCAGGGAGGAGGGGAAGAGAGTGCTGGAGTTGACAGTGCTGGTGGGGTCAGTTATAGGACAGGAGGTGGAACCCTGCAGTTTGCCATATCTGATCATTGCAACAATGGTCAGGTATAGGGTGAGAAGACCTCGGTTGGAGCAAAGGCATGTGTGGGCTCCCTCTGCTACCATATACTCAAGTAAAGATGCTTTCACAGCTGTTATGGTATCAAACTGTAGAGGAAGATGTGTCACGGGCAGGCCTAATGGGACATGGGACCTTTCCAGCAGGTGACAGGAGGCATTGGCACTCCTGCTTCCATGGCACCCCAGCCTCAGCTCTTCCCTCTTCATCTGGCCCTGTAGAAGCCACAGGAGGGCCAATCCCTGGTGGCATTTCATAAAGGTGGCACATGGAACACTGACCCTCATGCCACATGAGACACTACTTGTGAGTGGCTAGCAGCATTCTGTGATGTCACAGTCACTGAGAGGTGCACCCTCTGGGTGGTTAGGCCAAAGAGGCCAGTAGCCTGCTGACTGCCGTCCTATTCAGGTATCGGTGGCTGAAGCAGGAGACATATTTGGAGTACCGGATGGATTCTCATTTGAGATGAGTGGGACTTACTCTCTGCCTATGCTGTGGTATGGGAACAGTCACTCCCAGGTGGGTGTTTGGTCTCCCAATCCTGTGTCCATGGGTGACACCACTGACCCCTTGGTGCCCCTATGAGCAGGGTGGGTATCTAGCCACCTCAGTCCTGCACTGTGTTATGCACTGACTGTGAACGCGTGTCTGCATGTGGGTCTGTGTGGGACCACAATGACCTATTCTGCTCCACTCTTGTCATCAGCTGGGGGTACAGGTGGAGGACAGTGGGTCTGGCTTTGAGATCCCCAGAGATGCAGGAACCCTGAGAGGGACAGGGTGACTCCTGGGTGTGAATGCCCAGCTAGAAGAGTAGTCTGATTCCTAGGAGGCCAGACAGAGGCTGTCCCTGCACCACCACCCCTCTGCCCTGTCCTCTGGGAACCAACCATCAGGTGCCTGTCTGCCTGGCTGCTGGGGGTCCTTGCCTTTGACCATGGGAACAAATTCTGTGGCATGGATATCTGTAGATTCACCTGTGTTGGGTCACGTTTGTGTATCTTACAGATGTGACTGGGCCATCCTGAAGACCCTGAGGGACAAGGAACATGCTCAGGTCATCTGTCTGTATAGAAAGGTACAGGCCAGGTGGCTGGAGGATGGGGGTGGGTCCCTTGCCTCATTGGCTATGCATATAATCACCGATCCTGGCATCCATGGGGACAGAAAAAGGAGAAGGATGGCTCAACTGTCCTTGACTTTGAACACCCTTGGCTTCTGACCTGGAACCCTCTGTTGACCTCAGGGACCCTGCTGAAGGCCCCTTTTTATGTTGGAGATGAAA
This sequence comes from Ochotona princeps, assembly GCF_030435755.1. Classification (NCBI taxonomy): domain Eukaryota; kingdom Metazoa; phylum Chordata; class Mammalia; order Lagomorpha; family Ochotonidae; genus Ochotona; species Ochotona princeps. The sequence goes on along the minus strand of NC_080833.1, from coordinate 124,777,399 downwards.
ACTACTACAGTGAAAACCTTGTGCAGGCAGGTTTGGCTTCCTGTGGTGAGTTGTTAGCACCCCAGCTCATCTCTGGACATGGGTGGGTTTCAGCAACTCCAACAGCTGACATTGTATTATAGGGGGTTAAGTCACCACTACAATGCCAGCATCCCACATGGACACCAGTTTGTGTCTTAGCTGTTCTACTTCTACTTCTACTTCTACTTCTACTTCTACTTCTACTTCTACTTCTACTTCTACTTCTACTTCTACTTCTACTTCTACTTCTACTTCTACTTCTACTTTCTGCTGGCCTAGGAAAGCAGAGGAAGATGGCCAAGTACTTAGGACCCTGCACATATGTGGAGATCCAGATGCAGTTCCTGGCTCCTGGCTGTGTCTTGGCTCAGCCCCAGCTGTTCTGTTAGCTGGAGAGTGAGCCAAAAGAAGGAAGATCTCTCTCTCTCAATATCTGTCTCACTAAAGTGAGAACCAGCCCTTGACCACGGGCCCATCCTATGGTAAGCAGAGCTGGACAGCATGTGGGTACAGGAGGTGGGAGGTAAGAGCCACAAGGTCCTGTGCCAGCAGTGATTATAGGTACCTGTGGAGCTATGAACTCACTCACCTGTCCCAAAGCTGACTCCAGGTCTGGGGTTTCATATCTCTGGGCCGTTTTAATCATGGTTGTGATTGTCTGGGCTGTTGTGACTATCTTGACTGTAGCTCAGAGGTCTCTGCCTTGAGGACAGGGTGTGCTATAGTCAAAGTCCAGGCCACCTGTACTCCCCTGACACAACATCTGGACCCAGGTCTGCAGCATCTTGGGCTCCTTCCATGTGTCTGCACAGGGCTCCTGACCTGCATCTAATGGCCACTCTCAGTGCCAACCCCAGGGCTTATGCCATCCTCTCTCCTTTTTCAGCAACAATGCACAGAGTCTAGCAAACTTGGAAAGTGGGTGAAGTTGTTAAAAAATTATAGTAAATATTGTGGAAGTGAGAAGATATTGTGGAGGAAGCACCCCTGGGGACCACATTGAGCAGAGCAGGGATGGGTGGTCCGCTTGGCTGGGCTGGACTCTGCCTGCCTTTCACATACCTGGGGAAAATCAACCTCTTCCCCAAACATGGGTCATCTGCTCCACTTGTCCTTACACATAGATTACTGTCTGGCTAAACAACCCAGTGTCACTGCTGGGGAAAATTTCAGATGTGAGTCCTACGTGCTTCCTCATGCTCTGTAGGGAGCAGAGAGTAGGTAGCAAGCCTGTGCCCTCAGCCCCTCCCGTCTTCTCTCTGTGGGTCATGAAGCTCAGGCAGCTTCTCCCTCTGCTGACATAACATAGAGTCCTGACAACCCACTTTGTGCTCCCTCCCTAGAGTGGCCATGGTACCTCTCACTTGAGCCTCCTCTCTCCTGCAGTCCCACCAAAGAATTTTCAAAGACATCCCCAGTGAGGTGCGGGGAAAAGTTTGGATGATCATGTTGGATGTCAACGCAAATAAGGCCCAGAATCCAGGGAAGTACATGGTATGGCTGCAACCTCATCCTGCAAGCAACCTGCACTGCTCAGACCTTATCAGGAGAGTAGGTGGGCAGTCCAGTATTAGGATCCAGGGCCACCTCATCATCTGGACTTGATCATTCTGTATCCTGCTTCCAGGACCTCCAGCCCCAACAAGCCTGGACAGCTGTGCTTCTGGCCAGGGCCTGCCCCTTCTCCCTTTTGGGCATATCCTGGCAGCTTGACACAGCAGGTGCTGAGCAGTGGCTGAGTCCATGATGGGCAGGAAGATCCTGGAATGAGACCCTAAGCTTTGACAGAATCAGTGTGAACATACCCTGCCCTCACCTTGCCCTGGCCTTGCATCCCCCAGCATTGCCCTCCCCTGAAGTGGTTGGTGCACTTGCCACATTCAGCACTCAGCTACTTCTGGTTAATGCAGGAGTCAGAATTTCAGAGGGTTGGCAAAAACTGCTGACTGTCACCTTCCGGGATGCCATCAAGAAATAGAGCCTAATTGGCTTTGCCAACCCTGCCACCCCCTAACTACATACAAGTCATGAGTTTGTAGCTGCCACTGGGAGCAGGCTTGGAGAAATTAATTGCCCAGTGTCAGGTCAAAGCCAAAAGTGGCTTCCAGTGTCTGAATGGAGATGAGCCCACCTGGAGGGGGTAAACATTGAGGCTGTTGAGGGTACGACTGAGAGCCCAGGGAGGGGTATCTGAGGCCTGGTTGGGGCCCAGGCTGAGGCTATTCCTGAGAAGTGCTATGGGCAGGCAGGGGAGTTTACACAGGAACTTTGGTGTGGCCCCTGGCCTGATGTTGACCACAGCAGTCTCCTCTGCAGGAACTAAAGGAGCAGGCCAAGCTACAGTCCAAACAATTCCATGAAATCAACTGCGCGGTAGAGTGTACTTTCTGAAATCATCTGATGTTCTGAGACCGATATGAAATAAAGTAAGGCCTCTGGGCTGCAGGGGCCCCAGGAGATGGGGAGGCCTTGGGGATAGGGCACAGAGATAGGGCCTCGGGAGACTGGGTACAGGCTTAACACACATTTGCAATTAAAAAAACAAGAAGAAAAGTCTTTTTAATCCATGGATCTTTATTTATATTGTACACACTTTCCTAAGATGCCATGAAAAAAGGAACACAAGGGAAGAAAACTAATTTCCACTCACATCTCATAACGGTATCACTTCCAGAATGCACAAAGAACTCTTAATAACAAAAGCAATGGACAGCCACTCAGCACCCCAAGGACACAGGCTTAGGAGAGACACTTCTAGAAAGCACAGATTATTCATTGCTTCAACACATGAACACATGCTGAATGCCTGAACCAACATGGGCTGCCAGTACATGCTCTTAGAAAGGGTGATATGAAAGTAATGTGGACAACAGCTGCTACTGAATATGGAATATAGGCCCAAGTCTGGGCCATTGCTATGATGGTGCAGTGGTTTGGCACTCAGCAGCAGCACAACAGGGCAGATTTTCACAAAGATAAACACTCACCTGCCATGTGAACCCAGCACACACATGCACACTTACCACAACCAATGAGGAAATCACTGTAAGAGTAAACCTTCACACTAGGATCCATTGATGCACAATCATCAGACATGGAAGTAGTCTGGGTGATGTTCAGCTGGAAATTGAAAAGCATTCTGTCTTGTATCTGATTCAGAGAACAGGATTCAGTGAGCAGGAAACTGGGGCCCTGGGCTTACCTGAATGGATCTCAGGTACATTATGCTCAGAAAGGAGGCTGACCCTCAAAGCTTAGCCAAGCTGTGATCCACGCAGGGACACCTAATAGAGTCCAGGTCCCAGAGGCAAGGATGAGGCAAGGGTGGCCAGGCTAGTGGAATGTGGAGAGTGTGGCCAAAAGAACCCATGGGGAAGAGTTGGCTACTGGACCTGCTCCTTATTTGGCTGAACTGGTTTATGGGGTGATGACTCTCTCTGGCATAGAAAATCCTCATAGTGTTATCTCAACAGAGATGTCCAGCAGTGCAAACTGAAAATCCACCAGAAGGATAATGAACATACACATACTATATCCTGAAATGTCTGTGTGTTCTGGTGGGCAGCTCTACCCAGCAGTTCAGAAAAGCAGTTGCCATGAGCATGGCCCTGGATAAGTGGTAGAAAGTTGGCCTGGGCCCTCAGAGAACTGGCAGGGTAGGGAGGCAGAGCTGCACTGAGAGCCTCAGCAGGGAAGGAAGCTCTGCTGCTCCTCTCTCTTCCAGGCAGCAGGATTTGTTTGGAGTTTTGATGGCCTACAGCATGTACAACCCTGTGTGTATTCCGGAAAGCACTTCCCAGTTCCTGTTCCTGACATCTGTCATAATGTCCCTTGTCAAAGATTGCCAAGGTTGGCTTGTTGGGTGGATCTCTTATCCACCCATCATTTGAGACAGCAAGTGTAGAGGTCAGGCAAATGGTATGCCTGGACTCAACCTCAAGTTCTGAGAACACAAGGGGTGACTGACTACCATCACTCTACTAGAGAATGGACAAGTTGCATCAGTTTTCTGTGGTCTGAGTTTTTCAATGCCATGGCACTATGACATGCATTAGACATGTGGCAGGTGCAGTGTGCTAAATTCCATTCTATACATTTCAATGTCCTTGCAAACGCACTCAAACCTTTCCCATGAGGAAAGCAGAGTTGCCAGACTCCTTGGGCCATCACAACAAGGTCTTGGCCTCCCCATCCTCCTGACTTACTCACCGGCACCCTGCCTGGTGCCTATAGCAGTAGTATCCAGGCAGCCTGGATCCACATCCATGACTTGCCCATTCTCTGTTTTGACCTTGGTAGGCCTAACCCTGGTGCTTCTTCCTCCTGTCTAAACAGAAGCTACAGGGGAAGTCATGGGGTGGAGCTTGGATTCCTGAACCACCATGAGATCCAGGGGGTACACACATATCCTTGCCTCTGGTCTTACTCTTGCATGGCCTCAGCTGAGGCCCTGCAGGGTTCTCTCCAGGAATATGGGAACCTGGCTCATGCTCCAGTTCTTAAAGACTTGACCCCTAGGAGCAACAGAGGCCCAGGAGCTCCCTCCTACATCTCCATACTTCCTTCAGAGGGTGACCAAACCCTCCCGTGGGGGTCACCAAACCCACATGAGATCATCCTAGCCAGGAGGTCACTAAATGTTGTTCCGGGTTCTTGCAGGAGGTGGGCTATGGCCAGGGCCTAAGCCATCTAGTGGCACTGTTGCTGATGTGGCTCAGTGAGGAGGATGCATTTTGGGCTCTGGTCCAGCTCATGGAGAATGAGAAATATGCAATATTCGGTAGGTGGACACAGGACTGTGCTCACTGCATGCAAGTCCACATAGCCATGAATCTACATGAATAAGTCTGCCCGTCACTGGCTCCTAGGTGTGGAGGACAGTCTTCCTTTGGAGGATTCCTTAGAAGCAGGGGCTACCACAGGACACCTATACTGAGCCGTACACCCCATCCCTATCATCTAAGGCCCTGCAACATTGTCCAGGTTGTCATGTTGGGGAGCCTATAGGTCAGTGTGTCCCATCTGTGTCCAAGTAACTCGCGCCTCACGTGGATCTACACAGACTCCCACCCACTGAGCCATATCCAGTACTCCAAGAGGAAGCATCCCCTGTGGGTCACCCCATCCTCACTCCTGCATGTTGGGATGATCATCATCTACCCAGTCCGCCTGCAGAGTTCTGAGTGGTCACTTGCGAGCAGCCTGGATTCGATCCCACACAGTCTTGCATGCACCCACATTCTGTGGCACCTCTGCCCTGGCTGTATGTCTGCCTACCTGTCCCTTTAGAGCCCCCCACACACCCCTGGATGCAGAGGAAGGCCCCACTCCTTGCTTGTGGCTGTGCAGTCCTCCTAGGAAAAGGCTCTGATCTGAGGGCTGGGGCTGATCCTATGCAGGTCTCTACAAACCAGGATTCCCAAAGCTTGAGATGCTCCAGAACCACCTGGGAGATCTCGTGCACCACACTCTCCCTGCTCTCGAGCAGCACCTGGTGAGTAAAGCGCCTCCTTGGCAGCAGCAGGGGCTCTGTTCTCACATGGGGGAATAAAGAAATCATCAGGCCTTTTTGGATCAGGAAGACACTGTCCTGCCAAGGCTTTCCTTGGTTACTGGCTCTGTAGCAATGTGGGGTATGGTTTACTTCCCAGCACTTGATCCCCAGAGGTGATGTAGATTTGAGGTAGATTCTTTAGAAGGAGAGAGGATGGAGGGACTTTCCCTTCAGGAGCCTGTGCAGCTTGGAGGTGCGGATGCACTGCTGCTGAGCTTCTGCTTCCTGAGGCCCTGCCAAGGGCTCTGGCCAGGAGGAGTTCCAGGCCTGCTCCTGGCCTTCAACTTCTTCTGCCTCTTCTTCCGGAGAAGCAGGGAGTGAATCTCAAGGAATGCACTGTACCTGGTTTACACAGTGTTTTCTGGATGTGGTAAGTGTCCCTGGGGAGCCCACTGCACAGGAAGCTCCTGCTCTAGTGCCTGGCTCTCCCAGTCCCATGTCAAGTTGCTCACAGTATGCCTGAGCTCCCCTAGCTCCAGCAGACACAGCAGGAACCCTCTGTACACCCAACATACAATGGGCTCAGATATGGCTGACAGGGCCCTACCTACCAGTGAGATGAGACCCTCACATAGGTGCTATGGCTTTATGTAAGCAGCCTCTTGGGGTCTCTGCCTGTGCTGGGAACAGGGTCACTGCCTACCTGACAGCCCCCTTGGTGCCCTGCTCAGGCCTGGATGGGTGGGGTCCTCTCATATCTGCTCTTCCTAGGTGTCATTCCCTCTGGCATTACAGATTTGGGACATTTTTATATTGAAAGGGGCACACATGCTCACCACCATGGCCTATGTGACCTTGAAACTGAACCAAAGTAAGTACTCAGGGTCTGAAGATGCCAGGGTGCTGGGGGTAGAGTAGCCAATGTACCCTGGTGTACAGTGAACAGAGTTTTAGATGGGGATGAGGAGGCCTGGCAAGCTCTGGGCCCCTTGGGAAGGTCTCTGCAAAGGGCCACAGCCAGCACTTGTTAGAGCAGTGACAGGGGTTGTAGCAGCCATGGCTGCTGAGCTATCCCCATGGCCCCTCCCAGCCTGACACCCTCCCTCCTGCCTAGAGTGCCTGCTGAAGATGCCCCAGGGCCATATCCAAGAATTCCTCCAGGAGACCCTGAATATGCCTAGACCCAGGACAACAACTTCATAGTCAAGCAGCTGCAGGCCTCCAAGCATGAACTAGCCAAACTATGCTGCCTCCTGCCTCCTGCAGGTGGGCCCAGAGCAGGGCTCTGGCCCATTTTCCATGGGTGGGAAATGGGAAGAGGATGTGTCAGCAGTGGGCGGATCCAGGCCTTCCAACTTCCAACCCATGCAGGACCTCTTACCTCTCCTGTATCACCTTGTTTTCCCCTGCTCCTCAGTTCTGCCTCCAAAGCTTTGAATCACAAGGCTTGGCTGAGCCTTGGGCAGCTTCCAGATGTGCTTTTGTGGGGAGGGGTCAGCCTCCAGATGTGCTCTTGTGGGGAGGCGGCAGCCTCCAGATGTGCATCTGGTGGGGAGGTGGTTTGGGCTGTAGGTCTAGGTATTCTGCTGATGTCACTTTGGGTAGAAGGCAGACCATGCCTGGAGTGGATCTTCAGTGCCCAGCTTGAGCAGCTGCCCTTGGCTCACTGCACCCGGGAGCCCAGAGGACACCTACAACCCCCACTTTCCACCCAGATGAACAATATTCCTGACAATCCTAGGGGTTCTGGCCAATGCCTGGCTGGGCGCGTGATCCCCTCCAGCCACCTGAGTTCACCAGCAAGGTTTAGAAGACCCTTTTATGGGCATCCAATCTCACATGTCTGAGCAGGGTGGGGACAGAGGCAAGGTCTGTGGACCCAAGCAGAAATGCAGAGTGCAGCTGAGTGTGAAGGTTCTAGGCCCAGCCTGGGGCCCATGTGTCTGTGGGCACAGAGGGCAGCATGACTGGAGCACCACCCTGCTGTATGTGGTGATGAGCAGGGCCCCTGTGCTTGCACAGTAGCTGCTGCTATAGATGATCTGAGCCTGGGTCAGCCACGCAGAACAGAGGTGAGTTTGTCCAGTTCTAGAAGTAGCAGAGGCAGGTCCATGTGTAGGCCGGTGTAGGAACTGGTGAAGCTCAGCTGTGCCTCCCAGCTGGTGGCTTGCATGTGTTCTGCTGCGGAGAGGTGGTGATGTCTGAATCTCCCAACAGAAAGGTCCAGGCCTGTGTCCTCAAGTGGCAGAGGCCCAAGGGCGAAGGACATAAGGCATGTCCTGCCACCACTTTACTGGAGAGCATCGCCTGTCCCCAGGAACCCTGCTGTGACCTCATCTCTGCCCCCCAGTCTCAGTTCTTACCATAATCACCTGAGGGGCCAGTTTCATTCTAGCCATCTAGGAGGGACACTAATGCTCAGTTCATCTGTCCTCATGTTGGGGCACAGGAGCGGGGGGTTAGGTGCCTGGAACATCACTGGGTCCTGAGTTGATACCATGTGTCCCCAGAGCTGAGGCAGGGAGGTCAGGGCCTGTGCTGCCCTGTGTGGCTGTCCAGGAAGAGCCAGAGATGTCCCGGACACTGCCCTGGTCCAGGCTGCACACATCCTTCCCTCTGGAGTCAGCAGTTACAGGATGTCTTCAGTGTAACACAAAGTGACAGGTATATTAAGAATCAGGTGCAGGCAGTGTACCCTGCAGCCACAGGGTGCCTGTGGAGAAGAAAACCTTGTCTGTTTTCCTTTCAGCAGTGCCTGGCGAGTCCTGCAACGTGGGCCAGGTCTGTTTCCTGACTTTTAAGAGCCTACTCCTGTCCCCACCACACCGCAGGGCAGGGAGGCAGCTCAAGCCCCAGCGCTGCTGTGCAAACAACCTGAGCCTTCGGCTTCACCCATTGAGACTGCCCCAGTGGAACTGGACACCTTCTGCCTGGTCTGGGGGATAGATGAAGAGGAGGAAATTTCTGCCAAACAAGACAGCTCAGAGTCCCTGGGCCAAGGCGCCCTAGTGCATGTTTCAGGGGCTCCATATGTGGCCAACCCTGCCAAGACCCCATGGAACATGTGGGACAAGGGGAGGCAGTTCCAGTGGTGGAGTCTGCCCAATCTCTGGATGTCCGTCCAAAGCACAGACTGCCCGCCTCCAGAGCTGGGCGGCCAGGAGGACTTTAGAGCCTGTTCCTTACCTTTCATGGAACCCCTGGGCTCAGGGCCCATGAAGGTGATCCCAGCCTCAGACCCAGGGCTGAAGATGGCTCCCCAGAATGGAAGCCTCCTGGAATATGACGATATTGATAAGCTGGAGTATCTGTGAGCCAGTGTGATTTTGGGAGGACAGCCCGGCCTGCTCTCCCTTGCTGGAGGCCTCCTTTTTGCCTCCTCCCTGTGGAGTTTGTAACACCTTTGAAGACCTGGGTGAGCCCCTGCAATGTCCGCTAGAATGGACCACAGCCTGCCTTGTCTAACTAAGCAAGGCAGCCTTTTCATTGCTTGAAGATTTCCCTCATGGACTCCTGTCCGCCACCACCGCTCCCCTGAGTGATCCTCCCCTGCTGCTCCCTGAGCAGAGTGGGAAGATGAGTCAGCACACAGAGCCTAGAGTCACCACCTTGTGCCCACCTGCACCCTCCTGAAATTCTCAGGACTTTACCCTTTTGATTCTTAATTAAATGAATAGTTTGTTTGGAATGTGTCTTCTATTGTGTTCCTGCCAGCTGCACCAGTGTCCCCAGGTTCCTGGTGAGTGACCAGAGGCTCCATATCCCTCAGCCCCAGACAGAGGCCTGCTGACCCCGTGTCTGCACTGCCCTGCTGGGGAAGAGCCTGTATGCATATGGATGCTCACCCCAGGCCAGTCTTGGCCGTCCATGGTGCCCACAGCAGGAGCTTCCCCAGGGAAAAGGGAGGTACCTCAGCCTCCAGGGCCTTAAAAGAGCTCAGGTAATTAGAGAGCACTCCAAGGCTTGGTCTGTCCCAACATCTGCAGGGCTTCCAAATGTGAGAACATAAAGAACACATGAGACAAAAGTCACAGCAAATGATTTTTTTAAATGATTTATTTTTATTGGAAAGGCAGGCTACAGAGAGAAGGAGAGACACAGAAAGATCTTCCAGCTGCTGGTTCACTCCCCAAATGTCCACAATGGTCAGAGCTGAGCCAATTCAAAGCCGGGTGGTAGGAACTTCTTTCAGATCTCCCACATGGCTGCAGACTTCTAAGCTTCGGTCATCCTCCAGTGCTTTCCCTGTCCACAAGCAGAAAGCAGGGTGGGAAGTGGAGCAGCCAGTTCACAACCTGGGGACAATAGGGAAGGGGATACTGATTCTTGCAGGTAGAGCGTTAGTAAGTTGAGCCATCTCACCACCCCGCAGTGAATGGCTTTTAACAGGTCAGACAAATGCAGAATCAAAGACAATACAGGCCCAGCCTTCCCACACTGCACATCTCCTATTCCTCAAAGGCCCAGCAGGTCAAGTTATTTAAAGGAAGCCTATGCAGATATCACAGGTGTGAAGAATGGACCATGAGGTATGGAATTGAGCCCGACGGATGAGAAGAAAGGTCTGGAGAGGCAGACACCTGGTTCCAACAGTGCCTTGGCCCTTGGCAGCTGTGCCTTCACCTCCCTAGGCTCCCATGTGCTCCACCATGCAATGTCAATGGCAGCAGAACCCATGCCAGTCATCCTAGAGACTAGATGAGATGTGCACACACAGGCTGGTGAGGTGCCACAGCAGGTTAACTGCTGCCTGCAATGACAGCATCCCATTTCTTCTGCTTCCATCCAACTCCCTGATAGCTCACCCGGGAAGACATCCAGGATGGCCTATGTCCTTGGGCCTCTGCCACCCATGTAGGAGACCTGGATGGAGTTCCAGGCTCCCAGCTTTAGCTGTTTTTGCCATATGCATCTAGAGAAGACAATGGAAGATCTTTTTCTGCCTCTCCATCTCCAACTCCCTATCACACTTTTAAATACATCTCTTCAAAAGTCAAGTACATTAAAAATGCTGATTGTAGTGCTTGGTCCCTCAGGGATGCTATGCATTCCCTAATGCAAAGAATTCTTAGGGAGTTGCAGGTGGTGGCAGACTGAGCTAGGCAAGACCATGGAAACCTCGGATGCCTGTGGATAATGGGATTGGGATCAGGCCTGGCTGCTCCAGACTGCAACACCCACAGGAATAGGATATGGAGACTGCTGGGCTGCTACATCCACCAACTCATACAAAGGATGGGATGGTGGGGTCAGACTATGCCAAGTAAGGGCCTATCATCCACTGACTTATGTGAGGTATGGGAGTGGGCCTGGCAGTGGAATTTAGGAAACTCCCCTGGTGGGATGTAACTTCTGCTGGTGAGCATTGGATCAGTGCCCAGCCCAGCCATGTGACTGGCTGTTGGTGTGGTCCAATCTGGCCTGTCTTGCACCCTGTCCTGGTTCTCAGATCAGCCAGTAGGTATAATGAACTGGCCCAGCCGAGCCTGCTCCAAGAACTGAACCACACATATGCCAGCGGGTACCATATCCTGGCATGGTCTGGGCCACTCCAAACTTTGGTTCTTCCATGCACCTGCAGGAACTGCATCCTCACAAAGGAGCTTCGCAAGCTCCTCTCTCAAGTCTCCTCCCAGTGGCAAATCCCACGCATACTGGTAGGTGGTTGGCCCACACTGGCTTAGTCCACCTCTTGTCCCGACAGCAACAGAGGCCTTACCCATCTGGCCCACACCCATTCTAGTTTTACAGCTGGGTGTTACAGCCCAGCCACACCTGGTCCACATTCAGCCACAGCTCTCGCCTGGTTCATTGGGTGCAGGAGACATGGCCCAGCCTGTCCTACACCGGCACTGGCTCTCATGAGCCCCAGTGGCTGCTGCAGTCTAGCCCAGTCTGGCATACCTCAGGCCCAGTTCACCTTCATGCAGAGGGACACTGCAGTCATGTCCAGCCCAGTTGTCATCTCCATTCCAGTTCTCACCCTCGCCAGTGGGAACCACCACCCCATTGGCATGTCCCGTAAGCACGCCAATCTGGCTTGTTTCCAGCTACTGACCTTGCACATTCCAGTGGTTGCTCTAACCCAGCTCAGTACAATCCATCCCCATCTTGGCTGTTACCATCAGATGTTACAGCCTGGCCTGGCCTGCCCGCAGTCCTAACTCTGGTGGATGCTGCAGCCTAGCCCTGCACAGTTTGCTCCCATGCCTGGCTCATGCAACCTGGTAGGTGTGATAGTTTAGGAGTGATGACTTGGGAGGTAGCTTTTCCTTCTTATATAAATTTTATTCTGGATTTTGGATGATATTTAAATTGTTGACATGGGTAGAAATGGTTGAGGACTAGGGAGAAGTGTAATGGCCTATCCTAGCATGACCCACACTCCTGGCTGGTTCCTGCACATGCTAGTGGGCTAAGGTTGGCCTGGCCCTGCCTTTTCCACCCCCTCCAGAACAACACACACACTTGGCAATGGATGGAGCTACTTTGCCCATCCTGACTAACACCCAGGTCTGAATCACATGCTCACCAGTGGGAGCTAAGTCCCACCAGCAGAGATTCCCGATATGTTAAGATTTATACCAGAGAGGGCCCGGCGGTGTGGCCTAGCGGCTAAAGTCCTCACTTTGAACGCGCCAGGATCCCATATGGGTGTTGGTTCTAATCCTGGCCACTCCACTTCCCATCCAGCTCCCTGCTTGTGGCCTGGGAAAGCAGTCGAGAATGGCCCAAAGCCTTGGGACTCTGCACCCGCATGGGAGACCTAGAGGAAGTTCCTGGCTCCTGGCTTCAGATCGGCACAGCACCGGCTGTTGTGGCCACTTGGGGAGCGAATTATTGGACAAAAGACCTTCCTCTCTGTCTCTCCTCCTCTCTGTATATCTGACTTTCCAATAAAAATAAATCTTTAAAAAAAAAGGCTAAAAAGCTAAATCACCTTGAGTTTACCCTATTGAGATTTAATAGAAGGCTGTGGAATTGAAGGCCAGGATGTTGGCAGACAACGAAGTATCCCAACAAAGAACAGAAACCAGAGAGACTCACAGTGGCACCGAAGTCTAATTCTATCTATACACACACAGCACCACCACTACCACCAGTCTCAAGCAAAGAGAAGTATTATGCAATAAAAATGATCTGCATAGGAAGAAAAAAATATCCCTGCAAAACACCATACACACACCCCATGTTCACACATATCCACAGAGATACAGCTGCTCCTGAGGACAAGAATGAAATGGTGTCATACAAAGCAGCTCCTCCCAAAATGTTTATTAGCTAAGAAAAAGATACTGGGAGCAAGCATCTCTAATGCAAACATGGCAAAACCTTAAAATCAGTTCATGCTAATGGGTTCACATGGTTAGCACACATGCCTGCTTTTATTCTTTTTTTTTTTTTAAAGATTTGCTTATTTTTATTGGAAAGGGAGATTTTTCAGAGAAACAGAGAAAGATCTTTCATCTGCTGGTTCACTCCCCAGTGGACCATAATGGCTGGAGCTGAGCTGACCTGAAGCCATGAGCCTGGTTTCCCACATGGGTGCAGGATCCCAAGATTTTGGGTCTCCCTCTACTGATTTCCCAGACCACAAGCAGGGAGCTGGATGGAAAGTAGAGCAGCCAGGACATGAACTGGTGCCCCTATGGGATGGTGGCAGATGCAAGGTGAAGATTTAGCCACTAGGGTATCAGCACAGGCCCTGTTCTTATTCTTCTATACAAATGAAATATTTCATCCAAGAATGTGGGCTTGCGCCCACCTTGTACGGCCGGGACCCCATATGGGCGTCGGTTCTAATCCTGGCAACCCCGCTTCCCATCCAGCTCCCTGCCTGTGGCCTGAGAAAGCAATCGAGGATGGTCCAAAGGCCTTGGGACCCTGCACCTTCATGGGAGACCCACAAGTTCCTAGGTCCTGGCTTCTCACAGGTCCAGCACTGGTTGTTGTGATCATATGAGGAGTGAAACAACAGATGGAAGTTATTTGTTTCTTTCTATGAATATGCATGTCCAATTAAAATATAATAAATCTTTAAAAAATAAAAGAAGTAACTTTGTGTTAGAGGTGTTGCAGGGTGGTAGATACAGCTAATACCTGCAATGCCATATGGGTGCTGGTTCAAGTTAGCTTCCCACTTCTGATCTAGCTCTTCTAATGCCCCTGAGAAAAGCAGCAGAAAATGGCCCAAATGTTTGGTTCCCCATGCGCATGTGTAAGACCTAGATGAAGCTCCTGGCTCAGTCCTGGCTGTTGCGATGAATAAACCAGGAGATGGAAAATTCTCTCTCCTTCTTTGTGACTAATTCAAATAAATAAAAATCTTTAAGGAAAAAGCCATTGACACTGGAGAATGGGTAAATGAAGTGTGACAGTCATGCAACATGATAAGAAAAGCAAAAATGAAGTCCCTGCCAAAATCTCATCATTGTATTACAATGCTTATAATTAATATGAAGAATGCATAATGCAGAAACACACACACAGTTGAGAAATGGCCAAACTTTTTACAAAAACACTAAACACAAATCCAGTAGAGTATTCAGTGGCCAGTTAATGAGAGCCTCATGTGAGACATTTATATAAGTGTTCTCAATTCTAACATACCAGGTAGGTTTTGTTTCTGGATTTGTAACTAATAGGGACTGCTGATAGTTTTGCTAGACATTCAGGAGCTGCAAAGAAAGCTGAAAGTTAAACAGCTTGGATGAGTGCAATCCCCTAGAACATCCTTTGGGGCTTAGTATGGGGCGCATCAAAGTGTGCAAGCAACTCTGCCTTTCAAAGTTTTAGTAAGAATGCTGAGCATTTTCCACTTCCTCAGCATTAAGAGGATGAACCAGATGTTACTGCCATTCACCTGGTCCTCTGAGCTACTGCTGACTTGGCTGTCCTGACAGTCTTACCACATTTCTCCTGAAGCATTGTTCTTAACATCAACTCAAATCAGCATAAAAACTGCTTCTGGGTCAGCTCCTAAAATGTGTTATAATGAAGAACTTGAGCTTCAGTGCATTTTAGCTTCATTCCTCCCATTGTCAGATGACTTCAAAGAAGTTAATAACTTGCAAGGTCAACTACTGGCTGAAGTGGAATTTTTGTTTCAAAATGAACTGATTTTTTTTTTAGTTCTTTGAACTAAATTCAAAGAAATTGAATATTTGTTTATTGGCTTTCCAAGTGTTACGGAGTAGCTACTGTTTGTGGAACCACTGTGCTAGGCTCTAGGAATGCTGTTCCAGTTGAATTGTTCAGAGCTCTTGCTGCCATCTCTTGCTGGTCCTGGATAGTCCACATTGCAAAGTGTGTAACCTGGAGAAAAACGATGAGGTTGGGCACCTGGTGCATGTGGTCACAGAACATTGACCCAGACTTCCTTGAGCCTTGAACATGCTGGCTTTGGGAGAGCAGATGTCATTGCCAGACCCTAGTGTGGAGAGTATTCATACAGTGAGGGAACAGGAATGTAGCAGTTACAGCACATAGGCAGGGCCTGGTGTGGTAGCCTAGAGGCTAAAGGCCTCATCTTGCATGTGCCAGGATCCCATATGGACACTGGTTCTAATATTGGTGGCTCTGCTTCCCATCCAGCTCCCTGCTTGTAGCATGGGAAAGCAATTGAGGACAGCCCAAAGCCTTGGGACCCTGCACCATGTGGGAGACCTGGAGGAGGCTCCTGGATCCTGGTTCCAGATTGGCTTGGCTCTAGCCATTGTGGTCACTTGGGGAGTGAGTTAATGGATGGAAGATCTTCCTCACTGTCTCTCCTCCTCTGTATATATCTGACTTTCCAATAAAAAAGTAAATATTTTTTAAAAATTCATAGGCAGTGTTTGTTTCTGTCATTTTGCTGATGGTATAGCTTTGCACACAGTATGTCCACACTGTGTGGGAAGCTGACTGGTGGGAATGAAGGCACAGTTTTCTGTGGAATGAGGTAGCACTTCCTAGTCTCCAGCTCGGTTGTAGTTCTGATGCTTATACTGTGGACTGTGGATTCATACGCCATTAAAATGGACACTGAAACACAGATAACCAGATGTTCAGGAATGTCTTGCTGCTCTCCTTCCTAGTAGGAAGGGAATGCTGTGGTTCTCTGAACATTTTTTCTTCTTTCTTTTGGCAATTAAGCTACAGCACTCCTGACATCTCCCCTGTGAGATGAGAAGCAAAGCATGAAGGAGTGTTTGACTTTTCATAAGAGTGATGATGATACAGTCTCAGCTTACTGCTAATGTGTGCAGGTTAGGTACTCTTATTAACCGTTTCTAACTTTGGGTTTGTGCAAGTTGGTTTTATCTGTGAGAATGCTTTTGCCACAGCCTTCCATTTTTTGGTCCATTCTCTCTAAACTTTGGTGTTTTCTTTCTTTCTTTTCTTTCTTTTTTCTGTCTTTCTTTCTTTTCTTTTCTTTCTTTCTTTCTTTCTTTCTTTCTTTCTTTCTTTCTTTCTTTCTTTCTTTCTTTCTCTCTTTCTTTCTCTCTTTCTCTCTTTCTCTCTCTCTTTTTCCTTTTATGATTTATTCTATTTGAAAGGCAGATTTATAGAAGAAAAGAGAGACAGAGATTTTCCATTCATTGTGACACTCCCCAAATGGCTGCAGTGGCTAATGCTGGGCCCTTCCAAAGGCAGGAGTGGAGCTTCCTCTTGGCCTCCCATGTGGATTTCAGGGGCCCAAGGACTTGGGCTATCTCCTGCTACTTTTGTAGACACATTAGCAGGAGCTGGGTCAGAAGTCGTAGCTGAGACTTGAACTTACATCATATGTCAGCAGTGTAGGTGGAGGCTTAAACTACTATGCCATGGTGCCAGCTCCTTTTGCCTTATGTGTCAGAATGTCGTTACCTTTACTCTCACTCTGAAAGCCTTAGAATTTTAGAATTTGAAATCTAAGTCTTGATTGAAGAGATCTCAATCTCAAGTATTCCTTAACCTTTTTTCATTCTAGGGACACTTGTGAGAATCCTGAAAGTTTTAGATTGTTTCTCTGGATAAAAATACTTCCACACAATTGAAGTCTAAGCTTTTTCAGCCACCTGTTAGAAGTACCCAGATTAAGTTTCATCAGCATCCATCTAGTGGTATGTCGCTAGTCAATCCTACCAATTTTTGCTGCATAATTACATCATGTCAGCCACAAGTGCTTCTCCAAGCTCATAATCATTGCATTTTTCCTGGTATTATTTTTGGGGGTCCATCTCTTTCTCTCTGAAGAGGAATATGTAGTTTTTTGGGACACTATTAGCCTTTTAAAATTGCTTTATCAGGGTAGTACTTACAAATTTTTTGGTGAAGTTGAAGAAGAGACGTCTCAGGATGGGGTCATGATAAAGCATGCAATAGTTGCTATTTTCTAAACAAATGCTTAATGGTTTAGGGAGCCAGAAGCAAGTTTATGCACTATCAACAAAAATTGTTCAGAGGGCTTGAGAAGCTAGAGTATCTTACCTGCAATGTACAAGACATACTTTATAATGAATGTTTGACTCAATGCGAATAGAGTAGTATAGGAATCTCATGTATTTAGTTTCCCAGCTTGAATAATAGTCAGTTTATGGTAAGCACTGTAAGCTACTCATATTTTATTTATTTAAAGAAGTTACATTTTATTCACTCTATTTAGTTGCTTAAAATTTTTCCAGGGTCTTACAATGTATTTTTACCAGAGTGTCTCAGATTTCAAAATGGAATACCTGAATAAGCAGATGCGAAGGTAATATTGTTAATGGTTGTACCACTAATAGTCAAATAACTAAATAAATAAGATCAATCAATCAGTCAACCAATGTGAGAAACAAAGTTGACTGCAAGTTCCATTGCCAGACTACTGATTTACCCAGCAAATGGCTACCCTGGCCAGGGCCAGAAGAAGCCAGGAGCTTCTTCTGGGTCTCATGTGGGTTCAGGGACCTAAACATTTGGGTCATCCTCCACTGCTTTTTTTTTTTTTTTTAAGATTTTATTATTATTATTGGAAAGCCGGATATACAGAGAGGAGGAGAGACAGAGAGGAAGATCTTCCATCCGATGTTTCACACCCAAAGTGAGCCACAACGGGCCAGTACGTGCCAATCAGATGCCGGGAACCAGGAACCTCTTCCGGGTCTCCCACGTGGGTGCAGGGTCCCAAAGCCTTGGGCCATCCTCAACTGCTTTCCCAGGCCACAAACAGGGAGCTGGATGGGAAGTGGAGCTGCCGGGATTAGAACCAGCGCCAATATGGGATCCCGGGGTGTTCAAGGTGAGGACTTTAGCCGCTAGGCCACGCTGCCGGGCCTAATCCTCCACTGCTTTCTTAAGGACATTTGCAGGGGACTGGATTGGAACTGGAGCAACTGGGATGCCAGTCTGCACTGAGATGCCAAATGTTCTCATTACAAGAGACAAAATAAATAGACAAACAACAAAATGTAGAGCTTGAAATCTGACAGGAAAGAGCTGGCGTGGATTGGCTCATGCCTCGCTGGGTGGAACACAAAAATTAGTTACTCCTCACCATGGTGTTGAGGATTTTCTTGCACACCTCCCCCAAAAAAATGTTCTGCACCTTAAATGTCGACAAATGTCTTGTTAGAGTTCAAGCCAGTCTAGATTATCCTAAAATCTGCCAAGATCAGCAAAATCATACTTCAACACAACAAATGACTAAATACTAAAATGAAATAGACACAAGACAGCTGAATGGTACCCTATAGCCATTTTAAGGTATATAGCAGCCGGTCCTGTATATAAACTAAAATTGAAATGTCAATGAGCTAATCATAGGTTGTGGTTAGGACTTGCTTTTTTTTTTTTAACATACTGGTTACTCAAAACCATGTCAATTCCATAATATTGCAAATTGCTGTTGATGTTATATTGGGACTCTTAATTAACTGGGATGATATTCTACCAGCTCTAACATCGGACCAGAAATGGTCTCCCCAAGAAACTGTTCAACCCATCTGGACAATAAGTAGCTGGACTCTATGCTTGGTATATGTTTGCAAGGAAAGAATCTTGATTGAATTTGAACTGTAATACTGCACCAAGGTGGAGGAATCCACCAGGGAGGAGGGGCATGGGGAGGGGTAGGGGAATTCCCAGAGCCTATGAAACTGTCACATAATGCAAAATAATTAATAAAAAAACTTTTTCAATAATGTTTTAATCATAAATTACAAATGTATTTCCTGTGCATCTGTACCAGTGCTTACCCTTTGAAAACTATTACTGCAATTTATGGTGCAAGATCTATTTGAAGTGATTTTGAAAAAATAATCTCAAACCTTCAAAACTAGGAAAACCATCTTGTTTAGCTGCTTTTCTCCACAAAGGTGAAAGGACAGAAGGTCTAGAAAGAGAAACAGCTTGTCCTGACCCCACTTCGTCACTGTTGGAGAGGCCCTCAAGTAAGAGCTACATTATGACAATGTATTAATTCCAAAAATGAAACTGTTTTTCTCTATATGAATCAGCGTACCTTTATTGAAGTCAAGTTTTTCATCCTCCCCCTTCTTTTGCTTCTCTGCTGTGCCATCAGTCTTCTCAGTTGACACCCACTGGATTTCGCTGCTGGTCTCTTGCCACTCTCCACTCTTATCATGCGGAGTAGTGGGAGCATCTTTGATTAACTCATCTGTTTTACTCTCGGCCAACATGGCTGCTCATCCTCGCTCAAGGAATAGCTGTTAAGAAAAATATGTTAATCATTGAAAAAATAGTACCAGCCAGTTAGATACTCAAACATGAGATTCTGATGGTAATATCATTATCACTAAGAAAGTGGTGTGCTCCAAAGGATAAAGTGTAATGAGCAAAATGATTGTTCTCCTTTCTACTGAAAGCCAAAGCAAAAGTACAAATGCTGCTGGTATTCAATCAAATAATCTACTAATAATGCAAGCAGTACTGGCAAGAATCAAAGTCTTAGTACTTTTCCTTAATTTGGGGAATAATGACCATGAGTTCAAGCCAAAAATTTAAGAACTTGAAAATACTGAAAAGAAAATTTAAAAACTTAGGCAAACTGGATGGAGGGATTGGAAGATGGGATGTTGGGTAACAACAGGTGGAGATCAATACTACCTCTGCACTAAAGGCACTAAAAGAGTTGAGATAAAAAAGCAAAAAATATCAGGAAGAAATGGACCTCTACTATCAACAGTAGTATTTTACTGACACTACTGCATAGAACAAATAACTCCTCTGTATCTTGTGCCTTCTTCTGTAGTCACAAGAAAACACACGAAATTCCTTGTTCTTATTTATTTCCTCTATGCTACTATGATGCTGAACACACACAAGGGATGTATATGCTGACTGCCATGAACTGGAAAAAGCTCTCAAATAAAGAGAAGCTCTAGACAACGAAATGCCAAATTTCAAAGATTGTGAGTATACAGAAGAGTGGTATGTAAACTTGAAAAAACTGTGTGGAAGACCCTTGAGGAAATAGAAGAGTAATTCCCCACAGTGATTCTAAAGTATCCAACAGTGCATGAGATCCTGCCAGGGAGTGAGGATCCAGACCAACACATACACACAACATTCACAACATTCCTAGCTAAAGGTAAGCCCACTTCTTTCCAGTTCTCTCGAGTACACACAGTGCAGCTTTGGAGAACTGACAATCTATATGGTTAGGTTGTCGGTTTAATGGATATAGTGTTCATTAGTTTTCATTTCTAATTTAGTAACTACTGATATAACTCATATAATCTTGCCTTGGAATTCTCAATTATTTCCAAATTTTTAAAGAAATCTTGAGATAGAATCTATGAAAAGACAGTAACAACATGATAGTTACAATTTAGGGAAACACAATCAAGTTACCATGACCACTCTCTGAAGACACAATATCAAGCATTGCTGATTTAAAGAATACTAATTTCAGAATTAACAAGGACTACAAAATAAGTGTGCACTACTGTTTCGGGAGATGTACAAAATTTTTAATAGTTTTAATGGAAGAATGAATTGAGGTTAGAGGATATATGTGTTTGGTGATGACTGTATGCCAAATAACATTCACATACACATAAATGCATGTACATAACCTGATATAATTATTCTTAAGGTAATTAGCTGCTCTACACATACATTGTAAAGCAAGGCCTGAAATTTGTGTACTAAGGTTAATCTTAACAGAATTTATCACTCAACAGGTGCAAAATCCAATAACAAGAATTTCAGGCTATTTAAACAAGGACAAATCCTAACAGAGAAAGCTAGCACACAGGGTGATACCCAGAAGAACAAGCAGCTTCTATACCAAGGAGTGCAATGGGAAACCAGCTAGGTAGACCAAACACTCCCAGGTCAGGAACACACCGCAGGATAATCTGATGCTGTCCCTGAAACCAACTGTGGCATAGGGACAGCTTCTGTGAATAAAACCCTACGTGAATAGAGCAGATCAATTATCCCTGTCTCTTTTTTGGGGGAAATGTAGGTAAACAGAAAGAAGAGAAACAGAGAAAGTCACTTCGTTTCACTGGTACACTTCCTCAAGTGGCCACAACAACTGGAGCTGAGCCAATCCGAAGGCAGGAACCAGGAGTGTCCTCCACTCTCCTTTGCAGGCACAGGGTTCCAAGGCTTTGGGCCTATCTCCACTGGTTTGTCAGGCCACAAGCAGGGAGGTAGAAGGGATGTGGATCAGCCAGGTCATGAACTAGTGCCCATATGGGATCCCAGCAGAAGCTAGGCGAGGATTTAGCCAGTAGACCACAGTGCTAGATCTATCAATTATGCATTTCTTCAAGAACAAATCCTTGAGACCATTCATGGCTACTTTTTATTCAACTTTAGGTACAATGCGAACATGTCAACTTTAAAAGACCAGGATGCTTGGGATAAACAAACTATTAGAGCTATACAAAGGAGTATCTACTACCAATAAAAAGCAATAAGCTATTAACACATGCAACAATCTGGATACACCTCAAGGGCACACAATTATTGAAAAAAGTTAAGCCCAAACTACATACTGTAGGAGCCAATAATTCACAGCTATGGAGATGGAGAATAGATCTGTTAGGAGACAAGAAGGGTGGAGGTGGAGGGCTGGGTAGCAGGTAGCATAGAAGAATCCTTCCACAGTGTTATTCCTGCATGTTGCTTAACCAAGAGTTAGCTCATCAATCTATTCATGGGATAATACACACAGAAGACGTATCACTGTGCACGTATACACCTGCCGGAGTCCAGCTCCAGCTGAGTTCGGAATTCGAGAAGGGTGCGTGGATGAGGCACAAAGTGGAACGAAACAGACCACTCAATTTCATAATGGACAATGCAGGAAAGCTGTCTGCTTTATTTATACAGAAGCAGTCACAAGCTCGGGCACAGACTTTTTACATCACAGTCAAGTAGGTGTTTCTAAGGATAATTCTGCCGTTTGTTTCACCTTAAAGCAGGATGTTATCCATCCCGACCCTGTGGTCAGGAAGTTCTCAATAGATGATGCACATCAATCAGTAACACATTCCTACTACAATCCTCATTCTACAACTTAATCTTGAATCAGTTAAGGGAGGAAATGCATCACCGAAGGAGGGAGCTAAAAATCAAGGATGGCCAATGGAGGCAACAGAGACAGAGACAGCATGAATTGTGAAAGACCCTTTTTGCCAAAATGTTAGCAACATCAACTTCCAAGTTCACATTGATAGTAAAGACCAACTCCACAGAGGCAGACAATAGCTAAATAGATTACAGAAATCCCAGTGGGGTTGTCTGGGTGTCCATGCATAGGGAGGTGGAAATGCCTTCAGGAGGATGCAGAGACATCTGCTGGGCCCTGCCATGCAGCAGGAAATTCCTTGCGGCCCTGCCTGCGATGGAACAATACTCTTCACACTTTCATGTCTTCTACACCCACCTCACAGACCCCAGCAGACACCCACTACACACACTTTGTAGGTTCAAAATGATAAAACGGAAGTATTAAGTATGCACTAGTAAGTAAGACTTATATTTTACATGCAAAAGGACCACTCAGGAATTCCTTCTGGTCTTTTTGAACTTACATTTCACATAGTTTATTTGTCTCAAAAACCACTGTAGGAATGCAGAACCATGACTGCATGCATAAATAGCATTGACAGACACTACGGAGGGGACAGAAAAGCTATTAATAGATGATCTAAAGAACTGTAAAAGCACAGGAATCTGAGGTAGTTGAAGGCAGAAATACAAAACTCTAACAAGACACATGAACATGGAGTAAAATCACTACTATGCATAATGACGCTCTTACACTATAAAAAGAGATTAACAAAACTAACAAGAGAGAGGGAAACAGGTAAACTCTAATTCAGATGTGTCTCCATACCTACTTTTTTGCTATTATAAAACCTTAATTCCTATGACAGCTTCAGATGACAGCTTTACTGTTAAACCAAAAGTTTTGTGTATGATATTAACAATTCCTTGTCAACAAATAACTTGATAACAACCTCTTCATAAAGGCATTTGGCTTTTCAAGTACTATTGGAAGGGAGGGTATTCTGCACAGGGGGTAAATTGTGTGGATTGTCTGCATGCCGTGTCAATATGCCTGGTCCCAGCTATTCCACTTCCGATCTAGCTGCCTACCAAAGGATGCGAACTCCTGGAGGCAACACACAATGGCTCCAGCACTTGGAGACCTGTAACCCTGTGGGAGACCATTCTGAGTTCAGATCTCTCCTGAGTTCAGCCTGGCCCACGTCCAGCTGTTGAGGAAAACTAGGAAGTGAACTGGCAGATGAAGAGCTCTTCTGAAGCTCTCTCCTGATATTCAAATAAACATGAAGGACAAAAAGACTCAAGATTGTCTATTAGGGTCCAGTCCAATAACTCAACTGGCTAATCCTTTCCTTTCAAGGGCCAGGATCCCATATGGGTTTGTGTCCAGCCAGCTCCACTTCCCATCCAGCTCCTGCTTGTGGTCTAGGAAAGCAGTGGAGGATGGCCCACGTCTTGAGACCCTGCACCCATGTGGGATACCTAGAGAGGCTGCCGGCTTCCAGTTTCAGATCGACTTAGCTCCAGCCACTGCAGTCACTTGGGTGTGAAACAATGAATGGAAGATCCTTCTGTCATTGATTCTCAGCAAAAATATGCCTTTTTAGTAAAAATAAACTTTTAAAAGTTTCATTTATAAAATACCTTATTTTAAAAGTACTACATGGGTCCTGATGTGGCAAGGGGGTCCTTCCCTTGCATACCCCAGGATCCCATGAAGGTGCCAGTTCATGTCCCATTTCCCTTCCAGCTCCATGCTTGTGGCCTGGAAAAGCAGTAGAAGATGGCCAAAAGCCTTGGGAACCTGCGCCAGCACAGGAGACCCCAAGGAGGCTCCTGGCTCCTGGCATAAAGTCTGCTCGGCTCCAGCTGTTGCAGTCACTTGCGGAGTGAACTAGCGGATGCAGGATTTTTCTGTCTCTCCTTCTCTCTGAAAATCTGATTTTCCAATAAAAATGAAATAATAGAAAAAACAAAACAAAAGGTACTACTGAAATGCAGGAAGAGGTTTTCATTAAACACTGAAAGCCCTTTGAGATTTAGGATATAATTTACAACACAGCATTTGCTGGTTAATACAAACATCAAATTAGGAATAACTTGGATCTTAAACCCTAAACACTACAAATTCTATGAAATGAGGTCCATGAGTAAAAAAAAGAACCTTATTACTTGAGGCTTTCATTTATAACTTGGCAGCGCTACAATTTCTGCTCTTCTACTCCTAATCCTCATTCTTCCAATAAACTAATCTGAAGTCACTAAACTTCAATCAAGACCAAAAAGATCTATTAAGTGGAAAACTAACAATAGACAGTAACTGCTTAACTAACTCCCAACTTCCTAAGGGACACAAAATGCTACGTGTAGTTCACTTACTGTGACACTCCGAGGTTTTACTACTGGTGGCCCAGGTAGTTCTAAGTCTGGATGGTTCCAATGTCTGGCATTATACACAGCTTTTGTTGGTGACTAGAGAAAAAGAGAAGTATCAGATATATGCATCTTTGCTATCTTCACTTCAACTAGAAAGAATACAATAACTTAAACCCAACAACACACAACCCAGTCAAAGGCAACATTTAACACAATTGCCTAATCTTCCCTTGGCAAGAACCAGGATCCCTAATGGGAATACTTGTGTCTTAGCTGCTTCGTTTCCCATCCAGCTTCCTGCTTGTGGCCTGGGAAAGCAGCAGAGACTGGCCCAAAGCCTTGGGATATTGCACCATGTAAGAAA
The DNA here is from genome assembly GCF_030435755.1 of Ochotona princeps. Lineage (NCBI taxonomy): Eukaryota > Metazoa > Chordata > Mammalia > Lagomorpha > Ochotonidae > Ochotona > Ochotona princeps. Next base: position 124,752,650 of record NC_080833.1, on the reverse strand, counting down.
CCAGATGATGCTCGTGGCTCTGGGTTGCGGACCAGCTCAACTCCAGCCATTGTGGCCATGTGGGGAGTGAACCAGCAGACAAAATATCATTCTGTCTCTGTAAATCTTATGTATTTCAACCTTAAGGAAAAAAAAGTAGAGATAACCTCTGGCCAGAATTATGCTATTCAATAACCACTATATTCAATTCAACAGGTCCTCTGGCAAAAATTTATTCTTCTACTACACTCTCAGCCCCCAAATTTTTCAACAGTAGGAAACAGGCATAATCCATAATGCCTGTTCAAGTTCCCTTAATGCGAAAGCTTTGAAGACAAAAATAAGTGGTCAATTTATAGATTTGATAAAGTAATAATGGCATACTTAGCAAATGCTGCAACACACAGTGGATCCTAAAGGAATACCACATAATAACACACAGGTAATAATACACATTTTAGAGTAAAACATGTAAAATTCCATAGTGAGATATAAATGGCATCACATTAGCTCAAGTTGCCGTGCCACTTACATAACTCATGGAAAACACCTCTTATTTATTATTATTATTATTATTTCATTTTATGACACAGTTTCATAGGCTCTGGGATTTCCCCCCAAACCCTCCCCAAACCCTCCACACATACTGATTTCCTCCATATTGTTACAATAGTACAGCTCATAACCAGTCATGAATCCTTCATTGCAGGCACGGACCACGCAGAGAGTCTAGCCTTTTACTGTCCAGATAAACTCAGCAGTTTCATTGCAGACCATCCTTGGTCTGAAAGTAGAGCTGGCAGAATATCATCCCCTCCTATGAGAAGCCACCACACAACTTCAGCAACAGGAAGAAACATGAAAATTTACAACATCAGGAAGTTACTTGATATAGTATTGAGTGACCAATATGTTAGAAAATGCTAGTTCTTAAACACATCTTGTAACTACATCACTGACATTTCAATTTTAGTTTGTACACAACTGGTTGCTATAAACTTTAAAATGGTTATAGGGTACTATTCAGCTGTCTCGTGTCTATTTTCATTTTTGTATTTAGCAGCTTATAGCATTCAAGCATGATTTTTACTGAACTTCACAAATTTTAGGACAGTCCAAACAGGCTTATAACTCTAATAAACCATATATCAATGACTGAGGAACAGAACAATTTTAGGAGGGGTGTGCAGAGCAATCTTCAATACCTTAGTGAGGAGTAACTGATCTTTGTGTCCTACATAGTAAGGTGTATGAACACCTCTTGATTTTACCTTTACTATTTAGAACAGTCACTGTGAACCTGTAGAAACTAGAGGCTGGCACTGTATCACGAAAGGTTAAGTTGCTGCCTGCGCGTGCTAGCATTGACACACTGTGTCAGAGCACAGCCGGAGACCTGGCCACTGCACTTTCCATCTTTCTCCCTGCCAACCACGTGAGAAGACAGCAGAAGTTGATTCAAGTGTTCGGGCCCTGCCATCCTTGTGAGACATAAAGATTGAATTCCTGGCTCCTGCCTTTGGCCTGTTTCAAACCTACCTGCTGAGGCCACTTAACAGGGGGTTGGGGGACTGGGGTATGAACCAGTGGACTGAAGATTTCTCTGCCACTTTGATTTTCAAATCCAAAAATAAAAATTGGGTGGTCAGTGAGATGGCTCAACAGGCTAATCTCTGCCTTGCAGCACTGGCACCCAACATGGGCACCGGTGTGTGTCCAGGCTGCTCCACTTTCCATTTAGCTCCCTGCCTGAGTCCTAGGACCCTTACATCCTTGTGGGAGACCTGGAAGAAGCTCTGAGCTCCTGGCTTAGGATCTGCTCAGCTTTAGTCATAGTGGCCATATGGGGAGTGAACCAGAAGATGGAAGATCTCTGTCTCCCTTTCTATCTCTGTAAAAATCTGCTTGCTTTTTTTTTTTTTTTACAATCTGGTTCTCCATTTTCTATGTTTCCCTCTAACATGAGCCATATAAACAGCTTACTTGCTGGTTCTTACACTTGATTTCTAGTGTACCAAGCATAGTCATGACCCTGGCTATGGGTTTTTGCTAAGAACAGGTGCCTCAAAACTCAAGCATTATTACTTCTCAAACAAACAAACAAACAAACAAAGGAGAAGAAAGGAAAGAAAAAGACTGATCCCAGGAGCACTGCTGTGGCATGGCATTTTAAGCTCCTATCTACCATGCTGTCATCCCATATGGCCGCAGGTTAGGGTCCTGCTATTTCACTTCCAATCCAGCTCCCCTCTAATGTGCCTAGGAAAGCAGTTAGCTCACCTATATGGAATATCCAGACCAACTTCCAAGATTCATGACCCAACCCTGACAGATCTGGTTCTTTGGGGAGTGAATCAGGAGAATGAAGATCATTCTCTGTCTCCCTCTTCTTCTGCCAACCTCTGTATTTCAAATAAATGGATCACTGAAGACATAAATGTGTGTATCTGTGTATCTGGGGAAGGGCGTGTAAGGAATAGCTATAAATAGATATAGAGGTTCCACCTGCTGCTTCACTCCCTTAAATGGCCATCATGGCCAGTTCTGGGTCAAACTGAGCCAGGAGCTTCTTCTGAGTCTCCTACCTAGGTGACAGAGACCCAGGAACTTGATCATCTTCCACTGCTTTCCCAAGCACACTAGCACTGAGTTGGATCAGAAGCAGAGCAGCCAGGACACAAACGGGCAACATATAATAGGATGCATAACATGAAAATGATTAGCAAGCATAACTATTATGACACACACACACAAAAAGACAGGGTCCAGCAAGGTAGCCTAGCAGCTAAAGTCCTCTCTTTACATGTGCCAATATCCCATATGGGCACCAGTTTGTGCCTGGTGGTCCTGCTTCCCATCCAGCTCTCTGCTTGTGGCCTGGGAAAGCAGCTGAGGACAGCCCAAAGCCTTGGGACCCAGTACCCGTGTGGGAGACCTGGAGGAAGCTCCTGGCTTCAGATCAACTCAGCTCAGGCCATTGATTGCTTTGGGAAGGAATCAACAGATGGATGAATCTCTCTTCCTTTCTGTATATATGACTTTCCAATTAAAATAAATCTTAAAAAGAATCCAACTATGGATACAAGTTTATCTCAAAAGTCTTGAAATCATAACTGTACACAGAACACTTGTCACTTATATAAACTCAGTTCAACAGCAAGTTATTAATGCTGTTAAAGCTTCGGATGGTTTACCATTTTAATACTGAGTATTAAAAGAAAGAACAGTCTTTATTCTTTTGACTTTTGATAAGGTTAATATGCAGCTTATTCCAGGTGAGAGGCAGTTGAAGATATAACTGATCATCTAAAAATTAAAATTTCATCTGGGTGCAGCTGACACAAATTGAAATGGACAAAAAATAAAAAGAATGTGGAACATCACAACTCTTTTTTATAATTTATTTTATTTTTATTGGAAAGTCAGATATACAGACAGGAGGAAAGAGAGATAGGAAGATCTTCCTTTTGCTGTTTCACTACCCAAATGGCTTCAACTGAGCCAATCCGAAGCCAGGAGCTTGTTCGGGATTTCCTTGCAGGTGCAGGATACCAAGTCTTTGGGCCGTCCTCAACTACCTTCCCAGGCCACAAGCAGGAAGCTAGATGGGAAGCAGAGCTGCCAGAATTAGAAGTGGCACCCATATGGGATTCTGGCACGTGCAATCTGAGGCGATTAGCCACTAGGCTACCACGCTGGGTCCCTTAACTCTTAATTTTTACATCATTGTAAAATGATACAGTTCCACTCATTTTAAAGTTGTTTTTTTACTTTAAACCTCACAGCACTAGCCTGTCAGACACCACATTTCACTCTAAGAAAACTACGAGTCAGTGTCCAGCGCGGTAGCCTAGTGGCTAAACCTAGCGGCTTTTTGCAAGCATCTGAATCCAACATGGATGCCAGTTTGTATCCCAGCTGCACCACTTCCCTTCCAGCTCCCAGCTTGTGGCCTGGGAAAGCAGTAGAGGACAGCCTCAAGTCTTGGGACACTGCACCCACATGGGAGACCCAGAAGAAGCTCCTGGCTTCGGATCGGCTCAGCTGTAGCCATTATAGCTACTTAGGGAGTGAACCAGTGAGTAAATGATCTTTTTCTCCGTCTCTCCTTCTCTCTGCAAAACCTGACTTGCCAGTGAAAATAAATAAATCTTAAAAATATATATACATGTTAATCTTCTAAATAACAACCAGCTTTGCAAAATCACACTTATTCTTAGTATTCAGCATCCTAACTAAGTTTTAACTGGGTCATTCTGATGGAAACAGGCTTGTCTTTGATCCTGTTAATTTTATTTAGGTTTAAAAAGTAAATATGCAACATATTCAACAAATTAACTTTTTCATTGTTAATTTGTAGATTTTGTTTATCCTGCAACCAAATAAGAACATTTAAGTATGAAACTCCAAAGGATGGTCTTCAACATTCTAAGCAGTTGGAACCACTGTGATGTATTTCAATACTAGTAATCTTAAACATGCTTTCTTTTCCGTTTAGTACTCCTCGGGCATGACAAACAAAACAACATCAAATGCAACATGCCATTTAGAGATAGGGAAAAAATATACATACAAACCAGCAACATACGTATAGGTAACACCGCTTCTATGAAATCAATTATTCTTTACAAATATTATGCCAAACTGAGATTAATACACTGGGTGTTGAATAACAATTATAATCTAGAATTCCTCCCTGAAAAGCTAAAGTAAATGATAGGATTAGGCTATCCTGCACTGAGCTAGTTCCTATAAAGGAGAAAAAAATGAATCATAAATAAATGGTCATGCTAGTCACTTTTTTAGATCATGATTTTTTAAAATATTTATTTACTTTTGGGAGTGGCACAATAACTTCGTGGCTAAAGTCTTCACCTTGCATACCCCAGGATCCCATATGCATGCTGGTTTGTGTCCTGATGGTCCTGCTTCCCATCCAGCTCCCTGCTTGTGACTTGGGACAGTAGCAGAGGATGGCCCAAAGCCTTGGGATCCTGCACCTGTGTGGGAGACCCAGAAGAGGCTCGTGGCTCCTGGCTTCGGATTGGCTCGGCTCCAGCTGTTGCGGCCACTTGGGGAATGAACTAGCTGACAGAAAATCTTCCTCTTTCTTCTCCTCTCTGTATATCTGACTTTCCAAAAAAAGAAAAAAACCAAATAAACCTTCAAAGAAAAAAATCTGGAGGTTAAAAAACATATATATCTGGAGGTTAAAAAAAAATATATATATATATATTTAGTTACTTTTATTGGAAAGGCAGATCTAGAGAGAAAGGGAGACAGAGAAAAAACTTCCATCCTCTGGTTGACTCCCCAAATGGCCGCAAATGTCAGAGCTGAGTTAATCTGAAGCTGGGAGCAAGAAGCCGCATCTGGGTCTCCCACACAGTTGTTGGGTCCCAAAGCTTGGGCCATCCTCCTCTGGTTTCTCAGGCCATGAGCAAGCAGGAACCTGGATCAGAAGTGGAGCACCCAGGATTTGAACCAGTGCTCCTAAGGAATGCTGGCATTCAGGTAACAGCTTAATTTGCTTTACTACAGTGCCAGCACCAGCAATGACATTGCATTGTTTAGATAATTTCAAAAATCTGGGCCTGGAGCAATTGTCCAGTTGGTTCCCTCTTCACGAGCTGGGATCCCATTGAGAATCCAATGCTGGCAGGTTCTTGAGCCACAGCACAAGCCCCAGATGATTCTGTTAACAAGATCAAATGTATTTATGGGTTAATGAGTTTGCTCTAGGGGCCAGTATTGTAGGTAATCCCTGGCTATGATATTGGCATCGCACACGGGTGCCAGGTTCATAGCTAGCTGTTCAGCTTCTGCTCCAGCTCCATGCTGTTGGCCTAGGAGAAGCAGTGGGAGGTGCCTTGAGTGTTCCAGCCCTTGTCACCCACACGGGAGACCTGGAAGAAGCTCCTGGCTCGTGGCTTTGAATGGTCCCAGCCCACTGCTACTGTGTTGGGAATAAACCAACATATGAAAGATCTGTTTCTGTGTAACTCATTCAAATATAATTTAAAAATCTTAAAAAAATTAAGACTATGTTCTAAATATCAAAACTAGTAAGCTGATGAGAATTTACCCAGCTTTATTCACATACAAGGATGTTATTAAAATACAACTGTATTCTCATGACTATTTCAATTAGCATACAATGCAACTAAAAGTAGCATGAGAAAGTCCATAACCTAGAATTGTATGTCTATGTATACTACTTTAGTGGCAGTTCAGGGTGAAGGAGGGCAACAGAAAAAAAGAAGCTTTAGGGACCAAACTAAAACCAGAACAATGAACACCCATTGTGGCTGGGCAAGTTAAGCAATCTGGCTTGATTTGCTCACACCTTGTATCAGAGTGCCTGGGACCATGCCCCACCCCCTGCTACATTGCTGTCCAGCTTCCTGCTACTGCACCCTGGGTAGCGCATTAGTACTCAAGCTGTTGGGGTCTTACATCACACAAACCACCAGATATTTTCTGCTTCCTGGTCTTAGCTGACACAAGCCCCAGATGTTGCAGATATCTGGGGAGTGAACCAGTGGTTAGAAGATCTCTTTCAATTGTTCTGGCTTTCAAACAAAAATAGACAATAGACAAATATGTTTTTAAAAAACTAAAGTATTTCTAAAACACGAGTGGTAAAAGCAAGAAAAAGTCATGAGGAAGAAAGATATACACAGATTAGGGTTTTTTGTTTTTGTTTTTGATATTTAAACTTTTTAGTAGCCATATAAGCCCAATGTATCTAAAACTACAGCGGGGAAAAAAACCGGAATGCTAAACATTAAGAATATTAAACACCTGAGGAAAAGTATAAAAATCCATAAACTAAAACCACCGGTGACTGCATACTCATTAGACACTGCAACAAGTAACATAGACGACTGTGTAGAAAATCAGTCAGTCCATAGCTAAACACTACAATAAAGGGATCTCTGCCTGATTTAATTAATTTCTGTGAGGAGTGGTGCTGTGGTGGTCTTTTGTAGAAAGCTGTACCTACAAAGAAAAGAAAAATCGAGCAAAACAATTTAAACATTTTTTAAAAATAAGACTTAACTTTCTTTGATGAAAATATTTTAAGCTCCTAGAACAACACACACAGTTCTTTGTGACTATATTCAAAGCAATTCTCTATTGTACATGAATTACAAAGCCTGAGGGAACATGTTACTCTTGCTCAATGAGAACAAGTCACAAGGCAAGAAGCTTATGGGTATGGGCTGATATTAGAGATAGTGGTTTCAACAGTATTTTCTAGAACAGACACATACAGATACATGAGTCTACATGTGTGGGTGACTGGATACTTGGGTGGATGGATGGACAGATGGATTTGCATATTCCTGCATGTTTCCTATCTATGTCTGCTGAGAGAGCCAAGAAGCAATAAGCACACCTATTACCCAGACCTTGGCTTCTAATACTATTTCTTCCTTACAAGGACTGGGTGCTCCTCAGAGAATGGGCCTGATTCCGTGGCTCAGCTGAGCAGGTACAAGGTGAACCTGGATTATCATGTTATATCAGAAAGTATGGATGTGCAAAGAGAGTGACTGGGGGTATGGCACGGGGACAAAATAACCAGCTGGGAGAGGCTCCATTAACAAATTTAGGACAAATTTACTTGCAAAATAATTGAATGCCATTCTGGATTATAAAATACTGGGAAACAACGATTTACTGAAGTCAGATTCATAGCAATAGAGAGTAATGTGTTTGCTGGGGTGAGTGCCAGGCCACAAGTTGGGAAGCTGTTTGGGACACCTGGATTCCATTCTGGACTTCTGGTTCTGGTACTGGCTAATCCCACACTTCCAGTAAAGCTTCCTGATAATGGACGACTTGAGTACCTGGGTTCCCGCCACCCACATGGGAGCACAGGAAGCTCTTAGAGCTTGGCTTTATTCAGCCTGGCCCAGCCTTAGCTGTTGTGGGCATTAGGGAAGTGGACAGAAGATCTTTCTCACTCAGCTGCCGAGATATATATATATTCATATAAGGGAGGGAGGAGCAAGGAGAGGGATTTTGGCAGATACAGAGGTGACTAAGTTCTGAAAATCTAACTTATAGAATAGCAATGATGGTTCATTATATCCCACATACAAAAAAATGCTTTCAAAAAGTAAATTTTAGGTAGCCTGATTACATATATACACAAAAAATGTAGATATCTCAATCAGCTTAACAGTGGTGATCATTTCACCATGTACATACATCATCAAAATATGGTAACTACCTAAAATGTATACTACTTTTATCTGTATGCCTCAACATGCCGAGAGTTGAGGAGTGCAACAGATTCCACATCACTAAAAGAAAAATAAATAAATGAAAAGAACATAAGCACATGTTAATAGCAAAACATTGAGAATATGGAGGAAGTAAAAAGGTAGTTATTCAGTGTAGTAATTAGGTCACCCCTTGGGATTCCTGTATTATCCTGGTTTAAGCTCAACTTCAGCTAAGGCACACCCCAGAAGGCAGCAGCCAATGGGTCAAACACTTGGATCCCTGCTACCCATACACCCAAGACCTAGATGGGTTCTAGGTGCCCTGGTTTTGTCCTGTTCCAGCCCTGCATATTGCGGGCTTATATGGTGGGATAGAAAATCTCTTTCAAAGAAAATGTGAATAAATTCCAAAAAAAATTAAAATAGGGGCCGGCATTGTGACATACCAGATAGGAGATAACCACTTGAGATACCAGCAACCCACATGTGCACCATTTCAAGTCCTAATGCCTCCAGTCCCTAATAATGTGCCTGGGAAAGTAGTGAAGGAAGGCCTAAGGACTTGGACCCCTGCACAGGGTGGGGGGCATGGAAAATCCTGGCTTCTAACTTGTCTAGCTCCTGTCATTGCAGCCATCTGGGGAGTGAACCAGTGGATTGAAAACCTAATTGGGTCTTTCAAATAAATAAATAAATAAATAAATCTCTTTTTAAGAAGCTTAAACTAGTATTTTAAAAAATACTTTATAAGCAATGTTATAAAAACTGAATCAGGAAATTCCCAACATAGACACATAATAAATTAAAATGCATATTCTAATGAAAATCAGAACATTATAATAGTCCTCAAGCATCTCTTCCACAAAACAAGTCTATAGTGGGAACTCCCTAGACATCGTCCCGTACGTGATACTCTGAATTATAACCTATGCAATGAATTAAAACCTATGCAATACTGCAGTCCAGAATATATAATCTGTATCTAACCACAAGGGAACATCCGACTAAAGCAAGGGAGTGTTAATGTTATAAAAGACAAATCTGAGACCTGGCACAGTAGCTTAGTGGCTAAAGTCCTTGCTTCACAAGTGCCAGGATCCCACACGGGCTTCATTTCCAGCCCTGGCAGCCCTGGTTCCCATCCAGCTCCCTGCTTGTGGACTGAGAAAGCAGTCGGGGAGGGCCTTGAAGAAATGACAGCTCAGAAGAAAGAATTCATTCAGTGACCAATCTTTACTTTTATATACCTTCACAAAACATAAACAGGAATCCGAAGTAGCTCATTATCAGAATAGAAATGCATAGCGCTAACGTGGAACATCTTAGGGATATCAGTAAGTAAGGAACTCCAAAACAATGTGAACGATGTGAAACAACATTTACCAATCCTATGTAAGAAAATCTGAGTATCAAAATAATGATAGAACTATCACCTAATTGTGTAACAAGCCAACATTGTGGTACAGCATATTAAACCACCGCTTGCCAGGCCACAAATTCAAGCACAGGTACCTTGCTTCCAACCCAGCTCACAGCTAACATACTTGGGAAAGCAGCAGACCATGGCCCAAATGATGGGTCCCTGTCACCAGGGGATGGGGTGCCTGGAGCCAGCCTCAGTCCCAGCTGAGCAAAGCTAGGAAGCAAAGTTCTGGATGGAAGTTCTCTACCTTCCACATTACTGTTAATATACATGGAAATGCTGTGTCTTATAATACTAGACCAACTCCTCCATAGTAACAGAAGCAGTGGTGTACTGGGAAGTCACATCTGGTCACTAAAACAGTAAAAAACCAACTCAGGCACAAGCCACTGTTAAAATTATGAGTTCAACCCTGCTGAGGAGCCCAAAAGGAGCCATCTTAACCAAGTGATCATTTCACCTAAAGCTGAGTACACCTAAAAGGATGAAGTGAGAACACCTCAGTTCCTGTTATTCTCCACCAGAAATAAGTGGTAAGTGGCCCAGTGGCGTGGCCTAGCAGCTAAAGTCCTCGCCTTGAATGTCCGGGTCCCACATGGGTGCCGGTCCTAATCCCGGCGGCTCTACTTCCCAACCAGCTCCCCGCTTGTGGCCTGGGAAAGCAGTCGAGGACGGCCGTAGCTTTGGGACCCTGCACCCATATGGGAGACCCGGAAGAGGTTCCTGGTTCCGGCTTCGGATCGGCACAGCACCGGCTGTTGCAGTCACTTGGGGAGTGAATCATTGGATGGAAGATCTTCCTCTCTGTCTCTCCTCTCTGTATATCTGACTTTGTAATAAAAATAGATAAATCTTTTTAAAAAAAGGCAAAAAAGAGAAATAAGTGATAAGTATGATCATAAGCAATTCCAGAAGTTGAGGGAGATCCTAACAAATTAAGTGGCATTAAATCTTTAAATGTCAAAATCAGGTCCAGCACAATAGCCTAGAGGCTCAAGTACTCACGTAGCATGCGCCGAGATCCCATATGGGAATGAGTTCTAATCCTGGCAATCATACTTCCCATCCAGCTTCCTGTTTGTGATCTGAGAAAGCATTCAAGGATGGCCCAAAGCCTTGGGCCCCTGTACCCAACCAGGAGACATGGAAGAGTCTCCAGGCTCCTGGTTTCAGATTGGTTCAGCTTTAGCCATTGCAGCCGCTTGGGGAGTGAATCATCAGATGCAAGACCTACCTCTCTGTCTCTCCTCCTTTCTGTATATATGACCATCCAATAGAAATTAAATCTTGGGACCCAATGTGGTGGCCTAGCGGCTGAAGTCCTTGCCTTGAACACACCGAGATCCCATATGGATCCTGGTTCTAATCCCAGCAGCCATGCTTTCCATCAGGCTCCTTGCTTGTGACCTGGGAAAGCAGTCAAGGATGGCCCAAAGCCTTGGGACCCTGTACCAGTGTGGGAGACCCAAAAGAGCTCCTGGCTACTGGCTTCAGATCAGTGTAGCACCAGCCGTTGAGGTGCCTTGGGGAATGAATCATTGGGCAGAAGATCTTCCTCTCTGTCTCTCGTCCTCTCATATCTGACTTTGCAATAAAAATAAATAAATCTTTAAGGAAATAGAAAATAAATAAATCTTTAAAAAGTCAAAATCATCAGAAGATCAGGAAATAAACATTGCTGCAGATGGAAAAGAAGTGCACACTCATGACTATTAGACACACAGTTCAGAGTTGGGAGCATTGACTCTTCAGAAGATGTGATTTATTTCTTTGGTTTTATTATAAGAGATAGTACTGGGGTAATTTGGGAAATCAGATGGGAACATCTGGATTAGACTGTATTAATACACTGCTGTTACCTTCCTGATTTTGACAGGCATTCTCTGGCTATCTAGGAGGCAAACTGGGGTTTGAAGAGTATGAACACGCCCTCTGAATTTACTTCCTAATCTCCTATTTAACTCAAAGACATGGCCGTGTCTGGGGGTATGGCTGGCATTCCATCATTCCAGGACGAATGCCTGGAAAGCTCTATCACAACCTCCAATGGTCAGGACCATCCTGTACCAGTAATTACTCAGTCCAACATGCCAAGAATACTCAGATTAAAGAATGGAGAAAGATGAAAATTCCTGCCACTCACTACAAACCGTCAACTGCCTCTGCACCTCCTAGACATGGGTCCATGTGCCTTTATATCTACAAATATCAGAAAAAGCATTGGAGAAAATGCAGTCTGATTGGCTTATCAGCTATATGAGGGTGCTGCTATTTGGAAAGACCGGAACGACTGCTGAGGATACCTCCTACATATGGCTGTCTTGTTTTATTCTCCCCATATACACAGGGATAACCTATGTGAAAACTTCTTGGATGGGCCAGCGCTGTGGGGATTCAACATGCCACTGCAGCACGGCATACCATATGGGCACCAGCTCATGCCCTGATTACTGATTTCTGCCACCCACTAGAGAGAGATGAAAGAAGCTCCTAGCTCCCAGCTTTGGCCAGACCTGGTACAGCCACTGTGGCCATCTGGCGAGTAAACCAGGGGATGGAATATCTCACTCTCTCCCACTCTGAACTCAGTATCTCAAGTACCTAAATCTTAAAAGGAAAAAGGAAAAAAAAAAAAAAAGAAAGCCAGCCAGCCTTAGAAAACTGAGCTTTCCACAAATCCCAATTTTTCATTTACTTAAGCAAACCACTTCAGGCAATGCAATGCTAGGACTGTTATGTTAAAACAAGGCTTTACACTTTACCACATTACGTCTTTCAAATGAGGTCAGTTTCATAACCCTTTAGTTTTATAAACTGGTAATAATTTTCTTCTGATACTACCAGGTTGTATCCACCAGGAAATAGGTCAGCTGCCGAATGGGTTTCTGTGACCTGGTTTGCTATAGGCCAGATAAATTCTTCAAGCAAATCTACACTACTACTGCCTTCTTAAACTATGTTAGCAGCAACAAAATGACAGCAACATGGAATTTAAAACAAAATCTAAAACTTCAACACAAGTAGATACAAACGAACCCAACTAAACATTGAACACAGGTGGGCCTGGCCTGATGGCTCAAGGGCTAAATCCTTACCATGCACCCGCTGGGATCCTACACGGGCACCGGTTTGTATCCCGGCTGTTCCACTTCCCATCCAGCTGCATGCTTATGGACCAGTAGGGCAGCAGGGAATAGCCAAAACCTTGGGACCCTACACATGGGAGACTTGGAAGAAGCTCCAGGCTCCTGGCTTCAGATTGCCTCAACTCTGGCTGTTGCGGCCATTTGGGGAGTAAACCAGGAAACAGAAGATCTCTTTCTCTCTGTCTCTTTCCTTTAGATAATGTGCCTTTCCAATAAAAATAAATAAATCTTTTTTAAAAATCCTGTTAATTATGTTGGTAAATTATTTTTGCTTATTAAATGTATTGCAAGTGATTTTTACTTTCAAAATACTGAAACTGTTTTATGTTTGGCCAGCATGAAGCCTATAAAGCTATGCCTTGTACCTTTTAATGTAACCCCTACCATCTTTTAGTATTTCTGTGTTTTCTGAACAATTAAAATGACCTACACTCATCTTGCACCCCACAGATGGAGACAGAGAAAAGCGAGCGGTTCCATCTCCCATTCACTTCTTAAATACCCACAGTGCCCAGGACTAGACAGACTGAAGCTGGAACCTCAATTTAGATCTCTTGTGTGGATAATAGGGACCCAGAAGCCATCATCTACTGCACCTAGGATCCGCTAGGACAAGACATCAAAACTGGGAGCTGAATCTGGCAACCAAACTCAGGCATTTCAAGACAGGATACAGACATTGCAGCTGGTGTAAGTACTAGACTGCCCTCAAGACGGTATTTTCAGATACATATACATGGAGAGATGGTTACTTTCAATAAGGGAACTAACACAGGCATCTACTTCTATAGTTGTGGTCTTCTCTTTAAACAGAATTCCATTATTCTAAATAGTTTGTGGGAATTTGTCAAGAAGATATTTAGAAATGATAATAAGCAAATAAGTTTGCTTTGGTGCAAAAGGAATTTGAAATTTATTCAGATAGTTTTTACACACAATTTTCATTCATAAAATATGTGAAGACCCAAAATATTTTACAGCCAAATTAATTTATTTTTAATTGCATTTTTCACAAACATTTTAAGTATTATCATATATACTTAGATATATAAGCATGGCATCAATGTGGAGAATATTTGAGCTGAGTTACTGCAGCAGACAGCAAAGCTAACTGAGAGTTGTGTTCTGGCAGGCAATTACAAGGTAAGGAAAGAAAACCGATGTTGGAAATAGGTCAGGTCTGACTCATATTTAGCCTTAAAAATCAAGAACTAGATATTTTATCATCTCAGCAGTGAAGGGCTTAGGAAAGCCCTTAAAGAGAAGACATGATGACAGCTACATTTTAAGATGTTAAATCTGACAGTATCAGAGAGAAAGGCTCATCTTCAGCAAAATACAGCAGCAAGCTTGGTCATAGTTGTATGGAAAGTAGAAAGCCATTAATCTGTGTATTAGTACAGTGAATTAAAATGATGTAATAAACATTCTCAACTCAGGCCCGGTGTGATACTGTAGTGGTTAAAGTCCTCACCTTGAATGCACCAGAATCCCATATGTGTGCCGGTTCATATCTCAGCAGTCCCGCTTCCCATCTAGCTCCCTGCTTGTGGTCTGGGAAAACAGTCGAGGACGGCCCAAAGCCTTGGGACCCTGCACCCATGTGGGAGACCTGGAAGAAGCTCCTTGCTCCTGGCTTCAGATTGGCTCAGCTCCGGCCGTTGCAGATGCTTGGGGAGGGAACCATTGGACGGAAGATCTTCCCCTCTGTTGCTCCTTCTCTCTGTATATCTGTGTTTCCAATAAAAATAAATAAATCTTTAAAAAGAAAACATTCTCAACTAATAATTGCTTAATATACTTTACATAACAAGTGAACAAAGAAACCAAAATGTTATTGTTTACATTTTAATTTTGTTTAATGTTTTTGAAAGGCACTTTGATGGAGAGAGATGGAGAGAGGCCTTTCCATCTGCTGGTTCACTCCCAAAATAGTCACAATCACTGGAGCTGAGCTAATCAAGCCAGGAGCTTCTTTTAGGTCTTCCAGATGGCTACAGGGACCCAAGATTTAGAATCATCCTCCGCAGCTTTCTCACGCCACAAGCAGGGAACTGGATTTGAAGTGGAGTAAGCCACAATGTAAACCAATGCGTATATGGAATGCTGGTGCTAGCAGGTAATTTGCTGGTTGAGCCATGCCAGGTCCCAGTAAGTATTTATTTATTTATTTATTTATTTATTTATTTATTTATTTATTTATTTATTTCTGTATTGTAGACTGGGAAATGAAAGAATACAATGATATTTTCTATACAGTTCTATCTGCTTGCCCCTTTCAATGTCCCTAAGTTTAATTAACAGGAAGGAGGTCCCAAACTCAACTCAATACTTGGGAATACATGTGAAATTTTAAACATCAGAGATTGGGAAAATGGAATGACAACTAACTGAAGATAGCAGGTGGACATTGGGCTCAAATGTACACTCAAGCATTCCAGTATTTTGAAGCAGAAAGCAACAAAAGCTATTACGAACTTTCAGTTACTGGTTAGAATAAAATCATTGCCAATGAGTCAGATTTGTTTGACCTTCAAGTTTCAGGGGAAGCAATATTTTACATGTGGACACTGAGTACATTTTCTAAAGGAAGACTCATATCGACGGCGACTTGAATTATAGGGATGACTTTGTTCTCAAATGGCATGACCCCAAGAGCCAGGGGTTGGCCAGGTGGAAGGCAAAAGATAGGAATTCCATCCAGGTCTGTAAAATAGTTGGCAGATGTTGGCACTCTCCTCCTCATTTGCAGATGCCCAGACAGTGGAGACCACACACAGATGCATGTAGAGGACATGATGCCCAGCTCACCTAAGCCAGCAGGGGAAACCGAATGCCTAGTCAGAAGATGGAAGAGAACGGGATGGATGACTCTCCTGGCCAAGCTTTGCCACTTGTTCCTGGGTCTGTGGATGCACTAAGATGGATTTTGTCAAACAACAGACAGCAACAGACAGAAATTCTCGCTCAGTTCTAAAGTTCTTAGTCCATGGACAAAGCAGGCCATGACCATACCAGGGCCAGAGAAAGATCTCTCCACCCAGGGAATGAGTCTCCACTGCCACCCTTCCAGGAACCCACTAAGTGGCTTCTGATCTGGGCCAGGTATGCCCAGACCCCCTACCGTTCCAGGTGGTCATGGGGTAGCCCAAATTGCCTCCAATTCAAGGAGAAGTAAGGTGCCCCCAAACTGGACCTGGGAAGGCGCCCTTACTCTGTACTCTTCAAGGATGCGGGGGGCTCGGCCAAGGGGTCCATGACCCACCCAGAAGACATACCCCGACAGGAGCTTTGGAAGTCGCCCCACCCACTAGCCTTGAGGACGGCCAGGGCCCTCCTGAGCGGTCAACAAACTGAGATCGGCAAGGGGCCCCACAACCAGGGCCAGGGAATGCACCAACACACCATACCCTTTCAGGATGCCGGGGCCCACAGAACATCCACCGACCCGGGGCCGCAGAAAGCCCCTACATCCCCTAACCCTCCAGGATGCCGGGGGCTGACAGAGCATCCCCTGGGGGCCACAGAAGGCCCCCAGATCCCCTAACCCTCTAGGATGCCGGGAGCTGATGGAGCATTGCCCGACCCGGGCTGCGGAAGATCCCCAGATCCCCTAACCCTCCAGAAGGTGGAGGGCTGACAGAGCATCCTCCGACCCAGGCCGTAGAAGGCCCCCAATCCCCTAACCCTCCAGGATGCTGGGGGCCAGCCTGAGTGGCTCCTGCACAAGGCCAGGAACGCGTAGCAACGTGCTACCCCTTCCTAGACAGTGAGGATCAGGATTCGCTTTTTTCTTTTTAAGATTTATTTTATTTTTATTGAAAATACAGAGAAGAGGACAGGTAGAGAGGAGGATCTATGTCCATTAACTCACCGTTTTGCGAGCCTCAGCTCTCCTCTTCTGGCCGAAGTGGAAGACAGGCCATTACTTAGCGTGCTGGGGTCACGTAGGTGACGTCCTCACGTTGACGCCGGCGTCATGCACACGCTGGGGTCACGCAGGCGCCAGGGTCACTCTCGCGGACCAGTCGACGCCAGGACTCTGAGCCGAGCAGACGCATGAAAGCCGAGGTAAGCCGCGGGTGGGAGTGTGAGGGCCCGGGCCGGGGTGGAGGGCCCTGGGTGGAGGGCTCCCGGCCGGGGTGGGGGGGTCACTGGCCTGCTTCAGTGTGAGGGCCCGGGCCGGGGTGGAGGGCCCTGAGTGGGGTGAAGGTCCAGGGCTATAAAAGGTACCTCCAAAACCCTACCCTTGCAGTAGGTGGGGAGACTGCTCAAGTGGCCCCTTACCCAAGAAAATATTTTGAAGAGATGATACTAATAACAACAAAAACATCGAAATCCGTGAGATACAGTTTCTGCTGATTTTTGTTGGTGAAGTGTGTCTCCTGTAGGCAGCAAATAAATGGGTTTAGTTTTTTTACCAGTCTACTAATCTGTGGCGTATGATTGAGCTTAAGCCATTTACATTCACTATTAATATGTATGGGTGGTAATTTGGTCCTGTTATTTTAGGAATGGATTGTTAATTGATTTAGTCTTGTGTTGTCATTTTACTGGAATGTTCTTCACGTTTGCCTTCGTTCTTATTGGTGCTATTCCTCTTCTCTGTCAAGAGAACATCTTTAAATATCTTTTATAGGGCAGGTTTGGAAGAGGCAAATTCTTTTAACTTTTCTTTACTGTGGAAGAATTTGATTTCATTTTCAAAGATGAAAGAAATCTTTGCTGAATATGTTATCCTAGGCCGACAATTTTTTGTTTTAGAATCTGGAATATGTCACTCCATTCTGTTCTTGCCTATAGAGTTTAATTGTCATTTCTTTATATGTCAGTTGATTTTTTTAATGTGCACTTAAATTTAAGGATCTTTTACTACTGTTTGATTGAAGAGAGCTAGATTACATGTGTTGTGGTGAACATTGTTTTTGGCCCACTCTGTTGGGAGTTCTGTGACCCTCCTGGATGTTGTTTCCCAATTCTTTTAGATTAGAGAAATTTTCACTTATTGTTTCATTGAATACACAATTAATCCCAGCTTTTCTGCACCTTCTGGGAGTCCCATAACTCTTGTATTAGGCCTCTTAATAGTGTGTTTCAATTCTTGAATACGTGTTTTAGCATGATTCAGTTCTGTTTCCAGCTTTTTGTTTGCTTCTCCCGGGTGACAGGATATATCTTCCGATTGTGAGATTCTTTCTTCTGCTTGCTTCATTCTGTTTTGGAGATTCTCCACTGTACTTCTAAATTGCTGCGCTGTATTCTTCATTTCTAATGTATTAGGTTTTATTTGATTCATTTCCAGTATGACATATTCCTTAAATTCCTTGAATGCCTGCTTTATGTGCTTCTCATTGTTGATAAGTAGCTTTATAGCAAGTGTTTCAAATTCTATATCCCCCATTTTCTGGATGTCTTCCTTAGTTAACTTTGAAATTGGCATAGGGCTTTGCTCCTTTGCAGTGAAGTCTTCAATAATACTCATTGTGCCTTTGTCTCTTGTTTTGCTTTTGTACTTGTGGTTAGTATAGTCTTGTACATCTGGTTAGCAGAGTCTTCTCCTTGGTGCAGGTTCCTAAGCTATGTCACCAAAGGTCTACAGTTTCATTATACTTATTGCAGTTGGTACATGGCTCTTTGCATGCAGCCAATTGTGCCACTCCCTCCATTGAGTTCCAGGTCTGGGTTCTTATATTAGAGTTCTCCCATGGTCTCTGTAGCCCCAGCTCCTGGCTCACCAGTCTCCACCTGCTTTGATATTGTGCTGAGGCTGCACCATTGTCTCTACAACCTTTCTTCGACTTCTGGTCGGAGCAGGTCCCAGGATTAGGGGGACACCAGGTGTCCTTTATAGCTAGTTGTTGGTGATGCTGATCTTGCCAGAACCTATTGGGCATTAGTTTTGAGGGTCAGACAACCTATTTTGACCCATATGATGCCATAGTCAGTATTATTTTCTTGTGGTACCAGTGCAGTGCATTGAGCTCAATGAGTTCTTGTGAGCTCGGAGCATGCGCAGTTCACTATTGTCCCCTGCAGTCCTAAAACTTTTGCCATACTGTACAAAATGCTGCCTGACATGCCACTACTAGGGTTCTTGATCTACTGGCCATCAGATCTGAGGCCTACCTGGACCTGTCTTGGGAAGAACCTGTAGGATGCTACGTTGTTGCAGTTTACTGAGTCAGAAATGTGTTCTGTACCAGCTCAGCATATGCTTAGGCCTTTCCCTTATCTTTGCCTCCTTAAGCAAAATGGTGCCCAGTTTAGCTATAGGGGGTGACCTGGGCTGTGAAGTTCACCCTGTTCCCTCAGTGCCCTTCTAGGACCTGCTGCTTTGTATCTACTCCTGGTCAAATCAATCAGACCAGCAGGATGGACAGTTCTTTGGGTTCACCTCTGGAGCTCCCAGTGAAAATCCTTTCCCCCCTGGTTGCTGGTGGAGTTGCGGCTGCTGGTGGAGCTCAGATCACTGTTAGCTGAATGCCGCTGGATTATCTGTCACTGCATCACCACACCATTGTATCTGCTGCTTTCCTGTGTCTGTCAGTCTCCAGATACTCCTCTGCTGTTGTTCTGTCCTCTCCTATTTCCTGGAATGTGTCCTCTCTGCCTCTTCCTGATTGGCTGTTTCTCTGTCCATTTAAATATGTCCTTACTCTATTCCATCATCTTGCCCTTTTCCCATTTCTTGACTGGTTCGTTTGTTTCTATGGTTGTTCTGGAGTTCTTTGAATGCATATATATTTTTTTTAAAGATTTATTCATTTTATTACAGCCAGATATACAGAGAGGAGGAAAGACAGAGAGGAAGATCTTCCATCCGATGTTTCACTCCCCAAGTGAGCCGCAACGGGCCGATGCGCGCCGATCCGATGCTGGGAACCTGGAACCTCTTCCGGGTCTCCCACGCGGGTGCAGTGTCCCAATGCATTGGGCCGTCCTCAACTGCTTTCCCAGGCCACAAGCAGGGAGCTGGATGGGAAGTGGAGCTGCCGGGATTAGAACCAGCGCCCATATGGGATCCCGGGGCTTTCAAGGTGAGGACTTTAGCCACTAGGCCACGCCGCCGGGCCCGAATGCATATATTTTTAATGTGGTGTTTGAAAATAAGCTTTTGTTTTTATTACTAGGAAAGTAATAAGGCTTGCATATTATAATAAAATATTTTACTATGCAGAATCTATGCTTTATCTTTTGTTAAAAAGAACTAAAGAAGAAATTGTGATAAATCTTTGAGTGTATTAATCCTCTTGCAAGTGATCTGGACTTGTTCCTGCTTTTCCAGAGAAAACTTCAGTAGGGTGTCTGACATGTGACGAAAAAGTAGACTTGCTACAAATTAGGTTGATTTCGACCCTTATTGTGTTATCTTGTCTGAGCAGCCTAGACTTGTCACCGTGAGGCTGATGGTCCAAATTTCTTTCTAGGCCTTTTCTTGCTTCCTTGATGAAGATCATTGACTGTTGTCACATCAGTGATTGGGAGTGTCTGCTGGAAGATGTGGCTCCAGACCTAGAGTACCTCAGCCTGCTGGACAGTGTAGCATGTTCCAGTGATCTGGTCAGCTTGGAGAATGATGAGGAAGACTGCAAGAGCTACAGGTGAGTGTGTGGAGGGAGAAGAAAGAAGTGTTGGTTAAGCATCAGTAGACTTCCCATGGTGGTGTTAAAGTATCACCTTCTGGTAGCCTTCAGTCATTGTCTTCCTTCTTGAGGTCCCAGGAGTAAATAAAGATGAAAGATTGTGTGATGGCCTAGATCAGTTTATCAGGATTATATTTATTTCAGCATGGAAGTAACCATAAATAATTTATGCTTAATTGATCATTGCCTCGTTCCATTAAGACTATACTTACAAAGTAAGCAGTGGCTGGAGTTGACCCATGGGTGGTAGTTCATTGATCTCTGCTCTAGATTCTTAGATCTTTCTGAGATCTACCTCACTGTCAATTGGAGAGAGACCATATCCATCCAAAGTTTAGGGAGCCAGCTAACATACAAATCCCACACACGCTTAGCACCACCAAGATGTGCCTTACTGTGCACCAGCCATGTGCTCAGCTAGGCTGTGGGTAGAAAGAAATGCTTGCTTTCTTTGATTTGTAGACCATTTTCTTTGGAATGCCTGATGTAAATGCACTTGCTGTTGGTGACTCTACTTCATATTGTTTATTTCACTAAGCTAATTTTATTTTCCTTCTTCATTTTGCATACCATATATTCCCATCCTTGATTTTTTATGTATATTTTAATGCTGCCTTTTGCATTTGTGGCATTTCTGTCCCTTAAGATAGAGGCTTTCCTTAACACCCCAGCCAACCAATGTGGCTGGAAGGGAGCAGGTGAGAACAGAAGGAAGGAAGCACTAGGCTGCTAGGTCTTTCAGGAGAGAGACATAGATGGGTTTTGGAAAAGTTGTAATGGTTTGAATGGGACTTGTTCTGATTGTTCTACTGAAATTCATGAAAATGTAGGCTGACCTAGAAAATATACTTGGGAGCACTAATTTTGTAAGAGATTTGTTTTTATTGCAAAGTCAGACATACAGAGAGGAGGAGAGACAGGAAGATCTTCCGTCCCATGAATCTTCCAGGTCTCCCAGGCAGGTGCACGGTCCCAAGGCTTTGTGCCATTCTCAACTGCTTTCTTAAGTCAGAATCAGGGAGCTGGATGAGAAGCAGGGTCATTGGGATTAGAAATAGCACCCATATGGAATTCGAGTGTGTTCAAGGTGAGGACTTTAGCTGCTGGGCCACTGCACTAGGCCCCAGGAACATTAATTTTGTATGAAAGCAAAGTTATAAGAAATACTGGTAATTCTACTTAACATTATAGAGTTGAAATACTCTGCCGTTGAACATTGTATCCTATATATTCTTATATGTAAGGCTGTAGAAAAATTCATTTATATTTCTCTATTGGGAAGAACTTTGTGCTTTTGACCTCATGTTTTAGATACTCTGAATAATTTGATAAGTATTTTACATTTGATCATATATTTAGAAATATTTATTTTATTGGAAAGTGAGATACACAGAGAGGAGGAGAGATAGAGAGGAAGATCTTCCATCCGAAGATTCACTCCCCAAGTGGCTTCAAAGTCAGGAACCAGGACATTCTTCCAGGTCTCCCACATGAGTGCAGAGTCTTAAGTCCATTCTTGAATGATTTCTGAGGGGAGCTGGATGGGAAACAGGGTGGCTGTGACACAAATTAGAATCTACATGGAATCCTGGCCTGTGAAAGGGAGGACTTTAGCTGGTAGGCTACTGTGTCAGGCCCCTGATCACATTGTTTCAAATTTGGACCAACAATGTGACATTGTTAAACCATTGTCAGTGACATTGACATCAGGTTCAGGCACCAGTTTTTGTCTTTGATGCTCTGTTTCAATTCAGCTCCCCGCTTATGTGCCTGAGATAGCAGTGGAAGGTGGCCTGAGTGTTTGGGCTTCTGTAGCCCATTTGGAAGATCAGATAAAGCCCCTGGTGCCTGCCCTCATCCTGGCCCAGCCCTGGAAGGTGTGTTCGTTTGGGAGTTGAACTAGCCCATGGAAGATTTCATTCTCTGTCTCTGCCTCTGCCCTGCAATTCCTTCAAATAAACACAAAAACATAAAATAGTACAGGCCCTTGTTTACAATAAAAAAAGTTCACTAAGTGATTGCCCATCATGGTGATGAATATTTTCATTTTGGGTTTGATAGAAGTGATTTGTATGTGACTTCTCTTAGAGACAATATCTGTCTATAACTGTGTATTTGATAATACAGTGAGTGCTATTAGAGGAATAGAGATATATGCATATAAATACTTCCTACTCCCATTTTTACCAGTCATTTTCTTGAGAAGTTTTAATACTCTTCAGTCACATTTTGCTTATTTCTAAAATGGGTGCTGAACAATAGAAATACTATTAGGAATAGTAGCTGGCATTTGTTGAGCACTTACTTAACTTTGTTGATACAATCACAGTGTATCATGCACTGTTGTGAGAACTTTCCACATATTAGCTCAATAACATTCACTCTTTGGTGGGAGTACAATGAATTATTTTCCCATTTTTCAACTGAGGATCCTTGATTCAGAGTCCCACCCAGATGGTGGGGGTCAGGGCAGGTACACTCCCGGAGCTTTCCTTCTTGACGTACTTTTCCAGTTTTTCAATATTCTTTTCTTTTGATGAAGGATTTATTTTGCTTGCTTGAAGTATGGAGTTACATAAAGAGAGAAATGGAGATGTAGAGAGAGCAGTCATCCCTCCTCTGCTTCACTTCCCCCAATGGCTCAGTCAGGTCAGGCCAGAACCAGGAGCTGGGAGCTTCATCATGTGGATGCATGGACCCCAGACCCTGAGCTGCCCTCTGTTGCTTCCAAGGTGTGTTAGCAGGGAGCTGGATTGGACATGGGACCACTGGGACTTGAACTGTAGCAATCCATGTGAGATGCTGAAATTTCCGGCAGTGGATTAACCTGTTACCCATAATATTAGCTCAAGATTCTGAATCTTAGATTGACCTGGTGTGGGATGACGATTGAGGTGCAATTTGGGAGTTTACTGTGGTTGGTTGAGTTGATGCTATATGACTGCTGTCATATGGGTGTCTAGAACCTTGCCAGTCTCCACAGGGACACAGACCGTCACACAACCAGTTGACTGTGGGATTGTTGGTGTGGTGTGGGAAAGTAGTGACCTGATAGGAGAAGCTGCTTTTTCAGCCATCCACTCACTAACTGTAGGGATTGTTTCCATTTGCAGCTTGCTGTCTTGCATGCCTGTCTTGTCATGACACAGACAAGGCCCCTGTTTTTGGGAACCTCACAGCCCAGAAAGCAAAGAGATACCATGCTCCACAATGGGTGGGAGTGTTGGGAAAAACAGCAGTAAGAATGCACGTGGCTCCAGGTTGCAATGCCCAGCTCTGTCCACACTTGTAGGGGTCTATGCATTCCAGCATGAGGACTTCCTGCATGTAGATTGAGTTGTAGAGAGCTGTTGTCCAGGTGCTTTTCTGGAGGTTTAGATTTATGGTTATTCTGGCACCTGGCTTAAACTGTGAGCTGCATCAGCTGAGGAAAATTATGCCACGTTTTGTCAGTGTGATGTTTTTCTTTCTTTTTGTTGAGAATTATAGTAAGCAGAACTGCCTGACACTCAGATTGGCCTGAATGAGAAAATACACATACATGTGTATACATGCTTGAACAGTGTTAGGCTTGCCTCTGGTAACTTTTGTAAGTTCCCAGTCTAAGGGTTTCTTCTGTAGCTTAATACTCACTTCAGTGGCATTGACAACACATGGATTAACCTAAAAATTTCTGGATTTCCTGTTAATGAACTTTAGAAATTTACACCAAGTACCAAAAGCATTATTTCTATGTACATTTCACTTGGTTCCCATTTTTGAAATGATTTATTTATTTTTTATTGCAAAGTCAGTAGAGTAGAGATGCATACTGCGTACATATATAAGGAGAGACAGAGAGGAAGAGGGTCCATGCAATGAATTGCTCCTCAAATGACTGCAATGGCTGGAGATTAGCAGATCTGAAGCCAGTAGTCAGGAGCTTCTTCCAGGTCTCCCACGTGGGTGCAGGGTTCCAAGGCTGTGGGCCATTCTCAACTGAATGGGAAGATGGGTTGACAGGATTAGAACCAACGCACATATGAGACACTGGTTCATTCAACGTGAGGACTTTAGCTGGTATGCTACTGCTCCAGGTCCAATTTCCATTTTTAAAAAGAAAGTCTTCATTATTCTTCTTGTATAGCACTGATATCTTGAAGGATGTAAGGAGATTTCTATGTAATGTGGCATTACTTTATTTTGATATTTCCTTTGATTATGCATTATTCATACACATTAGTGACATTTTGTGCCTGTTTGGAAAATGAATGCTGATGCCTGTTGAAATCATTCTTGACACTTGCTAACTTGTTGTTCATACATTTTTGTTTGATTCAATAATTTGTCGAAGTTGGGCTAACATTGTCCTTTTCTGAGATTGAAACAAAGGAAATCTCCCCTTTTGAAGATATGTATATTAATTTGAGGGGAATATTTTGGATGAAATTGCTTTTTAAATTATTTGGGTTTTTGGTGGTAAAGATGGAGACAGGGACCAGGATATGTTGCTCATAAAGGTAGAACTTTGACATGTATGTGGCAAGTGAGAACCTTGACGTAATATATGTGGTAAGTGATCAAAGGGGGACCATTACCTCGGTTTGAAAGTCCTCTTGGAATAATGAAAGGACATGTGAAATCTTTTTTTTTTTTTTTTTCAGTCTTTTTTTTTATTGGTTACATTGCATTGTGTGACACAGTTTAATAGGCAGCGGGATTCCTCCCAGCCCTCCCCAAATCCCCCAGCTTCCCCCCCCCCATTGTGGACTCCTACACCCTGTTGCGTTACCACAGTTCAAATTCAGCTGAGATTCTTTCATTGGAAGCATCTGCCAGGCATAAAGTCCAGCATCATATTGTCCAGATAAGTTCATCAGTTCCTTGGGGAGACCATCTCTGGTCTGAAGGTAGAGCTGGTAGAGTGTTTTTGACATTTCAAAGGATTTAAATCGCTGCCACTCTCACCACTCCAAGCACAATGCGGTCTCTGGAGAATCCACTGATTGACATAGTCCATCATAGAGTCTCCATTTGCCCAGCACTTACATTGCCAACACGTGGCTGAGGTGGTTGATCGACCTGCTCTTTCCCCTGTCAACTGATGGTCAGTGTTCTGAGCCCAAAAGCTCGACTGGGAAATCCCCATAGAGCCTTTCTCCGAGATGTTCCCAGACCAAACTCCTGTATGTACTGGCAAGAACCGGGCCCGTCACAGTCCATCACCCCGATCAGCTGGCGGTTGCAGTTGTTGGGCTGGTTCTGTCTTCAGCCCCACCTTCCACTGGAACCAGTGGGTATCAACAGTCCAGACTGGCTCTACCCGGCACATACTCGGCCCTTGTCCAAGCCAGTGGGGGCTGCCATCCAGGTGGAGCAACCCACAATAACCCCACCAGACCTGCCCCCTGCCCTGGTTTGCCAATATGTGTGTCCAGTCTATCCCGCATCCCCTTCTGTTCTCATACAGGACATGTGAAATCTTGACATGAAGATGGCTTCTACTATGTCATGCTTGGTGGCAGGAGGTGGTGGCGTTGTGGTGTGTGTCTGCCTGTGTAGAGATAGCTCTGATTGTGTGCGCCTGCTGTGGCTGTGTGCAGCTTCAACTTAGATGAGGGATGGGCAGGAAACCTTGTCCCAGTGTCAGCCAAGAGACATTAAGACTCCAGGTGATTGATTGTGTGAATGTGTGTGTGTGTCTGTGTGTCTGTGTGTATGTGTGTGTAGGTATGTAGGTAGGTAGGTACTTTTTTACTTATTCTAATTTTTTTTATTTTTAAAAGGATTATTTTTATTACAAAGTCAGATATACAGAGAGGAGGAGAGAAAGAGAGGAAAATCTTCGATTCGGATATTCACTCCCCAAGTGACCGCAATGGCCCATGCTGTGCCAGTCTGAAGCCAGGAGCCAGGAACTTCCTCCAGGTCTCCCACGCAGGTGCAGGAACCCAAGGCATTGGGCCATCCTTGACTGTTTTCCCAGGCCACAAGCAGCGAGCTGGATGGGAAGAGGTGCTGCCGAATTAGATCCGGCGCCCATATGGGATCCCGGCGTGTTCAAGGCGAGGACTTTAGCTGCTAGGCCACCACATCAGGCCTTAAATTTATTATTTATGATAGAATTTCATAGGCTCAGGGATTTCCCTTTTTACCCTCAGTATTCTCCTTCCCTCTCACTGTTTCTCCCCATGTTGTTAGCATAGCATATTCCTTCAGCAACAGGTGCAACCCTGTAATCCTGCTGTTTAAGTGTATCGTGATATTGTAGCTGTTGACAGTGGTCCAAGGTCAGCATCCTATTTTCAAGCTCTATTTAACAATTTCGTTAGGAGTTATTTTATTTGAGAGTAGAGATGCATATTGCAATGTATCTTCTCTGCTTGTCATGCTAGTCTCCCATATAATTTCTCTATAAATATATGTATATACCGATTTTGTATTTTGCATGGAAGTTGCCTTATATCAGAAAGAACATATCATTTTTTTTCGGGGGAGTAGGGGAGTGAGTTGTGTCATCGAGCATATGGTCTCTAGCTGTGACCCTTTTGTTGAAAAGGTAGAATTTTATTCCTTTTCACGGTTGAGTAGTGTTCCATAGAGTAGCTTTAACATAGGATTTTTTTTATCTATTCCTCTTTTAATGGACATGTTTTTGCTATTATAGATTGTGTTACTACAGAACAAACAGGATAACAGGTCACAATCTCATGTGCAGATTTCATTTCCTTGAGTATATTCCCAGGAGTGGGATATCTGAGTCATAGGTAGTGATTTTCAGTTGTCTTAGCAGTCTCCATACTGATGTGCATAGTGGTTGCACTAGCCTACACTCACACTAACAGTGAAATAGGACAGGTTGTGTGAAGGGGCACGGATATAGGGGGGAAATGGGCAGACAGGAGAGGAAGGAGGAAGAAGGGGAAGAGAGGGCAGACGGGGTGTGGAAAGACAGGGATCCTGGGCAAGGAATGGGGTACTGTTGTATATGTCTATATATGTAGTATAAAGATATATATTTATGTAACTGTGTGTGAATGTAGGTGTTTATATATAGGTATCTATTATAAAGATATGTATGTAATTATATGTGTGTGTGAATGTAGCCGTGTATGAGTTTATACAGGTTTATATTTTATGTATTCATATGTTGAGATGATGGAGAATGGGTGTGGGTGTGTGAGGGGGCACAGGAAAAGAGGGAGACTTAGGGGCCCAGGGCGAGGAGGGAGAAGGATTGGGAGAGAGAGAGATGGTGGAGAGAGAGTCAGGGGGAGATAGGGTCAGGAAAGGGAACCAGGAAAATAAACGTATATGTTTGTATATGTTTGTGTGCTTAAGTATATATATACATGTGCTTATAAAGGTGTATGTGTAATTATATATATATGTATGTTTTGAGTGTAAGTGTGTATGTTTTTACAGAAGTGTATATGTATGTATGAATGAATGTGTTTAGGTATGTGTATATGTATGTGTGTATACATGTATACTTATGCCTGTATTTACATAGGTATCTACATGTATTTGGTTAAGAATTATATAGATGTTTACATAGGTATATGTGTTTATGTGTAGCTGTTTATGCAATCAACAGATGGTTACATGTGTGTACACACATGCAATCCTGTAGGTACATCAATTATGTGTGTGTATTGTGTGTTTATGATATATATACATACGTACTTAGGCATTGTGTGTTTGCCTGACTATGTATGAATATAGGTGTGTATTTGTTTAATTTGCTATATATTTATGTATGATGTGTGTTTATATGTTTCTTGAAAAGCAATAGAGTGGGGCAGAGGGGGTATATAAGTTCTTCCACCCACTAGTTCTGTCTCTGCAAGTGGCTGCCACAGGCCACACTGGGCCACACCAAAGCCAGGGTGCCAAATGTCCGTGTGGGTCTTCCCCGTGAGAGGCAGGGACCCAAGCATTTGGGCATCTCATGCTTCTATGGCTCCCAAATGTGGGGGTGGCTGACAGGAACTGGGTGCTGGGATGTGGCAGCATGCAGCAGCATCTAGTGTGCCACCACACCCATGGTAGGGGTTGCCTGTGCCAGGCACTGAAACTCAAAAATAAAGCCAGAAGCTTGGCCCCTAATGCACATTACAGAACCCTTCCTGCACGGCCCCTGGGCATGCCATGAGGAGCCACACTCAGTGTTGCTGGCCACCCTGGGAAAAACCCAGTGCAGCCAGCGCCAGGCCTCTCTCAGGTGAGGATGTGGCCTGTGTCAGTCGGGTGAGCTCCTTGGGTTTCTGGGATTTTCCAGGGAAGTTTCCTATACTACTCATTCTGGAAATCTTGACTGCACACACTCTCATTTCTGACGGAGTATTCTTTTTACAGGAGGCTTGGATACAGAGCTGCTGGATATAATTGTATATTCTTGTGTCCCTGGGTAGGTGGAGGCCTGAGGTGGGGCCAATGGGTTGTGTGAGGACAAAAATCAGGAAGGTGTTATGAGTGTCAGGGGGAGGCAAGGGGAGGAGGGAGAAGGGAAAAGAGAGGAAGAGAAAGAGGTGGCTAAGAAGGAAGAAATGAGGGTGGGGAGAAACAAGGGTTGAGAAGAGAGAGAGTGTGGGAGGGGTGGGTGGAGAGGAAGAATGAGACAGAGAGATGGAAGGACTTTCCTTGACAGTGTTTGCTCTCATTGAGCCTGAGGTGCCCTTGGAGCCTTTGGTGAGAAGAGGTGGTCAGCTCCTCTCTTCTAAGTGTACTGAGGTACACCCAGGGGCAGGAACAAGCAGCCGTAACTCTGAATTTTTTTTAAGATTTATTTATTTTTATTACAAAGTCAGATATACAGAGAGGAGAGACAGAGAGGAAGATCTTCCATCCGATGATTCACTCCCCTAGAGAGTCGCAACGGCAGGTGCTCCACCGAACCGAAGCCGGGAACCTGGAACCTCCTCTGGGTCTCCCAAGCGGGTGCAGGGTCCCAAATCTTTGGGCCATCCTCGACTGCTTTCCCAGGCCACAAGCAGGGAGCTGGATGGGAAGAGGAGCCGCCGGGATTAGAACCAGCGCCCATATGGGATCCCAAGCATTCAAGGTGAGGACTTTAACCACTAGGCTACGCCGCCGGGCCCGTAACTCTGAATTAATACACATGTAATCTGGTGACTTTTCAGGCTCAGCACACGTGGTTTACGTGTTAAGATGCCAGAAAAAGAAGAAACCTAGAGAAACCCAAGATCCATCTTATGCCCTGTTCCTGTCACTGCTTTGGTAGTATGACGTCTCATAGTAAGTCGTGTTTTTCTTGCTTGCTTGCTTGCTTGCTCTTTAAGATTTAATTGAAAAGAAATCTTAGAGAAAGTGGAGTGTGGTAAAGAGTGCACCTGCATTCACTGGTGGACACCATTCAAATGGCCACCATGTCTTAATGTGGGCTTTGCTGAAGCCATGGGTCAGGGCCATCATTTGGTACTTCTGTATGGGTACAGAACCCCAAGCACGTGAGCCATCTTCTGCTGAGTTAAGATTAGATCGGAAGTAGAGCAGCCAGGAATCCAACTGGATTCATACGTGGTTACCAGCATCTCAGGAAGTGGCTTAATCTGTAAAGGCACCACACTGGCCCCAGTAGTCTTGTGGTGCTCCTTAGTTTTGCATGAGTGCAAACAGGATAGATGTGTCTGTCTTTCATGGGTCAGCATTACCTTTGTGAAAGTCACTGCATTCTTTCAGGTATTCCTGGATGGTTCATTCTTTCCTGCTGTGGGGTGTTCGTGGTTTCTTCTACTATGGACACAGTTGACATAGCTGTGCCAAATGCAGGTCCTCAGTGAGTGCCTGTGCTCCAGAATGCTGACTGCAGCATCCTGTATACACTCTGACACTCTCTCTCTCTCTTTCTCTCTCTCTCTCTCTCTCTCTCTCTCTCACACACACACACACACACACACACTTCTGTGAAAGCCACACATGGTACTGGAGGGATGTGGCATTGGGTGTGCTTGCTTGGTTCTGGTGCTGTCCTTCCAAGGTGTGGGTGCTGCTGCACTTTCCAGCCAGCAGTGCATGAGTCCTGCTCACTCCCTGTCCACAGCACCTGGCCCTGACTCTCCTTTGGTTTTATTTTGAGTCTTTAAAACTTGTAATGTAACTGCATCAGGTTCCTTCTTTTTTTTTTTCATGGCTGACAAGGGTATTGTCTTTGGTTTTCCTTATAAAAATCTGATCGCTAAACAGCAAAAACAACAACCGCCACAACAGAAACTTGTTGAAAATTTTACTAAGATGGTCTTAATCTTATAGACCGATTTTAGAAGATGTGGTCATAGGATAATATTTAACCTTGCAGTCCTACATACAATGTATTGAGTTAGATCTTTAATTTCCATCTCATCTATCTGTTTTATTTTCATTTCACAGTATATATGTTTTCACATGAATATGCTACTGTAATTGTTGAACCAATTTCCTCTTGTTTGTTGCCTCTAATGTACAATTGAATTCAGGATGCAGTTGAGCTTTGTTACCTTGCCCTTCTACCCCCTTGATCTTGTTCACATTACCTCCTACTCCTAGCAGCTCTTTAGTTAATCCATTTGAAGTCCCTATAGCTAACAGTGTCCTCAGCAAATTCCAGGAGTTTTACCTTTTCTCTTCTAATCTCTGTTATTCTCTTATGTCCCTCCTGCCTTAGTTTGCTAGGTTGGCCCCCTACTGCAGTGTTAAGTAGAAGCAATGATAGTGGCTTATCTTTTCTGTAAGCTAAGGTCAAACCCATGTGCTTTTGGTTGTCACCATGTAAGTACAATAACCATAGGTGTTTGTTTTTTCAAATCCAAATTTGGGTAATTTGTGCATGGCTTCATATTTTCTTTGTTTCATCATTTACATGTATATTAGGTTTGTTTTTTGTAGTTGAATTAACTGCTATTGTTATTGCTTTCTGAATTCAGGTGTGGACCCTGTTTTTTCATTTCCAAGTGTTGGGAGTTTTTTTTGTTGTTGTTGTTGTTGTTGTTCTTTCTGTTACTGGTTTCTACTTTCATTGCATTTCATTGAAGAATATAGTATGTGACTAATTTTTCTTTAGCTCATTAGTTTGTTTTATCCAGTATGTGGTCTGTGGTGGTCAATGGTCCATACGAGTTTGAAATGAGTGTGTGTTCCTGAACACACTCATTTGAATTGGGGCTCCATAAGTGAGAATAGGTCCATTTTCTGAATGGAGTAGTAGAGTTTTTCCATGTCTTGTTTAATTCTATGCCCATTAATATTACTTGTTGTTGTTGTGGGAGAAGTATTAAAAACTACCTGCAATTAGAGGATTGGATAAGAAAGCTATGGTTCATCTACTCCATGGAATACTACTCAGCTATAAAAAACAAAATGCAGTTCTTTGTGGCCAAATGGGCCAAACTGGAAACCATATTGCTAAGGGAATGGTGCCTGTGCTGTGCTCTGGGACCTGGATGAGCACCATGTTGGGCCCAGCACAGTGTCTGGTGGCCCAGAAGGAGTGACCATGGGGTCTGTTGCCCTGGACCTGGGCGGGCTGTGAGGAGCTGCCCTGGACACTGCGGGCCGAGCCTGGGAAGCAGCAGCAGCATTACCAGGATCAGCATGGAGCAGGTGAGGCTGTGTATGGGGCTAGGGAGGCTCCCAAGGCTTTTGGGACTTGGCCTGTTGGAGCGGCCCAGGCCTCCTTCCTGCAGTCTGAGATCAGGACCCCTTGCTCAGGGCCTCCCAGAAGCGCCTCTGTGTGGGAGGCTCCCAGGGAGCGGCTGGAGGTCTTGGTATGCCTTGGCCTGTGGGAGCCTGAGGTGGACCTGGCCGGGAGGGCAGAGTGGGCAAGGGATATGGGTGTATGATGGGGTGTGGGGCTAGAGGAGACATGGGGGACAGGGAGGAAGAAGGGGAAGAGAGGAAGATGGGAAAGGGAGAGACAAGAGGAGACAGGGTGGGGAAAGGGAACCAGGGCAAGGAATGGGGTATTCACGTATATGTGTGTGTGAATGTTGGGCATAGATGTATATGTATGTATTATGAATCAATTATTTATGTAATAGTGTATAAATATTGCCATGTATGATTTTTTTTGTATTTGTAAATTCATGTGTTTAGATATGGGGAAGGGGTGAGGATATGTGAGGAGGCACAGTTATAGAGGCAATGTGGGGGACAGGGGTAGGAGGGAGAGGGAAGGGCAGAGAGGGTAATTAGGAGGGGAGAGACAATGGGAGATGAGGGGTGGGGATGGGAACCAGGAAAAATGGTGTGGGTATTTTTTTAAATGTATGTTTGTGAATGTAGGTGTATATGTGTATGTATTATTATAAAGTAATTTATGCAAATATGTATGTATGAATGTAGGCATGAATGAGTCTATATAGGTCTGTATTTGTGTATTCTCATGTTAAATATGGGGAAGTGTCATGGGCTTTGAGTGGGTGCGGGGATAGAGGGAACATTGGGGGACAGGAGAGGAGGGAGGATGAAGGGGGAGAGGGAGATTGGGTAGAAGAGACAAGGGAGACGGGGTGGGGAAATGGAACCAGGGCAAGGAATGGGGTATTGGTGTATTTGTGTGTGTGCTTATGTGTATGTACATGTGCTTATATACGTATAAGTAGCTTATAATGGCGCATGCGTAATTACATATGTATGTGTTTCTGTATGTAGTCATGTATGATTTTACATAATTATGTAAATACTATGTAGGAATGTGTTAAGGCATGTGGAAGTGGGAAAGAGAGATGGAGGAGGGGAGAGACAAGAGAGGATGGGGATGGGGCTGCGGAGAAGCAGGGAACCAAGACCAGGATTGTGGATATTTGTGCTTATGTATGTGTGAATAGGAGTGTGTGTGTGTGTGTGTGTGTGTGTGTGTGTATATATATATATGTCTATGGTTATCATAAAGGTATAGATTTTACTATGTGTGAATGTAGGCATTATGACTTTACTGAGTTTTGAATTCACAAGTGGACTCTGTTGTCTGAATTCCCAGTGTTGAGAGGTTTTCCCAGTTCCTGGTGTTACTAAGTTTCTGCTTTCATTACAGTTAGGTATGGGAGATAGTTTGTGTAATTTTAAATCATTCAGTTTATCACTTTGTTTCATGATCCAGGGAGTGGTCTGTGAATGGTTCCTTTGAACCTGAAGTGAGTGTGTTCTGCTGTTGTTGAATGAGGTTCAATGAGTGGGTGAAAAGGTTGAATTCTTCAGTGTTTTTGCTAAATTTATGACTGTTAATCTTATTACTGGTTTTTTGGCAAGAAGTATTAAAGACTCCATTGCAATTATAAATCTATGGGTTCCTCCTCTGTTCTCAGTTTATATTCATACTTATATTTATATTTAGTGTCTTGCATGTAGGTGGTCTGTTAGGAAAATGAGAGTTCAGGGTTTTTCTGTTCATGGTGAATTTTCCCTTTCTTTGTTGTGTAAAGTTCATCTTTTATTCTAGCAATTTTATTTGCTCTGCAATCTACTTTTTCTGATATGAATATAGACACTTGATTGTTGTTTCAAAAGACTTTGCTTACCATGTCTTTTTTTTTAACCTATCTACACCATTCCATTTGAAGTGACTTTCATGGAGAGCTGCAGTTGTAGGTTGTGTTGTTTTGCAGTAAAATCTGTGTTTTTACTGTTGTCATTCATTTTCAGCTCAATCTAAACTGAACAATTTGCTATCTGGCTGTGTGGCAGAACCTCACCTAACACACACTAGGATGATATTATGTATTCAGCAGAAAGAGAGATAGAGCTCAATTCTCATGCTCCATAGAGATTGCACATTTAGAATAACATCCGAGTTGAGCAGTGAGTCATCAGGTGTGTGTGTCTCTGGTGGGCCTACAGTGCTTGTGAGTTTCAGTGCTTGTGAGTTTCCTTTTGTCAGCATTGAAGTAGTCAGTGTGTTCTGAGGATGCTGTGCTGACAGACTGAGCACAGGTCAGCCTGGGGCATGTGGGTGGATGGGGATTGCTTAGTTTGCTCAGGGCCCAAGGTTCTTGAGAAAGAGCTCCAAGTGAGGTCTAGCATTGAGGTATTTACTATAGAGGTGAAAATTGAATTCTGAGTCTTGTGATTCACGTTGCTTAGAGCCAGGAGGCATTTATGCCTCTAAGTTAATTTAATGAGTTCTTTTAAGTCAAGACAACCAGTAGCTCAGAGACAGAGGGCATGGGTGCTAATCAAGGAAGATTGTGAGTCGAGTCAGTCTGCGTCAGAGGCATTAGGATTTGGGACTCAATTTCAGTTCTGCTTTGTTCTACTTTCATTTCTCCATTCCACCCTGTCTGCATTGTTTTATGTCAGTTGAACAATTTTTAGTATGCGATATTGCGTATGCTCTGAGAGTTTGACAGCATCTTCCTGGGATGCTTCTTAGTTGACTTCTGTCAGGAAGTATTCCTTAAGTTTATCACAGGGTTATTAGAATCAAGAGTTTATCAAATTCTGACAAAATGTATAAATCTTATCCCTTTCCTGCATTCTCTGATGTTACAGTTGTCACACATTGTCAGGGTAGGCACTGAAACCCAGTAAGAAAGTGTGATAGTAATTTTTATGTTCATCCTCAACATGTCTTGTGGAGATTGTGGTATATTCCTGGTGCATACCATGTTGTTTTCTTTCTTCATTCCTCATGTTCCAAGATTCTTTCTGCTATTATTGTACTTCTGTCATAGGAGGATGTGTTTTTTGAAAAGATGATTTATTTGAAATTTTTATATATAGAGAGAGACACAGAAATACAAACCAGACACACACATACACATACACACACACACACAGAGACACACACACACGTGTCTTCCATATGCCGAATCACTTTCAGATGGCCACAATGGCCAGGGATTGGTCAGGCTGACGCTGGGAGCCAGGATGTTCTTCCAGGTGTCTCAGATTTGTGGCAGGGGCCCCGACCCATGGGCCATCTGCTGCTGCCTTTCAAGGCCCTGGCAGGGGGCTGGATCAGAGTTGAAGCTGCAGAGATGAAACTGCATGCTTAGGAGATCTCATCATCACAGGTCTTCTGCACTCACTGTGTCACAGTGATAACCCTACATATGAACTTTCAGTGACTGTGTAAAGCAGGTGCAGGAAACAAATGGCCACAGGTTTCCTTAGTCTCACAGCAGTTTTCATTTCAGTAGTGTGTGTGTGTGTGTGTGTGTGTGTGTGTGTTGTGCAGATTTCCCCTGCGTGTTTCAGA
Organism: Ochotona princeps; assembly: GCF_030435755.1. Lineage (NCBI taxonomy): Eukaryota > Metazoa > Chordata > Mammalia > Lagomorpha > Ochotonidae > Ochotona > Ochotona princeps. The sequence goes on along the minus strand of NC_080833.1, from coordinate 124,717,050 downwards.
GCTGTAAGGTAAGTGTTCATTCCCTCTAGTGCAGGATGAGTGAGTACCATCCACGCAGGAGTGGTTTGGACCATTGTGTCCTGTTCTGAGTCAAGGATGCTTGATGGTGATGAGATCTGAGCAGTCTAGTTATCCACTTCAGGATTTGGGAGTTTGTTGAGCATTTTAAATATGTGAGGTTTTGTTTTTGCCTATAGAGGCAGTTTTAGCCATTAACTCTAAAATGTGTGTACACGTTTTTGTTCTTTTTCTGTTCTCTTCGGGAACTTTAGTAACCTTGTGGTAGCTGTTTAGTGATTTTCCAGCATGTATTCTAGGCTTGTAATATTTACCCTCTCCTTTTTCCGTATTGTTCGTGTTGTTCATATTTTCTATTTTAATTTTGTTAGCTTTGTGTTCCTGCATGAAGTTTTTATAGATTCATTCCTTTTCCCTTGAAAGGTAGATGTTACATAGAGAAGGAAAGGCAGGGTGATCTTGCATCTGCTGGTTCACTGCGCATAGGGCCGTGTCAGCCAGATCATAGCCAATTTGAAGCTGGGAGCCAGTAGTTTCCTCCAGGTGTTTCACATGGGGCTAACGGGGTGTGAGGGACTTGGGCCATGCTCCATCCCTTTTCCAGGCCATAGCAGGATGCTGGATCAGAAGTGGAGTATCTTCATTATAAGCCAGTGGCCCTAAGGGATGCCATTTCCAAGGGGACCAAGGATGTGCTTGAGGTACCACTCTGGCAATCCTGGGTTCATGGATTCTTTGCTGTGTACCTCTGTTGTGCTATCTACAAAATGTGTGGGGTGTGGGTTTTAATTATTCATTTTATTTATGTGGTTATTTATTCATTTTTGTGTTTTATATGAAAGACAGATCAACAGAGGAAGAGAGAGGTCTAAAATTGCTCCACTCTGCAGTTGACCACAATGGTTGGAGCTGAGAGGGTCTGAAGCCAAGAAGCAGAAGCTTTCTCTGGGTCTCCCTAGTGGTTATCGAGGTCCGAGGATTTGACCGTCCTCTGCTGCACTTTCCGGGAACTGTATCCAAAGTGGAGCAACTGAAACATGAACTGACACCCATAGGTGGCACTGGCACCACTGGCAGAGGCTTCTCCAAGAGCGGTTGCTTGGCCAACTCCTGTAATTTCCTCTGTGCTACATCTTTGTGGAGCCTTGGATGTCAACTTCTTTGACCTCCATGTGCCAGGTCAGTGTCACCATGGATGCCATGAGGAAGATGACACCCAGTGCATAGCAAGGCAGCAACTTGTCTGCAGGGGGCTCTCACCACAGGCCCCTGTACTCCTCAGCAGCACAGAAGGCACTTGTCCAGCCTGCACCACCCCTTCCCAGTGGTGCTCTGTGGAAACCGCTAGGTCTCAGTTTGTGCAAGCTGGGCAGCAGCCAGCTGCAGGCCCTGGCTGGTGGTTTCCTTGACTTGAGCCTGGGACTCAAGGCTGCAGAAGCATCAGAAGCTGCAGATCTCCAGGTGAAGAATGGAGACCCTTCTTGGTGAGTGATGACATCTCTCCTCATTTCCTGTGGTGATTTTGTTCTGCTGGTCTTGCTATGCCATTGTACTTAGTGTATTACACCATTCTTCTGCAGCTGATTTGTTGTGTGTGTAAGAGTGTGCTGGTAGAGAATGGAGTTAATTCTGCTTCTTTCCCAGAATGGTTGCTTTTTATTCCCTTGCTTCCAGCTCCATTTGCCCCACTGTAAAACTTGTAAAACGATGTATAGAAATAAATGAGCACTCAAATGGTTCTCCAATATCTGGTCTAGGAGGAAAGATTTAAGTTATTTTGTTTATGTATGATATTAGTTGTAAGGAGATCGTTTCAGGGAAGATTGATGTGAAGCTGAGATTTTTCTTCCATTCTTAATTTGTTATTTTTTTTTAACATTGCAGGACTTTTTTCCCATCATGGTTATGAAGTTCTTCTGTGTTGGGTGTGTGTTTTCAATCAAATTTTGAAAAATCTTATTTCGCTATTTGAATTTTCACAGATAACTGTTGTCTCTGGAAGTGGTTTCCAGGTTTATAAATTTTTATTGTATTAAAATGATTTATTGCTAGGGTTAATTTTTTTCCATGTCATCCTTGCATTTCTGGATTAATTTTGAATTACTACCAGTTATACACATTTTATTATGTTTCTATATTTTGCAATGTGTTGACAATTTGGCAGATATTCACAAGTGACACTTCCATACAATAACTTTATAATCCCATTGTTTTTCTTTGTCTCTTTTTCTTTGAATGGTCTGTGACTCCAGTTTTAATGATGTTTTAAGTGTTTGAACGTTTTCGTTAATGAAGCCATCTGGTTTTAAACATCTCTTCATGGAGTTTTGGTTTCTTCCTAATTCTGCCTCTTTGTGAGTTACAGTTTTGTTCAGATTGCCTTTCCCTGGAGTGAGTTTTAGCAGATATGTCTTTCTTGGATGCATCTATCCTATCTATATTGCCTAAAATCTTGAAAGATTGAACCATGATGTTATCAGTGTTCATGATTCCCTCGTTTCTTTCTCTGTTTTTAGTTATTTATTGTTGGGTATGGCTGCCAGAAATTTCCTTTCTTTGATTCTGATTTAATTTTACAAGTGTTTTCTCTTTTTTTCCTTGTTTACTCTTGAGAAGAATTTGTCAATTTCGTCGATCAATAGTCAACTTTAGACATTTCTATTATGTCATTTAGACATTTCTATTATCTTTGACATCAGTTCCATTCTTTCTGTTTCCTCCTTTCACTTGCTTTGCTATTTGCACTTATGGTATTTCAGGTAAGCATGTAGGTTATTGCTTTGGAGCTCTGTGTCCCTAGACACAGTGGTACAAGTCCTTGTTGTTGTCCTGCAGTGAGGGACTTTTCAAGATTAAGGGTCACATAAGCCTAAAGAAAGAGGTGCTTCAATGCCCGTTGACAAGTATGAGAGCTAAATGGGATGTGGGACAGACTAAATGAATCTGTAGTACATAGTGGCAAGAATGGGAACCAGGGTAGGGGGCAGGCTTGGTGGGGGCTATGGGGAGGTGCCCCAGCTAGCTGCAGCTACCATTGGTTTGTGTGAGGGCCAAGTATGAAGTGGACATGATCAGACTGGACTGCAACACCCATTGTTTTGCGTGGAAGAGATGGCTGGAAACAGAAATGACCCTACCATTGTAACCACCATCAAGTGCATAAGTTGATTGGGGCAATGTGCTTTGCAGGACCCTACACTGGTTAGCACACACATGAATCAGGTCTGGGATCATCTCAGATGAAGCTTCTTTGGAGATCCCTCCAACTGAACTGCTGATCTCAGAACCCCAACCATGAAGAAACTGTGTCAGAAAGTGGATTCTGAATAGATTTCATCATGCTTGGATTGGCGAGATTGGCAGCAATTCAGAACTGTTGAACTGTCAAAACTGCCTGAGCAGGACCCTCGGAGCATGCCACACGTTGGGGACCCGGGATGGGTGGGAGTCTGGGTGGGGCTTCTCCCTCTGTTTCTAGCCTGACCTCAGATACAGGGAATAAATGATGGTATTAGTATGGAAACAATGGTCTTACCCACTTTCCTGTAGCACTTGACCCTTTGTACCCTAATCAAATATGTGAGATTATTAAAAGGAAAGAAAGAAAGATAGAAAAGAAAATACAAGGAAAGTAGGTCTGAAACAGGATGTGATTTATTTTCTTGCAAGCCAGGGCATCAGTCAGTGGACAAATAGCTTATACTGAAATAAAAAACAAACCAGAACATCACATCACACCACCACTCTTTGATCCATCAGTTTAGGGGGTTCCTACACTCCTTTGTTCCTATTTCAACTCTTCAATATTTTGCTCTGAGTTCTTGGATGCTTTCTCAGAAGATTTCAGCTGGTTATGGTTTCATTTTTTCCTGTGATTTATTTTTATTTTTGTTGTTGTTGTTGTTTGTTGTTGTTTTATAGTGTGCTTGCATAGGCTCTGGGGTTTCCTTTCTCCCTTCCCAAGACCCCTTCCCTCACTGATTTCCCCCATATTAATGCTCTGGTATAGGCCATCATTAAGAGTCACATGACCATCATTCTGATACTTAACTGTAACCTTACTTTGCAGGTATGGACAATGGAAGAGACCCCAGGATCTTATTGTCAGGACATATTTCTAAATTTTCCTCAGAGTTCATCTTTGTTTTGGAAGTAGAGATGCATACTGCATCGCATCTTCACAACTGGTTAGGATAGTTTCTATTACACTGTTACCATACTTCCCTTAAAATGAAAAGCCATAACCAAAATCACCAACAGGAACAATAATCAAAGCTTAGAATGACATCAAGTCAAATTGCATGCCACTGAACGGCCAATATGTCACCGAAGAAATGGAAAAGAAAATCAAAAATCTCCCTGAGGAAGGCAATGCTCCTATATGACCTGTGTGTCACTGAAGAAGTTAGTAGTAGAAAAGAAAAACTTTGAGGAAATGAAATTAAAAACACAACTGTCAGATTCCATGAGATGTAGCAAAAACAGTGTTACAAAGGATTTTATTAATGTCCACCCTCCATTGTTTCCTGTGTTGTGTAGTAAAACAGTCAAGTGTATTCTTGATGCCAGCTTTCTGCCATTAACGTGGTTTATGATATTGTTGGCATAAGCAAGGGTAGCAAGTTAATATTCTTTCTTAAAAGATTTATTTATTTTTATTGGAAAGCCAGATATATAGAGATGAGCAGAGACAGAGAGCAAGATCTTCCATTGGATGATTCACTCCCCAAGTGACCAAAATGGCCGGTTATGCGCCTATACAAAGCCAGGAGTCTTCTGGGTCTCCCACACAGGTCCTGGGTCCCAAGGCTTTGGACCATCCTCAACTGTTTTCCCAGGCCAGAAGCAGGGAGCTGGATGGGAAGTGGGTCCTTGGGGATTAGAACAAGTATATGCTTGTTTACTTTCATTCTTGTTTTGCATTCTCCATGGGTGTTGTCTTATATTTGAGCGAGCATGGGATATCTGTTCTTTTGGGATTGGCTCATTTTACTAAGCAAAATGGTCTTCAACTGAAACCATTGGTTTGCAAATGGTAATATTTCATTCTTTGAAATAGCTTAGTTGAATTGCATAGAGTAGATGTACCACAGTTTCTTGATGTGCTCCTCCTTCAATGGATGTCTAGCTTGTTCTCTTTTTTTTTTTTTTTTTTTTTTTTTTTTTTGCCGTTGTTGATTATGTTGCAGTGAATGTAGAGGTGTACGTTGCTTTCTCCTGTGTATGTATCAGTTCTTTCTCATATTCCCAGTAGTGGGATTGCTGCATTATATGATAGGTTGATTTTCAGTTGCTTGAATATTGTGCATACTGATTTCCAATTGCCTCCCTTTCTGTTGTTTTGAATAGTTTATGAGGAATTGTGGTCATTTCCAAATTGGACTACATTGTAGAATTCAGCAGTGAAGCTGTCTGGACCCAGGTATTTCTTTGCTGGAAGGGATTCAATTATTGATTTGTTCTCTGTTTCACTTATAGGAGTATTTAGGTGCTCTGTTGCCTCATGGTAGGTGGTAGGACTCAAGGAATGTATCCATGTGTTGAGAAAGTCTTCTGATCTGTTGGCATATATTTATTTATAGTAATATCTGGTTATTCTCTGAATGGTTGCATTATCTCTTTCATCTTTGATACTCTGCTCTCTTTTATCTTTCATATTATTAATTCTTGTTTTCTTCTGCTTTTTTCAATAAATCAATTTAGCCAGTGGGGTGTCTATTCTGTTTAGTTTCTTGAGGAACCAACTCTTTACTGATTTTGTGTATTATTATTTTGGTCTCTATTTGGCTTATTCCTCTCATTTTGATTAGTTGTTCATTTGTTTATGTTGAACGTGGGATTATTTTGCTTTTGTTTTGTAGCTCCTTCAGATGTATGCTTAGCTAATTTACCTGGTGGCTCTCTTGTTTTCTAATATAGGCACTGATTGGGATAAAGTTGCCTCTTAACACTGTCTTGGCAGTGTCTCACAAGTTTTGGTAGGTTGTGTTTGTGTTTTATTTTGTTTCAGGGATTTTTAAAATTTGCTCTATGATTTCTTTTCTAAGACATGCCTTGTCAAGTAGCATTTTGTTCAGCTTTCAATGCATTACAAATTGTCTGGGGTATGCTGATTTCCTGGTCAATAGCTTTGCTTCATGGTGGTCTGAGAAGATGCATGGGATTGTTTCAGTTTCTTTTAAAAATTGCTGGGGATAATTTTGTGACCTATGATACGGTCAATCCTGGAGAAGGTTTCATGTACACCTGAAACAATGTATATTCAGTGTGCATGGAATGAACAGTTCTGTAAATATCAATTCATGCCATTTGTTCTATTGTCTGTGAAATCTGTTGCTTCCTTGCTGAGTTTCTGCCTTGTCAATCTGTCTGTTGCAGTGAATGGGCTGTTAAGGTCCCCCGCTAGTATTGTGTTGGCTTCAATGCTTTTGGTTGGTCTGTCAGTAAATGTTTCCTGTAGCTGAGTGTGTTTCTACTTGGTATGTACCTATTTATTATTATTTCTTTTTGCTGGGTGGGTTCCCTTGTTCATTATATAGTGTCTCTCTTCATCTCTTTTAGTGTTTTTCACCGTGAAGTGTATGTCATGTGACATTAGGTTGGCTATACTGGTTCTTTCTTTCCTTTCTATTGGTATGAAATATCCTTTTCCATCCTTTCACTTTCAGCTTCCTCGTATCTTTGTTGGTGAGATGTGTCTCTTGTAGGCAAAAGATTTCTGTGTTCTGCTCTTTGATCCATTGTGTTAATCTGTGTCTTTGGATTGATGAGTTTAAGCAAGTGACATTCAATGTTAATGTTGATAAGTTGTGATTTTGTCCTTTTGTTCTTGTTTGGGGTTCTCTGTTTAACTTTGGTTTCCTCTGTGTACTTTAATAGGAGGAACTTCCCCTTTACCATGGTTGAGTATGGCTAGCCTCTTTTCTTTGTGGCTCCCATGGGGGCTTTCATTTCAAGTCCATGTTTGTCTATATTGTGTTTGTGGCTTCTGAATTTGTGGGTAGGGATGCTTTAGCCTCAGTCTCTGCTCTCAGTATCTCCCTGGCCATTTCCCTCAGCCTCTTGGGCAGTGTTCCTTTCTGTCTAGTCCCTTCCACATTTCATGGAGCAAATGAGTCTGTGGCTTAATTGGTAATGTGTCTGCTAAGATTGATGATCTGGGGCCCGGTGAGGTAGCCTAGTGGCTAAAGTCCTCGCCTTGAATGCCCCGGGATCCCATAAGGGCGCCGGTTCTAATCCCGGCAGCTCCACTTCCCATCCAGCTCCCTGCTTGTGGCCTGGGAAAGCAGTCGAGGACGGCCCAAAGCTTTGGGACCCTGCACCCGCGTGGGAAACCTGGAAGAGGTTCCTGGTTCCCAGCATCGGATCGGCACGCACCGGCCCGTTGCGGCTCACTTGGGGAGTGAAACATCGGATGGAAGATCTTCCTCTCTGTCTCTCCTCCTCTCTGTATATCCGGCTTTCCAATAATAATAAAAAAATCTTTAAAAAAAATTAAAAAAAAAAAGAATATGATCTGTTTGGAAAGTTAGCCCTGCCAGTAGTTTCCCAACCAGAGTGTAACCAGGGACTGCTTCAACGTGCCACCAGGTGGTTCCTGCCTGAAATCTTGAGGATTTTCATGTTCCCAGGATAGGTGTGCACTGCTGAATTTTAGTGCTTGCTCAGGCAAATGAGTCTGAGGTTTCCTTGCATTTTACTCCAGGATTTGTGCATTTGATCCTGTCCCAGTCTCTTTCCCTTAGGTTTCTAGCATCTCTCTGTAGGTTGGCTCCAGTGACTCTCAGGCAATTAAGGCATTAGACCTCTGGGTGTAATGTGGGTACTGTCTTCCTTCCCTGGGTCCCACCCTCAGCCTTCACCCTGTAGCAGCTCACTCCCCCGCACTGTGTCTTCCCCCACCTGGAGTGTGATAGATCAGGTAGGCCTGTGAGCTTTTACTCAGCCTTACGTCCCCTCACCTCAGTGTTGTTCTCTGGCTTTTTACCTCACACTGTCACTGTGTAGGATGGAGGATTCCTGTTAAGAGTTCGCCCTTGTGCTGGTTCCAGATTTTTCAGGCCTGTGTTTGTGGGTTGTGCTGCCATCCTGTGGCTCACCTGGCTCACCTTATATCTGGTCTGTTGGCTGCCAGCTTGTGCATTTTCAACAGCTGTTTTTGCGCAGCTCTGCTTCTCTCTAGTAGCCCCCAGGGAGCTTCAGTCAACCAGTCTGGTGATTTTCTTTTTCCAGCTCTGTGCTCCACCTGACTTTGTTTTGCGACTCACTTTGTACTTACTCTTCGTTACACTCTCCTGGCCCAATCGGTCGTCTTTACTGATTTATTGGCTATGGTTTTGTACAAGTAAGGATCCCTGTTGTCCCTCAACAGTTCTTCATGTTAAAATCAATACTGTCAAAATGGAAAACTGCAAGGAAATCCCTGCTTCTGGGGACATGGTGAAGGGAATGGAATTTTTTTCTAGATACATATCCACAGACCTCTATATTCTAGCCCTGCACACAGTTGCCAAGATAAGCAGTAAAACAAAGTGCACAAAGGTAGATGAAAGGATCAAAGGCATGTGGTATATGTCCAGAAGTCTATCTTTTTTTCTTGCAGAATCAGATATATAGAGGAGGAGAGACAGAGGATGAACTTCCTTTCGATATTTCAGTCCACAAGTGACCTTCAATGGCCAGTGCCTTGCTGTTCCGAAGCTATAAGATAGGAACTTCCTCTAGGTCTCCCACACGGGTGCACGGTCCCAAGGATTTGGGCTGTGTTCAAGTGTGCTTTCTCCGGCTATAAACATGGACCTGGATGGAGAGTGAAGCTGCCGGGATTAGAACCGACATCCATGTAGGCTTTTGGTGTATTCAAGGTAAGGAATTTAGCTGCTAGGTCACCGTGCTGTGCCTTCTAACTTTTTAGGAAAGATTTATTTATGTTAGTTTGGAAGTCAAATTTGTAGAGAAGGAGAGACAGAGAAGGAGATCTTCCATGAACCACTTCATTTCCCAAAAGTCTGCAATGGCCAGAGCTGAGGTGATCCTGAAACCTGTAGCCAGGATGTTTTCTTTGGTGTGTTGTGTCGGTGCAGGTATCCAGTGAATTGAGCCATTCTCTGCTGTTTTGCTAGGTCCTAAGCAGCACATTCATTAGGAAGCAGAGGAACCAGGACATTAGCCAGCACATACATGGGATAGCAGCTCTACAGGTGCAGGGTCAGTCTATTACAACCACTGGGCTGTCCCCTCTTCCCCCCTCCCCCACAATTGCGTTAGTGTCCCTAACCAGAGCCTCTGTGTCTTCTTTCTCTAAATCAGCCATTCAACTATAAACAAATGAGTGTTAGTTTTTTTTTTTAATCAGCAGAATATCCAGGACTTGGGGAAAAAAGAAACAGAGAAAGAGAGTGTGAGAGAGACAATTACAACAGTTGACATAATGAAAATGCACGGGCCCGGCGGAGTGGCCTAGTGGCTAAAGTCCTCGCCTTGAAAGCCCTGGGATCCCATATGGGCGCCGGTTCTAATCCCGGCAGCTCCACTTCCTATCCAGCTCCCTGCTTGTGGCCTGGGAAAGCAGTTGAGGACGGCCCAATGCATTGGGACACTGCACCCGCGTGGGAGACCCGGAAGAGGTTCCAGGTTCCCGGCTTCAGATCGGCGCGCATCAGCCCGTTGCGGCTCACTTGGGGAGTGGATCATCGGACGGAAGATCTTCCTCTCTGTCTCTCCTCCTCTGTGTATATCTGGCTGTAATAAAATGAATAAATCTTTAAAAAAAAAAAAGAAAATGCACACAGCAGTTACCCAGCTCCACCCTGACAGTTGCATGGATGTAAAGCTTGTACCTGGGAGGAACCAGAGTACAGCTCATACGGTGTGGTGTCAGAATCCTGGGTTCATGGTCTAGCTCCAACATTTGTAAGCCAGAAATGTTCAGCAAGTAATTTGACCTTCTGCGGTCTCATGACCTAACAGAAAGTGATAGCTAGGAAAATATAGCAAATGTACAATGGTGCTTTGAAGTTTGTACTAGCTGTGTGTTTTCCATAATGGATAAAAAGCCCATTTTCCATACTGGATGCCTGGTTTAATAGCCACATCTACTCCTGACTGGCGCTTCCCACTCATGCAAATGCTGGGAGGCAGTGGTGATCGATGGATCTGATATTTGGTTTTCTGCCACTCATGTGGGAGACTTGGGTTGAGTTCTTGGTTTTGTCCTTGACCTGGCTACACATGTGGAAGCATTTGGGAGAGCAGTATATGGGAAGGTATGCTGTCTCTTTGTCTTGAGGAAGCAAACAAGCAAACAAACAATGCAGCAACAAAAAAGCATCTGTGGAATTATGCCCAACAAGCATCACCACCAAGGTATTGTATTCTGTACCTAACTGGAAACTCAATCAAGGCTTGGCTCAGGAGAAAGTCTTGTGTTTTCCATTGTGTAGGGGAAGTTGCCCTAGCTTTTCCTCTACCTTTTGTTTCTTGGCTTAACCTTGCTGGGGCTAGAGCTGCTAATGAGTAGAAGTCATTTCTGCCAACTTAGAATCAGGAGGCAACAAAACGTTCACTGCCATCCATGACAAAAGCACCTGCTCTAGTTACTGTTGAGCAATGACAAGGTAGATTGCCACTCCATGTTACTCCTAAAGAGATACTTAGATGAGACTTTTCGTATTTTTTTTTGAAAATTCAAATATCAGACAGGAACAGAGACAGAGAGGAAGATCTTCCACGCATTGATTCACTCCCCAAGTGGCTGCAATGGCCAGAGCTGAGCCAAACCAATCCAGGAGCCTGGATCCTCTTCCAGGTCTGTCACATGGTACAGGGTGCCAAGGCTTTGGGTCATCCTTGATTGCTTTCCCAGGCCACAATCAGTGAGCTGCATGAGAAGCCTGGTGACCAGGATTAGAACCAACACCCATATGGGATCCAGGTGTGTGCAAGGCAAGGACTTTAGCTGTTAGGCTACCATGCAAGACCCTAGGTGGACATGTTTTAGAAATGTTCTCTGCTTACTTGAAAAACAGAGAGACAAAGAGACAGAGAATAATCTTCCATCTACTGGCTCAGTCCCCAAATGCCCAAAATGCCCAGGGTCGGTCCAGGCCAAAGCCAGAAGGTCAGAACACAGTCCAGATCTCCTCTGTGCAGGAGGGACCAGCCTCTTGAGCCTCCGCCTGCTGCCTCCCAGTGTGCTGTCAGCAGGGAGCTGGAATGGAGAACAGGGGACTGTACCCAAACCCAGGGATTCTGCTGCGGAATGTGGCCTCCCAGGTGGTGTTATCAAATACCCACCCCCTATTTGATGGTGTTTATGTTACAGCTCTCTTTGTTTTAACCTATGTTTACCTAATGAAACTCAGAAATCAAACATGATCATTGAGTTCTGTGTTTTTAAAAGACATTTATTTTTGTCTTAAAAGCTCAGTCCCTAAATGGCCGCAATGGCCATAGCTGAGCAGATACAAAGCCAGGGGCCAGAAACTTCCTCCTGTTTTCCCATGGGGATGCAGGGTTCCAATCCTTTGGGCTATCCTCTACTGCTTTCCCAGGCCACAAACAGGGAGCTGGGTGGGAAATAAAGCATGCAGAACACGAACTGGCACACATATGACCTCCCAGTGCATTCAGGGCAAGGACTATAACCACTAGGCTACCATGCTTGGCCCCAGAGGTGTATGATTTCTTAGTAACAATGAATAAATGAGTTTAGCAGTCTTTCGAAGTGAAGAAAAAGCCAGCATATCTCATCCATCGTGGCTGGTGCCTGGTGCTCAGCTTATCAGGTGACTGCTGACTGTCCATCACCTGCCTGTTCCCCAGATGGGCTTTGTCCTTGCTCCATCCCCCACCTGATTTTGTGGAAGACGACACTGACAGCTGAAGCTCCCTCTCTGGCTACTCTCCCGTGCCCATACTTTGTGCAACCATGGTATTCTTTTTAAAGTTTTTTTGGAAGCATTTTTTTTTTAAAGATTTATTCATTTTATTACAGCCAGATATACACAGAGGAGGAGAGACAGAGAGGAAGATCTTCCGTCCTATGATTCACTCCCCAAGTGAGCCGCAATGGGCCGATGCGCGCCGATCCGAAGCCGGGAACCTGGAACCTCTTCCGGGTCTCCCACGCGGGTGCAGGGTCCCAATGCATTGGGCCGTCCTCGACTGCTTTCCCAGGCCACAAGCAGGGAGCTGGATGGGAAGTGGAGCAGCCGGGATTAGAACCGGCGCCCATATGGGATCCCGGGGCTTTCAAGGTGAGGACTTTAGCCGCTAGGCCACGCCACCGGGCCCTGGAAGCATTTTTTTAAGGATTTATTTTATTTGAAAAATTTTAGCGAGGAAAAAGAGACAGAGAAATCTTGAGCCTGCTGGTTCAATTCACATTGGCCCACACAGCAGGAGAATAGCAAATACAAAGCCAGGAGCCAGGAGTTTCCTCTCGGTAGCACCCGTTGGGGCATGGGCTCAAGGAACTGAGCCATCACCCACAGCTTTTCCCAGAACACAAGCAGGGGGCTCAATAAAAAGTGGAACAGTTGAGACATGCAGTTTGACCAATTTCTGAGCCAGCACCACAGGCAGAGGTTTAGTATGCTTTGAAACTGAGCAAGACTGTTCCTTTTCCTTTTTCTTTTCATTTATAAAAAGTTTATTTACTTACAAGTTTTACAGAGAGAGGGGGAGAGATATATCTGCTGCTCGCCTCTACGTTACCCAAATGCATGTGAAGACTGTAGCTGGGCTGATCCAAAGCTGGAAGCCAGGAGTTTCTTCCAAGTCTCCTTTGTGGGTGTGGAGGCCCAAGGACTTGAGTCATCCTGCAATGCTTTAATAGGTTGTGATCAGGGAGCTGGATCAAAAGTGGAGCAACCAGGACTAGAGATGGTGCCCATAGGGGACACCTGTGCTGCGGGTAGATTATTATTTGCTTTGCTACCCTGTCAACCTCAGTCACAGTTTTCTTCCTCTCTCTCTCTCTCTCTCTCTCTCTCTCTCTCTCTCTCTCTCTGAGATTTTTTTTTTATTGAAAAGTGTGCTATACAGAGAGGAGGAGAGACAGAACAGAAGATGTTCAGTTCGTTGATTCACTCCCAGAGTGGATGCAACAGGCAGTATTGAGCTGATCTGAAGGCAGGAGCTTCTTCTGGGTCTCCCACATCAGTACAGGGTAGCAAAGCTTTGGACCTTTGTTGACTGCTCTGCCATGCCACAGGCAGAGAGCTGGATGGGAAGCAGGTCCTTGCAGTTTAGAACCAGTGCCCCTATGTGATCCCAGTGCGTGAAAGGAAAGCACTTTAGCTGCCAGGCCACCACACTGGTCACCATGTTTTCATGAGATATACTCCGACTCAGTTCCTGATACATTCCCTTGCAGACAGAGTCTTCCTTGCAAGTATTTACTGGCTTCAGAATGTGCTCTCCAGGGCAGTGGTGTTCATCAGAAGTGCACCTGCCATGCCTGGAGAGGAGGGATGACCCCACCCCAGCCCAGGCCTCACCTGGGATGGAACAGTCCCAGTGCGGAGTAGAGGCTCCACAACCCATGTACTATTTGAATTCCCTGCCAACCCCCCACCCTGGTGATCAGTGACTGATTCTACACAAACTTTCTTGCCCAAGGGCCCTTTCTGTTCTAAGAGGTCAGGTAAGGGAGCCCAGAGCAGCCAAGGAAACAGCACTCTTGGCTTCTAGACGTGAACACTTGGCTCTTCTGTACCTGGTAGGTGATTCTGTGTGATGCAGGAAAGTGTTCACTGGAAAAGTTCATGAAATGTGCAGATAGAGTAGTGTCTCGACCTCAGAGCTTTTCTTAGATGGAGCCATTGGGAATCATGTGTGGATTCTAGCAGACAAGGTCAGGTGTATGTTGTCACTGGGATTATTATTATTTAGCTGAGAATATATTGGACCCTGTGTGGTAGCCTAGTGGCTAAAGTTTTTACCTTGCATGTGTCTGGATCCTATATCGGTGCTAGCTTTTTTCCCAGCTGATCTACTCCATTTCCAACTCCTACCTGGTTGTCTGGGAAAGCAGTCTAGGATGGTCCAAAGCCTTGGAACCTGCAGCTGTGTGGGAGACCCAGAAGAAGCTCCAGGTTCCTGGCTTTGGATCAGTTTAGCTCCACACATTGCAGACACTTGGCAGAGTTAACCAGCAGTTTGAAAATCTTTCTGCCTTTCCATCTCACTGTAAAATATTTCCCTTCTGGGCCCAGTGTTGTAGCCTAGTGGCTAATGTTCTTGCCTTGCACATGCCAGGATCCCAAATTGTTGTCAGTTTTAATCCTGGCAGCCCACCACTTCCCGTTCAGCTCCCTGCTTGTGGTCTGGCAAAGCAGTACAGGATGACCCAAAATTCTGGGACCGTGGATCTGTGTGGGAGACCTGAAAGAAGCTCCTGGCTTCAGATCGGTGCAGCTCTGACTATTGTGGAAGCTTGGCAGTGAATGAGTGGACAGAAATCTTCTCTGTCTCTGTGTTTCTGAGTTTCCAATAAATATAAGTAAATCTAAAAAAATAATGCCTTTCCCACAAGAAGAAATAAATGACAACAGATTGTTCACAGAATTTATGTATTTATTTGAAATCAGAGCTGTGCAGCTGTATATTATGTATGTGCTTACCTATGTATGTATGCATGTAATTAATCATGGAGGCATTGCTTAGGTATTTATGAATGTATGCATGGGTTTCCAAAGGTATAGATGTATCCGTGTGTGTGTATACATGTATGTACATGTTGGTGTGTGTCTGCATCAGGTCTAGTGAAGGAGGGATGGGGATTGAGTTCCCACATCCCCTGTTTCTCTCCACCAAATGGATGCCATGGCCGACAACGGACCAGCACAAAGCCAGAGGTCTGGAACCCCATCATGGTCTCCCCTGTGGGCAGCAGCAGAGCCCTGAGTCCTTGGGCCAAGTGCTGCTGCCTCTGTGGCTGCCAAATGCCTAGCAGCCAGACAGGAGATGGAACTGGGGCAGGGAGATGGGGTGCTGCAGCCTGGGCATGCTGCTGGGGATGGTGCTTCTGCTGTGCTCTGGAACCGGATGAGTGCCATGTTGGAACTGGGACAGGGAGGTGGGGTGCTGCAGCCTGGGCATGCTCCTGGGAATGGTGCCTGTGGTGTGCTCTGGGACCTGGATGAGCACCATGTTGGGCCCAGCACAGTGTCTGGTGACCCAGGAGTGACCATGGGGTCTGTTGCCCTGGACCTGGGCGGGCTGTGAGGAGCTGCCCTGGACACTGCGGGCCGAGCCTGGGAAGCAGCAGCAGCATTACTAGGGTCAGCACAGAGCAGGTGAGGCTGTGTATGGGGCCAGGGATGCTTCCAAGGCTTTTGGGACTTGGCCTATTGGAGCGGCCCAGGCCTCCTTCCTGCAGTCTAAGATCAGGGCCCCTTGTGTTCAGGTCTCCCAGAAGCGCCTCTGTGTGGGAGGCTCCCAGGGAGCAGCTGGAGGTCTTGGTATGCCTTGGCCTGTGGTATCCTGAGGTGGGCCTGGCCGGGAGGGCAGAGTGGGCAAGGGATATGGGTGTATGAGGGGGTGCGGGGTTAGAGGAGACATGGGGGACAGGGAGGAAGAAGGGGAAGAGAGGAAGATGGGAAAGGGAGAGACAAGAGGAGACAGGGTGGGGAAAGGGAACCAGGGCAAGGAATGGGGTATTCACGTATATGTGTGTGTGAATGTTGGGTTTATATATATGTAAATATTATAATGTATGTTTATGCAAATATATATGTATGAATATAGGCATAAAGGAGTTTATATAGGTTGTATTTGTGTATTATGTTTAGATATGGGGAAGAGTTGTGGGATTTAAGTGGGTGCAGGGACAGTGGGGACATGGGGAACAGGAGAGGAGGGAGGAAGAAAGGAGAGAGAATAGAGAGAAGGAGACAATGGAAGAATAGACGAGGGGAGACGGGGCGGGGAAAGGGAACCAGGGCAAGGAATGGGATATTCGTGTATATGTGTGTTTCTTATGTATATATACACACATGCTTATATACGTATAGGTAGCTTTAATGGTATATGTGTAATTGTAAATGTATGTGTTTGTGAATGCAGGCATGGTTTTTCAAAGGTATATAATTATGTATGTCTCTCCCCCAACCCCTCATGTCTGCTCTATCCCCAAGCCCTCTCACACACCCTTGCCCCTTCCCCAAATGTAAACACAAGAATACAAAAATACAGACCTATATAATCTCATATAATTATGTATATACTTAGATAAGCAGGTGTTTAGGCATGTGGAAGTGGAAAAGGGAGATGGGTGAGGGCAGAGACAAGAGATGATGGGAGTGGGGAAGCAGACAGGCAGGGAACCAGGAAGAGGAATGGGGGTATTTGTGCATCTGTGTGAATATGAGTGTATAAATGTATGTTTATGGTTATCATGAAGGTTTAGATTTTATTCATGTATGTGTAAGCATTATGTATATATGCATGTATATTGATATTGTAAAAGTGTATATTATGTATGAATGTAGGCATTATGACTTAGTTGAGTTTTGAATTCACAAGTGGACTCTATTGGCTGAATTCCCAGTGTTGAGAGGTTTTCCCAGTTCCTGGTGTTACTAAGTTTCTGCTTTCATTACAGTTAGGTATGGACGATAGTTTGTGTGATTTTAAGTCACTTCAGTTTATCACTTTGTTTTATGATCCAGGGAGTGGTCCATGTTGGCAAATGGTTCTTTTGAGCTTGAAATGAGTGTGTGTTCTGCTGTTGTTAAATTAGTTCCAGTTCCTGGTTGAAAAGGTTGAATTCTTCAGTGTCTTTGCTGATTTTATGGCTGTTAGTCTTATTCTTGGCTTTTGATTGTTTTGGGGGGTGAGAAGCATTTTAAAACTCCATTTCAATTATAAATCTATGGGTTCCTCTGTTCTCTTGGTGTGTGTGTGTGTGTGTGTGTGTGTGTGTGTGTGTGTGTGTATCTTGCATGTAGGCGGTCTGTTGTTAGGTGTCTTTGTGGTGAATTTGCCCTTTATTTTGTAAAGTTCATCTTTTATTCTAGCAATTTAATTTGCTCTGCAATCTACTTTTTCTGGTATGAATATAGACACATTGTTGTTGTTTCGAAAGATTTTGCTTACCATGTCTTTTTTTTTTTAACCTATCTACACCATTCCATTTGAAGTGACTTTCATGGAGAGTTGCAGTTGTAGGTTGTGTTGTTTTGCAGTAAAATCTGTGTTTTTACTGTTGTCATTCATTTTCAGCTCAATCTAAACTGAACAATTTGCTATCTGGCTGTGTGGCAGAAACTCACCTACACACAGCATGACACTCATGAGCACTAGGATGGTATTATGTGTTCAGCAGAAAGACAGATAGAGCTCAATTCTCAGGCTCCTTAGAGATTACACTTTTAGATTAACAACCTAGTTGAGCAGTGAGTCATCAGATGTGTGCATCTCTGGTGGGCCTACTGTGCTTGTGAGTTTCCTTTTGTCAGCATTGAAGTAGTCAGTGTGTTCTGAGGATGCTGTGCTGACAGACTGAGCACAGGTCAGCCTGGGGCATGTGGGTGGATGGGGATTGCTTAGTTTGCTCAGGGCCCAAGGTTCTTGAGAAAGAGCTCCAAGTGAGGTCTAGCATTGAGGTATTTACTATAGAGGTGAAAGTTGAATTCTGAGTCTTGTGATTCACGTTGCTTAGAGCCAGGAGGCATTAAGGCTTCAAAGTTAATTTAATGAGATCTTTTAAGTCAGGATAACCAGTAGTTCAGAGACAGAGGGCATGGGTGCTAATCAAGAAAGATTGTGAGTCGAGTCAGTCTGCATCAGAGGCATTAGGATTTGGGACTCAATTTCAGTTCTGCTTTGTTCTACTTTCATTTCTCCATTCCACCCTGTCTGCGTTGTTTTATGTCAGTTGAACAATTTTTAGTATGCCATATTGCGTATGCTCTGAGAGTTTGACAGCATCTTCCTGGGATGCTTTTTAGTTGACTTCTGTCAGGAAGTATTCCTTAAGTTTATCACAGGGTTATTAGAATCAAGAGTTTATCAAATTCTGACAAAATGCACAAATCATATCCCTTTCCTGCATTCTCTGATGTTACAGTTGTCACACATTGACAAATTTTGAAAAATAGCTTTTTGATATATCAAAGGCTTTGAATTTTCACAAATAGCTTTGCTGTCTGTGGAAATGTGCAACTTTATAAATTTGTATTGTGTTAATATGATTTATTACAAGGATTGATTTTTTCTGTGTCATCCTTGCATCCCTGGATTACTTCTGAAGTACTCACCAGATGCACACATTTTTTATGCTTTTGTACTTTTCAGTGTGTTGACAATTTGGCAAATATTTACAAGTGACACTTCCATACAATAACTTTATAATCCCATTGTTTTTTCTCTGCCCCTTTTCCTTTGAATGATTTGCAACTCAGGTTTGAATGATGTTCTAAATGTTTGAACGTTTTCGTTAATGAAGCCATCTGGTTTTAAACATCTCTTCGTGGAGTTTTGGTTTCTTCCTAATTCTGCCTCTTTGTGAGTTACAGTTTTGTTCAGATTGCCTTTCCCTGGAGTGAGTTTTAGCAGATATGTCTTTCTTGGATGCATCTATCCTATCTATATTGCCTAAAATCTTGAAAGATTGAACCATGATGTTATCAGTGTTCATGATTCCCTCGTTTCTTTCTCTGTTTTTAGTTATTTATTGTTGGGTATGGCTGCCAGAAATTTCCTTTCTTTGATTCTGATTTAATTTTTTTAAATTATTTATTATTTTTAATTCATTAATTACATTGTATTATGTGACACAGTTTCATAGGTACTTGGGTTCTCCCCACCCCTCCCCAAACCCTCCCACCATGGTGGATTCCTCCACCTTGTTGCATAACCACAGTTCAAGTTCAGTTGAGATTCTCCCATTGCAAGCATATACCAAACATAGAGTCCAGCATCTTATTGTCAAGTTCAACGGCTACTTAGGCATACCCTTTCTGGTCTGAAGACAGAGCCAGCAGAGTATCATCCCAGTCAATTGAAAGCTCCAACATACCATCAGCAAAAAATTACATCATTATGGAATTAATTGACATAGTAATGAGTAACCAATATGTTAAAAGTAAATGCGAATTCCTAACCACCTTCTGTGACCACCTCACTTAAATTTCAATTTTAGTTTATACACAACATATAACATTCTGATTTAATTTTACTAGTGTTTTCCTTTTTTCTTGTTTACTCTTGAGAATATTTTGTGAATTTCATCGATCGATAGTCAGCTTTAAACATGAATGAGTTTCCAAAGTGACTTCTCTATTATCTTTGACATCAGTTCCATTCTTTCTGTTTCCTCTTTTCACTTGCTTTACTATTTGCACTTAAGGTATTTCAGGTAAGCATGTAGGTTATTGCTTTGGAGCTCTGTATCCCTAGACACAGTGGTACAATTCGTTGTTGCTGTCTTGTAGTGAAGGACTTTTCAAGGTTAAGGGTCACATAAGCCTAAAGAAAGAGGTTCTGCAACAGGATTTGATTTATATGCTTGCAAGCAGGGTATCATTCAGTGGACAACTTGTGTTTCTAGCTGGCTACTAGTTAGTGGACAACTTGTGTTTCTAGCTGGCTACTAGTTAATAGACAACTTGTGTTTCTAGCTGGCTACTAGTAAACAGATTATACTGGGAAAAAAACAAAACAAAACAAAAGAAAAACACTGTACCACCACTCTTTTGATCCATTAGTTTAGGGGGTTCCTACATTCATTTGTTCCCATTTCAACTCTTTCATATTTTGCCTTGAGTTCTTGGAAGCATTTTCAGAAAATTTCAGCTGGCTATGGTTTCATTTTTCCCTGTGATTTATTATTATTTTTGTTGTTTTGTAGTGTGCTTGCATAGGCTCTCTGGGTTCCTTTCCTTCTTCCCAAGACCCCTTCCCTCACTGATTTCCCCGTATTAATGCAGTAGTATAGTCATAAAGAGTCAAATGACCATCATTCTGACACTTAACTGTAACCTCACATCACAGGCATGAACAATGGTAGAGAGTCCAGTGTCTTATTGTCAGGACATATTTCTAATTTTTCCTCAGAGTTCATCTTTTACTTTGGAAGTACAGATGCATACTGCATCACGTTTTCACAACTGGTTAGAATAGTTCCTATTACACAGTTACCATACTTCTCCCTTAAATGAAAAGCCATAAACTGAAATCACCAACAGGAACAGTAATAAAAAGCTTAGAATTACATCAAGACAAATTGCATGCCACTGATCAGCCAACATGTCACTGAAGAAATGGAAAAGAAAATAAAAAATCTCCCTGAGGAAGGGGATGCTCTTGTATGACCTGTGTGTCACTGAAGAAGTTAGTAGTAGAAAAGAAAAACTTTGAGGAAATGAAATTAAAAACACAACTGTCAGATCCCATGAGATGTAGCCACGTGGAGGGGCCATGCTGGGGTTGGACAAGCTATGCCCAGGCAACATTGTTCTCCCCAACTGTACATCAGTGGGTCAGATGCATGCCAAGGTGACATTTCCAGGTGAATGCACCATAGGACAAGCTTGCCTGCAGGGACACGGATGGTTCCTGGAACACGGAGGTCCTTGGTCCAGGCTGGATCATGCAGCTCCACAAAAACCCTAGTGAGAGTGAATAGCGCTGGCTGGCATGGAGAGCCCGGGCTAGAGCCTGGGCCTGGGCAAGTCTGGCAGACCTGAGGCTGGGGCCAAGGGTCATGTTGGGGCTGGAGAGGCAATATCCATGCACCGATATCCCTAGACTCAGTTCCTCAGAGCTTGATGCTGGTGGCTGACATGGATGTGAGAGATGGGTCCAGGGATGGGATCTGGGTGTAGGGAGAATGGGAGCCCCAAAACCCCATGCACCCAGGAAAGCTTAACATGGGCAGTGGCCTCCATGCTCCAGGGGAGAGGGAAGGCCTACAGGTGACAGAAAGCTGAAACTGATGACTTAAAGTATCCCATATAGAGTATTTCTAAATGGTAACAGGGTTATTTTACCCATGGTGTATCCTGAAGCAGATCCAGCATATAAGACTGCAGGAGGCCTGTGGGAATTGGTGAGCAGCATCCGCTGACCTTCGCTGATATTGTTTTATGCCCCAGGTCTTGGCACCATCAGTAGCAGTGTCTGGTACACACAGCAGCTTCTTTGGTGAAGGGGAACAGAGATCTATGCCTGATGTGGTGTTTTCTTGCCTTTGGAACAGTTGTTGCAGTGTCTAGAGAAATTCTTCCAGCCGACCATCCCTGGGACACATGAATTCAAGAGACTGGTGGAAGTGCTGATCTGGGAAGCCAAAGCCACAGCCTGTTGCCTGCATGATGTTTTCACTGGCTTCCATGTTTTGTCTAGCACCTAGTTCATCAACAATGTGAGTTGTTTAGTTACATTATCTGGACTAGTGCTCATTCCTTGGAGAGCCAGAGAAAATGGGATTTGATGTGATGTGTTCTTAGGATCCTGTTGAAGTTTTTTTTTTTTTTTTTAATTGATGCCAGAATTTGTCTTATTACATCACATTTATCTCTTTTTAAAATTTTATTTTGAATTTTAAATTTTATGGTTTCATTTCCCCCACCAAAATTCCCACCTCACCTACCACTGCTTTTCCCCATATTGTTGCGATAGCATAGTTCTTCATAAGACGCTATAATTGCATCACTCTGTTATTTAAGTGGGCTTCTGGAATATTTCCATGTCTTTGCTAGTGTACATTGTGCTCCTGTGAGTATGAGATTACAGATCCCTTTCTCATATCCTTAGGTGCAGCATACCTGGGTCATATGGGAGGTTTATTTGCAGTTCTCCAAGCACTCTCCATCCTGATTTCGGGAGTGGTTGTATTCCACCAGCAGTGAAGGAGGGTGCCTTCCTCTCCACATCCACACCAGCATGTGGTGTTAGTAGAGTTCTGAATGTAAGCCAGTCTAACTAAAGTTAGGTGATACCTCAATGTGGTTTTCATTTGTATCTCTCTGACAGCCTAGGTGGCCTAGCATCTTTTCATATGTCTATTAGCCCTCTGAATCTGTTCTTTTGAAAAATGTCTGTTCATTTCTTATGCCCTCGTAACACTGCCTTGATTGTGTCCCATAAGTTTTGGTATGTTGTGGTGATGCCTTCAATTATTTCAAACAATTTTTATATTTCCCATTGATTTCCTCTCTAGACCATTGCTCATTTTGCAACATATTATTCAGTTTTCATGTGTTTGCAAGTCTTCTTGGGTATTTGGTTTCTTGGTTTTGATTTTTTTTTGTAATTTATTGAGGCTTCTTTTGTGGCCTATAACATGCACAATTCTGGATAAGGTTTCATGTACTGATGAAAAACAGTGTATTCTCTGTCTATAGGGTGAAAGATCAGTAGATATCAGCTATGTACATTTGCTCTAGTGTCTGGGTGAGTTCTGTTGTTTCTTACTGAGTTTCTGGTTTTTTTTTTTTTTTGATCTATTGATATTAATGGAGTATTAAGGTCTCCCACTATGATTGTATTGGGGTCTATTTCTCCCATTAAATACATTTATGTTTGTTTCATGTAACTAGATGCTTTGACATCTAGCACATGTGCATTTATTATGATGATCTCTTGCTGAATGGATTCTTGGATCATTATATGGTGTACTTCTTAATTTCTTTTAATGTTTTTCACATCAAATTCTATATTGTGCAAGAGTAATATGGATAAGTGGCAAATTGGTTTTGTCATCTTAGCAATGGATTGTTTTTGATTGAATCTTCTGTTAGCCTTTTAGTGAGATAATCTCCACATTTACCCTGGATTTGGTAGTTGCTGTTCCCTTTTTCTTTCACGAGAACATCTTTTGAGTGTTATTTGTAGGGCAGGCTTGGAAGAGGTAAATTATTGCAGTTTTTATTGTGGAAAAATTTTATTTCATTTTCAAATACAAAGGAGAGCTTATAGGATACGTTTTTTCATTATTGGATGAAAAATTTCCCTTTTAGAGTCTGGCCTGTTATGTTTCCTCTGAGAGCTCAGCTGTGAGTTTGCTTTGCATTCCTCTGTAGGTCACTTGATTGTTTTTTCACTTGCACATTTAAGGATTTTTTTTTATTCAGATGAAGAGAGCTTATTGTCATGTGTCCTGGTAAAGTTGGCTTTTGATCAACTCTGTTGGGATTTCTGTGACTCTCCTGCATATTATTTTCCATTATTTCTCCAGATTAGGGAACTTTTCATTTATCATTTCATTGAAAGCACCTTTAATCCCAGCTTCTCTTTTTGTGCCTTCTGCAACTCTCATAATTGTTATGTTGAGCCTTTTAATCATGTCTTTTGATTCTTGAATACTTTGTGTACCTAGCTCTGCTTCCAGCGTTCTCTTTCAATTCTGAGATTCTTTCTTATTCATTCTATTTTGAAACTCTCCACTGTACTTTTAATTTGCTCCAATGTATTCTTTTTTTTCTTTTTTTTTATTAATAATTTTGCATTATGTGACAGTTTCATAGGCTTTGGGAATCCTCCCATCCCTCCCCACGCCCCTCCCCCTTGGTGGATTCCTCCACCTTGTTGCAGTATTACAGTTCAAATTCAGTCAAGATTCTGCTCCAATGTATTCTTAACTTCTGAAATGTCAGCTTTCCTTTGATTCACTTCCTGTGTAACATATTCCGTAAATTGCTTGAACTCCTATATTATGTGCTTCTCCTTGTTGTTCAGAAGCTATAAAATGAGTTTTCTGAACTCTGTGTCCCCATTTTCTCAGTATCTTCCTCAGTTAGCTCTGATGGTGGCAGAGGCTTTTGTTTCTCTACCTGGGAGTCTGGTAACATTGATTGTGCCTCTGTCTCTTCTTTCAGCTTTTGACATTGCTATTGTCATTGGCATATTCTTCTCCTCCATACTGCAGATTTCTAAGATGCATTACCTTTAGGTCTAAAAGTTGATTTTAATGTTCAATCAGTGTCCTAGATTAGGACGATGCCAGCTGTCCCAAACAACTGGTTTGTCAGAGGCTCTGGTCTTGTCTGCAAGTGCTGGCTGTTAGTCTAAGTGCCACCTGGAGTTACCCTGTACAGAATCTGCAGAGTGCCACCATGGAACTGTTTTTTTCTGAGGAGCCTGTCAGTGCTCTAAGCTGGAAGTGGTTTTGTTCCCAGCTTAGCCCTTGAACAACTCAGCTGTCTTCCCTTGGTCTAACAGTGCTTGGTCCCGTGAAAATGACTTCTGAGCTCTATTGATATGGCTCATGTGCAGTTTAGCACTCCTCCTCCTGATCCCTGAGCTCTTGTCTCTCTGTGCAAGTTGGCACCTTGCACGGCACTGACTCAGATCCAGCGCTTTCCACCATCACATCCGGGCACCACTCAGACTCTGCAGAATGTGAGGCTGGCACGTCTTTCCCCATGGGCTCAGCTCAGTACGATTGATTAGAATCAAGTGCACCCTGGACATTTCCATGAACTCTGCCCAACACACAAGATGGCACCTGGTGGGGCACTGCTGGAGAAGTGGGGCTGTTGGCTTTTAGATCCAGGGACCACACAGACCTTGCAGAACACAGAGCTGGTGCTGCCCTCCCCATGGGATCAGCTCAATACAGTCAGCCAGAAATGTGCCCACTCTGGTGTCTGATCTCTGTGTTGTGGGCTCCGTCCTGCCACTGCTTTGCCCTGCAGAGTCCAGTGCTCTTTTGCTCATTCTCTGCTCGTTGCTGGGCCAACATATTCAGCAGGATTCACCAGTCTGTCTGTCTTTGCCTGCTGAGCTCCCTGTGTGAACTCAAGCTCCTTCCTGGCTGGTGCAAGAGCCGATCCATGACTGTCACTGAAACCCTGGTTGTCACTGAAGACCGAATCACCACTCACCAGTCACTGGTGGGTTTTCGGTTTACTGCAACCCCACTCTGCCATCAATACCTCTTCCCTCTCTCCAAAGGGGATTTCTAGGTACCCCCTTTTAGATTTTTATTTTTCATTAGTCAATTCCATATGATGAAGGATTTCTCTTCTTACCCTCCTCATTTCACCTTTCTCCTGCATATTACAAGATTGTAGACTTTCATGAGAGTCACAAGTCTATCATTCTGCTCTTTTCATGTATGACAGTGGTAGAAAGTCCTGCTTCATAGTGTCAGAACACATATAACAGTTTCATTGGGAGTAGTTTTTTATTTGCTAGTAGAGATATATACTGTGATATATCCTCTCTTCTCTGTGTGTTAGCCTCTATTATAAAGCTTATCTTGGAGAATATATGTATATACTTGTTTATCTATATATCTATTAGTTTTGTATTTTGCATGCACAGAGAACATATGGTATTAGGTGAAAACTCAGTGTAGGTTTTTTTATTTTTTTCTATTTCCCTAATAACTAGGAAGCCTGAGTATTTTTCATTTGTCTGTTGGCCATCTGAATTTGTTCTTTTGGAAAGTGTTTGCTCATTTCCTTGGCTTATTCCTTAAAAGATTTGTCTGTTAATTTGTTGTTTTTGAAGCTCTTTGTTAATCTTTGGTATTAATCCTCTATCTGTTGTGTATTACATGGAGATTTTGTTTTCTCATTCTGTAGGTTGCCTCTTTGGTTTATTGATGGGTTCCTTTGCTGTAACTGCCTGTGCGTTTGATGACTTTTCTTGTCTTAACCTACACTGACATCTTGTAAAGTACTTTCTTTGCTGTCTTCTGATAGTTTGATTTAGGTCTTTGATCCTCTTAGAGCTGATTTCTGTATAAGGTGAAAGGTGTGGGGTCCTTGTTTCTTGCTTCTGCAAGGATATCCAGTTGTCCCAACAACAATTGTTGAAGAGACCAACTTTTTCCTTGTTATTGTCTGTCCACATGACAAAAATTAGTTGGTTCAGCATTTGTGGACTCACTTCTGGGGTTGCTATTCCATTGATCTTCTCTGCTTTTGTAACCATTATATATTTGTTTTTAAAGTTCTGGGAGTATTTGGTTGCAAATTTTGTTTCTTCTTGTCAGGTTTACGTTGTTGATCAGGGTGGTAAGGATTGAGGATTAGGGGAAAGTGGATGTGATGATTGTTTGCATTTTTCCCATTTCTGCTTTCTTTATCTGGGGGAAGAGGGGAGACAAGGGGTGAAGCCATACCTAGCCTCCCAATCACCCTTGACCCAGTGATGGGAAGCAGCCACCTGGTATCAACATAGGGTCCCAATGTGGCACATACTCTGAGAGTTCTTCCAAAGTGATGTTGATAGTTTCGAAGTGCTGTCAGTCATGTTGATCCAAGGATGAAGGAACCTTTCCAATGTCCTTTGGCTGACACAGTAAACCTCAGAGTCTCCTTTTGCCCCAATTATTGCAGTCATGGTTTAGCTAGGGTAGAGGTCCAGGTTGCTCTGCTCTTCTTCCATGGCATCAGATGTCCTCTGCAGGGTCCAGTGGACTGCCATATCTTCCATGTGTGTCTGGGCCAGCCATCCACTACTCTCTGCCCCTCTGCAGAGATCAAGCCTTTGCAGGCAGGCCCAAGGCCCGAGACCAGGCAACCTAGGCCCCACCAGACTCCCCACTCCTCCGTCTCACACACCCATCACACACAGCACAGGCGGGCCCAAGGTTGTGGGCCAGGTGACTTGGTGCCTGCTGGACCCCCATCCCTGAAGTCTCCCAGTCCCAAGGTGCCCTGCACTGACAGGCCCAAGGAGCTGGATCAGACAGCCCAGGCCCGACCTGACACCCTGGTCTTGGTGCTCATGGACCCCAAACCCACCAAGGACACACTGTGGCATGGCTTGCCTCACCTCAGCACCCACCAGTGCGTGCAACAACCTGGCTCTGTGCAACCTGCTCTGGTTGGTGAATTCTGCAACAGAGCCCAGTCCAAACAGCCACTAATCCTTACCCTAATGTGAACTGGTTGATGTAGTGACACCAGCGAGCTTGTCCTGCACCCCATCCTGATTGTCAGATTGGGCAGTGGATATTATGAATTGGCCCAGTCTGGCCCACTCCCAGACCAGACCCACCTGTATGCCGATATGTACTGTAAGCTGGCAGGAGCTGGGAGGTCACTTGACATGGTTTTTGCACTCACCTGCAAGCATTGCGTCCTGACAAAGTAGTGCCTGAGTTCCTCTATCAGGTCTTCTCTTAGTGACAGATCTTGTGCACACTGTTGGGTCTTTTTTTTTTTTTTTTAAAGATTTATTTTTATTACAAAGTCAGATATACACAGAGGAGGAGAGACAGAGAGGAAGATCTTCCGTCCGATGATTCACTCCCCAAGTGAGCCGCAACGGGCCGATGCGCACCGATCTGAAGCCGGGAACCTGGAACCTCTTCCGGGTCTCCCACACGGGTGCAGGGTCCCAATGCATTGGGCCGTCCTCAACTGCTTTTCCAGGCCACAAGCAGGGACCTGGATGGGAAGTGGAGCTGCTGGGATTAGAACCGGCACCCATATGGGATCCCGGGGCTTTCAAGGGGAGGACTTTAGCTGCTAGGCCATGCCGCCGGGCCCCACTGTTGGGTCTTTGACCCAAGTTGACTTTCTGTACTTCTTGTCCTGGCAAAAACAGTGTCATTGCCCAATCATCAGAACCCATCCCTACTGGGTAACTCCCAGACACAGCTCTCATGCGGTTCAGTGTAAACCGAGGCCTAGCCCAGAGCATTCTACATGCACCCTGGCTCTCATGGTTACCAGTGAGTGCTAGAATCTGTTCCAGTCAGGCACTCCACAGACCCAGTTCACATCCATGCCAAGGGAGACTGCAACCATGTCCAGCCCAGCCTACTGCCCCCGTTCTGGCTCTTATGCTCACTGGTGGGAACCCCAACCCAGCTGGGACAGCCCTTAGCTGCCCAACCAGGCCTGTTCCCAGGCACAGATCTTGCACATGCCAGTGGAGATTGCAATTGCACAACTATGAGTTTGCGTGCTCCCCCAGCATATTCTGCCCCATACCTGATTCTCTCACATGTTGGTTTGTATTATGGTGCAGCCTAACATTGCTTGCTCACTGCTCTGACTCTAACTGGTGAGTACTACGATCCATCCCTGCCAGGTAGGCCCCCAGCCCTAGCTTAAATGTATGCCAGTGAATGGTATTCAGTCATGGTTGCTGCTAACTACCCCAGCAAAGGTCTCCCACATTTGCTGGTGCATTAGTCTGACCCTTAATGGTCTTTCCTGTTCTCCTTTTTGCAGCCTCGCTCACCTGGAAACATAGTGGCCTTATCTATGGAGGTCCCTCATTTGTCACTCTTCACCTGGACATAAACCCTCAGGTCCTTAATTGGCATCAACTTGTGCCATAACCCAGATCCCCCTATAACCCATGTAAGCCCACAGACCCAAGTCCTCGGAGTGTCCTGCCAGGTGGCCCGAGAACTTGACCCAGAGCCATTGACACATGACTTCACAATTCTGAGTCATCTCTGCCGTTGCCAGTGCACAAAGGTGAAAGGACCTTGTGCAGCCCCAGCGGCACATCTGAAGTCACCTGCTGCTGCTGCTGCTGTTGGGCACGTGGGGTCAAGATGACCCCTGCAAGCCTTATCTGGAGTCCCCTCTGTTTTCTGTTTATATACTGATAAGTGAGCGGTAGATGCTGCCTGGTTCCAGTTCATGCTGACATGTATTACAGCCTAGCCCACCCACCCAGCCCTAGTTCCAACCCTAATGTGAACTGGTTGGTCTTGTGGCCTGACCTGGCCTGACTTGCATCCCATCCTGGTTCACAGTTCTAACAATGGGTGTTACAAACTCGCCCAGCCGGGCCCACACCTAGAACAGACCCACATGTATGCCAGTGAGTACTGTAACCTGGCCTGGTCTGTGCTGCACCCTACCTTTGTTTTTGTTTTTTGTTTGTTTGTTTTTGTCTTTTTGTTTGTTTGTTTTATGACATAGTTTAATAGGCACTGGGGTTTTCCTTCCTTCCCCCCAAATTCCTTCCCTTCCCACTGATTTCATCTCCAGGTTTACAGTGAGTAACTTTTGTGAACTTTCACAAGTCCATCATGCTGCCACTGAGGTGTCTTTCAATAATGTAGCCATGGCTAATGTTGGAGAGTCCAACATCTAACCGTCAGGACGTTATTAGCCATCTCACTGGGAGTCTATCATTGTATTGTATGCACAGAGACATAGTTCTTTCTGCATCCACCTATGAACATATCAATTTCTGCTACGCTACCATTATGTATGTGTCTAAATATAGAGCCAGTGTACACAGTCTACAACAGGGAGAAAAATAGTGAACTTTCTTTTTTTTTATTTTTTTAAAAGATTTTCTTATTATTGGAAAGCCGGATATAAACAGAGGAGGAGAGACAGAGAGGAATATCTTTCGTCCAATGATTCACTCCCCAAGTGAGCCGCAACGGGCCGATGCGCACCGATCTGAAGCCGGGAACCTGGAACCTCTTCCGGGTCTCCCACACGGGTGCAGGGTCCCAATGCATTGGGCCGTCCTCGACTGCTTTCCCAGGCCACAAGCAGGAAGCTGGATGGGAAGTGGAGCTGCTGGGATCAGAACCGGCGCCCATATGGGATCCCAGCGTGTTCAAGGAGAGGACTTTAGCTGCTAGGCCACGCCGCCGGGCCCAAAATAGTGAACTTTCATCCATATGAAGTTATCAAACATTTAACAGATATCAGCGTGATGCTAGGGTGGTAAAAATGAGTGTCAAGAAACTTCGTGTAGGAATAGATGCCAGCGTGTGACTCATGTGGCACTAATGAAAATACAATAAAGGCTACATCATTACTTATGAGAAGTAGCATTAAGAGTGATAAAAGAGACCTTAATAATCTCGGATGACTTTAAGCAATCAGTTTCTTAGGGATGATTGATTAATGAATTTCATGAAAATATCTTCTTGAAAAAGGTACAAATACCTAGGAAATGTAAAAAGCTAAAATTCACAGGTAACTTACTTAGATCTGGTATCATATTACTATAAAAACAGGAAAGAACCATTTCCTGAGATGATGTGCTAAACTTCCTCTAGCCATGTCAACATTGAGCCTCATCAGGGCACAATCTCTTACAATTAGATATATGTCAACCTGCGTTCCTTTGTAGAAATGCAGGCTGATGATTTTCCTTGACTCTTGGTTTTCTGGTCTCTGTTATATCCTTCGATTCTGGGGTTATATGTGTTTATTTGTTCTCCTCTGTGATGTTGTTGTTCTTTTGTAATGGGTGTTATATTAGAGTAAATATATGATATCTGTCCCTTGGGGATTGGCTTATTTCCCTTACCATAATGGTCTCCAGTTCAGTCCATTTGGCCACATACATTTGTATTTCTTCTTCCTTCTTCTTCCTTCTTCCTTCTTCCTTCTTCCTCCTCCTCCTCCTCCTCCTCCTTCTTCTTCTTCTTCGTAGCTGAGCAGTATTTCATAGAGTAGATGATCCATGGCTTCTTTATCCATTACTAATGTGCATTTATCCAGTGTTAATGGGATTTTAGATTGCTTCCATGTTTTGTGATTATTGATTGTGGTGCAGTGAACACAGGGGTGCACATTGCTTTCTCATATTTTTTGTATATATTCCTAGAAGTGGGATTGTTGGATCATATGGTCAGTGAAAGTTCAGTTGCCTGAGTATTCTCCATAATTGGTGTCATAGTGGTTGCACCATCTGCAATCCCACAGCAGTGGAGTAGGATTCCTTTTTCCCCACATGCTTGTCAGCAGGTGTCTTTGGTAATTTTCTGTATGTGGCCATTCTCGCTAGAGTTAAGTAGAATCTCAGTGTTGTTTTTCTTTGAGTTTTTCTTATTTCTAGGAAGCTTGAACATTTTTTCATGTGCCTGTTAGCTATCTGGATTTGTTCCTTTTAAATGTGTTTGCTCATTTCTTGACTAGTTGGTTCTGTTGTTATGGTTGTTCTTGAGTTCTTTTTATATTCTAGATATTAACCCCTCATCTCCTGTGTAGTTTGTGAAGATTTTCTTCAATTCTGTTGGTTGCCTTTTTACTTTGTTAATTGTTTCCTTTTCTATCCAGAAACTTCTTAGCTTAATGCAGTCCGAATTTGTATATTTTGGTCTTCACTTCATTTGCTTTTGATGATGTTTCTAGGAAGTCTGTGCTTGTACCTATACCCTATGGAGTATTTCCAGCATTATCTTCCAACATTTTTATGGATTCAGGGTCTAGGTTTAAATGTTTTATACATTTAGATTTGATCTTTTTGTATAGTGAAAGGTGTGAGTCTTGTTTCTAACTTCTGCAGGCTGCTATCCAATTGTTCTAACAGCATTTATTGAAGCGACCTTCCTTTTTTCCTGGATTGTTTTCTGTTTCCTTGTTGAAGATTAGAAAGTTGTGCATGTGAGGGTTTTCTGGTGTTTCTATTCTACTCCATTGGTCTTCCTCTCTATTTCTGTACCAATACCAGGCTGTTTTGATAACTACTGCCCTATAATATGTCTGTAAGTCTGAGATTATGATTACTCCAGCTAGGTTCTTATTCTTCAGGATGCTTCTGGATATTCATGGACTTTTGTGTTTCCAGATGTAACTTTGTGTCAGTTTTTGCAGCTCTGTAAAGAATGTTCTTGGTGTTTTGTTTGGAATTGCATTGAATATATATGTTGCATTTGGTAATATGGACATTTTTATGATATTGGCTCTGACCATCCAGGAACATGGTAAATTTCTCCACCTTTCGTAGTCTTCTTCTTATTATTTTTTAAAATGTTTTGCAATTTCCTCATAGAAGTATGTTGTGGAATGTTACCTTTATGTCTATCTCCTTTGGAGTTTTTAGTATGAAGTATGTTGGATTTTATTGAATGATCTCTCTGCATCTATTGAGATTATCATGTGATTTTTTTCCTTTAATTTCCTGATGTGATGCATCACATTTATGGATTTGCAAATGTTAAACCATCCCTACATGGCAGGGGTAAATGCCACCTGGTCTAGTATTTGTTGAAGCTCTTTGTGTCAATATCCATCAAGGCTATCAGTCTGTAGTTTTCTTTCTCTGTTGTGTGTCCGTGTGGTTTTGTTATAAAGGTAATGTTTGTCTCATACAATGAGTTTGCAAAAATTGCCGCCCCCATCTATGGTTTTGAAAAGTTTTTGGAGAATTGGGGTCAGTTCTTCTCAAAATGCTTTGTAGAATTTAGCAGTGAAACCGTCTCAGCCCAGACTTTTTATTGTTGGGAGGGCTTTAATTAATGATTCGATTTCTACCTCCGTTATAGGTTTGTTAAGGTTTTCTGTTGCCTCATAACTATGTTTTGGTAGATGGTGAGAAACCAGGAATCTATCCAAGTCTTCTGATTTGTGGGCATATACGTGATTTTACCAGTTTCTAATTATTCTCTGTATGGCTGAGGTATCTGTTATGTTCCCTTTTCCAACGTTGATATTATTCTGTTCCCACACCCCCTTATTTTTGTCAGTTGGGCCAGTGGAGTGTCTGTTTGTTTGTGTTCTCAAAGAACCAGATTTTTGAGTCATTGATTTTGTTTATTGTTCTTTTGATCGGTATTTGGTTCATTTCCTCTCTTATTTTGAGTGTTTCTTATTTTCTCTTGTTCTTCGGAATACTTTGCTGTTGAATTTGTAGTTCCTTCAGGTATGTACTTAGCTCTTTTACCTGATATCTTTCTTAGTTCTTAATGTGAGCGCGAACATCAATAAAGTTACTCTTTATCACTGCCTTGGTGGTATCCCACATGTTTTGGTATGTTGTGTTTGAGTTTTCATTGCTTTCAAGATTTTTTTTATTTCTTCTTTAATTTCTTCTGTAACCCATTGTTTGTTCAGAAGCATGTTGTTCACTAACTAGAGTTTACAAATTTCCTGGGGTATTTTGGCTGATTGATCTCTAATTTAACTCTGTGGTGGTCTGAACAGATGCATGGTACTATTTCAGTTTTTTTTTAGTCAGTGAGATTTGTTTTGTGCTCTATCATGTGATCAATCCTGGAGAACTGTACCATGTGCAATTGAAAAAGATGTGTATTGTGTGCCCATGTGATGGAATGTTCTGTGTATATCTAGTAAGCCCATTTTTTTCTATCATCTGTGTAAGTTCTGTTGTTTCTGTTTCATTGATCTGTCAGTTGTGTTAATGGGGTATTAAAGTCCCCCACTATTATTGTATTGGCATCTGTGTCTCCCATTAACCTCGTCAATAATTTTGTATAGCTAGATGATCTTGTATTTGGTGTGCAAACAATTATTTTTGCTATTTCTCCTTGGTGGATGGCTCCCTTTATCATTGTTTGTAGTGTCTATCTTTATATCACTTTTAATATTTTTCATGGTGAAGTCTATATCATCTGGTATTAGAACAGCTACACCAGCTCTTTTTTCCTTTCCAATGGCATGACATATGTTTTTCCACCCTTTCAATTTCAGCTTCTTTGCATCTTTGTTTGTTAGATGTTTCTCTTGTAGGCAACAGGTAGTTGGGTCCTGTTCTTTGATCCATTCTGTTAATCTATGTTTTGTGATTGATGAATTTAGGCCATTTGTGTTCAGAGTTAATATTGAGAGGTTGTGATATAGCCCTGTTATTCGTGTGTATGTGTGTGTGTGAGTGGGAGGTATTTATGCATAATTTTGTTTTCTTTTGTGAGCTTTAATGAGATCTTCCACTTTGCAATTTTTTGATTATGATTTACCTTTTTTTTTTTACTTCACATTTCAGAGGAGTGTTTCTAGAGTAGGCTTACAGTTGACATACTCTGTTGAATTCTCTTTAATGTGGAAATATTTTATTTCATTTTCAAACACAAATGAGAGCTTTGATGAGTATATTACCCTTGGTTGACAGTTGTTCTGCTTTAGGAGCAGAAAAATGTTACTCCATTCTCTTCTTATTTGAAGTGTGTCTTCTGAGAATTCCACAGTGATTCTGATTGGTTTTCTTCCAAATGTTATCTGGTCTTTTCTTCAACTTTGTTTCAATATTCTTTCCTTATGTCTGTTTGAGGAGAGCTTGATAACAATGTGAACAATGTGTGTGGGTGAGGATCTTTTTGGATCAAGTCTGTTTGGGGTTCTCTGTGCTTCCTGAATTTAGCTTGCCCTTATGTTCCCAATGTTTAGGAAATGCTTCCTGTAATCCTGCCTCTTGTTCTACACCTTCTAGAATTCCTGTAATTCTGATATTCACCTTTTTGATGCTGTCATTTGTTTCTTGGAGAGATTTCTTGGCTTTGTTCAGATTTTCTTACAGATGATTAATTAATTGAGTGTTCTCATATTGGTTATCTGCTGTTTCTGGTACTCATTCTGTTTTTCTGAGGGAGGCCAGATCATTTATTTTTTGAAGCAACATTTATGATTACATAATAGACACAGGACCACTAGACTAACGGTTGAAGTGTCTTTGAGAATAAATTGTATACTCTAAAACTACATTTTTAGTATTCCCAACATCAGATTATTAAGATAATATTGAGGAAATTTTATTATGTAACTTTTTAATATGTGGTTGCTTGTTCATCTACTCCTTTTCTTTACATTAACTTGTTTTTTTTATTGCTTTTGTTATCATTTTCCATGATAAGATATTCAGATATGGGGATTTCCCCATGTATCTCCCTTTCCTTCCTTTTCATTCCCCCACATTATTTCCCCCGTATTATTACAACAGTATAGTCCTTCAACAATAGTCACAATCCAGCATTTTATTTTAGTGTCATAACATTGTAACAATGCCTCTGTTCTTTTCTTTCTTTTTTTTTTTTTTTTTAATACAGCCAGATATGCACAGAGGAGGAGAGACAGAAAGGAAGATCTTCCGTCCAATGATTCACTCCCCAGTTGAGCCGCAACGGGCCGGTGCGCACCAATCCGAAGCCGGGAACCTGGAACCTCTTCCGGGTCTCCCACGCGGGTGCAGTGTCCCAATGCATTGGGCCGTCCTCAACTGCTTTCCCAGGCCACAAGCAGGGAGCTGGATGGGAAGTGGAGCTGCTGGGATTAGAACCAGCGCCCATATGGGATCCCGGGGCTTTCAAGGCGAGGACTTTAGCCGCTAGGCCTCGCCACTGGGCCCAC
This sequence comes from Ochotona princeps, assembly GCF_030435755.1. NCBI lineage: Eukaryota > Metazoa > Chordata > Mammalia > Lagomorpha > Ochotonidae > Ochotona > Ochotona princeps. The sequence goes on along the minus strand of NC_080833.1, from coordinate 124,682,047 downwards.
CTCTGTTCCTTTCAAGAGCAAGATTTATTTGTCAAACATTATTCCCTGAAGTAGACTTCGAGTGAATCTTGTAAATGTACATAGAAAACAAAATATCAGACTTTTTGCCATTGTCTATATCAACAGTGTCATATCACATGTAAAAAGTACAAAGTTGGAGTCAGTTATTTTTCATCTCTAATTTATTTATTTTACTTGAGCTTTTCTTATTTTTGATTTTTCCCTAGTTGATTATGGTCAAAAGGGTTGAGGGATACAGGCAGGTGGGAGTGACCATTATTTCCACATTATCTTTTATTCCTTCCTGTATCTGCAGGAAGCATAATGGATAAGGAAAGAAGCCACACACAGCCTCCCAAATGCCTCTGTATCCTGGGATGGAGGGCAGCCACCTAACACCATCCCAGCGTCCCTGATGGTCCTACTCAAGAAGTTTTGATAGTTCTACAGTTCTGGATTACTACTAATCTCGCCTCTGCAAGCACGATGAACTCTCTCCAGAATCCACTGGTTGACATAGTCCACCTCAGAGTCTACATTTGGCCAGAGATATTCAGTGCCAATACTTGACTGGGATAGTTGAGCAATTTGTTCTGTCCTCTGACCTGTTATGATACCAGGTGTCCTCTGAAGACTCTATTGTGCTGCCATATCCTCCATGTGCACTTGGATATACTGTCCACTGCTCTGTCTAAATCACTGAAGAGGCCCAACACTGACACATGCACTCCATGGTCAGACCATGGAACATGCAGTTGTCTCCATGATTGAGGTTCTGAGTGCAACAATTAAGTTGGACTTCATCTGAGGTTATCCCAGGCCTGATTCTTGCATGTACCTGCCAAAACAGGTTCCGGCAGAGTCCATCACCCCAGTCAGCGTATGCAAATGCTGGGCGTTGCAATTGCTGTGTCATTTCTGTCTCCAGCCCTATCTTCTACACAAAACAATTGGTATTGCAGCCCAGCCTGTTCCTACCCACCACACACTTGGACCTCGTGGAAACCAGTGGGAGCTGCAGCCCCATCAAAGGGACCTGCAGTAGCCCAACGAAGATTGCCTCCTGCCCTGGTTCCTCTGCTTGCCAGTGTGTGCAACAGACTTGTCCAGTCTGTCCTGCATCCCACTCAGCTCTCATAATGTCAATGGACATTGATGCCAAGTTCAACCCAGCGAGCCCACTATCTGGCCCATACACGTACCAACAGGTTCCAATCTGTGTCTAGTCATGCCTGCTGCAGTCGCGGTTCCAAGTTGCTCACTAGTGGGAGTGGCAACCCAAGAGGGAGGTGCCACTGTTTCCCTACTGGGCCCATTGCCACTCCTGAATCTTGCACTATCCATGTGGTTCTGCAGTTCTTGACAGATTTTGCGCCCTGTGCCACCTTCTGCCCAGCTGATGCTGCAGCAAAACCTAACCAACCCACACCCACTCTGGTTTATGCATGCACCACTAGAAGCAGTCAACCCAGCCTGGCTTTCCCTTAGTCCAAATCATATGGGGCCAATAGGTGTTGTGGCCCAACCTGAGTTAGTCTGCCCCTTTCTACCTCTCGCGCTCACCAGTGGGGATAGTGTCCCAGCAGGGGAGCTGAGCAGCCCCGCTACCAGGGTTTTCCCCTCCCCCAGGGACTCACAAGTAATGGTTGGGTGCTGTGGCCCAGTTTGGTATGTATGACACATCTCACTTTGGCATTGTCCAGTACGTGCTGTAGCCTGGCTAGGCCCAGCCCATCCCCGAATCCAGTTCACAATGGTAAGGGCTACAGCCTAGCCCAGCCCAGCTTGCCCCCAGTCTGGCCCTCATGTGAACTGCTTGTGTTGCAACTCAACCTGACCTGACCCACACTGTGTTCTGGTGCTCAGATTCACCAGTGGGTGGTATGAACAGGCCCAGCCTGGTTCACCCCTGAGCTGTGCCAAATATATTTTAGTGGGTACCATTCCCTGACCTGGTCTGGGCTGTTCCCTGTTTTGGTTGTTGAGCTCACCTATGGGGACTGTGTCCCAACAGAGGAGCTTCCCAAACTCCCCCAGCAGAATATCAGTGCCAGATATTGCGCCGAATGATGGGTCCATGAGCCAGCCCTACTTAGTCCACCTCCTGTCCTAGCAGGAACAACGGCCTTTCCTGACTGGCCTTCACCCATTCCAGTTTTTACTGTTGGGTATTACAGCCCAGTCAAGCCTGGTCCACATCCAGGCACAGCTTATACATGGCTCATCAGGGGCAAAGACAGCCCAGAACATCCCACCCCCACCCTGTTTCTCACGAGCACCAGTTGGAGTCTAGCCCTGTTGGCACACCCCAGACCCAGTCCACACTCATGCTGAGTGACACTGCAGCGATGTCCAGACCCTGCAGCTGCCCCCACTCTGGCCCTCACAATTATCATTGGGAACCACAATCCAGCCAGTGTTTCCCCTTTGATGTTTATATACACCTGCTCCTTGCAGTAGATTTTGTTCGTGTTAGTGGTTGCTCTGATCCAGCTTAGTATAGCTCCTCACCTGTGTTGGCCTTTGCCTTCTGATGCTTAGCCTGGATTGACCTGACCTGACTCCAATCCCAATTCTCACTGGTGGGTGCTAGAACCTAGCCCTGTTCAGTCTGTTCCCATCCCTGGCTCTTGAAACCAATAGATGTGACAGCCTAACACAGCATGAGCTGCTCTCCAGCCTGGTTTGTGCACTTGCCAATCAGTTAAGGTTTGGTTGTCTCTGCCTGGTCTGCGCTCTTCCAAAACCAACCCATCCATTTGCCAACAGATGGAGTTACCTTGCCCAGCATTGCTAACCCCCAGGTCTAAACCACATGCTCCCAGCGGGAGCCATGGCCCACTAGGGTCATTTCCAACATTCCACCACTTGGCCCACTCCCACACCCAGATCTCACACATGCCAGTGGGTGTTAGGGCCTTGCCTGGTATAGCCTGCCTTATTACTCATGGGTTTGTATGAGCTGGTGAATGTTATGGCCCAGCCCTCCCCACACCCTGTTTAAGGATGCATATGTGGGTGCTACAGCCTGGACCTCCCTAGCCTTTCCCAGCCCCAATAACCCTCAGTGCCAGCAGGTACCATGGTCACACCTACCTCAGCCCATCTCCATTCCAAGTCTTGAGCTAAGCAGCGGTATTTGTATTTCCACAGGGTTGGACCCACATATCCCCCATAGAATCTACCCATTGACCTGGTTCTCTTGCATGCTGGTTAGTGTCATGGCCCTGCCTAATGCGACCCATCCCCATTCTGACATTCAGTCAGGTACTGGGTTCCCTGCTAGACAGTTCCCTAGCCCTTGCCTTCATGTAGACAAGTGTGTGGTGATCAGCAATGGGTTCCATGCTAACAAGCCCATCTCAGAATTCCTTGTGGGCTGATGCATCAGTCTGACCTGTACAGATCTGGTCTCTCCCCTCCAAACTCCCAGGTATTAGTCCCATTGCTTACCCGCAAGTACAGTGATATTGTCATTGAGAGTCCTTCAGGATTCATTCCTCACCTACGCTTACAGTGGCCTTATCCATGGATGTCCCTAGGCAGTAATTCCATATTCCCAAGTGCCCAGAGCTCACCACTGGGAGCCAGGAAGCAAAGCCCAGTGCCATTGGCACTCTGGCCACCCAAGCTGAGATTTTGCTGGCCACCCCCAAGCAGCCTGTGTGTTCCCCTCCCCCCCCACTAGCCAAAAACAGCCAGCAGGGTGAGGGGGCCCCTTTGTGTGCCAGCCCTCCCAACCCAAGTCAGGATGTCGCCAGCTACACCCAAGCAGCCCAGCTAGGCTTCGTGCCTCTCTCCCCAGTATAACATCAAAGGGCCAGTAGGGTGAGCAGTCCTGTTTTTGCGCCCTCTTTCCTGGCACAAGATGTAAGAGACTATTTGCAAGCAGCCTAGCCTATTTCTGGTATTCTGATATTCTTTCTTCTGCAGCATTCATTTGTTGGGCTGAAGAATATTTCTGTTGTGTTCTTTAGCCCTAGTGTTTCATTTTGGACCTGTTTAATCTCTGTCACGTTGTTATTCTTAAATTCTTTGATTCCTTCCCACCATTTTTCCTTGTTTCTAAAGAGTTTCATGATGACTTTTTACTTGTATTCCCTATGTTGAATTTCTTCAATGTCTTCATCTTGCAACTCTCAGACTGATGGGATCTTTTTTGGTCCATTTTTGGGGAAGTGTTAGCTCCTTCATCTGTATTATTTCCTTTCCTGCTGCCTCATCCCATGTCTTGATGCTGTCTTGTCACTTTGCGTGTTTAGCCTCTGATGTGTTGTTGGAGGTTTCCAGGATGACTGTGCCTGTCTGATGTCTTAGGGTTTGCTAAGGCAGAGGGACCCCTGCTGTCCCTGTTTGTGAGAAGAGGGGAAGGTACCTCTCTGACCTGTCTTCTTTAGGCAGTGGATGGCTCTCAGGAATGCCTTTCAGTCCTCACTCAACAATTAGAGGAGCAACCTGAATGATTGAACAACTGCTGCCACTTTTTGGACAACCAATGCACTCAGTCTCCTAGGCACCTGAGGTCCCTCACCTGCCGCCATTCCCTGCAGGCAGCGGGGAGGATCTTATGACCTCTGACTCCATCAGCAGGGCAGCTAGTCAGTATGAATATGTACCAGCCACTGCTTTGTGTGTGAGCAGCAGGCACACTCTCCACTTCTCATTGCTTGGCACAAGAGGCCGCTCACCTTCCCTTGCCCCTGTGGGGTAAGCAGCAGCAAGAGTGTGATTCAGCCACTGCTTTTATCACTCCAGGGTTCTGCACTTTCATTGCTTCACATCTGAGGATCCTCTGACTCTAAGGAATCTGTGTGTCCCTCTTGGGTGATTCTGGTGTCCCTCTAGGGGGCTCAGGGTTCAGAACCTTCAAGTGTGGGTGGATTCAAATCTTGCCCCACGTATCTCTGTCTCATATGATCCTTTTCCCGGCTGCCCTTTTCCCAGTGATGTCTCCTCCTCAGGTAGAGGTTGCCCGGTTCCCATGCCTGTGGAGTTCTCCTCTGGCTGCCTTTTTTTTTTCACCAGTGTTCTGCCCTATGGATCCTTCTGCATGCCTCTGTCCCCTATGCATAGATGAACTCTTTGGAATTCTCCCTGTGTTGTTTCTGCACTCACCAGGCTTTGTCTGAGTCCCTGTTTGCCCTGAACGGCATCTGCATTCACCTTCTCAGGTGGCAGGTTACAGTCTTGAGTGTTTTGTGTGGCTTTTCCTTGCATGCATGGCACCTTCCTTGATCATGTAGACTCCAGGGAGTTTGAGACACCTTTCCCAGCAACTAACTTCTAGCTCTTTGCTCCACTGTATCCTGTCCCTATCTTTACACACTCTCAGCTACACCAGCCTTCTGTGATAGACCATCTTGAAAAACCTTCCTGCCTTGATTCTTACACTCACTTGCAAGGACTGACATGATAGAGGATTTCTCCAAGCTCCTCTGTCAGTTCTTGCAGTGTCAGATCTCTTGCACGTTGGTGGATTCTTCACACAAACTGGTTTAGTCTACCTTGTGTCCTGGCAGGAATGGTGGCCTTTAACTGTTGGGTGTTTCAGCCCAGCCATACCTGATCCACACTCCAACACAGGTCTCATGTGTTTCAGCAGGAACTGAGACCAAGCTTAGCCTGCCCTACACCAACCTTGGCTGTCATGAACACCAGTGGGTGCTAGAGCATAGCCTGGTCTGACACACCCCAGCCTGTACACACCCATGCTTGCTGAGGGACAATGCAGTTATGTCCAGTCTACATCATTGCCCCCATTCTGGAGATTGTAGTCACCAGTGGGAACCACCACTTAGCTGGGATGTCCCTTTTCTCCCCAACCGGGCCTGTTCCCATCCACAGACTTTGCACATGCCAGTCGTTGCTCTGACATAGCTCAGGATAGTTCCAATTCCTTGACTTTTGCCTTCAGATGCTGAAGCCTGTCTTGTCCTGGCCCATCCCCAGTCCCCACTGTGGCTGGTGGGTGCCCATTATAGTCCCATCCCTGGCTCATACAATTTGGCAGGTATGATAGACCAGCCCAGCATGACCTGCACTCCAGCCTGGCACTTGCACATGACTGGTCTGTCCCAACTCCCCTCTCAAACCAATCCACACACTTGCTGATACATGGAACTTGCCTGGCCTGATCTACAGCCAGGGCTGAAACCCACACTTACCAACAGGAACTAGAACCTCCTATGAGAGTTTCCCAAGTTTTCCCACTAGGCCCACTCATAGACCCAGATCTCACACATGCCAATGGGTGCTAGATCGTTACCTGGCATAGTCTCCTCCCTCTGTCCCAACCTGTGTCTGAGCTGTTGGATGTTGTATTCTGGCCATCCCCACACCCTGTTTTTGGGTATGTTTTTGGATGTGGCAGCCTGGACCAATACAGCCTGTACCCAACACCCATACCAATCATCTTAGTGGATTCCATGGTCATGCCTAGCTCAGCCTGGCACTAACACTATCTCTTAAGCAAACCAGAGGAAACTGCATTTCTACAGTGGTGAGTCCATGTACCCCCACAGAATGTGCCGCCAGACATGATTCTCTCATATGATGTTTTTTCATGGCCAACATAACATTATCCATTCCCTGTTATAACTCATTGGTGGGTACTATGATATAGACCTGCCAGTAGGCCCCCAACCCTAGCTTTAGTGTATGCCAATGAGTAGGAGTCACGGGTAGTCAAGGCTAACTACCCCGGCTCAGGTCTATCATGTTGGTTGGTGCATTATGCTGACCTTTAAAGGACCTCCAGTTCCCCCTTCTAAGCTGCTTGATCTCATCCCCCTTAGCTGCAAGTAGAATGGTCTTGTCAAAAGAATTCCCTCAGTATTTATTCCTCACCTACAACATATTCTTTCAGCAATCCTCCCTTCCACACATCTATCTATTTCCTTCCCTGGGCAATCTGTGTTCCATCCTCTAATATGCTATTAGATGTCCTTTTCAGGCCCCAATGGACTGTCAGCCACATCCTCTGTGTGCATGTGGGTATGATGTCTACTGCTCTATCCAAACCACTGAGGATGCACAGATCTGCAAGGACAGTAGCCTTGTGGATGCAAGCCTCTCAGAGGCCATTCCTTACCTGAACGTGAACCCCATGTTTGCACACACCCCCACCCGTGCCATCTTCCAGGCCGCCTTCAATCCCACACCCTGAAGTCCTCATGAGCACACCACCAGGCAGCACAGGAGTACCCAAGGTTATCAGACCTGGGACATACGCAGACCCTTGTGGTACTGTTGTGTTGGTTTTGGATGGCTTAAAGTAACCTAACAAGAAAGTTCAGCCTGAAAATTCTAGTAAAGATGGAAGAAGCACAATGATGGCACTTGGAAAACCCAGAGAGAAAGTGAACAGTCAGGAGCCTGGAGAGTTAGGAAGAGTGAGCAGGTGGAAAGGGAGACAGGATTTGGACAGGATGGATACAGGCAAGTGGTCCTGGGTTTTCATTTGCTTTCCTCTTCCTCCACTGTCTCCTGGCCTGTCCCAAAAGGCATATCTGCACTGCAGGTGTGGTGTGGACACAAAACCCCTAGGAGGAACTCTGCTCATAGTGCCTGGTGGTTTTTGTTCCACGTATCTCAGATGTTTTCTTTGCTATATCATGAAGTAAAGAAAGTAAAGAACATGCATTTCTTTTTTTTTTAACTTTTTTTAATTGGAAAGACATGTTTACATCGTTAGAGACATAGAGAAAGATCTTCCACTCCCCATGTGGCCACACTGACTTGAGCTGAGCCAATTTGAAGCCAGGAGCCAGGAGCCTCTTCTGGGTCTCCCATGTGGTTGCATGGCCCCAAGGCTTGAGATGTGCTCTACTGGCTTCCTAGGCCATGAGCCGGGAGCTGGAAGGGAAATGGAGCAGCTGGGACATGAATCAGCATCCATATGGGATCCCAACAAGTGAAAGGTGAGGACTTTAACCACAGGGCTACCATTGCCAAACCCAACAACATACATTTTTATGGGAAGTTATGCAATTTGACTTTAACAAACTGTCTCAAGATTATCATGGTAGTCCAATTGTAGTTCCTTTGATACTGGCTTCTCAGATTGAAGGGTCTGGCACAATGAGTAAATGCTCACCTTGCAAGTGCCAGGATTCTATGTGGATACCAGTTTATGTCCATGATGCCCCACTTTCCTTTCATCTCGCTGCTTGTAGCCTGAAAGTGCAGTAGATGATAGCCTTAGGACTCTGCACCCATCTGGGAGACAGTGAGGAAACTTCTGGCTCTTTGCTTCCGATCCACTCAACCCCAGCCACTGCAGACATTTAGCAGTGGAGGATGCTTCACTTTCTCTCTCTCTCACTCCATCCTTTTCCTCATAAACCTGATATGCCTTTCATTAAAAAACAAAATCTTTTAAAAATATAAACCAGTCATTATTACATATTTAGAAATAAAGATGATGATATAAGACCTGATGCTATAAATGTAACAACAGGAAAATGATTGATTATTGATACAAGATATAAGGATTTTGGAGTTGTTCAGTCCAAGATGACCAGACTCAACTGTAGTGGTAACGGTTTTGGGGAATACCATGGTCATTAAAAGGAAGAAATTTGGGCCTGGAATGGTAGCCTAGTGGCTAAGTCCTCGCCTTGCATAGGCCTGGATCACATCTGGGTGCTGGATTGTATCCCAGCTGCTCCACTTCCCTTCATCTCGCTGCTTGTAGCCTGGGAAGGCAGTGTAAGACAGCCTAAAGCCTTGAGACCCTGAACCTCTATGGGAGACCAGAAGAAGCTCCTGGCTGCTGGCTTCAGATTAGCTCTACTCCAGCTAACCTGTTACACCCACTTAGGGGAACTTGCAAATTAAAGATCTTTCTCTCTGTCTCTCCTTGCTGTAAATCTGAGAAGTTAAATCTTTAAAAAAAAGACAAATCCTACAATCAGCAGTTGATAAAGTACAAAACTAAAAACCCCACTGATTTAATCATTGCACAGGTATTAATGCAACTATCTGTTTATGCCACTCTACTCCTTCTATGGAATTACTGTTAAAACCCATTTTCAAGTGACTGAGAAAGGTGAAGATTGTGAATGAACATAAGAATAACCAACTGGTTTTGAGCTATTAAAAGATAATATAACAACTTTTCAGAAATTAAGTTATCCAGTAAAGGGAGAAGATCTGGAACTAGACTTAATATAATGAGGTACATGGACACTCTTGCCATAAAACCAGTTATTTAAGCCTTGCTTTGTTTGGACCAAAGAGAATCCCTAGATTCTTTGTTTACTATGCAAGTTTTGCAAAAGGAACATGGCTGATGTAGGAACATGGCTCCTCTTCTTCCCACATGTCTCAGCTTTATTGTCACCTATTCAGAAAACAGCTTGTGGGACTTTGAGTCCAGGTGATCACAACTGAATGTCTGATTATGCTCCAATCCAGTGTCCAGGTTACTTTATTCACAGTTTTTGCACTTTTACTGGCTTGCCTGCTACATTACTATCCCTTGTATCTGCAGGGAGTTGGTTTGGGGGCAGCCCATGGATGCTACAGCCTGCATATGCCCTACTTTATTGTATAAAGTAGTATAGCATTGGCATAATATAATGGAGCAGCTGGGTAGAGAGCTCTAGTATCATGCAAATCAGGGGTTTCTTTTTCCCCTGAATATTTTCTTCCTGTAGTTTGTTGAAACTCTGGATGTGTGATGTATGGACACATAACACTGGCTGTACATTGCACCTTTTTATCAGTGTGGACTCACACCTGCCTTGTTCACTGTTATGTCCCTGGTTGTAACAGAGTGCATAGCCTTCAAAGGGGCCTGAAGAAATAATTCTTTAATGAAGGAAATGAATGCATGAAAATTCTTGAGCATAAACTGGCTTTTTCTTTTCTTTTCTTTTCTTTTTTTTTTGAGTTGCATATCTACTATGGAGATAGCATCAGGTGGGAGTACTATTTTTTTAAATTAGGTTTTATTTTTGTTCTGACATAGTTTGGTACTTTGTAAAGCCAGACAGAATCATAAGGTATACTTGGTTTTTTATTCTTTATTTTATAGCACAGTTTAACAGGCATTGGTGTTCCCCTCCCAATCCCATCCCCATTGTTCTCCCCTCCAGTCATTCAGTAGATGTCTGGAATATCCTCAGAAGTCCAGCATGCTGCCATTGAGTAAGCCATTATTCATTACTTATCTCAAACTCAAATTAAGTGGGGTAAGATATTGTCTCTACTCATCTAGCCATGTGATTATTTTTGTTTAAGATTTATTTTGCTTATTTTAAAGGTAGAGTTTTACTTATGTGAAAGGCAACCCCAGCTGGGGCAGGCCAAATGCAGGAGCTTCCTCTAGGTCTCCCATGTGGGCAGCAGTGGTGCAAGCACTAGCATCCACTCCTAGGCCATTAATATGAGCTGGATTGGAAGTGGAGTTAGCTAGGAGGTGTACCTCTTCCCTTGCTGCCTCATCAGTTCTGGTCTCCAGCACCCTGGAGTGATGAGAGGACCAGGAGGGGTCAAACCTCTGCTGCAGACATACATCTGCCCCCAGTTTCCCACCATCAGCAGAGCAACCCTCAGGTCAACCCAGCAGGCACTCCACCCCTCCTCTCCACTCCCACTGTGGAGGGATGTACAGGCAGAGTGCTGTGTGACATGGGTCTTACTGTGTCCACAGCCTGTCTGAGGTCACCTAGGATGGACATGTCATGTGCTCAGCACCCAGCTGAACTATCCCCCACCACCTGCAGGGTAGAAGTTCCTCATGCAGATGCAGCCTAGTTGTTAACAACAGCTTGCAGAGCCTGGAGCCCAAGGAACATTGGTGGGTGCCGAACCCGGCTCTGGCAGCTCTATGTCACTCTCAGGTACAGTCCAGCCCTGGAAGGGCTGTGAGATCATGGCCTGGTCATCCTGTGGGCCCCTTCAGCCTTGGCTGTAGCTGCGAAGTCTGGACTGGCTGTGTGTGAGGAGGACTTTGCTCTCTACCCTGTGATCTCTGCAGACTGAGGCATGCACCAGAGCCGCCAGTGGAGACCAGGTATGTGTCATGTCTTTTAAAAAAACAGAGTTATTACTTTCAGATGATGTGGTTATTTTGTTTAGTAAATTCAAAAATTTCCCTAAAACAGACTATAATAAATAAATTTTTACAAGATCATAGGATGTAATTCAATATAGAAATTAAAATCTTACATATATAAGAACAAAAATTAATTAGAATTATATATATGTATATATTTTTATTTTCATTTGAAAATGTGGAAGAGAGAGGGAAATTTCTTTTTGTGTCTTGGAACTGGGTGTAGAGCCCCAATTTGTTCCGGATATTCTAATAAGAAATTTGAGTGTTCCAAGTGATGTCATAACTGTTCTGCCAAATACTTACCCAAATTTTAACTTTTGAAAGTCACTTTAAAGCAGCAGGAATTCATAGAAATAAATGTCACAGAAAAGGGAACACCTCTATCTTTAATATTACAAAATATTGGGGAAAAAACCAAGTGGAAATTTATACCATGTTCATAAATAACTCAATATTTTCAAAATCAATTCTGTCTAAATTTATTAACTCTACTATAATCTTACTAAACCCTTTTTTGTAGATGTTTGAAAGCTTATTATACAGCTCATGTGAGAATTCAAAGGATCAAGAATAGTCCGTTGGTTTTGAGAAATGTTGATGCATTTTAAGTACTAACAGTACTCAGTTTTAAGTTTCTATATAGCCCAACAGAGTCAGGAAATAGATCCACACATATTGTCAGAGGTTGGCTATTGCTACATATTACCATGGCGGCTAAAGATGAAAAGCAGTGGTATTAGAAAACCTAAATAAAAATGCAAGGACCCTCACCTCATATCACATATAAAAGTTAATTCAGAGTGAATCACAAATTAAAAGTTGTACCTATAACTCATCTAGAAGGTAATGTGGAAGACTATCTTTGGGATGCATGAAGACTTTTTAGGAGGAACACAAAAGCAACAAAGATACAAAATGAAAAAGATTACTTGAGTTTTACCAAAATTAGTTTTTTCTCTTCCAAAGACATTATTGTGAAAACAAAGAGCAAGTCTTAGACTGAAAGAAAATATTCATTATTTAAATATCTCACAGAATTTCTACACTCATAGTCATAATAGATAAATAATCTTTATATATGAACAGTAAGAGAAACCTAGAAAAATAGAGGAAAAATATTTTTACAGAGACTGCATAAAGTGAGATATATGAATTGTCAGTGAGCTATAAAGATACCTCATATTAATCAGGCAAGTTGCGCAAACTTTATTCTGCCAGGATCATTTATATATTTATAGTCATTGGAAGGCCATATAAAGTTATCAACTTAAGAATTAATGTTGCTACAAATTTATTGCATTTCCAGACCTGTCTTCTGTTGCCTTGGCAGTGCTAGGTGTCATGCCTGCTTAATGGTGCTTTGATTTGTATTCTGTTCTCCTGTACTGGTTTTGTGCTGTGTTTGGTTTGGTTTGGTTTTTGTGTGTGTTAGAGTCTTGAAGGAGAGCGGCATCATGGTTTATGTTACCTTTTTTCCTACTGCTTTCTGAAAAGGAGTGTTTGGAAGTAACAATATGAAGCCTTTAAGTGCAGGGAGGCCGAGGGGTCCTTCCTGCCTATCACCTTTGTTCTGTTCCAGGGATCCCCAGAGCTCTCAGGTGGAGAAACTCCCTCAGGAATTTCAGAAAAGTCTTGTGTATTTGGGAATTTGGTGGAATCTAGAGAACGAATTCCTTGTGACTTAGGCTTCGCTATCACCTTTTGGGGTTCATCTGTGTCATTCCATTAGGGAAACTGTCACAAAGTGAAAAAAGCCAGTGCTCTCTGGTAGACTTAGGGTATCTCCCCAGCCCCCACTGGGAAGCAGGTTGTCAGGGTGCAGCAGCTCGTGTCTCATCATTGCTGGGTTGGGTTAGGTGCCCAGGAGTCCAGTGGGAGAGGAAGATGTCTGAATGGGAAGTTGTGTGGCTGGCTCAGGACCATAAAGAGCATGGTCTATGAGAACGCTTCTTTATTAAAACTGTGAAATCTAGAGTCGGACACTTGAATTCCCAGAGCACTGAGATTATGGGAAATAATTTAATCAATGAGAGCATGCCCCAAAATGTGAAGTGGTGGTTTGTAAGAAAATTTAAAAATCAGGATTTTAAAGATTCAATTTCAAAGCAATGCATATGTTTTTGATTTGTTTAATGGAGACTGGAATTGTCCAGCCATTTACTGAAACAGCATGTTTGGTGTTAGGACACTCACCCCCTTTCCTCCTGGTGCCTCTGAAAGAGCAAGAATTGGAGGTTGCCTGGGTGGAGAGTGCCCTAAGATCACCTTGCAGAATCTGTTTTCTCTATTCAAAGGAGACTCACTTCCTTGATCGTGGGCTGCATTTGGCCAAGCCACTTCCTTTCTGTGGCTTTTTGTTTCCGTTATAAGTTTGGTTTTTAAGAATGCTCTGCACAAAGTTGCCATACACAAGATAAGTAATGAATGCATTTTTCACAGAAAGTTCACATGAGATCAGACTGATGGCTAAAACTAATCACTTTGTGAGAAGCATGTTCAGCCGGACTTACGTGTTTTTATTTGGCCAATTTGCTCCTACATTTTTCTCTCCATTATGTTAGTGCCAGGAAGAAATCAACTGAAGTATACCAGATAAAAAAAGCAATTAACCGAGGTAAGAAATCCTTCTTGTTGGTAATAGCTTCTGAGAGAGATTCCTCTCTTGCTGTGGCCCTTTTATTCTTTTCCCGCACTATGTAATTTCTGTTTCTCTGCCAGCCATTCACGGTGGCAGGTGAGCTGCAACTAATGGGCTTGGGTTTGGTTCCTGACTCCAACTAGCTGCTCATATCACCCTGGAGACAAGAGGTAATGATGGTGCAAATGCTTGTCAGCCTTGGCTGGATTCAGCTGTTGTGGGGATCTGGGCACTGAACCAGCAGGTGGGAGATCTCTGTCTCTCTTTCTAAGAGAGCTTTTAAAAAGTAAATAAAAGTAAGTTCTCTTCTGCCCAAATATATGTTTGGTTTATATTTGGTAGCAACAAATTAAAATGTCTGAAAGCTAATATTTTTATAATTTCTAAAAGTGATCTGATTGTGGGCCCTGTGTGATGGCCCAGTGACTCAATTCCTCACCTTGAATGCGCTGGGATCCCACGTGAGTACTAGTTCTAATCCTAGTGGCCCCACTCCCATCCAGCTCCCTGCTTGTGGCCTGGGAAAACAGTCAAGGGGCTGGGCTCGGGTGGTGCGGATGTAGCACAAAAGTGCCAGGCTGAGTTGGTGGGGACAAAGGACCCAGGGCCGGGGCTGGGATGGTGGGGATGTGATAAGACCAAGGGGCCATCCTGGGGCAGTGTGGATGTGTCAGGATGAAGGAACCAGGCTGGGTGATGGGCACATGGTTGGACCGAGTGGCCAGGCTGTGGTGGTGGGGATGTGTCATGACCTAGTAGTCTGGCTGGGGCCATGGAAAAGTGTCAGGACTGAGTGGCCAGGCTGGTGTGGTGGACACACAGGACCAAGGGGCTGGGCTAGGAGATGGGGACATATCAGTACTAAGAAGTGGCTTGGAAAGTATTAGGACCGAGGGGCCTGGCTGGAGCAGTGGGGACATGTCAGAACAGAGGTGCCGGGTTTAGACTTTGGGGATGTTCCAGGACCTGGGTGCTGGGCTGGGGTAGTTGGGAAGTGTCAGGTACGAGGGTCTGTGCTGGGGCCTTGGGGATGTTTCTGGACCAAGGTGTTGGATTGTGGCAGTGGGGATGTGTCAGGACAGAGGGTCCAGACTGGGGTGGTGGGGAAACCAGATAGAGCAAGTGGGCTGGTGTGTTGGGGTTATATCAAGACTGAGGGGCCGGGCTGGGGATGGGCAGGTTGCGTCCAGCCTGATGTCCCCTGAATCAGCTCCTCTTTGTGTCATTCTAGGTGAGAGGTGCAGGGATGGTTTGGGGTGGAAGCAGAATGGGATCCCTGAAGCCCCAGGCCCTTGGGAGTTCGTTTTGGGCAGCAGCCTCCCCATGCCAGGGATAGGGGCAGGCCCTGTGTGAGCAGGCAGGCTGAAGTTGCTGACTTAACAGGCCCTTTGGAGAGTGTTTACTAATAGTAATAGTGTGCTAAACCTGCCTGTGTCCTATAGTACACCCAGTATATAGGACTGAGAGAGTTCTGCAGGAACTGGTGGCCAGTCTCTACTGACCAGGCCATGGTATGGTGCAATACCACTTGGTCTTTTTGCCATCAGGAAAAGTGTGTAGTGGACACAGCGGCTTCTTTTGTGTTGTGAGGGGAACAGGTGTGTACTGGCTAATGTGCATGTGCTTGGCTTTGGAACAGCTGCTTCAGTGTTTACAGGAATTCTCCCGGCAGACCATCTCTAAGACACGTGAAGTCAGTAAACAAGTAGACAGGCTCATCCGGGAAACTAAGGCCAAAGACTGTTGCCTGCATGATATGCTCACTGCCTTCCTCATGTGTTCTGATATCCAGTTCATCACAAATGTGAGTTTGATTATGTCACCTCGCTGTTCTTTTCAGGATTAATGCCTTTTTTAAAAAAATGACATCGTGTTTATTTTCTTTAAATTTTTTAAATCAAAATTTTAATTTTATTTTTGATGTTGTCTACATAGTTGTGAAGGGTTCACACCCGTGAGGACTGCCCACCAGGTTGGGGAGGGTCGAGGCTTAGGGGAAGGTGGATGGGACAAATGCTTCCAATTTTCCTTTTATCTTTCCTCCTGAGTCTGGGGGTAGGGGACTAATGAGGGAGAGAGGGCCACTCCGAGCTACCAAACCAATCAGTCCCTGTGGATCGGGGATGTCCACTTGATGCATCTTAGAAACCCCAATGTGCATTAGGGTGTTGCGAATATATTGCTTGAGCAGTCTTGATAGTTTCAAGATGTTGTCAGTTTTGTTACTGCAAGGTTGAGAAAATCTTTCCAAGGACCATTGTCAAACAAAGTTTACCCTGGTTCATCTATTCACCCAGACACTTGCTACCAAAGATTGGCCAGGAGTTTTCCATGTTGCGCTCTCCGTCTTTTGACATGGGCAGCCTTATTTCAGTACACTCAATGGTCTCTAGTTAGGGTCATTTTGTTGAATGCAGTAGGATTTCATTCTTTTTCATGGCAGAGTAGTATTCCACAGAGTAGGTATACTGTGATTTCTTTCTTCATCTGTTTACCTGTTGACGTACATCTGGGTTGTGTCCATGTCTTTGCTGTGGTGAGTTGTACTGCTTTGAGTACAGGGTTGCAGGTCACTCTCTCACATGCAAGCTTCATTTCCTTTGGATGTATTTCTGGGAGTGGCATGGCTGGGAATTCAGTGTAAGGAATTCTGAGTTGTCTGATTTCCCTCCATAGTGACTTTGCTAGTGCCTGCACTAGCCTACACTGCTGCCAGCAATGGAGTAGGGTAAGTTTTTCTGTACCTCCAAACCAGCAGGTATTGTTAGTAGGTATCTGAATGGAGGCCATTCTCAATGGAGTTAGGTGGATCATGCTGAGCATTTTTTCATGTCTCTTAGCCATTTGAACTTCTACCTTTGAAAAACTTCTGCTCATGTCCTTGGCCCATTTCTTAACAGAATGGCTTGCTTGGCTTTCCTTGAGTTTCTGAAGCTCTCTGTAAATCCTGGATATTCACCAAGCGGTCTCTGAACAGGGCTGGATTCCTGAGGCTAAGAGGGGTTCTAGGAAATGGCTGGGGTCTCTGGACTGGTCTGTTCTCCTGGAGCTGTGCATTGATCTGTGCAGAGATCTGGTGACAGAATGAATCTCTAGGGATATGGCAGGAGTCTCTGGCCTGGGTGGGAGTCTCCCAGGTTGGTAGACATCTCTTGGAGTGTCTTTGGACCAGGCTGGTTTTAGCTGGGTGGAATTGTGTTCTAGGAGACTGGTGGGGGATATATGGGGTTTGCCTGGGGTTTCTAGAGCCAGCAGATGTCCTCAAGGTCTGAGCTAGGGTCGTTTTACCTGGCCTGGGTTCCCAGGACCTGGGTTCCAGTGTGGTGCTCTTGGGTTGCTGCTGAGGGTGGCGGCCATTGTCCTGAGTGCTGGTGAGAATGGTGGGTTAGGAGTTTCCATGTGAAGGGTCAGGTCTTGGTTCTGGGGATGCTAGGTGTGGTGCTCCATGCCTGCTGTGACCCTGAGTGGTGGTTCACTTGCAAGTGGGCCATGTAGGTACCCAGTCTCTCTGAGTGTGGTTCTCGGTTGGGCCATGGAGGGGCAGTGGTTTGCTGTCTGTGTCACCAGAGGTCACTTGGATTTGTGGGCTCCATCTCCATCCTTTGGTCACATTGTGGGAGTTGTTAATTGTATGCCATGGGGGACTGTGTGGGAGGAAAAAGGGACTAATTTTCTGACCCCAATAATTTGTGTGTGTGTGTGTGTGTGTGTGTGTGTGTGTGTGTGTTTCAGGGTAGATCTGTGTGACCCCCTATACAGGGCCTAGTATGACTTCCACCTCACTGTGCTTCAAAGCTGTGTTGGCCTGGGGCTGGTGCAGGGCTGGCTGGGTGTACCTTTGTCTGATCCCCTCAAACTAGCATGGCTGTCACTGTGCTGGCTTCCTGCTACTGCTGTGCTGTGAGGTCTGTGGCAGCCCTGAGCCGATTGTGATTGGAGAGAGCATTGCCCTTCTGATGTACACTTTTTGATGTCTTCCATTGGAGTTGGGAAGAGGAAAAAACAACCTGGAAAGCCAGATTTTATTGTGGAGTGCAGGGATATCCCAAGAATGTGACTGGTGAGAATGTGGCTGGTGAGAGTGTGGCTGGTGAGAGCGTGGCTTGCTGCAGAGGAGTCTGTCCCCATGGGACAGTCGGGGCTGGACAGTGGGGCATGAGTGGTGCCCCTTGGTCTCCCTAGTCCTAATAAATCAAGTGGACTCAACCCTTTGTTTATTCCTTCACCCAGCATTTTAAAGAACCACTGGTGGGTCTAGTGGACAGTTGCCACTGCTGGGGGAGACACATTGGGGCAAGCCAAGTCTGAGAGATCCCTGGGCATAAAGAGTGCTGATCGCCTACCTTAGTTCACTTCTGAACAGTGATGGTGTATATAGGCCAGTGAGACAGGACAGCCATGCTGGTGGCCACCACTGTCACAGTGACAAGGGCCTCTGCATTTGCTTCATTGGCAACACTTTCCCTGATGTCCACAGGCCTGCCTTGCCCAGCTTGAAGTGTGAGGGACAATGGGTTTGGCTAGGGTTCCGGCTGTATTGTATGGGAGGTAGGCACACTTTGTGTGTGGTTGGGAGCAGCTCATTGTCTCTCTCACGGACCTGAGGGGCATGTCTGATCTCCAGTCTTCAGTTCTCCCCAGGGTTTTTAAATTGTGTTCTCCCCACATGTTTGCTTGTGTGTGTTGGGTCGGGTGGATCACTCAATTAGAGTCTGTTGGTTCTGATGTTGACTCTGCAGTTGATTAACCATTTCCTCTTGAAGTCCCACCCCATGGGCTTGAGGTTCCTCAACTCTTTTTTTTTTTTTTAATGCTTTAATTTATTTTTTTTATTTTTTTTTTATTTATTTTTTTTAATTATTTATTATTTAACTTCAGTAATTACATTGTATTATGTGACACAGTTACATAGATACTTGGGTTCTCCCCACCCCTCCCCAAACCCTCCCACCATGGTGGATTCCTCCACCTTATTGCATAACCACAGCTCAAGTTCAGTTGAGATTTCCCCATTGCAAGCGTATACCAAACATAGAGTCCAGCATCTTATTGTCCCGTCAAGTTCAACGGCTTCTTAGGTATACCCTCTCTGGTCTGATGACAGAGCCAGCAGAGTATCATCCCAGTCAATTGAAAGCTCCAACATACCATCAGCAAAAATTTACATCATTATGGAATTAATTGACATAGTAATGAGTAACCAATATGTTAAAAGTAAATGCGGGTTCCCAGCCACCTTCTGTGACCACCTCACCTATACTTCAATTTTAGTTTATACACAACATATAACATTCAAAACATAACATGTTATACATAACATCATATCATCTTAAATTAAGGCAAACATGTGGTATTTAACCTTTTGGGATTGGCTCATTTCCCTTAGCATTATGGTTTCCAGTTTGGCCCATTTGGCCACAAAGAACTGCATTTTGTTTTTTTTAATAGCTGAGTAGTATTCCATGGAGTAGATGAACCATAGCTTTCTTATCCAATCCTCTTTTGATGGGCATTTTGGTTGTTTCCATGTTTTTGCAATTACTGATTGTGCTGCTATGAACATAGGAGTACATGTTGGTTTCTCATAGAACAAGTGTTCTGGATATATTCCTAGGAGTGCTATTGCTGGATCATACGGTATGTTGAATTTGAGTTGTTTGAATATTCTCCATACTGATTTCCATAGAGGCTGTACCAGCCTGCAGCCCCACCAGCAGTGGAGTAGGGTTCCCTTTTCCCCGCAACCTCGCCAACAAGTGTCGTTGGTGCTTTTATTCATGTGGGCCAGTCTTACTGGCGTTAGGTGGTACCTCATTGATGTTTTAATTTGGATTTCCCTTATTGCCAGGGAACTTGAGCATTTTTTCATATGTTTATTTGCCATTTGGGTTTGTTCCTTTGTGAAGTGTCTGCCCATTTCCCGTGCCCATTTCTTGAGTGGGTTGTTTGTTTTGACATTTTGGTTGTTTTGTAGCTCTTTGTATATTCTGGATATTAGCCCTCTATCACCTATGTCGTGTGCGAAGATCTTCTCCCATTCTGTGGGTTGCCTTTTTACTTTGTTGATTGTTTCTCTAGCTGTACAGAAGCTTCTTAGTTTGATGAGGTCCCAATTGTTTATTTTGGTCTTGATTTCTACTGCATCTGGAGTCTTTTTTAGGAAGTGAGGGCCTACCCCTAAGTGTTCCAGTGTGTTTCCAACATTTTCTTCCAAAAGTTTGAAGGTTTCTGGATGTAGGTTTAGATCTGTTATCCATTTAGATCTGATCTTAGTGTATGGTGAGAGATGTGGATCTATTTTTTTGTTTCTGCAGGCTATCAACCAGTTGTCCCAGCAGCATTTATTGAACAGACCTTCCCATTTGCCTGGGTTGTCGTTTGTCTTTTTGTCAAAGATTATTTGGCTGTATCTGTGTGGGTTTCCTTCTGGCGTTTCTATTCTGCTCCATTGATCTTCCTCTCTATCTTTGTGCCAGTACCACGCTGTTTTGATAACCACTGCCCTATAGTATGTCCAGAGGTCCGGAACTGTGATTCCCCCTGCTAACTTCCTGTTCTTCAGGATAGTTCTAGCTATCCGTGGTTTTTTGTGCTTCCAGATGAACCTTTGGATCATTGTTTCCAGTTCCATGAAGAATATTTTGGGCAATTTGATTGGGATTGCGTTGAATGTATATATTGCTTTTGGCAGTATAGACATTTTAATGATATTGATTTTACCTATCCAGGAGCATGGGATATTACTCCATCTTTTGAGGTCTTGTTCAATTTCTTTTTAAAGCAGATTGTAGTTTTCTTCAAATAAGTCTTCTACATTTTTGGTTAGATTTATTCCCAGATATTTCATACTTTTCTCTGTTATTTTGAATGGTATCTTGCTGGTTAAGTCTTTTTCCATCTTGGGGCTGTTCGCATA
Organism: Ochotona princeps; assembly: GCF_030435755.1. NCBI lineage: Eukaryota > Metazoa > Chordata > Mammalia > Lagomorpha > Ochotonidae > Ochotona > Ochotona princeps. Next base: position 124,661,428 of record NC_080833.1, on the reverse strand, counting down.
CACTATGGCTGTTGATTTTTGTTCATTAATTTTGTACCCTGCCACTCTACCAAACTCTCGTACAAGTTCTAGCAGTCTCTGTATTGAGTCTCTTGGCTCTTCTACATAAAGAATCATATCATCTGCGTATAGTGAGAGCTTGACTTCTTCGTTTCCCATTTGGATTCCTCTGATTTCTTTTTCTTGTCTTATGGCCTCAGCGAGTACCTCTAGGACTATGTTGAATAGTAGTGGAGAAAGTGGACATCCCTGTCTTGTTCCAGATCTCAGTGGGAAGGGTTCCAGCTTTTCTCCATTCAGTATGATGCTGGCGTTGGGTTTTTCATATATTGCTTTAATTATGTTGTGGATTTTTCCATCTATGCCTACCTTGGTTAGGGTTTTTAGTAGGAAGTGATGTTGGATTTTGTCGAAAGCTTTTTCCGCATCTATTGATACTATCATGTGATTCTTGTTTTTCAGTTTTTGGATGTGGTGTATCACATTTATAGATTTTCGAATGTTGAACCATCCCTGCATTCCAGGGATGAATCCTACTTGATCTGGATGAATGATCTGTCTGATGTGTTTTTGAATTCTGTTGGCTAGGATTTTGTTGAGAATCTTAGCATCAATGTTCATCAAAGAGATAGGTCTGTAGTTTTCCTTCTCTGTTAGTTCTCTGTCTGGTTTTGGGATTAAGGTAATGTTGGCTTCATAGAATGAGTTTGGAAGGGTTGCCTCTTTTTCTATTGTTTTGAAGAGTTTGTAGAGGATTGGGGTCAGCTCTGTTCGGAATGTTTTGTAGAATTCTGGAGTGAAGCCGTCTGGGCCTGGAGGTTCCTCAACTCTAAACATCTTCAATCAGATCACTGTGGAAAACTTTTCAGTCCTAAACCATTTGTTCTTTCAACTAAATAAAATAAGGGAAGGTTTCTGAGTGGCAGTGGTGTACAGAATGGAACTCTTTGAGAAGGTTGCTCTGAACTGAAGTTCTCCCTGATTTTTTAATTTTGATATAGTTGGGTGTGTATAATACTCTCAGAGTTAAGAATAAGTATCTGCTGGGGAACCTTAGGCAGTTTTTAAGAATTATCACATACATTAGTCATCATTATATTTTATTTTCAGTGTCTTTGCTTCTAAAGTGGTTTTTCCTTAATGCAATTCTTGGGTGCTTATCTCAATTGTCAGGAGGATTTTGTGGCTTTTTGAAATGTCATATGCATCTGCTCTATCACAGTATGTAACCTGCTAATGCCAGCATCCATATGGATGCCATTTCATGCCCTGCCTGCTCTACTTCCAATCCAGTTGCCTGCTTATAGCCTGAGAAAGCAGCAGACAAAGGTTCAAATCCTTGCCCCCTGTAGCCACGTGGGAGACCTGGAAGAAGCTCCTGGCTTCTGGCTTCAGATCAGCTCAGTTTCAGCTGTTGTGATCACTTAAGGAATGAGCTAGGAAGAAGCTTGTATCTCTGTTTCTGTAAATCTGCCTGTCAAAAAAAAAAAAAAAAACTAACTAACTGAATCGTAAGACAAATATTAACCTCCTTTACAGTTTATCTGATTGGTGCAGTGGGAATTTGAGGTGCCAACGTTTCTTCATGCTGCATGTTTTATCTGATGAAAATATTTATAAATAAATTTTCTTTACTATTATTTGGATGGTTACAGAAATTAAAAAGAGATGATTGATGTTCTGTCATGTAATGGTGTAGTTAAAATATAATATTTGTCAAACTCAGTAGGGTTTTGCCTTATTTTGATTGGTAGTCTTTATTTAAAATCTGCTGGTACTTTCCATAATCCAGACGTCACTAGCATGATCAGTCTTTATCCGGTAAAATTTCTGCACATTAAATCCCACAGTATTTGCCAATCTACATACATTTTGTTGAACAACTGCCTTGGGGGCTCTCCTTTTGGCACTACTGAAAAGAATGAATGAACTAAAGGTTGGTACGTAAGATATGTCACCTATTCCTGTTGTAAATCCATGTGTGAAAATATCTGGGATCAAAGGAGATGTGATAATAGTTGATTCTCCCTTCAGTACTGGCAAACTACTCAAGTATGTTTCTAACTCATTTTAGATTTCTTCTAGTTTTTGAGCCCCGAAGCTGGTCACCTGGAATGAGAAGACTGTCCTAGAAGCAGCAAGGCATGCTCCACCTCACCTCACCTCACCTCATCTCACCTACCTCACCTCATCTCACCTCACCTCACCTCACCCATCCCACTTGAGTCTCACAGATCCCCTGCATTCACATTGACCCAGACACTCCATGCAAACACTGGCTGGGGCTCAGCTGGCCACTGCAGCCAGGGTTCAGCTGGGCTGTAGGGTGTGCACTGGGCAGCCACAGCACGCCAAGCCCTCTGTGGGCTTTTATAGTAACCTTGCTCTTAATTTATCTACTAGCAATTCATTTATTTTCCCAGTGATTTCACGTTGTTTATATTCTTCCAAGCAACATGTTGCACAGACCCATTTAAAAAATAAAAATGATTTTTGAGAGGAAAAAAAGGGGTGAAGAGAGGTCCAGGTCAATGGCTAAGTCACCACCTTGAAAGCTCCGGAACCCCATATGGGTCCTGGTTCATGTCCTGGCAGTTCTACATTCCATCCAGTTCCCTCCTTGTGCACTGGGAAAGCAGTGGAGGATGGCCCAAAGACTTGAGATCCCTGTACCCAAGTGGCAGATCCAGAAAAAGCACCTGGCTCCTGGCTTTAGATTGGCTTTGTTTGGGAATGAACGAGCAGATGGAGGATCTTTCTCACTGGATCACTTCCTCTTCATAAATGTGACCTGCCTTCACAATAAGATAAATGAAATATGTTTTAAAGACAAAACAAAAGAAAATTCTGCTTATTTACTCACTGTATATACATTGTTTTAAAGAAATGTGACTTTCTACTATTTTCTATATCTACAATGATGTGATACACTTAGCAGAACAATGGGCTCATGACCAATTAGAAATGACAGTACTATGGTTATAATATAGCTGAAAGCAGGGGCTAAAGTTGAATAGGGGCAAGGGGGGAGACATAGTCTCTGAGCATGTGGAACTGTATCATAACATAAAGAAATTAAAAAACAAAAAGAAGAAAAGTGTCTTTAGATCTCCTAATGCATAGCTCTCTCCAGATCTACCAGGCTTCCTCTCAACAGTTACCCTGCCCTCTACTCAATTTCTAGCTGTGGTTTAAAACATGCCCAGGTGTCAACCATTCATTGCAAATTCTGTGGATGTGGCCTGAATCACCTTCCTCTTAATGCCATCCACAGAGTCTGACACATCCTCTCCCTGCTCTTCATTTCTGTGATGCTGCTCCTCATATTGAGGATAGAAATGTCCACCTTCTTATTCACAACTAAACACAGAATGATTTCTTCATTCTGGCTGACCCAGTTGTACAGCAGCCTTTTACTCATTCCATACCCTATTTATCTATCTTACTGTATATTTATAGTCGTTCATTTGTAATGTATCTAAAATGAGGAGTTTCAAATGCATGCATATTTCTCTGCCATTAACTTTTGGTTTCCTTTCCATACCCACATAATGATGTTGATTTTACAGATTTAGTATTTCCTTGTAAGTTAACCCTTTCCACAAGTTCAAGCCAACTTCTACTGGACATAATGCCCTCACTAATATCTCTGGGTTGTTCCTTAGGGTTCATTTATTTGTATTTGTAAGGCAGATCAGATTTACAGAGAGGAGAGACAGAAAGATCTTTCATGTATTGGTTTAGTCCCCAAATGGTCACAAAGACCAGAACTGAGGTGACCAAAAGCCAGGAGCCAGGAACTGCTTCTGGGTCTTCCATGTGGATGCAGAGACAAAAAGTATGGGACATCCTGCACTGCTCCCCCAGGTTACTTGCAGGGAGCAGAATGGGAAATGCAGCTGCCGAGACATGAACCAATGCCCAAATGAGGTCCCAGTTCTTGCATGTGAGGATTTAGTCATTAAAATATTACATCTGCCCACTTGTTTCTTACCTGAGTCTAGGCCAGCAACATTCCCACTGGGAGAGAGTGACTTCAGAAGTAGCTATAAAATCATCATGGAGCTCCAGTTTCTCTCAATATTGCCTCTGCAACTTTCTCATTTAATTGGAGGTTATTCAGTGCACCTGTCTACTTCCCTTTCTCATGGCCTCAATTCCCAAGTGTCCCTGTTCACTGCCCCTCACATTCCAGCAGCATTGACCATGGAACTACCCTAGTTATTGTGGTCTCAGGGAAACATATAATTCAGAAGGAAGATTTAACAGCTAGCGTAGACTTGCCCCTTGTGTCTCTGATTTTCTTAAATGAAAACACCTTAAATTGCATTTTGTGATGTATTTGCTTAAACACAACCAGAGAGACAGACCTATCACACACTTGTGCAACCCCTAGATGCCCAGAATGGCTGCTTGTTGACACACCAACACAGGAGGAGGGAATTCAGGCTGGGTGGCCCACACAGGTGGCAAAGAGAGTCATCATCTGCCACTTCCCATAGTGTGCATCAGCAGAAAATCTAAAGTTAGAACAAAGTTAACATGCAATTCCAGACACTTTGATTGGGAAGAGGTTGTCCTGAGATACCTCTTAACCACGATGGCAAATTCCCTACATTCCCTCAATCTGAAAAACATATTTCTGTTTCTGAAACATACGTAGGATATATTATGCCTTTACAGTAATGGAAAAGTGACAGAGGAAAGTAAAATTTCTTAGGAAACCCTTTCTGTGACACATACAATTTCAATGAAGTTTGAGGAAAAAAATGGGCCTATGTAAGCAGCACAAATGTACTCACCTAGTAAGAAAGGAAGGTAAGAGGATGGTTCCCATCAGTGGTGAACTTTAGAAGCGTCCAGGAAACCTTGTGCATCAGCCATGCTTAGCCAACTGAAGGGCAGGGCCCTTTAAGAGGCCATGACACCCTCCACATTCTAATACTACTATGGCAACTCCAGATTGTTACCTGATACTGGACCCTCCCTCTCACCCTCAGAAACATCACTACAGGCAGGGTCATTCGCTTAGGGCTCTGGCAACTTCATACTTGATTGAGTGATTAAGAACTTTCAAGTATTGTTGGATGTTGATGAAGTGATTCTCTACAGTAAGTGAAGAAGAATAACAGCTATTGTCATCTATGAATCCTTATTAAGTTCTTTGACTTTGTTTTAAACATCATGTGCTTGTGTTCACAGATGGACAATACTCAACAGGAGCTTGAGGATCTCAAGGAGAAGCTGAGCCTACTGCCTATGCACTGGACAAGCAGCTACAAAACACCGTAAGTTCTGGAGGTGATGAGTGATTGTCTTTCTTCTGAGAAATGAAATGATGGCATTGTCTTTATTTTTGGAAATGAGATGAGGTACAGGTTGGGACTTGCTTCAAATCGTTGCTACTGAATCTTGGTACAGACACAAAGTAGCTTGTTTCACACAAGAACAGGTGAAACACTCTTGTGTTGGGATCCTCTATGTACTGCAATTAGCTTGTGATACTAATGGAAACTTGGTGGATCTGCACAGGATTCAGTTTGAAAAGCACGAAGAAGTTTGTTCTTCTCTTACACTGAGGGATAAAACCATTGGGGTGCACATATCACATGAGATGGGAAGTTGTACTGCTGGAGTGCAGATATGTCTTAGCATCCTTTAGTGTCAGTGGACCCCTTGTTTTAGCGGCTGTGTCTCAGATATAACAGAAACCCTCTCAGTGCACTCTATTCCTGCCTGAGTGGAGACCCTTTGGGGATGCAGGATTCCCAGCAGCTTCTAGTCTACCTTGAGTCCTGGGAATACAAATGCATGGATGAGTGGGCAATGGTGGGTGCTCTCTAAGGAGATGTCAATCCTATAGTTTTCTTTTAGAAGAACCATAGTGATATTTTCTTGATAAGAATGTCTGAATCAGAGTAAAATGAAGAGATGCATTCTGAGAAGAGATAATAATATTTCTACTGAGCAGCATGACCCACCTGTAAGAGCCAGAGTGAATTCACTATGTTGTAAAAAAATCAGGAGGCTGCTTCTAGTACAAAGGTTTGAATGGTGTCTGACACATGTTGGATTTTCATAGGTGATCAATCAACTTATTAGTGAATGAGTTATTTCTTTCATATATGTATCTCCTAAAGACTTATAACAACCATATATATATGATGACTCTTGTTTTATCTTTGAGAGTTTGGTGCATGTATTTTGCCATCTCAGCATACAGGCCCTTCACTGGCACCATTCTCTGGTGTTCGCCAGACAAAGAGGAGCCTCATGCCCAAGCTTAGTTTTTTTTTTTTTTTTTATTTTAGGATTTATACATTTACATTACACAGTCAGATATACAGAAAGGAGGTGAGAGAGAGGGAGATCCTTTGTCCAATGATTCACTCTCCAAGTGAGCGCAACAGCCTGTGCTTTGCCGATCTGAAGCCGGGAACCTGGGACCTCTTCTGTGTCTCCCAGCCGGGTCATGGTCCCAAGGCTTTGGGCCATCCTCGACTGCTTTCCCAGGCCACAAGCAGGGAGCTGGATGGGAAGTTGAGCTGCCAGGATTAGAACCGGTGCCCATATGGGATCGTGGCATGTGCAAGGTGAGGACTTTAGCCACCACCAGTCACCAAGAGGCATAGAGTTCTCCATGACTGAGCAGATGCAGGTCTATGGGGTATGTATGGTCTAATTCAGAGTTGAATGGAGAATGATGGCCCAGAGCCCTTCTGTACTCAATACTGGAAAAAATAAGAAAGGGAAAAGGTGAGCCATATAGAAGCATAAGAATGTTATGAACTGAGTCCCTAGCATTGAAAAACAATTGGATTGAATTGTGTTTATAATATAAATTTCAGAAATGAAACCATGCCTTAATCCCACCGGCAACTTAATTCCAACAGCCATAATAATATTGCGACCTGGGCCCGGCAGCGTGGCCTAGCGGCTAAAGTCCTCGCCTTGAACGCCCCGGGACCCCATATGGGCGCCGGTTCTAATCCCGGCAGCTCCACTTCCCATCCAGCTCCCTGCTTGTGGCCTGGGAAAGCAGTCGAGGACGGCCCAATGCTTTGGGACACTGCACCCGCGTGGGAGACCCGGAAGAGGTTCCTGGTTCCCGGCATCGGATCGGCGCGCACCGGCTGTTGCGGCTCACTTGGGGAGTGAAACATCGGATGGAAGATCTTCCTCTCTGTCTCTCCTCCTTTCTGTATATCTGGCTTTCCAATAATAATAAAATCTTTAAAAAAAATAAAATAATAATAATATTGTGACCTACTCTTCATATGTGAAGGAAAAACCTGGACATCACTGTGCCTCTGGGACCTGCAGCAACAGGGGCCTGAGGTCATTTGGCGCTTGGCTGTCAGGTTCCTAAAGAGATGTGTAAGAACTCAAAATTCTGAGCCAAAATCACACTTGGAAGGACTTTGTGGATGCTCTCAGAAATCTTATTGACATCATCAGCAATCCTTACTCCTGTTCCACTCTGGAAATTTATGGTGTCCTGTGTAGCAAACTGAGTTTTCTCTTTTGCTCTTCCCTATTTATGTAGTGCCAACAGTGAGTACCACATGAAGAAAGTGAATGAAATCTTGTTAGATTCATCAGGTAAAAGGTTTTCCCTCCTTATGATAACCTGATCTGTCTTAAAGATTCTCTTTGGAGCACCACCTTCTGCCTGACAAACCTGCATTCTGGTGTTCTTTATACAGATGCAAAGGATAATCCTCAGAGTGCAGGGTCCAGTCCCCTGCCCAGGATCTCTGATGAGTGTGTGGTGTGGGAGGCACTGATGGGAGCAGAATGAAGCCCCAGGTTGTTTGATTTCAGGTATATTTCCCCTTTAGCACACTCTTAGTCATCATGCATTCTGTATCCTGAAAGGGAGATTATCCAAAACTACGTGCTTGATCAGGCTTCTAAAGGGCCCAGGACAGAAGGTGTTTTGGTCTTCTTGCTTTTCTCCTACTGGTTTGAATTTTATACCTGCAAAAGTATAAAATCTTTGCAGGTATAAAATTATAAAAGTCACACAAATATCCTTGCTTAGATGTTGCAATATTCTCCATAGACTGGTTTGGTCTTCAGATTAGATCCTTCCTCCAACCGTTATTGAATTCACCTGCAGCCTGGGTGCTGTTAGTGGGTGGTCATGAACACATCATGTGTTCCTGAGTTTTATCTGCTTCACTGCCTTCCTGTAAAGTGTGGATAAGAGTTTGGGTGGTATCTGATGTCCCCACTGACTCTCACACCTTGGGTTTCTGCCACGGCTTTTCCACAATGCCCTCAGATTCTGGAGATGGAGCAGATAACAGAGGCTGTGTTTCAAAAGGCATATTTCCCAGTAGAGCAGATGGTTTCTGGATGTGCAAGATGGATGTTAAGAGCATCCCTCAGAGAGAATTAGAAACAACCATTCCTCTGCATCAGATGATGCAAGACAGCAGGAAAGCAGGGATCACGCCTGCAGCCTATTGAAGGAGCTCAAGTTTCCTCCATTGTAAGCCCAGGGCTGAGGTATAATTTCAGGGAAGGTCAGCTATAGTTTGTGAGTATCACATGCTCCTTGAGCAGGCTTGAGGACCTGCCCCTCAGATCCTCCACTCCCCTAGAGCTCACATCCTTCCCTGAGCTCTTACCATTGTACAAGAACACCCAACTTATCTATCACAGTACCTGCGCAGGATCCACATTGGTTTCTCTCTCTCTCAGATACCAAAGATTTCTGAAGCCAGAAAAAGAGGTTGCAAATATGTGTGATGAAAGGAGCTTTTACACTTGAAGACAAAATCTGCAACATCTAATCAAGTTAAGTCTGCAACATCTAATCAGTACAAACAGAACAATGAAATTTACCATCATTGAGAAATGGGTTTCAACATCACCTTCCACACTTAGTAATTTATATTCCCACAAGCTAGTTGGAGGATAGCCATCAGAGCCCATCAGCCTCCACTTGGTTGAACACCTAAGCCGACCAAGGCCCAAAGCCTCAAACTGTTGGGAGTCTTTAACACTCATTGCCATCCTGCCAAGGAACAGCATCAAGACCAGCTTCAGTGTGACAACAGTCCCAACGGACATGGGTTGTCTCCTGATAAACTGATCATACAGGGAATATATCGCATTGTGATAAAAGCTACATAATAATATGTCAATGGCTAACAGAAAAATAGCTAGCATGGAAATGCTCACAACTTTCTTGGACTTGGGTGCACTTTCCTAACTTGTGTTCAGCATCATACTGAAAGGCCTGGTCAGACAAAATGAACAAGAGAAAGAATGGCATTCCAATTTGAAAGGTATAAGTCAAATAGTTGTTTTCCTTGCAAATTCATCTGAAAATTTCAAGAAAATTTTTTTCAGTAACTGAACAGAGTAATTCCTACCAATAAAATCAGCTGCAAAGATGTGAGATCTCCAGAGAAAATCCGCAATGTTGATGAGCTAACTGTAGAAATGAAAACACATCCATCTCATATTCATGAATGGGAAAAAAATCAACATTTTTAAAATGTTCCTTAAACTGGCCTTGTGTGATTGCATAGTGATTAAAGTCATCACCTTTATGTGCCAGGATCCAATAGGGGCACTGTTTCTAAACCCGGCAGCCCCACTTCCCATCCAGTTCCCTCCTTGTGGCCTGGGAAAGCAGTGAAGGATGGCCCAAAGTCTTGGTACCCTGCACCCTAGTAGGGGGCCTGGCAGAAGCTCCTGGCTCCTGGCTTTTCATCGGCGCAGCTCTGGCAATTATAGCCACTTGGGGAGTGAATCATTGGGTGCAAGATCATCCTCTTTCTCCTCCTCCTCTCTGTATATCTGGCTTCCCAATAAAAATAAATTAATCTTTCCCAAAACAAGACCCACAAACTCCAAGCAATCTGCAGATACTATACCAGCCCTTTCAACATATCAATGCCAATCAAATGAAGCAGAAACAAGAATTCCCAACAAACTGATTCAAAACCAGAAAACAACTCCCAAGGAATCTCCAAAAAAAAGAAAGTTGCACTAATCCACTTTAAAATTCAAAATATTCCACAAAGCTCTAGTAAGTACAGCAGCACAGAACTGGTGTTACTTGACAGGTTGAGGATAGGGAAGGGACATCATAAGTAAATCTACGTGAATACAGTGCACTGCTGTATCTTCGGTGAAGGTGCTAAGAAAGTATACTGAAGTAAGAAACTTTCCCCTCAACGGTTCTGGCATTTTTTGTTTTGCTATTTGGATGTATTCTATTTCAATCTTTCAATTCCTGTATAATTTATGACATTGCCTCTATTTGCAAGGCGTGTTCCTAGAAGGCTTCTCTCTGCTAACATACTGAGTTATTTCTTTCTGTGTTTTTGAAGCTTGTTGAGATGTCTGAAATGGCTCTGTTGAAGTTCCTACCTGAGAGTGTCCATGAGTTGTCAAATGGTCAGTTTCATGCCTGATTTTGTTCTTTAGTTGAAGTCAAGTTTTCTTGAAAGCTCTTGATGTTTGTTGTCTGCAGCATTCTGTGCGCACAGAAGGATTAGATACTGTAGTCTTTGGAATCTGGCTTTGTGTCTGCCCTTGCAAGTTTTTCTAAGCAGTGGGCTTATTCTGAGTTTGTGGACACTTGCACTGTTTCAGCACTAGATGGCACTCGAGGCCCACATTCTTCTCCAACCTGTGGTTTACATTTTCACTGTGAACAAGGAGAGTGGCCCTTCTGAAGCCACTGTCTGAGGCTGGAGTGAGCCCGGCTGCGTTGTCCACTGGTACTGCCCTGTGGGCAGGCACTGCAGGATCATGCCCAGCTCAGTGATCCATCCATTCCTTGATTCCTACTTAACCTGAACCATATGGAAGTGCTCAGCCATGCTGAATTCTACAATTTTATACAACAGCCATGGATGCCTATTTATTCTCATAGTTGATTGTGTGCAATGTGTCTTCCTTCTTTTACTCTGCCTTCAGGACTGTGATATTATTCTTTCTTGTCCATGTTTGTGTTCCCTGAGGTCTTGTTCACAGACCTTTTCCTCCTTTACACAGTGATTGCTGTTTAGGAATCTGTTCCCCATCCTTTCCTGCATCCTTAGTGTCTGACGTATACTCTCCCAGCTCTTCACTCCTCGGACGCTTCTCCTCTCATCTCAAGTTAGATCTTTTCATCTGCTTAGTCTACAGGTAGACATAGAACAATGTCTTTCCTCTGGCTTTTACATTTGTACAACAGCCTTCTCCTCACTCCATATTTTAGTGATCTAGCTCACTGTATGTTTACAGATGTTCATATATGCAATGTATATGAAATAGTACTTTCAAATAACCACATTTTCTCAATCATTAACTGTTAGTCTTCTTTCATTTACCAACTTAATAATGTTGGTTTTAGGAGTCTACTGGTTATTAGTTCCTTGTAATTAAGCTCTGCCTACAAATTCAAGCATTTGTTTGATAGTCATGTCACCAGCACCAGCATCCCTGTTTGTTTGTTTGGTTTTGGTTTTTTTCCAGATTTATTTGGGTCCAGCATGATGGCTCAACAGTTCAATCTTTACCTTGAAATCACAAGGATCCCATATGTGTGCTGGTTTGTGTCCAGGCTGCTCTACTTTCTATTCAGCTCCCTGCTCTAGCCTGGGAAAGCAGTAGAGGATGGCCCAAAGCCTTGGAACCTGCACCCATGTGGGAGACCCAGGGGGAGGCTCCTGGTATGTGGCTTCAGTTGTGCTCATCATCATCCAGTGCGGCCATCTGGAATGTGAACCACGGGACGGGGGATCTTACTGTCTCTCCTTCTCTCGGTCTAAATCTGCCTTTAGTGAAAATAGATCAATCTTACCCAAATTACTTAATAAGTTATTATTATAAGAAAGTCAGATCTGATTTATGGAGAGGAGAGAGAGAGAGATCTTGCATCCATCTGTTCACTCCCCAAATGTGTGCAGTGGATGGAGCTCAACCAAAGTGATGCCAGGAGCCAGGAGCAGCTTCTGGGTGTCCCACATAATGGGTTTAGGGTCCCAAGACTTTGGGCTATCCTCCACTGCTTTCCTAGGCCATAAGCAGCAGTTGCATATGGGATCCTGGTGCTTGAAATGTGAAAATGTAAACATTGAGACATCCCACCAAGCCACTCTGTGTTTCCTAACACAATCCAGGCCAGCCACTCTCCAACTGTGAGAGTCACTTCAAAAATATCAAAAAACCTGAGTTTTAGGATTAGGGTTAGTCTTAGATTTAGGGTTAGGAGTAGGGTTAGGGTTCATTTTTGGTGTTTTTGTTTGTTTTGTTTTGTTTTCATATGTTCCATCTTTCAAAAAGAATGACATGATTTTAATATCATTTAACAATATGTTAAAAAGTAGCCAGGCAGGCTTCTGTGTTAATACAGTCGCACACTGGAATGGACTGGACTGTGTGCTGCTGGGCGGTCTCTCGTGTTCCACTCTCTGTCTGCAGCGTCGCACACGAGCTGGTTATGGGGCTGGGTCAGACACAGACACTGAACCTGTACACTCGGGAACAGCAGACAGTGGATACCCGCCAGGGGACTCAGGGGCAGTTGACCCCTGATGGTCGTGGATGGAGGACAGGACAGGGAAGGATGTGGAGGCCACGGGCCCAGTGGTTGGCACATACTTGTGTTGGCCACAGCCAAGCACAGGAGGATACTGTTGCACTCTGACAGCATGGGGCTACGGTCAAGGAAGTGTCATGGACTACATGCTGACAGCTAAGGACACAGCTGGGTGGTGGCTCCTCACAGCGGGTACCCTGGCTCCAGGTCGGCCTACTAGGGCTTGGCTCACAGGGGGCGTGGCACGGCCCACCTTCAGCTCCGCCTTGGTGCTCCCTGGTCAGTGGGCTGCGAAGGTGGCCTTCTTCAAGCTAAAGTTGGACCCGTTGATGGAGAACCTTTGCTGGATCTGTCTAGCCAAATCCAGGCAGAACCTTTTGAAGTACTCCACTTCCCGCTCAGTGTGGTCCATCTCCACGCTGTCCAGTTTGATATCTTCGGGCAGAAAGATGTCATCTCTGGGGCTGCTGGCTCGGTGCCCTTTCTTCTTTCTGCCTTTCCAGTTTTTGCCCCTGGGCAATGGCAAGTCAGCCAGTGCCAGACTGCTGGCCTGCTGCAACTCCCCGGGGGAGGAGGGTTCGGGTCCGGTGTCCAGGACCTTCTCCTCCATTGGTGTAGCTCACCTACTTTCCTCCTTTTTCTGCTCCGTGATTGGGGTGAGTTCGGCCAGCATGGCCACATCCCCATTTGATGAAATTGCTCCAGCCCTGAAATTAATATCCTTTCATTTTAAAACACGCTCAACCTCTCTCATGAGCACTAGACACATCTCTTGATGTAATTTTCAACATCATCTCCAGGTTGTTTTATGATTCCATTAGATTCAAAAACAGAAAATATAATTTCTCCCAGATTCCCCCAATTCTATTCCAATGCTTCAGTTAGTGGCATCATCATCCACTCAGTTGCTTAGAAGAGAACCTGATGTTTTCTTTCAAATGATTCTCCTTCACATATTATTTAATTAATATAAACATCTTTAAGTTAATATTCCAGAACATGTTCTCAAAGCTGTGTCTCTACTGCTGTAATTTTGACCCAAATCACAAGCATTTCTGATCTAGACAACTACATTTAACCAAAACATGTTGTAACGATTCTCTCTGTATTGTTTCTTACTCCCTCCTGGGCATTCACAGAAGGATGAACTCAGAGTTCTAGAAAACTAGAGCTATAAAGACCAGAAGCAATCTCTGCTCTCTATGTCACCTGATGGAGAAGAAACTTAGGAGGGTTTTCTGGGAGAAATGGACCAGTGGAGGACTGAGATGCCCAGCTTGTACAGACATGGAGGAAGCCTGAAGGTTTGCAGGAGGCTGGACAGAACCAAAGAGGAAGCAGTTTCTATAAAATAGGCTGTCATTTGAAAGACAGGGATAAAACAACAGAGAGCAGGCAGTGCACACACACACACACACACACACACACACACACACACACGGTGGCAATCTTTGAGCAGCTGCTTCATTCCAAACACAACAGCCAAGGCTGATTCCAGGATTTTGCAATTCCACCTAGTTATCCTTTTGGGTGATAGGACCCACGTGGTTGAAGCATCACTGTTGCCTTCTACAGCATGTTTTAGCAGGAGCATGTTAGAGCAGAGGTGGCACTCAAACACACTAACATATGTGATGTGGACATGCAAGCAGAATTTTAACCATTGTGCCACTCAATCACTGTCCTAGGGTTCTCTTTTCATTGCATAGCGGGTGAAATATCTTTCAGAGCAAAAATGGTGACTCCCATGGAATGGCCAACTTGATAAGGATTTGCTCTGCTCCAGCTGAATCACTACCACTGTAACTGGGACTTTGACAATGTACGTCCTGAGTTGTTTGTTCAAAGATGAGGCTAATCCACCAAGTAACAATCTCTTGGACATTATTTCAAAATACAGTTCAGTAGGCCTTATCCCTCCCCTCCAAATATTCACACACACAAAAAAAACATGCGCTATGTGTTCTGCTTAGCTCTGTATCTAGAAAGGGGTTGGGCCTTTGCTGTGTGATACGTTAGTTGTTCATCCAGATTTCTTTTTGTCAACTCTACATTATTGATTTAATACATTAAGAGAGTAGGTTAGGAAGGATCTATTCTATCCAACTGCAAACCTGGCACATCTGTGTCTTGTAGTTAGTTTATTGCCTTTGCTAAAGCAGAAATGTTGTTGCTTCAACATTGGCCTAGGAAAGTATTTGGGTAGAAAATGTTGAAGTAATAAATCACATTGCTACAGGTGAGTTATCCCCAGGGACTAACACTCACTCAATGACAGTAAACATCAAGTGTTTTATCTGGCAGGATCTCCTGGATGTTTGTAATGGGAGATAAGGGCAGAAAGCAGCACTGCTGCCACTTAGCTCATCCCTGGGCCACAGGAGACTGTAATTTTGCAGTCAATCATAAAATACATCTTTTTGGAATTGTAAGGCTTATGATTATATGAGTTTGTATTTTGATTTCATTATTCCAGTCAATGATAGAAAACTAATTATATATAGCACAACTGTGGAAGTTGTGTGCACCTGGCTTGGAACCAAAAGTGTCCACCAGCTTAGGCACCTGGTGGAGTGGAGGATTTGTGTTTCTGTAGGGCCATTATTGTATTTTCATGAAGTGCAGTGAGAATGTCACATAGAAGGTTACAGAGTGATTGCAGTGCTCTCCTGCCAACAGGGCCACTGAAGCCTCTACTGTGAGTTAGGAGGGGATGGGGAAGCACGTCCCAACCCCAAAGTAACAGCATTTCCTCTCTGTCGTGTCCTCATTCAGTAAGTGGCCATCAGTGGCAAATGACTTTTTCTTGTGGCTTCTGATTCTCTCAACATTTATCATATTCAGGGGCAGATGTTCTGGCATCGTTGGTTAGGCTTCATTCTGCTAGGCAGCCTTGCTGATTCCACTTTGAATTTAGCTCCTTACTCATGCTCCTAGAAAAGCAACAGAGTCTACCCCAAATGTGTGGGATGTTTCAGCTGTGTGGGAAATGAGGGTGACATCATCGGATTCTGATTCTGGCATCTATACAAACTGGAGGTGGAAAACTACTATACCTTGTGACTCCTTGATAGATTACTACAGAGCTATGGCATCTGACAAGCTATTTCGAGGTATTAAAAAACTGAATCTGGATGGATTCAATCTGTGTATTTTGTATGTTTGTGTGTGTGTCTGTGTTTTCTTCAAGAGAGAGCAAGAGAGAGAGAGAGACAAAAGAGGAAAGAGAGAGATTATGATTCAGGAATTTGGATGTACACTAGAGAGATGACTATAGTCACAAAAGAGTTCCATTCAGTATTTTAGATTAAATTGTTTGAAACAGAAACTATCAAAGATTCCTGAAGGACTGACACCCTGAGTAGACATAACACATTAAAACACATCCAATTATGCAGAAAAGAGAATTAGATGCAATTCCTTTCATGAGACCATTGTCACTGAATGCTAAGTGCAAAAAGAGAGTATGATAATGACAGATCAATATCTCTTGTATTCACATATGTAAAACCTCTAATAGAAGGTATTGGGAGAACCCCAGCAACAAAATCATTATTTACACATTGTGAGCAAGTGTGGTTAATGATATAAATGATAGGTTATTCAGCATTCAACTTACTGTAAGTTATCAAAAAGTATTCATGATAGCATTTGGGTAGATGAAAAAATACAATTGGGAGCTCTTATATTAAAAAGGTAACTTTACAAAATTTTCCTGTAGAATGCATTCCAAAGGTTCTCAAATTTGTTTATTTATTAGAAGTCAGATTAATGTAGAGCAGGAGAGACAGAGAAGGAAAGATCTTCCATGTGCTAGTTCACTCCCCGAATGGCCAGGAAGATCAGAAAATATTGATCTCACATGAGGAGCCAGAAGTGGCTTAAAGTCTTCCACTTGGGAGCAAAGTTGCAAGGCTTTAGGGCTATCCACCTTGCCGCTGCTTTCACTGGCAACAGGCACGGAGCTGGCTTGGAAGTAGAACATCAAGACAGAAACCAACAAGGACCCATATGTCATATCAGCACTTGGAGGAGAGCGTCTAGAGTCAAGGCACCTGCTCCTAAATGATTTTTAGATATCAAGCTAATAGTGTTTGAGAAATATTATTTACCCAGAATTCTTCATGCTCTGAACTCTGAGAAAGGGAAAAGTTAGGCTTTCAGAAATGTTTCCTGTTGACCTGATTTGGGTGACTCTTGTGTTGTGTTGTTACATTCAGTGCTCATGTGTGTTTATGCATAATACAGAAGAGAATGCTTTTAGTTTCTTTGCAGTGGGGAAGAAAACAAACTGACTCTCTTGGTGCACAGCTCATTAACAAACTAGAACTCAAATGAATAGGTCACAGCTTGGTACATTGGCTACATAGTCATTGTTAGGGAAATGCTCGCATGAAATGTGGATGAAAAGATGAGGCTGTTGGCTTACATTTACATTAGCCCTACTCAGCAATGGCTGCAAAGGAAAATGCCTTCTCTTTCATGAGCTGTGGATCTTCCAGACTGAAGCTTTGTGCACAGGTGACATGTAACAAAGTGCTTGGTGTCAAGTTAGGAAACCTAGGAAGTAAATCTGAGTCTCAAGAACATGTGATCATAGAGACCTCCACATTTTTCTTCCATTTATTTTTAATTTTAATATCTTAATATATTTGAGATGAACGCACACCCATGTGGGCCTCTCATTGGGGTGCGTGGGGTCAGGTATGAAGGAAGGTGTGTGGGACACACGTTTCTGTCTTTTTTTTTTTTTCAAACTGTTACTGCAGTGTGGTAGGGTGAAGGTCACTCTTTGCTGTCCAACTACATCAGTGATAGAGGATCGGACATGGACTCTCAGTGATGCTTAGTTCCCATTGTGGGGAAGAGTGTTCTGAGGGTGTCACTTGTGTGTTTGTGATAGCCCTAAGATGTCTATATTGTTGCTGAATGGCTGAGACAATCTTCCAAGATCTACTGGTTGATAAAGTTCATCTAATGGCTCCACAGTCCCAGGAACAGGCTGCACAACTTGAGAACTCCCCCACTTGTTATACCCTCTGTATTCTGATGATGCAGTCTACATTCCTTGATAGCCTGGATGACCTGGTCATCATGTCCTCCATGTGAAACTGGACATACTGTTCACTGCTCTAGCACCAGCAACAGAGTAGTCCCAGGCTTGGTGCATGCACTCCAAGGTAGCATTATACATCCTCTGAGTCTCCTTATGGCCAGGGTCTGAATCCAGCAGGTAGTAGGAGAGGCACTGAAGAAACTTCATCTGAGTTGACCACAGATTTGATTTTTCTATGTACCTGACAGTATAGGCTTCAATTCGTTCTGTCACCTGCACCAAGCACATGCTGGTGGATACAGCTGCCTGAGCTGTTCCACCTCAGTTCCACCTGTTGGCTAAATCCTCACCTTGAAGGCACTGGATCCCATATGGGCATCAGTTCTAATCCCAGCTCGCTGCTTTTGTGGCCTGGGAAAGCAGTTGAGGATGACCCAAAGCCTTGGTATGCTCCACCTACGTGGTAGACCAGAAAGAGGCCTCTGGTTCCTGGTTTCAAATTGGCTCAACTCTGGCCATGGTGGCCACTTGGAGAGTGAATCCTCAGGCAGAGGATCATCCTCTCTGTCTCTGCTCCTCTCTGTTTATCTGACTTTCAAAAAAAAATATATCTTTAAACCAAAACAGACAATCTTGATTCGAAAAAATTTGAAATTCATGCATAGTTTTTTCAACATACAGTTTTCATGAGTTTTTTTTTTCTCCAAAGACTTATTTATTCTTTTTATTGTAAAGTCAGAATTGCTGAGTGAGGAGAGATAGAGAGAAGGACCTTCCATGCGCCGGTTTAATCCTCAAGTGGCCACAATGGCCTGTGATTGGAAGCCAAGATCCTGGAGTTTCTTCCATGTCTCCCATGCAGGTTCAGGATCCCATGCCTTTGGGCCATCTTCAACTGCTTTCCCAAACCACAAGCAGGGAGCTGGATGGGAATTGGAGCAGCCAGGACACGAACCATAATAAGATCCTGGGAGGTGCAAAGCAAGGACTTCAGCCTCTGGGCTATTATGCCATTGTTTGGTGTCTCTTCATTTTGTTGTATCCTTTGCTGTGCAGAAACGTTTTATTTGGATTAAATCCATTTTAACTGTTTTTGATGGCTTCTGCTTTTGGGATCTTATCAAACATAAAAGCTTTACCTATTCCCACGTCTTGAGACATTTTAGTTTTTTGCTGCTTTTCCAATAACAATATAAAGTATATATTTAAAGACCTGATATAGTGGCTTAACAAGCTAAGCCTTAGTTGGTGATGTCATCATCCTCTACAGACACCAGTTCAAATTCTGGCTGTTCCACTTTCAATCCAGCTCCTTGCTTCTGGCCTGGAAAGGCAGTGGAGTCCCCTGTACCCATGTGGGAGACTCAGAAGAAGCTCTCCACTCCTGAATTTGTACTGGGCTAACTCCAGCTGCTGTTGCCATTTGAAAAGTGAACCAGGGAAAGGAAGATACTTCTGCTCTCTGAATGTGTGTGTGCTTTCCTGATAAAATTTTAAAAATCTAAGAAAGTAATTTACATGTACAAGTATTTTATTTATAGGTATTTATATGATATTCCATATTTATAGGTACTTAAGTGTATTTAATATTTCTAGATACTTTTCATTACTTTCTTGGCTCAAATTCTTTCAAACAAAAACTTACAAGAGATTACTTTAGAAGTATTGTATTGAAAAGCACATAAAACATTCTTTCTATCAGTACATGTTTTTAACTTTCTGATTTGTGGGTTTTTAGTGTTCACATAAGCACTTTGTTATTTTCATGACATTAGTTGGCATTCTTCTAAGAGGATCAGTTGATAGGGATTTGAACATATTTTTATATTTGTAAGTATAACATATTTATATACACAAATTATTGTGAATCTTGACTATTCAATGCCACTTTCTAACATATGTTTTAAGTAATGATGGGCCAAATTAACAGAAACATGGTTTCTCTTATTAATTTTGTTACATTAACGTCAATGGCATTGGTTTGAATTTGCATGGCTATATCTTTACTAGGTAAATCACGAGTCAAAAAAGTTGCTGGTAGCTTCTGTTGGAGATGATCTTCAGTATCACTTTGAACGTCTAGCCTGTGACAGGAACCAGCTTATATTAGAAAATGAAGCCCTCGGCTGAAACACAGCTCAACTCTCCGAACCGTTAGAACACCTCTCAATACAGTGTGATGTGTGGCGAAGCAAATTCCTTGCAAGCAGGTATGTGGCAGTGTAAATAGTATTTCATTTCCTAGCTTTTGCTATCAAATTTTTTATCCGTAGTATGATTTTTCTTTACTAAAATTATCAAAGCAAATCATATATACTTTAAGATGTGGGTTTTTTCCTGGAAGTTCACCCAAACTTCCAGGAAAAATATAAAGATCCACCCTCATATTCAGACCAAAATAAAACTAAGTTCAGAAGTCTGATAAATTCTAAAATCAGTAAAAGATAAATTAATTACTTTTCCCCAAGTATCTGAAAAATATCATTCTTCTCCCTCCGTTCTCTGTTTTATTGTTCATTTCTGTATGATAGAGCATCTCAGCCTTGCTCCTTCTCTATACAATTACCAAAACAGTAACATTTTTATGGCATGGCAAATGAGGCTGTTTTTCCACACAGGTAAAGAATGCCAAGTCCCAGTCCAGACATCTGGGCAAACTGGTGGCAGAAAACTGTGCTAGCACTTTAGACTCTTTTGTCCATTTACGACACTATCGCCCACCCCAACAATGACTTTGAATTACTGAAATACCAGCCCTGTGTGTTTCACATCCATACCTCTGGTGTTTAGCAAAATATGTTGTAAAATTTGTTTATTAACTGCTTATTTAACACTGAATCACCTTGAGATTTCATACAAAATATCAAAGGTCTCCATACTGTACATTAAGAACCACTGATTGTGAAGAAGAACATTTTCAGGAAAAGCCTTCTTCATGTTTTAATATCTGTAATACTTTCTACTAAAGGAGTCATTTCCTTAAATTGTGTTAGTGTGAGTATTGTGGCTTAATCACCACCATGTGCTAAACTGGCTTCCTATTTGATTGCTGGTTTGAGTCCTAGCTGCTCCACTTTGGATCCAGCTCCCTGCTCGTTTTCTAGGAAAGCAGCGAAGAGTAGCCCAAGTTCTGGGGTCTTTGCCACTAACGAGGAAGACGAAGAAGCAGCTCCTGTTTCCTGGCTTCAGCCTTGGCCCAGCCTGACCACTGCCTGGCCTAGCCCCAATTGTTGTGGCCATTTAGGTGGGAACCAGCAGATGAAAATCCCTTTTCCTCACTCTCTAACTCTTTAAATTAATAAGAAATTTTTTTCAGTTTAAGATTTTCAAAATCGTTATGAATGTTTAATTTTACAGTTTTCAGCAATAACCATCTTTTAACATGTTGTTACACTGACATCAGTATAGGTCTGGTTGGGTAAAATGTAGCACATCCAATCACAAGAAAACATTAAGCTTTTTAAAATTTTTTTGAAACAGCAATGAGGTAATTCTGTATGCAGAAACATAGAAGTCTAAGATTTGTGTTGTACAATTCCTTTTTTAAAAAAAAAAAAGAAAGATTCATCTGAAAGGCAGAGTTGCAGAAATAGGTGAGGAAACAGAAAGAGACTGCACTTGTTGGTTCCCTCCCCAGGTGTCTGCAGTGGTTAAAGCCAGGAGCCAGGTGTTGCTTCCAGGCCTGCCATGTGGGTCATGGGTTAGAAGTGCTATGACTAACTTCTGCTGTTTTCCCAGGCACATGAATAGGGAGCTGGATTGAAAGTGAAGCAGCCATGATATGCTTGATTAACTCACTGTGCAATTATTTCATGTAGAAAGATATATTTTTTTTTTCTGGAAGAATGTCATACTTGATTACTTACATATGACATATAAGCATGCTAAAGTAGAAAGAAAGACAGTTTGTCCTTTTGTGGAAATCTTTCTATATTCATGGTTTGTAAGTGTAAATAGATGGTTTGTAAGAAAATAACTGTTTTTTTGTGTTTGTTGTTTTTGTGTGTCTAAAAGCATTTCTTAACTGTTTTTCAAAATTCCACCAATTTGCAAATTTGAGATTACAAAAGTTGTTATGTAGAAATGTCAGTAGCCAGCACTGTGCGTCAATAGGCTAATCCTCCACCTTCAAGCGTCACCCAAACAACTCCCTGCTTATGGCATGGGAAGGCATGTGAAGATGGCCTTATACCTGTGTGGTCCACCCAGACGAGGCTGCTGGCTCCTGGCTTTGGGACCACTTAGTTCCAGTGATGCAGTCACTTGGAGAGCATGCCAGTGTGGAAGATGTTTCCCTTTCCGCATATCATTCTCTCTGTAAATACACCTTTGAAGTATAAATAAACAATTTTTTTGCAAAAGTTAAGTAAAATTTTTGTCTTATTTTTAATAGCCTATGTTACTTTACTGAGACCTAAATTCATAAACATTTTTACATGTACCTGCTAAAGATTTATTTATTTTATTGGAAAATCAGATATACTGAGAGTGCAACAGAAACAGAAAGGAAAATCTTCCGTCCATTGATTTACTTCCTGAACCAATCGAAAGCCAGGAGCCAGGGCTTCCTCTGGCTCTCCCTTACTGGTGCAGGGTCCCAAGGCTTTGATCCGTCCTCAACTGCTTTCCCAGGCCACAAGCAGGGAGTTGGATGGGAAGTGGGGCTGCTGGCTCACAACCAGGCACTCATATGCAATCCCAGAGCTTGCAAAGAGAGGACTTTAGCTATTAGGCCACATTTAAAAAATTTTTTTTGCATATGTTTTTAAACTGAGAAGTGATTTGACTATTTTAGTCATCTATGTTAGCCTTTTGAAAACAATTGTATCTATGTTACTTCTTTACATTGTGTAATCATGAGAGAATTTATGTGTAAGAACTGAAACTTTTCCTGGGTGATGCCAGATGAGTTAACCAATTCCAGAGCAGTTTTACAGCATCAGAATCACGAGGCACAAGTGCCATCCAAGATCTCATAAGCGAATGGGAACAGTTCCAGGAAGAAATGGCTGCCACCCACAAGTATGGTGCTAGTTTTCCTCTGAACTCTCCTACAAGTTTTGTTACTGTGACAGTTTATTTTCTCCCAATGTATGTGCTTCTTTTCAATTGTTTTTGTTGGGAAAAGAATTATATACCTCTCGAATAGATATAAGCTCTAGATCTAAAAGAATTTTAGTTAAAATAGTTTTAATATTTTACAATAAATGCTTGTCTTTGCTATCAAAAATCCTTTTGATGATTTGCAAATGTGGTAGAACTTGTTGCTGTCAGTATAGTTCAGAGTTATCAAAATGTATGGCCTGCTATAAAAGTTTTTTGTGCTTTTATACAAGTAATGTATTGTTAGCAGAGTCAGAGTCAGTTAAAATAAGGTACATCAAAATGTCAAAACTTGGTTAGAGGCAACTAGTATAGTATTAAGAGGGAAATTCATAGCCTAAGTGCTTGTGGTACAAAAAGGATTTCATCAATAATTTAAACTCCCTATTTATACCATACACATACATACATTAAACACAAAGTAAGAGGAAAGCAAAATGATAAATAGGAGAGAAAAAAATTGAAAGTAAATTTAAGGTCTTTGAGAGGATAGTAATCAGATAACAAGTCTAATCAGAAGTGAGTAAGGAGATGTGCATCAAGTGGTCAGTAATGAGTTGCACTGTATACAACAGACTGTGGCTATGTGCACTGCAGCAATTTTGATGAAAGATTTCTAAAGTGACTCAAAAGATAACCTGAATAACCCTGGTATATTAAAGTGATTGAATTTGTGGTACTAAACTTTCCGGTTTGTGAAATCCTAGGCACAGTCTCATTGGATTCACTGGAGTGTAATAATAAGCAGCTAAGTAAGAAATGGAACAAAATTTACACAAATTCTAGGAAAATGAGAACAATATCCCACTTACATTAGCAGGATGACATTATCTTAAACGCGGAAACCACAACTATTATAAAAGAAAACTGCAGACCAATACCTCTAAGGAACACAAATGTAAAAATCCTTCAAATAATTTGAGTAGATCATGACCAAGTGTTATTAATCCCACGAATTGTAGGTTGTTTTAGCATTAAAAAAATCATTTAATGTGAATTAAAGTAGGCATATGAATATCTCATAGATGCACTGATGAAACCATCATTTCCTGTATTAAATATAAAAACATAATAATGCTATATGTTGAGTAGGAGATTGAGAGGTACTTAAGTAGCCTAATTTATTTAACAAGATTTCATTATTTACTGAATTGTAAGAAGGATGGGGAAATGATTTGCTGCCAACATATTTCTCATTTACTTACAATAATTAATGTTTACATTTTGCCGTGTTATTAATGTTGAGGGTATATGTGTGTTCTCTACAGGTTACTGGAGGAACTCATAATCTCATTACAGTGGGGAAAAGAGCTGGTGCACAGCTCTACAACACCACGGAACTAGCACTGGCAAATCACAGTCTGGCAAAGGCAGTAAACACTCATCTTCTGGGAAATGTTGGCATGAGCAGTCAAAAGAAGGTTCTGGCCTCTGTTGAGTTTTGCAGCACTCCAGCTGAGAAAGTGGCTGAAAAGGTAAGATATCTTCTCTTTCCTGATCAATGGAACTCAGAATGAATTCTTCCTCAAAGGTGACATGATGTAATGGGAAGCACTTGGCCTTCAGAGTTAGGAAATGTGAGCCAAACATGATTGTTGTATTAATGAGATTGTAATCTAGAAGGAATTGTTTCCTCATAAATCTAAGATGTATTCTTCTCTAAATTTACTGCTTTGTCCTTAAAGGGAAGAATTTGCAATTATTTTGAAAGAAGTCATTAATTTAGCTACTGGGTCATGGGTTATTTTTCATTTAAAAATCAGTATATAATTTTCAGTTTCTTAAATATGTTTCCAGGATTCCATAAAGCAGATAGTGCTGTAGTGATTTCCATTTTATAGTAATTTCTCAATAGATAGTAGCCTTGATTTTTGTTTCCTTTATCCCCCAAATATTACTAATTTTGTAAATCTTTTAGATCTTTTAATTTAGATCTTCCCCCAATTTTAATGTCCTGGCATAGATTATTGCTACAGTCCCATCACTAATACCCATGTCTTGTTTTTGTACTTTTTTTGTTATTATTGCTAAGATTTATTTTTCTAGGAAAAGTACATTTACAGAGAGAAGAAAAAATATCCTCCATCTGCTTACTGGTTCACTGTCTAAGTGGCCACATAAAACAGAGCTGAGCTGATCTGAAGCCACAAGCCAGGAGCATTGTGCAGGTCTCCAACATGCCTGTGGGGTCCCAAGATTTGGGCCATCCTCAACTGCTTTGCCAGGCCACAAGCAGGGAGCTGGTTGGGAAGTGGAGCAGCCAGGTCAAGAACTTGTGCACACAGGGGATCATGGCGCATGTAAAGCAAGGACATTAGCCAGTAGGCTGTGGTGCCAAGCACACCCTGTCTTGTTTCTTCCCTGACTGGATCATTCACTCTCCTACTGCCAGAATTATTTTAAAAATATAGTACAACCTTCAAAGAGGCCCCAGTTTCCCTCATTATAGAATCTATATTGTTTATATTGAATAGACATTTTCCATTTCCATTCCCAAGCTTATTTCTCAAATATCCTTTCTCCTTCTACTTCACATTGCAGAAGCATTGCCTGCTATGTTTTGCATAAATTAGAAAAACAAAAAGCCATTGAATTAAAAAAAATCAAAGGCTGAACTCGCATTTCTGTAAAAGAATCAGTTAAGTCAAAGATTTAAAAAGGGGGTAAAGCTTGGTGCAGTGGCTCAATGACTAAATCTTCACATTGCAAGGGCTGGGATTCCATATAGGCGATATTTCATGTCCTGGTTGCTCCCTTGGCTTCCATCTCTATAGTCTGGGAAATGAATAAAAGATGACCAAGTCCTTAGAATTCTGCATCCGTGTGGGATGCTTGGAAGAAGCGCCTGTTTCCTGGCTTCAGATCAGCTCAGCTCCAGCCATTGAGGCTATTTGGGGAGTGAACCAAGAGAGAGATGATCTTTTGTGGTGTCTCTCCCTGTCCATAAATCTGATCTGCCTTCCCAATAAAAATAATTAATAAATCTCTTAAAAGGTAGGGGCACAGGAGCCCAAGAGGTACTGCTTTGGATTAAGAGTAGACATTTATGTTAAGGATAATTGTGGGATTTTTCTTAGGATTTACCTATTTGTTTGGAAGAGTTCCAGAGAAAGAGGACAGAATAGTTAGAGTTTTCCTGACTATTTCATCCCCAGATGACCAAAATGGCCAAGCCCTGGGCCAGGCAGAACTCCCTAGGGAAGGGTATTGTCCATGTGTGTCAGATGGGTGCAGGGATTCATGCACTTGGGCCATCATCCACTGTTTTCCCAGATATATTGCCAACGAGCTACATTAGAAGTTGGGTAGCCAGGACTTAAACTGGTACCTATATAGGATGCTGGTATTACAGACAGTACTTGAATCACCGTGCCACAGCATCAACTCAAAGTACAATTGTTTTATCTCTTTTTCTTCTGTTTTTCATTCTGTCTCATTACTATCCATAAGAAAAATGGTCATGATGAAAAGAGTGAGAAAAAAAGTACAATATAGCCTATCAAGATCAAATCTGGTAATTCATAGACAACAGATTCATAGCGTCACTAAACAATAGTAAAACTACTATACCAATGCATGAAGGGGGAATCGGGTGCGATCCTGACAACCTCTTAACAGGAGGTCATGTGCGTGGAGCAGGGGGGCACTCCAGAGTGGAGCAGGTGGTAAGGAGGAAGCTTGGATCCCAACCATGAAGACTCCCAGACCTTCACCACAAACTATTAATACAAGCAACAAGGACTATATCCCAACTGCCAAGGAGGCCACAGGGAATTGGATGCCCTTGGAGGCCGAGTACTCTGAGGTCACCCACCTCCAACCGGAGCTTCCCCAGGGGATGGAAGAAGTCCAAACACTACCGTGCAGAAACCAACGTCATCGGAAAGACAACCAGAAGTCCTGAGTGGTCTGCAGAAACAGAAGAACAATAAATGTCCTTTGGGACCAGGGAGGAGAGCTTTCTCTGGTCCGAGCCTGGCTCCACCTCTGGACCCCCGCCCTCCCTTGCAATGACCATTGGGATAGCTCCGAAAACCCCTCACAGCAAACAAACAATCATACAAACTAAAAAAAACTAAAATAAATAGACAAACAACAGAAAGTAGAGCCTGGAATCTGACAGGAAAGAGCTGGCGTGGATTGGCTTATGCCTCGCTGGGTGGGACACAAAGATTAGTTACTCCTCACCATGGTGTTGAGGATTTTCCTGCACACACCCCCCCAAAAAAAATGTTCTGCACCTTAAATGTCGACAAATGTCTTGCTAGAGTTACAAGCCAGTCTAGATTATCCTAAAATCTGCCAAGATCAGCAAAATTATACTTCAACACAACAAATGGCTAAATACTAAAATGAAATAGACACGAGACAGCTGAATGGTACCTTATAGCCATTTTAAGGAATATAGCAGCCGGTCCTGTATATAAACTAAAATTGAAATGTCAATGAGCTAATCATAGGTTGTGGCTAGGACTTACTTTTTTTTTTTTTTTTAACATACTGGTTACTCAAAACCATGTCAATTCCATAATGTTGCAAATTGCTGTTGATGTTATATTGGGACTCTTAATTAACTGGGATGATATTCTACCAGCTCTAACTTTGGCTCAGAAATGGTCTCCCCAAGAAACTGTTCAACCCATCTGGACAATAAGTAGCTGGACTCTATGCTTGGTATATGTTTGCAAGGAAAGAATCTTGATTGAATTTGAACTGTAATGCTGCATCAAGGTGGAGGAATCCACCAGGGGGGAGAGGGGCGTAGGGAGGGGTGGGGGGATTCCCAGAGCCTATGAAACTGTCACATAATGCAAAATAATTAATAAAAAAAGAAAAATGGTCATGAATTTAAAAAAATGCTTTCCCTAGACTATATAATAGGCGTATATCATTATTAAATTCAGAGCTTCTAGAGAAAATGAGTATAATATTTCCTGTCATCAATAGATATTGTTTTTCTGGGATTACTTATTAATGAAATGGAACTCTATAGTAATGATTCATCAAATAAATTAAGGACTTGTGTACATGATGTTTTATTCATCTAACCTTATCTTTTAGTTTGTTTTAAGATTCTGCACATTTTGGATCTAGTTACCTGTTCAGAAAGCACCCCTGATAATCCATTTGCTGAGTCTTCACCAACCACCTTACCTGCTACAAAGAAAATTATTGGAACATATCATCTCTATACCAGATATGGAAATAGAGCTTTCAGTTGCTGCAATCACTGCCAGGGAGAGCTTACTGCCCTTCAACATTCTGTATGTTAAGGCATGGTGCAAGCGCTTGCTTATTATCCAACAGTTATCACTTGAGACTTGGGGTTCTTATAATGCTAAAAGTAGTATCCCTTCCTGTTTGCATTATTCCCAAAGATATTTCATGTACTGGATTCCAGATTACCCGTTCTTAATGAATATCTCAGAATAAGAAAAGAAGGTAAGTGTGAAAACAGAAAATACTTTCTGGGAAACAGCAATGATTTGCATAAAGGACTGTAAAAGAGAAATAGTTTGTAAATTCCTTTTAGGCCCTGATTTATTTGTAAATTTAATCTACTTATTTAAAAGCAGAGAGAGAGAGACCTTCCACCCAGTGATTCCCTCCCCAGAATCCAACAGTGGCTGGCACTGAGGCAGGGCTGAGACTGTGAGCTGTCATTCCCATCCAGGTCTCCCACATAGACCTCAGCAGCTTAATTACTTGAGCCATTACCACTGCCTCCTGTGGTCTGTATTAGCAGAAAGCTGCAATTAGGATTTGAAGCTGAGCTCCAAAACCAGGTACTCTCATTTAAAACATAAGTATCTTCTTTCCTAAAATATCACAAGCCCACTCCAGGGGCCTAAATTAATATTTATCTTTTGAATATCTTATATGAGAATGTATCATGGTGTGCTAAAGAAAAGATTACAGGCAGCCATACCCACTCATTTACTGTTGTATTTGCACCTTAGCAGCACTTTTCCAGAGTTGAGTAGATGTAGCAGGGCTTGCATGACCTGCAAAGACTGAAATATTTACTATCGGTCCTTAATCTAAAACGTTTTCTGGCTCCTACTACATATTAATATTATATTAATAAGAGGGTAAGGGGCAAGGGCAATTTCTTTTTAGTTTTGAAGAAGTACTATAGGTGAAGGACATTATCTTTTATAAATAAGTGGTATATATTTGGAAAAACTATATTTTTGAGCTAAATTAGCGAGTACTTTAACATATCATGTTCTCATATTGTTCTTATATGGTAAATTCCATATTCTGAATGCATACAATCTGACATCTATAAAATAAATATATTTTTAACTTTCATCTGATTTTCATAAAATATAATGCCAAGGACTCTCCAGCATGATATTTATAAAGCATAGTGTGGGTAGATTCTTTATAGATGATCATCTACACAAAAATTGCAACTTACCAACTATATGCTATTGCATGTTTATGAAACGTCTTTCAATGCATTTTTACAGTGGCTTTTAAAATATTTTTAAAATATATTAAAACCAAGTATAAGAAATTGCTTGCAGAGTGCCTATCAACAAAGATATCTGGTCAAACAATATATTTAAAATATGTCAATTTATTTTTTATATTACCCATCTGAGTTACTTATACTTTCAATTATCAATAGATTTCTCTACCTTCTCTATTGTGAATATTCTCTTTGTGAAAAAGATGTATTGATTATTTAGAAAATCAAAGCGACAGATGCAGAAAAAGAAATATATCAACTATTTGATGATTGAAAGTCATTCTCTGGGCCATTCCTGAACCAAGAACCAACAACAGTAACCATGAGGGCCATTGTCTGTGTCCTCCTGGGTACATCAGCAGGAAACTAAATTACAAGTGGAGTAGCTGTAACTTGAGCCAACATTCCATTACAGGATGCCAACATCATGCAGGGCAACATAACTCACCACAGTACATTGCTCACCACCAATGAATATCCCTTTTCCTCCCCCAGGAAGGGTATCTTTCAATTCCAGTCTTCATCCTGCTTAGACTGTTTCAAATAATTCTTTTTAAGGGGGGAAGTTGCTACATTGAATTTAGCAGTGATTTATTGTGACACCAGAAGCATGTACATTGAAATGTTTTACACTTTAAAAACTCTTCTGTAATAAGTCCTAATGTAAAGATAGCAGAATGAGATAAAATACTTACAACTCATCAATCTAGTGTTCAGAATATACAAAGAATTTTTGCAGGTCAGAAACCAAAGAAGTAAATAAAGCAGTGGTTCTTGTGTGGCTCCAGTTGAATACATGTTGACTAAGAAAATACACAGAAGGCTACCAAACATTTGAGAAGATTTTCAGTATTATTAATCATTAGGGAAAGGCCACTCAATATTGCATGATATCCAGCTACTAAAAATAAAGAGCACAAGTAAGGTGAGGATATGGAGAAATTAGAATCACTTGTATTACTTGAGCGTTTTTAAGATGATGCAACAGTTCCTGAAGACAACATGGCAGACTCTTAAACCAAGCAGACTCTTATATAGTATTGCAATTCCGTTTGTATGCAAATGTCCAAAAGAATTAAAAGCAGAAATGAGTATGTACTTTTGCACCTGTGTTCATAGCAACTTTACCCATAATGACCGAAAGGTGGAAATAATCAAAGCATCTGTTGATGGACAAATGCATAAAAAATGATACATATGCGTGCAAAGGTAAATTGTTCAGCCTTAAAAAGGAAAGAAATATTAGAGCAAGCTACAATGTAGGTGAAACTTTAAAACATGGTAAGTGAATTACACAGAAAACAAATAGTTTTGTATAATTCCATTCAAATAAGTCACCTAGAAAATTCAAATCTACAGACCAAACAGTTGCTATCAAGGACCAAAAAGAGAGCAGAGCAAGGTTTTGGTTGTATATTCTAGTGGGCAGAGAGTTTGATTTGGAATGATGAAACATTTCTATGGGTGGGCATTGGTGGTTACACAACAAGGTCAGACTGGTTAATGCCACTGATGTTTGGAAATGGTGGAGGTGGTAAATCAAATTTCATATTAGCGCAAAGCTAAAACTATTAAAGTGTATAAAATTTCTTAATATCTGTAAAATAATGAACTCAGGACAGCCCTCCCCATGAATACCAAAATCTTTTTCCTAAAATAGTACTTTACTGAGTTTTAGCCCCACATAACCTCCCATATATTTTGAGTCATCTCTAGATTACTTACACAAATATATATTATGAAAACATTCGCAAGAATTGCAAAAACTTTTCAGCCAGATTTTTAATTCTATTTTCCAGGACTTTTAAAAATTATTTGACAATACATTGTTAAAGGTATACCCAGAGGAGCTTTTCTCTGTCAGGGAATGTTGGAGGAAATAAAATAAAAAAACTTGGGCCAGTGTGCTGGCATAGCTAGCTCATCCACCTGTGGTGCCAGTTTTCCACATGGGCACAAGTTGAAGCCCTGGCCACTCCAGTTCAAATCCATCTCCTCTCTCATGGCCTGGGGAGGCAGAAGAGGATGAACCAACTCTTTGGGCACCTGCACCCATGTGGGAAAACCAGAAGAAGCTCCTGGCTCCTGGTTTTGCATCAGCTTGATTCCAGCTATTGCAACCATTTGGGAAGTGAGCCAGCACATGGAAGATTCACTGTCTCTCCTCTATAACTCTGACTTTCAAGTAAAATAAAATCTTACGTAAAAATTAGCCTGTGAAAGATTTAAAGCAATTTAGATCTTTTCTTTTCTGGTTGTTTTGACAAAATAAGATAAATTATTTCCCAGGCCTGGCACAACTTATAGGGCCAACCCATCCCCATAAATGGAAGAAATAAAACAAGGAAAAAGTGGAGACATACTGACAGATGAAATGGTTTAAAAAATTTGGATCCACACTTGATTGAGCCTGGACAGAAAGAAACCTCAGATACAGAGGACCTATTTGACACCCTTGTGCTGGACACTCACACATTTTGAAACTGCTGGGTTAGATGAATAACAACTAAATCAACACTTATCACATTTTTATCTAAAAAAGATCAGTAACCTTAACATTACAACTGCAGGAACTAACTATAAAGAAGGAACAGAGATAACAGAAGGAAGGCAAACAATTATAAAAACTAGTAATGAAGAGAATTATTGAAATTGGAAGATGGATCTTTGTAGAAGATAAAGAAAAGTGAACCATTGGAATTAAATACAAAAGCACACTGATGGCTGAAGTCAGATCTAAGGCATCACTTTGAATAAAATGTGATTTACATACTAATAAGTCTACATGATCTTAATAATCCCTAGAATTGCATTAATTGCTAAAATTTTTTAGCAGAAATAGAAAATTGGAATAAACCTATATCAAATTAAAAAATGAATTCAAATCTCAAATTCCCAAAAGGAAGAATGGAATTCATTGTGAAAGATAAGTCCTAGTATGCATTTGAATCTGGATCCATAGATCATTCAAAAGACTAAAAAAGAAAAAAAAAAACTATTCAAAGTATTTTAAAATGGGGCTCCAGGACTCAGTCATTTATTCTAAGACAGTTTCAAGTTTTCTGGAGTTAGCATTGTGGCAAAGAAATTTAGACCACAATTTATGACATGAGCAGTTCATACAAATGTAAGTTTCAGTCCTGGTGGCTTCTATTCCAACATAACTCTTTGTCAATGCTCCTGGGATATTTGCAGAAGATGGTCTCAGTGCTTGAACCTCTATCATCTATCTGATAGCCTGGACAGAGTTCTGTGTTCCAGTTTCAGCTTGGACCAACCCTGGCAATGGTGATCTAGTGGGAATAAACAGAAGCAAGATCTAACAGTTGGCATACACTTGCTCCTTGTAATTCTGCTTTGTATAAAATGAAAACAATTTAAATTGTTTCATGTGTTTTATTTGTTTGAAGTAAAAACAGACAGAAGGACTGTTCACCACTTCGGCACTCCCTAAGGAGCAAAATGGTTGGTTATGAACATGACAAACCATGAGATGGAAACCCAGTCTTGGTGACCCACAGAGCTGGCAAAAGGAGCCATCACCTGCCACTTCCCATGGTGGACAGAAGCAGGAATATGAAAGTGGGAACAAAGCTAACACGTGATTCCAGGCACTTTGATTTCATATGCAGGTGTTAAGAGACATATAAACCACTACGACAAATTCCCTACAATTTCTCTTCCTGAAAAAAAATGCATTTGTGAAAAATATGTGGGATATGTATTTGCCTTACAGAAATCGTAAAGTGACAAAGCAAAATAAAACTTGCTAGCAAATGTGACACCAAATGTCAATGAAGCTTGAGAAAAGAAATGGGCCTATGTAAGCAACACAAATGTATACGCTTAGAAAGAATGGAGGGTAACAGGATGGACCCCGTCAGTGGTGAACTTCAGAAAGGTCATAGAAACCTTGTGCATCAGCCATGCTTAGCCAACTGAAGAGCAGGGTCCTTTAAGAGACCATGACACCCTCCACATTCTAATACTGCCATGGAAACTCCAGATTGTTACCTGATACTGGACCCTCCCTCTCACCCTCAGGAACATCACTACAGGCACTGGCATTAGCTTAGGACTCTGGCAACTTCGTCTGTGTTTGTATGACTAAGAACTCTCAAGTACTGAAGGGCAGTGATAAAGTGATTCTCTAAGTTAAGTGGGGAATGAGAACTATTGTCATTCATGACTCCTTATTAATCACTTCAATTTTGTTTATTTTACACACATTTGTTTGTTTCACTAAGGCCTAGACACAGGATTAATGACTGCCAAAACCATCAGCATGGCAGCATGCCCCAGTGCTCCAACAGATCCAAGGATAGAAATTAACCTCCTAGAACACCAGATCTTGCACTCCCACCTGGCCAAGACTCAACAGGAGCTTGAACTTCTTAAGGAGAAGCTTCTTCCATTTGAGCCTACTGCCTATGCCCTGGACAAGCAGCTACAAAAACATCTTAAGTTCAGGTGGTAATGAGTGATTGTCTTTCTTCTTATAAATGAGATGAAGTACAGGTTGTGCCTTGGGTTAAAATCACTGTTACTGAATGCTGGTACAGACACAAAGGAGCTTATTTCTCACATGAGCAGGTGGAATACTCTTGTGTTGAGATGCTCTGTGTACTGCAGGAGATTGTGCAGACAAGTAACATCATGGTGTTTTTCATGTCATTCTGTTCATTTTGTGAGGCCCAAGTTGCACAACACTGAGCTTGTGACACTGATGGAAACTTGGGTGATATGCTCAGGATCTCAGCTTCAAAATCATGAAGAGGTTTGTTTTTGTCTAACATCCATAAGTAAAAAAAATTGAGAGTTTGCATAAGGCATGATATGGGAATACCTATTCCTGAAGCCTATGTTTTTCTTAGGACCCTTCCTGAGTGTCAGTGAACCCCTTGTTTAAAGGGGTATGTCAGGGAGTTAGCAGAAACTCTTTCAGTGCACTCTATCACTCCCTCAGTGAAGACATAATTGGAATTGAGGATTCCCAGCAGCGTCTTGACTACCTTGACCCCTAGGAATAGAATTGCAAGCACAAAAAGGGCATGGTGGTATCTCCACAAGAATCAGCCAGTGTCACTCTTACAGTTTTCTATTAAGAAGATCCACTAAGGAAATTTTCATTCGGAAGTTCTGAATTAGAGTAAAGAGAGGAAATGAAGAGATGCTTTCTGAGAAGAGGTAATAACAAAGTTTTCACACTTTAGTAGAATCACATGAAAATGGTTTAGGAAGTAAAGCAAATGCAGGTAACAACTGAATTACTTCCTGGGTTAACACAGTGTGCAGAGAGCAAGGGTGCTGGGCTGGTCTCCTGCTCTCTGGCCAGTTTTCCATTTTTCTGAGCCCCAAAGTGCTCCTCTCTTAATATCTTAGAAAGCAGTACCCAGCTCTCTGAGCCACAATGAATTCATTATGTCATACAGAATCAGTGGGATGCTCTGAGTACATAGGAAAGGCTAGTGTTTGACACATGACAGGATTTGATAGGTGATCAATCAATTTATTAGTGAATGAGTTGTTTCTTTCACATATGTGTGGTTTAAAGAAAGTATGCAATTGTATATAGATGACTCATGTTTTATTTTTGAGATTTTGGTGCATGTATTTTTCCATCCCAGTACACAGTCCTTTCACTGGTATCCTCCTCTGTTGTTTGCCAAAGAAACACGAGCCTCATGCCTAAGTTTAGTGTATGACCTGTGGATATTAAGCTTGATAAAGAGGCCCAGGTCTCAGATTCATACTGTAGGGGTTTGGGTTGGATCTGCCAAACACCATTTGTGTCAACCTATGAAGTTACCCAAATGGACTTTATGCTTCCCGTTGCTCATCTTCTCCAGGGGTTGTACTAAAATCCCATATTCTTGGGTAAGTGAGAATCAGACATGGACGATTTTTTTTATTAATTTCATTGCATTATGTGACACATTTTTTTATGCACTGGGATTCTCCCCACCCCTCCCCAAACCCTCCCCCCCCCCCCCCCGGTGGATTGCTCCACCTTGTTGCATTTCCATAGTTCAAATTCAGTTGAGATTCTTTCATTGGAGGTTTTGACCAGGCATAAAGTCCAGCATCTTATTGTCCTGGTAAGTTTAATGGTTTTTCTGTAAGACCATCTCTGGTCTGAAGGTAGAGGCAGTAGAGTATCATCCCAATCAAGTAAAAACCCCAACATAATATTTACAACCATTTACAACATTATGGCATTAATTGGCATGACATTTATTAACCAATATGTTACTAGGGAAATGCAGGTTCTCAACCACACCCTGTGACTTCCTCATAGACATTTCAATTTTGGTTTATATTCAACCATGTTCTGTATACCTTAAAATGGCTATAGATTGTTATTCAGCTGTCTCTTGTCTATTTTAATGTTAATATTTAGCATTTTATAGCATTGAAGCATAATTTTTGCTGAACCTGGTTGTTTTTTGGGTAGTCTAACTCTATAACTTTAACAGGACATATGTCAACAGTTTAGGTGAACGTTTTTGGGAGGGGTGTTCAGAGAAATCTTTATTACCCCAGAGAGGAGTAACTGATCTTTGTGTCCCACCCAGTGAGTTATAAGTGCATCCCGGCTGACCGTTTCCTATCTGTTTCTAAGCTTTCCTAGTTGTTCTCTATGTATTCTAATTTGTTGATTTGTTTGTTTTGAGGGGCTTCTGGAGTGATCCTGATGGTCCTTATGAAAGAGGGTGGGGACCCAAAGTTGGAAGCAGGCAAGGGCCAGAGAAAGCTCCTCTCCCTAGTCCCCAAGGAAGTTTACTGTTCTTCTGTTTCTGCGGACTGCTCAGGGATCCTGGTTGTCGTTCCAATGACCCTGGATCCTGCAAGGCAGGAATTGGGCTTCTTCCATCCCACATTGTAGATCCAAATGGGGATGGGTGACCTCAGAGTTCTTGGCCTCCGAAGGCACTCCATTTCCCCTGTGGCCTCCTTGGCTGTAAGGATGTAGTCCTTGGTGCTCATACTGATAGTCCTTGGTGAGGCTCTGGGAATCTTCGGGGTTGGGATACAAGCCTCCTCCTGTCCACCTGCTCCACTCTTGGGTACCCCCCTGCTCTATGCGTATGACCTCCTATTAAGAGGTTGTTAGGATTGCTCCTGATTAGACATGGAAGATTTTTAACAGAGCTGACACTCAGTGTATGTCCAAGCTAGGATGGACCTAGCTCCTCAGCAGCATGGACCTTGGTTCCTACAACAGACACTGAGTCAGGTGGGTGGGTGTTTTCTCAGCATGTGAGCTATGCAAAGTCATCATGCAGCCTATGCTAGTATGTCCAGTGTGAGGAGGAGCTGCTGGCGGAGAGCCCATCTGTCACCAAGAGGCTGAGGGAAGGGCAGGCAGCAGGTTCATGCGGAGGAATCTCTGTGGTGGGCAGTGTAGCAGGTAGAGTTACAGTCACTCCAAAAGTGACATTTCCTAAATTGCTGCAGGTATCAGTCATATTTTGAACATACGGTTTTTGGAAGAGATATGAGGTCCTGTGTAAAAACACTTCCTTTCGTGACAGAGGGCTAATTTCCAGAATATACAAAGAACTACAAAACAGCCAAAACACCAAAACAAACAAGCCGCTCAAGAAATGGGCACGGGAAATGGGCAAACACTTCACTAAGGAACAAACCCAAATGGCAAATAAACATATGAAAAAATGCTCAAGTTCCCTGGCAATAAGGAAATCCAAATTAAAACATCAATGAGGTACCACCTAACACCAGTAAGACTGGCCCACATGAATAAAAGCACCAACAACACTTGTTGGCGAGGTTGCGGGGAAAAGGGAACCCTACTCCACTGCTGGTGGGGCTGCAGGCTGGTACAGCCTCTATGGAAATCAGTATGGAGAACATTCAAACAACTCAAATTCAACATACCGTATGATCCAGCAATAGCACTCCTAGGAATATATCCAGAACATTTGTTTTATGAGAAACCAACATGCACTCCTGTGTTCATAGCAGCACAATCAGTAATTGCAAAAACATGGAAGCAACCAAAATGCCCATCAGCAGACGATTGGATAAGAAAGCTATGTTCATCTACTCCATGGAATACTACTCAGCTATTAAACAAAACAAAATGCAGTTCTTTGTGGCCAAACGGGCCAAACTGGAAACCATAATGCTAAGGGAAATGAGCCAATCCCAAAAGGTTAAACACCACATGTTTGCGTTAATTTAAGATGATATGATGTTATGTAAAACATGTTATTTTATGTATATTATGTTATATGTTGTGTATAAACTAAAACTGAATTGACAATGAGGTGATCACAGAAGGTGGTTAAGAAATCGCAATTGTTTTTTAACATATTGGTTACTCAATACTATAACTATTAATTACACAATGAAGTTAATTGTTGCTGAGGGTATGTTGGAGCCTTTAATTGATCGGGATAATCTGCTGGTTCTGCCCTCCGTCCGGACAGGGTCTCCCCAAGAAGCTGAGGAACTAGACTGGACTATAAGATGTTGGACTCTATGTTTGGTTTATGCTTGCAAAGAGGGAATCTCAACTGTACTTGATCAGTGGATATGCAACAAGGTGGAATATTCCACATGGGGGGAGGGTTTGGGAGAGGTGGGGTGATACCCAGTTCCAACAAAACTGTATCACATAATATAATGTAATCAATGAATTAAACTAAATAAATAAATCAAAAAACACTTCCTTTCTTCTAGGGAAAACTTTTGTTCCACATATTTTCTCATAGGCCTAATAGTGAGTTCTCCACTGACTCCCAACTATGACTCTTCCCTTCTATCCCACATTAGGCAAATCAATACCTTACTCCAACCTCACACAAGACAACTGAGTCAATGAAAGCAGAAGCTACAGGAACAGAGAGTTGCCTCTATCTTACTCCGTCAGCATCTCAAGGATCTTCTCACAGTGGACAGCCCTGAGAGCTGCCAGAACCAGGGCCTCTGGGATCGACTTTCTGAGGGATATCATCTGGCAAAGCACCATGCCTACAAGCTCAGCCAAGGTACTGTCAAGGAAAGGATGGAAGACCTTTTAGGACAGAGGCTGTGGAATTCCACCCACTCCTTCCTGCCTGAGGGGGGCAATATTGGAGCAGGGACAATGTGCAGTGTCCTCACAGTGAGGCTGTGTCAGGTGGATCTTCCTAGTGGGGAAGGGGCCTGGCCTAGCATGCTTTCAGAGAAGGCATTCATTCATTTTCCCTTCCTGGATTTCTGTTCTGTTATCTTCAGAATACGTTAAAAGCATCTGCATGGTAGCTTTAACAATGAACTAGTAAGTACTTATGAATGTACTATAAGCAGTATGAATTCATTCTCTGGGTTTGGAGGAGGGATAGATGGGGAGAAATCTGAGGTGAGATGCTGGATGGCATGGAAACTTTAACCTTGCTACAGGCATAGCCTTCTTCCTGACAGAGCAGACCCAGGTCCACGGGATGTGCATAGTGTAATTGAGAGTAGTATAGAGATGCGGTTGGTCAGAGCAATTTCCAACTTGTGGACAAAATTAGGTTTCCCATGGAATCATGGGAATTGAATTCTGAGCCTGAACCCAGCTTTGTGATGTGAATGAGGAAAAAGCAGCAACACAGATGGGGAGGCTAGACAAATATCTTTTAGGATGACACTTATGAGTCCATTTGAATGCCTTCTACGACAGGGAGCTGTAGTGATCTATCAGATGAATCAGGTTGTCATAGGAGCATAAGGGCAGTATGCATGTTTCTTTGGAGAAAGGAGTTGAGCCTTCTCTGGTCACAGATTATCGCCTTTGTGCTCCTCTGTTTAGAACTGGAACTGTCCAGTGAGAGTGACCTTCTCTGAATTTCTTTGTAGATGTTCTTGACCATCAGAGAAAGGAAGAACCATGGTCCCTGACATTTCTGGCAGTCAGGTAACAACCAGGGAACAGAAGGAGTCATGGACAGGTGAAATTGAAAGGTTCTTAGAAAGGACTCCTAAGTGCTCAGAGGTATCCACATTCCTCAGGAATTTTGCAAGAAACTGCTGACCAAAACAGTTGGTCTCTTTCCAACGGGCTACATCCTCTGTGCTCTCTGAAATTAGCCCCTTCTGCCTTGCCCTGGGTGACCTAACCATTCCCTAACCATGCAATGTCACTCTAACCGCATTCTGTGAAGGTAGCGGCTAAGTGACGTGCTTTGTTTTTCTATATGGTTCATCTTAGATTGTTGGCTGGTGTTCATTGCTGGGAAAGGCAACAGACAAAGTATTTGCTGCCTCTTCAAGGCCTGAGGGAGAAACTTGAACGTTATCATGACCTTGGCATCTGTAGCAATATAGGGGCCTGGTCACTCGGCCATGCCTGCAACTCAAA
This sequence comes from Ochotona princeps, assembly GCF_030435755.1. Classification (NCBI taxonomy): domain Eukaryota; kingdom Metazoa; phylum Chordata; class Mammalia; order Lagomorpha; family Ochotonidae; genus Ochotona; species Ochotona princeps. Next base: position 124,621,887 of record NC_080833.1, on the reverse strand, counting down.
TGCTTAAAGAAATGCAAAAAGAGAACTCAAAATTTCTGAGCCATGTCACACCAAGAAGGCTTTGTGAATGCTCTCTGAAATCTTTCTCAATGCCAGCATCAATATCATTAGTCCTGTTTCACTCCGAAAATTTCTTGTATCCATCCTAACAAATGCAGATTTTGTTTTGTGCTCTTCCCTATTTTTAAGTGTGAGCAGTGAGAATGAGACAGAGGCAAGTGAATAAAGTGCAATGAGATTCATCAGGTAAACTCTTTTTTGTTCCTTGTGATGATCTCATCTCTGTGAATAGAACAACTCTTTCTGCAACATTTTCTGCTTGATAATCATGAGATTGAATGTACTTTGTTTGGATGTAATGGATGCTCACAGGAGTGTAGGACATGGTCCCCTTCCAGGCTGAGTGAGGAGATGATATATGGGACCATACAAAATTATTACGGCATAGAACAAGCCATGGTAGGACATCATATGGAAGCTTATCACAGGTGAAAATACAGTGTACCCATGGGAGGATCAGAGAAAGCAGAGGGGTGAATCCTGATGCTCATGGTGACACCATAATAGGGCTTAATCCACAAAAAAAGCATTTATAAAGAAATATGAGCAATCACGTTGAGAAAGGGGATGCCTGTGATGGTAGTGAGAAGAACCCCCAGCAGCATAGAGCCAGCCATGCCAAGACCTCATCGCTGTTCCTGGCCTGCTTGGAGGGAATTATGGGGTCTCCACGGTGCTTTCTTTTTGAAGAAACACCTTCATTTCTATGTGTCAATTCAAATCACTAGTCTTGGTCGGCACTGCCCAGAGTCCAGTGGAGGCTTAACTACAAGCTCAACAATTGCTCCGTGCTGCTGGCCATTTAGTTCTAGCAGGGACCTCACTTTTCAGTCCTACTGGCACCCACTGTGTCCAATAAAATGTGCATACGGGGACAGCTGATAAAAAATTTCATACAGCAGAATCCCACAATATGCCCACACTTGGAGAAATTCATTACAGAATTGGTCCATGTTGATACAGCTCCCTCTTTCATGGTACTGCAACCTTGAGGCCTTTGGGGTAAGATCACTCATTCTCTGTTTCTCTGTGCAGACACCTGCAAGTTTTGACCAGCACAGAGGACTGAGGTGATAAAACATAGGATAATCTATTATGTCCATTATTGCTCTCAGTACATGTTCTTTTGAGTCTTATTAAGCAATTGCTGCTTATAATGGTTTTTCCTTCTTTTTTTCTGTGATTTCTGCTACTTGGTAGCTTTGGTTATGCTTGGAATCTTCAGCTGTTATATTTAAGGGTTTGTTTAACTTTGAGGGGAGTATTCATCATTAGGAACATAGAAACAGTTAAAAAAATTTTTACATGCCTTTCCAGGTCTGTCAGAGCATTGTTTTGTGAAGCAATAAGAGAAGAGATGTAGACTCTAAACAGACAGTAATGACAAGGAAATCACAATGCTAATCACCCTAATGTGAGCAGTACGTATTTAATACATAGTTTTAGTATCTCACTAGACTCCAATAATACATGGAATAAGCATAGTAAAAATTAAAAATGCGATACAGGATAAGCAATGGTCCCAACGGCCAAGTAGACCACAGGGAATTGGACGGCTCTTTTAGGCCAAGAACTCTGAGGTCATCCACTCCCTTTTGGATCTTCCACATGGGATGGAAGAAGTCCAGTTCCTTCCTCACAGGATCTAATGTCATTGGAACAACAGCCTGGAACCCCGAGCAGACCTCAGACACAGAAGAGCAACAAACTTCCTTTGGGACTTGGGAGGGGAACTTTCTCTGGTCTTTACTTTATTCCAACTTTGAATCCTCACCTTCTCTCACAGTGACCATAAAGTTTGCTCAGGAAACAACTCCCCCCCTAAAAAAAAAATTAGATAGAGACCAATAAGGAAAGTTTAGAAGCAGACAGGAAACGGTCAGCTTGGACTCACATATACCTATGTTACTAGGTAGGACGCAGAGATCATTTACTCCTCACTAAGGTATTGAAGATTTCTCTGCACACCCCCTCTAAACCTGTTCTGCACCTCAACTGTTGACACATGCCTTGTTAGAGTTATAAGCCAGTTTGGACTAGGATAAAATTTGCCAAGTTCAGTAAAAATAATGCTTCAGTAGTATAAAGTGCTAAATACTAAAATGAAAATAGACATGAGGCAGCTGAATAGTACCCTATAGTCATTTTTGAGGTGTATAGTAGCTGGTTGTGTATAAACTAAAATTGAAATGTCAATGAAGTAGTCACAGGATGTGGTTAAGAACTTGCATTTTCTAACACATCAGCCACTCAATACCATTCCAATTAACTCCATGGCATTGTAAATTGTTGTGGAAGCTTCACCAAAATTCCCCATAGCTTCTCTACTCTCCAGAAATTTCCTGTAAATTCAAGTTGTCTTCTGCTATGAAAACAACTCTTCTTTCCAATTGTCTTATCTAGGCAAAACAATTCTCAGCATTCAAAACACTGTTTTCCAATATTTTGACGCTAATCCAAATTTAGTGTGTGACAAAAAAAAAACAGCTCGTCATTCTAGAATTTCAATCTTACATAATTTCCTACAGCTATGAAAACTACTTTCCAGAATCTAAACATGACCCCAAGTTGTCTTCAAAGATATAACTCTAATTTCTAAGTGTTTAGCCTTGACTCTAATGTTCTTCTTCTTAGAAAAGAGACACTCATTTCCCCAAATTATTCTGGAACAGTACAAAACATTCAATTAATAAAGTGGCAGGAGGGTAGATCCTAGAACCCCAAAGTTTCCCAATAGCTAATTAAGCAAAATTGGGTGGTAGGAGGCAGGAGGGAATCAGGCATAAAAAATTTTGGTGCCATTTTAATGCTATCAAATTAAATGATGATCTATACAATCAATGATCCATGGAATCAGTTCCTGTTTATCAACTGGATAGACCATTACTTTGCCTGCTGAAGATGGTTGGCACACAGTGATGCTCAAGTGTTTATAAATCACAGTCCCACGAAGAGTTGTTCATGAGTAATAGTGGGTCCTTAGGGAGAGAAGTGAGAAGTTCTAGTGGAACTCAAGGGTCAGTGCGTGCAGTGCTGACCCAGCTTGTGCTTCCCTGGGCTGGTGCTGCTCAGCCTCCTCACCCCTTTAGCATTCCTTCTCTTAGGATACCATGCACTTGTGTCATTCCCCATGCCAGGGGATAAGACAAATCACCTAGGTACTTCATGGTACTCCCAGGGGATATCCTGCATGGGACAGAGAGAGAAAGAGCTAGTTTTCATCTAGGTCTGAGGATTCAGAGTGGTGGGTCATCACGGGTCTCCCAATCCCAAAACTTACCTCACCAGGTGATTCAACAGAGAGGACAGGGAGTTCAGGGCTTCCTGTGGATCAAGTGTCAGGATAGCAGAGGGAGCTCAGTTTCTCAGGTTCTCAGGATCTTGGAGCAGCCTCAGCCTTGGGGAGCAATCACGCAAAACAGAGCCCCAGCACAATTAAACCCTGATCCCCTCCCACCTCACTGCCCTCAGTGCCTTCCTCTGGTGTTGGGAACGAGCCTGGAAGACCGGGTGCCTGTACAGCAGGGATGACACTAAAAGAGGGACTCTGGCAGGACACTGGAGCACAGAAAGCATTTACCAGTGAGCAGAAGAGAAACACTGTGTTTTCAGCAGGCCTGGCCATGCAGTGTAGTCCGAGGTTCCAGAAGCTCTGCTGTGACTTGCACACAGGGTGCTACAGGCTCTCATTGTTGGTCAATTTGGGTACAGCCTGGCTGCTCCACTGGCACTCAGGATTGGGATTGAAGCAGACACCTTGGCCCAGTCTTGGGGGCTGGAGGACAGAAGCCAAGGTCACTGGCACTGTACAGTGAACATTCTGTGCAGGGACCCTTGTCCCATTGAGGACACATTGGGAGGATCACCGTGAGTTGCCTGTGATACCTGCAGTCTCTGGGCAGGTCTTGGTGAAGAGAGGTTGGAAGGAGGCTCTTGGGGCTGAAAGTAGGGGCATGCATCACTGCTTTCCAAGTGGAGATTCCTTCTGTTCAATCACCACACACTGGGAGTGGGAACTGACTAGTTGCAATTCCCAGGTCAACAGGACCAGGAAGTTGATTGCCAGCTTGTCACAACTGTGCATACCTGGGTTGGACCCAACACCATTCCCAGGTTAGGTACCTGGTCGAGTGGAGTGAAGGATTTGTGTTTCTGTGGGACTATTGCTGTGTTTTTGTGAAGTGCAGTAAGAATGTCACATAGATGGTTGCAAATGGAGTATCTCTAGTGCTTTCCTGCCAACTGGGTCACTGAAGCCTTCAGAGTGAGGAGTGTGTGAGGCAGCATCTTCCACCCCCAGGGCAACAGCCTTTCTTCTCTGTACTGTTCTCGTTTGGCAAGTGGCCATCAGTGGAAAAGTGTATTTTTCTTGTGGCTTCTGATTGTCTCAACATTTGTCATATTCACGTGCCAATGTTGTGACATTGTGAGTTGAGCTTCATCCTGCTAATGGGCCTTGGTCGTTACACTTTGAATTCAGCTCCTTACTCATGCTCCTGGAAAAGCAAAAGACTGTGACCTGAGTGGTGGGGCCTTTCAGCTGTTGGGAAATGAGGGTATTCTTTTTTTTTTTAAAGATTTATTCATTTTATTACAGCCAGATATACACAGAGGAGGAGAGACAGAGAGGAAGATCTTCCGTCCAATGATTCACTCCCCAAGTGAGCCGCAACGGGCTGATGCGCGCCGATCCGAAGCCGGGAACCTGGAACCTCTTCCGGGTCTCCCACGCAGGTGCAGTGTCCCAATGCATTGGGCTGTCCTCGACTGCTTTCCCAGGCCACAAGCAGGGAGCTGGATGGGAAGTGGAGCTGCCGGGATTAGAACCGGTGCCCATATGGGATCCCGGGGCTTTCAAGACGAGGACTTTAGCCACTAGGCCACGCTGCCGGGCCCGAAATGAGGGTATTCTCCAACACAGGTGACATCATCGGCTCCTGATCCTGAAGTCTGTACAAACTGGAGGTGGAAATCTTTGCTATACCTTGTGTTCCTTGGCATATTTACTATACTACCTGTGCCATTTGAAGAATTATTTAGAGCTATTGGAAAGCAGAATATGCATATTATCCATCTGTGTATTGTGTGTGTGTGTGTGTGTGTGTGTGTGTGTGTACTTTCTGAAATAGAGACAGAGGGACAGAGCAAGAGAGAAAGAGAGAAAGTTAGTTTAAGTTTCAGGAATTAGGGGCCAGGCGCAATAGCATAATGGTTAAGGTGCTTGCCTTGAACATGCTGGGATCCCATATGGATGCAGATTCTAATCCTTGGAGCTCCGCTTCCCATCCCCCTCCCTGCTTGTGGCCTCAGAAAGCAGTCGTGGATGACCCAAATCCTTGGGACCATGCACCCACGAGGGAGACCTGTAGTTGTTTCCAAGCGGCAGCACCAGTCATTGCGGCCACTTGATGAGTGAACCATTGGATGGAAGATCTTCCTCTCTGTCTCCTTCTCTCTGTATATCTGCCTTTCCACTAAAATAATAGATAAATCTTTAAAAAAGATTCAGGAATTAGGATGTACACTGCAAAATTGACTATAGACAGAAAGGAGATAAACTCAGTAATTTAGAATGATTTTGAACTATTGGAAAACTGAATCTGGCTGCTATCCATCTGGGCATTTGTGCGTTTTGGGGGGGGGGGTTGCACACTTTTCTGCTTTTCTAAACAGTGGAAGAGACACAGAGAGGTTAAGATTCAAGAATTAAGATGTACACTATAGACACGACTATAGACACAAAAGTGATCAACTCAGTAAGTTAGATGAAATTGCTGAGAAACTTTTAAACATTCCTCAAGGACTGATGAACTGAGTAGCCCAAACACATTAAAACAAATGTAATTCTAAAAAGAGACTAGAATTCGATGAAATTCCTTCCATGAGAACCAGTGTCACAGGATGCTAAATGCAAAAACAGTGTAAAAACAAAAAGACAGACCACTATCTCTAATAAGCACAGATGCAAAAACCCTAACAGAATATAATGGTACAAACCAGCAACAAATACAGTGAACAAATGTGGTTAATGCTACAAACTGTAGGTTGTTCAGCATTCAACTTACTGTAACTTATCCAGAAAGAAAAAAATAAGGTGCTCATGGAAACCTTAGCATAGATGAGCAAAATTAAATTGGTAGCTCTTAGATTAAATAAGGAAATTTAAAAACATTTTCAGTAGAATGAATTTAAAATATTCTTGAACTTATTTATTTTTTGAAAGTCAAACTAATGTAAAGCAGGAGAGACAGAGAGGGAAAGATCTTCCATGTGCTGGTTCACTCCCCAAATAGCCACAAAGACCAGAAAATGTCAATCCCAAATGAGGAACCAGAAGCATCTTAAAGCCTTCCCCTTCAAAGCAAAGTCCAAATGCTTTGGGGCTATCCACACATAAAGCCCCTTTTTTCCCTGGCAACAGGCAAGGAGCTGGTTTGGAAGCAGAACATCAAGATACAAACCAATCAGTTTCTATATCAAATATCAACACTCCAAGGCACCTACTCCTAAATGATTTTTAGATTAAAAATCATAATAATGTTCATGTATTATTAATTAACCAGAATTTCTCCTGCATGAACTCTGATAAAGGGAAAAAGTCATACTTTCAGAAACATTTCCTGTTGTGTTGTCTTATTACACACATTCAGTGCTCACATGTGCTTATGCATATTAGAAAAGGAACGCTTTTAGTTTCCTTGCAGTGGGAATAAAACAAACTCACTTTCCTGGTGCACAACTTTAGAACAAAATAGAACTTAAATTAACAGATCACAACTTTGTAAAGGGGCTACATAACCATTATCTGGGAAAGATACACCTGAAATGTTAATGGAAAGATTAAACTGTTAGCTTACATTTGCAGTACCCCTACTCAGACAGTGGCTGCAAAGGTAAATGCCTCCTCCTTCATGAGCTGTGGATCTTCCAGACATACTCCTTCTGGAATGGTGAAAATTACCAAAGAAAAGTGCTTGGTGTTGAGTTAGGAAACCTAGGAACTAAACTTGAGTCTCATTAAGTTGTGATCTTGGAGATATCCAGCTTTTTTCCTTCTATTTATGTTAATTTTATTTTTAATATTCTAATGTATTTGAGAAGGATGCACACACATGTAGGACTATGATTAGAGTGTGGAGGGTGAGGTATGATGAGTAGCACCCTTTAAGACGCCATGACACCCTCCACATTCTAATACTGCCATGGAAACTCCACATTGTTACCTGCTATTGAACCCTCCCTCCCACCATCAGAAACATCACTACAGGCAGTGGCATTCGCTTAGGGCTCTGGCAACTTCATCCTTGTTTGTGTGATTAAGAACTTTCAAGTACTGTTGGATGCCGATGAAGTGATTCTCTACAGTAAGTGACAGCTATTGCTATTCATGACTCCTTATTAACCTTTTTGGCTTTGTTTGAAACATCATGTGCTTGTTTCTCTACTGCCTAGACACTGGATTAATGACTGCCAAAACCATCAGCATGGCAGCATGTTCCAGTGCTCCAACACATCCAAGGACAGAAATGAACCTCCTAGAGCACCATGTCTGGTGCTCACACATGGACAAAACTCAAGAGCAGGTTGAAGATCTCAAAGAGAAGATTCTTCCATCTGAGCCTACTGCCTATGCCCTGGACAAGCAGCTATAAAAACACCATAAGTTCTGGAGGTGATGGGAGATTGTGTTTGTTCTGAGAAATGAGATGAGGTGCAGGTTGGGCCTTGGGTTAAAATCCCTGCTGTTGATTCCTGGTACAGGTACAGAGGAGCTTGTTTATCACAGGAAAGGTAGAATATCCCTGTGTTGAAATGCTCTGTGTGCTACAGGAGATTGTGGAGACATGTAACATCATGGTATTCTTTGTGTCAGTCTGTCCAATATTTGAGACCCAACTTCACAACACTGAGCTTGTGACACTGATGAAAAACTGGGTGATATTCAGAGAGTTTCATTTTAAATAAAAACCATGAGGATGTCTGACATTCTCTGATACACAGAGGTAAAACGATTGAGAGTGCACAATTAGCATGAGAAGGGAAAGTCCTACTCCTGAAGCCCAGGTTTGTCTTCAGACCCCTGCCGTGTCAATGGAACTCTTGTTTTAGTGTGTGTGTCTAGAACTTAACCTAGACTGTCTCAGTATCTTCTCTTTCTGTCTCAGTGAAGACACTTGGCATGCAGGGTTCCCAGTAGGTCCTGGTCTCCCTTGAATTCTGGGAACACAAGGGCATGCACAACAAGAGATGGTGGCATCTCTCTGGGAGTCAGCTGATTTCATTCTTATAGTATTTTTAAAAGAAGTGTTGAAAGAAATTTTGCATAGAACATTTGACTCATGTTAAAAAAGTAACTGAAGATATGTGTTCTGTGAAGAGATAAGCCGTGCTGGATTAATAATAAATCTTCCAGTTCTCAGTAGAATCATATAAAAATGGTTTGGGAAGTGAAGAAAATGCGGATAATGACCCAAATCTTCACTGTATTAACAAAGTGTACAGAGAGCAAGATTGCCAGACTGGTCTCCTGCTCTCTGGCCAGGTTTCCTTGTTCTCTGAGCCTCAGTGTTCTCCTCTGTTAATATCTTATGGAGTAATACCCACCTCTGTGAGTCACAGTAGAATGAACTATGTCATACAGAATCACTGGCATACTTCTTCTACATGTGTTTGAAAGGTGATCAATCCAACTGCTAATGAATGAGTTGTTAGTTTTACAAATGTGTGGTCCTAAGACTTATGGCATATATGTGTGTGCAGATTTTTTCTTTGTAACTTTGTTGCATACAATTTGCAATCCTAGAACAAAGGACTTGCCACTGCAGTATATACTCTATTGTTCACCACACAAACAGGAGCACCATGCCCAGGTTTAGTGATTAAATTGGGGGATGTCAAGCTTGGTAAATGCCCCAAGTGTAGGATTCATAGCATAATTTTTGTTTGTTTGTTTTTCATCTGATCAATGTATCCAGTGGACTTCAAACATATGTTCTCCAGTGGTTGTACTAAAATCCCATATATTTTGTTAAATCAGAAACATACAAGAAACATTTTAAACAGAACACTCACCCAGTGTATGTCCACGCTAGGCTGATCCCAGTGTCCTGTACTGCAACATCAGCAGCATGTGCAACTGTCTGACAAGGCTGTGTGTCTGTTTTATCAGAATGTAAGACATACAGAGTCATCATCCGGCCTGGACTGGGGCAGAACATGCAGTGTGAGGAGAAACAGCTGGCTGAGAGCCCATCTGTCACCAAGAGGCTTAGGTAAGGGCAGGCAGCAGGTTCAACCTGCAAGAATCCTGGTGGTGAGCATTTTAGTTGGCAAACCTGAGAATTCACTTGGGTCAAGACAAGGGTGGATATTTACATCACTGGTATTGGTTCAAAATTATTAACAAAATAAATATTAAAAACACAGAGCACAATGAACACAATATTTGCCACATTTCAATATTTCTCAAAAGTATATTTTGAAGTGATATTCATCACATAAAGGAACCAAATGAAAAGGAACAACTCAGACATTTATCATGTGATGCCACTCTCCCAAAGTGACTTTTCTTCTTATAATATAGATGGTTTTTGGGTGTGCACACAATGGTGATTAGGAATATCTCTCGGGGAGAAGTAGGAACAGACATGGAAAATTATCAGCAAAATTTGTGATCTCACAACAAGCACGCTGAAGGAGTGCAAGACTTCTGTATTCCATAGCACAGGGTGACATGTGATCAGGGAGTGTCTGCTCTGGTTTATGAGTATCAGAAGATCTTTGAGCAGGCTTGAGGCACTGTCCCTCAGATCCTCCTCTCTCTTGAGTTCAGTTCCTTCTGTGAACTCGATCAACACTGAGAAAGCCAGCCTATCTTACCTACCAAAGTACCTGTAAAAGATTCTTATTTGGTTTTTTCATGTCTCTCTCTCTCTCAGATACTAAAGATCACTGAAATTTGGAAAGGATATTGCAGATTTGTATGTGCAAATGAGCTACTACAGCAGATGAAGGAAAAAAAATCTCAACCCAAAACAAAGGAAAACCCATCACTGAGAGGTGAGTTCCAACATCACCTTCCACACTTGGTAATTTTTATTCTGACAGGCAGGTTGGAGAAAAGCCATCAGAGTCCATCAGCCTCCACTTGGTTAAACACCTAAGCTGACCAAGGCCCAGAGCCTCAGACTGTTGGGAGTCCTTAACTCTCATGGCCATCCTGCCAAAAAGCAGCATCAAGACCAGCTGCACTGTGACAACAGCCCCACTGGACATGCGCTGTCTCCACAGGGGATGCTGCAGGAGCAGTCAAGAATAAAGTTGTGGTGCTCTTATGGAAAAGGTTTGCCTGGAGGGAATCATGAAGAAATTACCTGAAAACGCTAGAATATAGACCATTGACCAAGACAATTGACTTGCCATGTCGTCTTCAATTAGTAACAGAAAAAGTGGAGAAAGCATTTTGGATCTAACAGAAGTATGAAAACTGACTGCTATATTGCTTTAGTCCTATTGAAACAAATGTACCTCCTCATGTTTGTGTTACAATGATGATCACAACAGGTCAAATTTATGGCTCAGCAGTCTATGTTCTGGAGTTCTTGAGTAACTCTTTATGATTCTTTTCAGGTGAAAAATTTAAGCAAGAGCACTCCATCCTTAGTCCTGGGTGCTTCATTCTGCATCCCATGTGAAGGCAGAGAGTTCAGTATGTCCACCATTGTTGTCAGTTATTTAGGCAGGAGCCTACCGATCTGTCCTTTGGTAAGTTACACCATGGGGCCTACCATTAAGAAACCTGGGGAGAGTCCAGTTGAGAATATACAGCATCTCACTCTGCATTTATTTCCTCTGATGAATTTAGAATTCATCAAACATCTGTGCCTATCGCAATTCATATTTTGTGCTTATTTCTTGCATTATTTGATTCAATGGTAGCTTGATGCTTTTATTTGCTGGTAATGTGGTATGAAGAAAAAATACTTGCTTTCAGAATGTTGATGCTAACCAATATTTTTGCACTCCATAAAATAACAGCAATGCTCAAACCACAGTTTTAAGTATAATCTAAATTTTCATCAGCTATGAAAAAGAATATTCATTTCCAGAACTTTCCTGATGATCATAATTGTCATATGAGAGCAAAAAAAAAAAAATACCTCTCCTTCCTAGAAGTTTAACCTTTACTGAAATGTTGTTTGACTATGAAAAACAAAGCTCATTTGACAAGTTCTAATGTTAATCAAAATGATCACCTGTCACAAAATGCAGTTGTCCTTTCTAGAATTGCAAACATAACCAAAACTTTGTACAGCTATGAAAACCTCTGCTCTCCTAATTTTAATGTTAATGAAAATTATCTTCTGCAAGGAAACAGCTCTCCTTTCAAGGAATTTAACCTGAACTAAATTTTTCTACATCCTTCTAAAAGGCACTCCTAAACAGCATTTAAATGTTAAGCAAAACCATATTGTGTGACAAAGAGCAACTCTCCATTCAAGAATTTCAATCTTCACCAATGTTTCCAACAGTTATAAAAACTTCTCTCCTTTCCAGAAATTTCGTGCTAAACCAATTTGTCTTCTACTGTGGAAACAACTCTCCTTTCTAGTTGTCTTACCTAACCAAAACCACATTCAGCTTTCAAAACAACGCTGGTATTCAATGTTTTCATACTATGCAAAATTTATTGTGTGACAAAGCAAAACTCTTCATTCTAGAATTTCCATTTTATCCAATTTCCTACAGCTATGAAAACTGCTTTCCAGGAATTTTAATATGAACTCCAAGTTGTATTCAAAAATAGAGCTCTCCTTTCTCAATGTTTAAACTGGACCCTGATGTTCTTTATCTTTGAAAAAGGACACTCATTTCCAAAATTGTAATGTTAACCAAAATTTTCTTCTGCCATATAGAACAATTCTCTTTCATAGAATTTGAAACATAAACAAAATTTGCCACAGGTATAAAAACTTTTCTGTTTTCCAGAAAGTTTGTGTTAAAGTACATTCTGCCATGAAAATGACTCTGACTCCAGATATTTAACCTTAACAAAAGAGTTCTCCCTCTATGGAAAGGACTCTCCTTACTAGCATTTTAAAGTTCATCAAGATTTATTGTGTGACAAAGAACAAGTATCCTTTCTAGAATGTCAACAGTAACCAGAGTTTCCTACAGTTCACAAAATGTGTCTACTTTCCAGAGCTTAACTGTAACCAACAGTTTCTTCTGTAATGAAGAAGAACTCTCCTTTCCAGAATGGGGTATTAAATAAAATGTTGTTCTGCTCACTAAGCAAGTCTCCTTTTGAAACTTTTACCTCAACCATAGCTTTCTTTTTTTTCAGCCTGAAAATGGACACACCTTTCCAGAAATCCAATTTTACTCTAGATGATCTCTTGCTTTAGCAGAACAACTTCTTTCCCAAATTTTGATTGTTAATCAAGGATTTTCTGGCAATAGAATGCCACCCTAATGCTGGCATTTTAATTTGACTAAAATTTTGACAGGCATGGGAACATCTCTCCAGAACTTTTGCTTTAATCAAAATTTTCCTCAAGTATGACAAAGAAAATTTCTTTCAGAATTTTCATGTTTACCAAAATTTTCATCCACCAAAATAGTCTTGCTTCTAGAACTTTAATCGTAACCAGATTTTTTTTTCAAAATTAAAAAGAAACTTACTTAATTTTAACTTCCATTGAATTTTTTTTCAGTTATTACAAACAACGCTTTGTTTTCTGAAATTTTAAAGTTATATAGTTTTTATTCAGGTACAAGGAAACAACTCTGACTTCTTGAAAGTTGGTGTTCAACAAAATTTTCTTCTGTTCCCCCAAAAACCACAACTCGTTCTAGAAGTTGACATTCACCAAAATTTTCTTATGTTTCAGTAATACCTCTCATTTCTAGAATTGTAACGCTAATCACAATTGTTTTATTTAACACCATTCAAATGTTTGATTTGTTGGACTTGCAGTGTTTTCTTGTTGATTACATTACCACTCCATGGTCATTTTTGAGAAACAGTCATGCCTGTTGGGGACAACCAGGAGGATTCTGGGATTGCAGGGATCTGAGGTCTCAGAGGGAGGCTCGGGAGAGAGGTTCTGTCCTAGGTCAGCTAGGGCTGTGCTGCTGAGACAGCTCAGACAGGGTCTCTTCAACTTGAGGCACAGGCCAACCTAAGCTCAGATCTTGACACTGGCTGAACTACCATGGCCTTTGGTGCTGCAGAGGGCAAGAGAGATTGCATTTCACACTAGTGTAGTATGTTAGGCAGAGTGTTTATTGGTCAAGCTAAGAGACTTCAGCCCCTGCCTCCTGCTACATCCAGGAACACGTTAGACCCCAGGAACCACTGCACATAAAAGACAAAATCAGAGGCTTTATTATACTTTATATATAAATATAAAGTTTTAATCTTTATTTTGAATTTTGATTTTTACCGTACCATTCCACACAGTCCGGGACTACCCCCTCCCAACACCAAATTCCCACCCTCAACTGTATTTCCTCATATCGTTACAATAGTCTAGCTCTTCATAATGAATTAAGCTCTCATCCTCAAGTCAGCTGCACAGTACAGTATTTCTATAGCATTTTGAAACATTCAATTAACTAAATTGCATGAGGCAGGAGGGGAGCTGCTGAAGATACAAAGTTTACATATTGTAGAGTTAATTAACTGATTTTAGCATGGTAGGAGGCATGAGCGACCAGAAAAAGAAAGACTCTCGTGCCACTTCCATCCTGTCAAGTTAAACTGTGGTCTATACAATCAATTAACCAGGGAAGCAGGTCCTATCAACTGACTGCACCCATTACTTTGGCTGCTGAAGATGGTTGCCAGGCATGGACATTGAAATCTGTATAAATCACCATTGCATGAAGAGTTGGTCCTGAGTAATAATAACTCCTTAGGGAATAGAGGATGATATTCTTGTTTGGGTCGGTGGAGTTCAAGGGGCTGTTTGCGCAGAGCTGACTCACCCTGTGGTTCCCTGTCCTGGTACTACTGATCAGTGTACTGCTGCTTAGCAACCCTTCTCCCAGGAACCAAAGCACTTGTGTTAATCCCCATTCTGGACTAGGATGAGTGCCCTAGACACATCATGGCACTCTCCAGCCCGTCTTGCAGGGCCAGATGAAGAAAGGGAGCTACTTGTCAGCTAGCTCTGGAGTTCAGTCGTGTTGCTTCTCACTGGTTTCCCAATCCCTGCAAACATTGATTCAACATGTGACTTACCAGAGAGGAAAAGACACATCCTAAGCAAAGAAGCTAGACAGGGAGCTGAGGGCTTCCTGTGGAGCAAGTGTTAGGAGAGCAGAGGTAGTTCAGATTCCTAGCATTCAGGATCCTTGAACAGCCTCAGCCTTGGGGACCAGTTATGACTAACAGTGTCCCAGCACAGCTTGCACCCTGTTCCTCTCCCACCTCGCTGCCCTCAGGGCCTTTCTCTAGTGTGAGGAGCAAGGCTGAGGGACCACATGTTTTTACAGCACAGATGGCAGTACAAGAGGGACACTAGCAGTGACACTGGAGCATGGAAAGCATTTTCCACTGAGAAGAAGAGAACCAATGTGTTTTCACCAGGAATGGGAGTGCAGTGCAGTCCTGGATTCCAGAAGATCTGGTTCCCAACTTGTTGAGGGCACTGCAGGCTCCCCTTTAGTGGGCCAATTTGTGTATAACAGTGTTGGCACACAGTCACACTGAGTAACACGGTCCTAGGAGACACCTTGGCTCAATCCTGGGGGCAGGGAGGACAGAAGATGTGGTTGTTGGCTGTGTTACAGGGAACCTTATGTGCATGGAGGTGATGATGCTTGGTCCCCTGTGGAAAGCACATGGTGATCATCACCATTGTTACCATGTGTTATGGGCTAACTCTGCCCTGGTACTGGTGGAGAGAGGGTTGGATGAGATTCTTGGAGCTGAGTGTCTGGGGACACATCATTTCTTGAAGAGTATAGTTTCCTTATGAGGGGTCACCTCCAGACTGGGAGAGGGAGATGCCTGATTGCATGACTGCTTCTACAGGACTGTGAATTTGACTGTCAGCTCGGCACCACTGTGAACATCTGGCTGTAATGCCCAAGCCTTCTCCAACTTAAGACTTCTGGCAACTCTGTGGGTACCAGTGGATCAGAGGAATTGAGTTTCTGTAGTGCTATTGTTATGTGTTTGTGAAGTGCAAGAAAGATGTCACATAAGTGGTTGCAGGATGAGTGATTGGATTTCTCACCTGTAGACTGGGGTCACTGAACCCCTGAGGAGCAGGCTGGGGTATGAAGGGGACACAAACTAAATTTCCAGGCTCTGAGTGTCCAGGTTTCATCTTCTTGTCTAAACAAAGACAAGACTACCTCTCCAGGGCCAGTAGATCTTCAGTATGTTTGTCTTGGGGTTGAGGAAGCATCATCCAAGTCCAGGGTAGTAGCCTATTCTGTGGTGCCATCACTCAGCAAGGGTAGTTATAACCCTGCAAGTGGTTGTCAGTGGAAAACTGGCTTTTCCTTTTAGTTTCTGATTCAACATTTGTCATATGCCTGGGACAATGTTCTGGCATATGTGCTAAGCTTCATCCAGATTTTGAGCTCAGCTCCTTGCTCATGCTCCTGGAAAAGAAGAAGAGTATGCTCCAAGTGCTTGGGCCCTTTCAGCTGTGTGGAAAGTGAGGGTACTCTCCAACACAGGTGACATCATCCTGTCCTGATCCTGACATCAGTATAAACTGGTGGTGAAAAATTTCTGCTATACCTTATGACTTCTAGATAGATTTAATACACTACCTACCCAACCAAAGAACAATTTAGAGCTACTTAAACTTTGGATATGAATGTTATCTATCTGTGTAGTTTTGTGTGTGTGTGTGTGTGTGTGTGTGTGTTTGTGTGTGTGCATTTCTAATCTGAGAGAATGGGAGAGGTAGAGAGACAGCGAGACAGAGAGAGAGAGAGAGAGAGAGAGAGAGAGAGAGAGACAGAGAGAGAGAGAGAGAGACAGAGAGAGAGAGGTTAAGATTGAGAAATTAGGATGTTCACTAGAGACATGATTATAAACACCAAAGAAATTGACTCAATAAGTTAGGTGAAATGGGCAAACTGCTTGAAAAAAAATGTCAAAGATTCCTCAAGGTCTGACATCCTGAGCAGCACTAACACATCAAATTGAATACAGTTAGAATAGAATTAGATGCAACTCCTTTTATGAGACCAAAATAGTCTGGATGCTAAATACAAAAACACTGGGAGAACATAGCAGATTAATACCTCTAATAAACACAAATGTACAACCCTAAAATAATCTATTGGTACAAACTAAGCAATAAAACAGGATTTACAAATTGTGAACAAATGGTGTTAACGATAAAAATAATAATTTGTTCAGCATTAAGGTTACTGTAACTTATCCAAATGGGAAAAAATACTCATGGTAACATTTAGGTAGAGGAGTAAAACCAAATTGGTAGTTCCTGTACTAAATAAGGAAACTTGGGAAACTTTTCTTTGGGGCTTAAAGTGAAAGCATAGTGGCTGGCCAAAGTCCTGGCCTTGCAGGAGTCAGGATCATATATGTGCTACAGTTCATGTCCTGGAGGACCCACTTGTCATCTAGCTCCCAGGTTTTCACCTGAGAAAGCAGTTGATAATGGACCAAAACTTTGGGACCCTGCACTCATGTGCGAGACCGGAATAATGATCTCTGGGTTCCTGGTTTCAAATCGAAAACAGTCCCAGACATTGTGGCTCTTAGGGGAGTGAATCAGTGGACAGAGGATCTTCTTCTCTGTCTCTCCTTTCTGTACATTTGACTTTCCAATAAAAAATCAAAGAAATCTTTCTTTCTAAAAAAGAAAGTTTTCTTTGTGAAATGATTTTAAAATGTTTATGAATTATGTTTTAAAAGTCTTGCTTAGGGAGACCAGGAGAGACTGAGAGGGAAAGATCTTTCATGTGTTGGTTCACCCACCAAATGACAACACAGGCCAGGAAATATTGGTCCACAATGAGAAGCCAGAAGCATCTTACAGTCTTCCACTTCGGAACAGCGTCCCAATGTCTTAGAGCTATCCACCCTGCCCGTTTTCCCTGGCAACCTTCACCCAATCTGATTTATGCTTGCACCAGTAGGAGCAGTCAACCCAGCCTGGCGCTTCCCTAATCTAGCTCACGTGAGGCTCACAGGTGTTGTAGTACTATCTGGTCTGGTCTGCCTCATCCCAACTCATGCTCTCCAGTGGAAATGGTATGGTAGTCCAGCAGACAAGCCCTCCACATTTCCTCTACCAGGTTTGCCTCCTCCTCTACAGGTAATCTTGCCTGCTGACTGGGTGCTGCAACCCAGGCTGGAATGGCCCGCCTTGCCTCAGCAATTGACAGTGGGTGCTGTAGCCATTGCCCGTCCCAGAATATTCCCAATTCCAGTTCCAACTGCTGGGGGTTATAGCCTAGACCAGCACAGCCAGCACCCAGTCCCAGTGGTATTGTGTCCTGGTGTATGTCGTGACTAAATCGGGCCCAACTCACTTTATATTCTGGTGATCATATATGACAGCAGTCGATGTGAGCTTGTTCAACCTGGCATGCCCCTGACCTGTACGAAATGTATGCCTGTAGATACCATGACTGTGCAATTCCCTAAATATATACAAAGCACTAAAAGTTTCAATGAGAAACAGGAAATCTGAATACATGTACAGCAAGTTAAAAGCCTATGCAAAACTCAAATTCCCAAAATCATGAATGAATTTCATTGTGGAGGTTGAATCCTAATATGTACTTCAATCTGCATCCATAGTACTGAATAACCTGCAAAAATGATTAGCAAAACAAATTTTCTTAAAAAAAAAACAAACAAAAAAACTCCCACAAAAAGAGTACAAGTCACAGTTATTTTTCCTAGGAACTTTCAGGGAATTTTCTGGAGCTAGCACTGAGCACCACAAATTAAAGCACATCTGGGGACACAGACATTCCATTCAAGTGTAAGTTTCGGTACTGGTGTTTCTCTTTCAATACAGCTCCTGGCTAACCCATCTGGGAAGGCTGAAGAAGATGATCTAAGTGCTTGGACCTCTGTTATCTACGTGAGTAACCTGGTTAGAATTCTGTTTCTCTATCTTGAGCATGAACCAATCCTGTTTATTGTGGACTTATGGTGATAGAATTAGCAGAAGGAAGATCTAACATCCGGCACATTCTTACCTTTGTAACTCTGCCTTTTATTAAATGGAAACAGCTTACATTACTCTATGTGCTGCATTTGTCTGAAGACAAGACAAAAGGTCTATTACACATTTCAGACTCCCAAGATAACAAAATGGTTGGTTGTGGCCAGGCCAGCACAGGAGGAGAGGAACAGAATATGACGGCCAACACAGGTGGCAAAAGAAGCCATCATCTGCTACTTCCCATGGTGGGCAGCACCAGGAATGTGAAAGTGGGAACAAAGCTAACACATGATTCCAGGCACTTACATTTGGGATACAAGTGTCCTGGGATACATCTTAACCACTATGGCAAATTCCCTACATTTCCTCATTCTGAAAAAAAAAAAAAAAAAACTCAGTTGTGAAAAATAAACAGGATATATTTTAGCCTTGAAGAATTTTAAAGTGATAGAAGAAATTAAAACTTCTTGGGAATGTCCCACTGTGAGAGATATTATGTCACTGAAGCTTCTGGAAAGTAATGGGCCCATATAATCAACACAAGTGTACACAACTAGTAAGAATAAAAGATGAGAGGATGGTCTCCATCGGGGTGAACTTCAGAATGTCCAAGAAATTTCTGTACGAACCATGCTTAGCCAACTGAAGGGTAGGGCACTTTAAGAGGCCATGGCACCCTCCACATTCTAATATTGCCATGGAAACTCCAGATTGTTACCTGCTATTGAACCCTCCCTCTCACGCCCAGAAACATCACTACAGGCAGTGGCATTCGCTTAGGGCTCTGGCAACTTCATCCTTATTTGTATGATTAAGAACTATGAAGTATTGTTGGAAGTCGATGAAGTGATTCTCTACAGTAAGTGAAGACTGAAACCTATTGCCATCCATGACTCCTATTTAATCACTTTGACTTTGTCTTAAACATCATGTGCTTGTTTCTCTAATGCCTAGACCCTGGATTAATGACTGCCACACCATCAGCATGGCAGCATGTTCCAGTACTCCAACAGATTCAAGGACAGAAATGAACCTCCTAGAGCACCAGGTCTTGTGCTCCCAGCTGGACAACACTCCACAGGATATTGAAGATCTCAAAGAGAAGCTTCTTCCATTTGGGCCTACTGCCTATGCCCTCAGCAACCAACTACAAAACACTAAGTTCTGGAGGTGATGGGTGGCTGTCTTTCTTCTGAGAATTGAGGTGAGGTTTAGGTTGTGCCTTGGATAATAATCCCTGTTACTGAATCCTGGTACAGACACAAAGGAGCTTGGTTATCACAGGAATGGATGTAAAACTCTTGTGTTGAGATGCTCTGTGTACTGCAAGATATTGTGCAGCATGTACTATTATAGTGTTCTTCATGTCAGTCTATTCAATATTTGAGACCCAACTGGCACAACACCAAGGTGGTGATGTTGATTAAAAAGTGATCTGCACAGTATCTCAGTTTAAAAATAATGAAGATGTCTGAACTTCTCTGGTACAATCCAGCTAAAAACATTGAGGGTGCACATTTAGCCTGAGAAGGGTAGTCTTACTCATAGAGCCAAAACTAGGTTTGTTTTCAGCCCTCTGTAGTGTCAGGATATCCCTTGTTTGAGTGTGTGCTTTGGGAACTTAATAGAGACTCTCTCAGTAATCTCTGTCCCTCCCTGAGTGAAGACACTTTTGGGATGCAGAATTCAAAGCAGGTCCTAGTCTACCTTGACTCCTGGGAACACAAGGGCTTGCACAAGAGGGAGCTGGTGGTGTCTCCCTATTAGGAAGCAGCAGTGTCTTTTCTGCAGTTATTTTTTTAAGAACCACTGTAGGAATTTTTGCTTAGAAGTTTTGAATCAAAAATTTTAATTCTAAGTAAAGATATGTATTCTGAGGAGAGATCAGCTCTTCTTGATTAATAATAGTTTTCCACTTCCCAGTAGAATCACATGAAAACAGTTTTGGAAGAGAAGAAAATGCAGATAATGACCCAAATCTTCACTGTGTTAGCACACTGTACAGAGAGCATGAATGCTGCACTGGTCTCCTGTCCTCTGACCAGGTTTCCTTCTTCTCTGAGCCTCAGTGCCCTCCTCTGTTAATATCTTATGGGGGCAGTCCCCACCTCTCTGAGTCAGAATAGAATGCACTATGTCATACGGACTCATTGGGATACTTCTACATGTGTTTGCATGATGTCAGACTCATGGCTGAATGTGATAGGTGATCAATCTAATTGATAATGAATGAGTTGTTAGATTCACAAATGTGTTGTCCTAAGACTTACGGCATATATGTGTGTACAGATTTTTTTTCTTCTTTGTGATTTTGTTGCATGCAATTTGCAGTCCCAGCACGCAGGCCCTTCACCAGTATCATCTTTTGATGTTTGCCACAGAAACAGGAGCACCATGCCAAGCCTAGGTGATTGATATTGGAGATGTCAAGCTTGGTAAATGACTGACTTCACACATTCACACCGTAGGGGTTAGACTAGGCTCTGCTAAACACTGTTTGTGTGATCTGATGGAGTTACCCAATGCACATTAAGCTTCTCTTTACTCATCTTCTCTCTGGGATGTACAAAAATCTCACATATTTGGCTAATGGAGAAACAGACTTGAGAGATTTTAAACAGAGCTAGCATTCAGTATTTGGCCTGCTCTGGGGGAGAACATGGTGCATGAGGAGGAACAGTTGGCTGAGAGTCCACCTGTCACCAAGAGGCTGAAGTAAGGGCATGAAGCAGGTGTAAGATTCAAGAATCTCTGTGGTAGGCAATGTAGCTAGCAGAGCAAGGCATTTACCTGGGTCAAGACAAGCATAGAACTTCATATACACAAGTAAATGGTTCACAATTATTTATAAATAAATGTTAAAAGCACGGAGCACAATAAACACAATATTCACCACATTTAATTTCCTCTCAAATGCATATGTTGAAGTGATAGTCATCAAATAAGCTGATGAACTAAAAAGAAACAACTTAGAGTCATTTATCATATGATTCCACTCTCCCAAAGTGACTTTTCCTCAATTGCTGGAGTTCCAATCCTATTAGGGCCATTTTGGGTGGGATTAGTGGTAACCCAATATGTACAACTCCCTCTTATTCCTGGGAGAAGGACTTTTTTTTCCACATATTCTCTCTGAGACCTAAAGCCTGTCCTCCACTGATCTCTAATTGTAAATCTTCCCTTCTCTCACTAACCTTAGGAAATTCGATATCTTATTCCAACCTAAAACAAGACAACTGAGACAATTGAAGCAGCAAACACAGTAAGGAAAAGATGCCTCTTTCTTACTCCATCAGCATCTCAAAGATCTGCTCACAGTGGACGGTCCTGAGATCTACCAGAACCAGGGCCTCTGGGATCGACTTTCTAAAGGACATCATCTGGCAGAGCACTCATGAAGTCAAGCTCAGCCAAGGTACTGTCCAAGGAAAGGAGGGAAGACCTGCTAGGACAGAGGCTGGGGAACTCCACCCAGTGGGGAGACAGCATTGGGGAAGGGACAGTCTGCAGTGTCCTCACAGGGAGGCTGTGGCAGGAGGAGCTTCCTAGGAGGGAAGAGATCTGGGCAAAGATGAGGGTTCCCAGGTCTGTGCGCACTCTGAGTTCAGAAACACTGTTCAGGCATGTTTCCTTCACCTGGATTTCTGTTCTGTGATCCCCACAGTGGTTAAAAGCATGCTATATGGCAACTATAGCAATCAATTACGAAGGACTCTTGACTGTACTTTAAGCAGAATAAAGTCATTCTCCTGGGTTGGTTGAGGGACAGATGAGGTAGAATCTGAAGTGAGATGTCGAATGCTGTGCAACCCTTAACCTTGGTACATGTGTACAATTCTCACTCATTCAGCAGACACAGGTCTATGGGGTTGCATAGCAAAATGGAGAATTTGATGTAAACATTGTGGGTAAGGGTAATTCCTTCTCTCAGCAACAGGGGTTGGTTTTCCCTGGAACCCATGTGGGGACATAGAGTTGTGAGGCTTGGAACCAGGTTTGTGGTGCAAGGGATGAATACAGCAGCAACCGAAAGTGAGGCTAGAGAAACATTGCTTAGTATGACAATCATGTGCCCTTTTGAGAGCCTTTGCCTAGCTCTAAGACAGGAAGCTATAGTGATCTAGCAGATGATTCACTTGTGCTGAGGTCATAAGGGCAGCGTGTATGTTTCTTTAGTGATAAAATTTGAGCCTCCTCTGGTCACAGATCACAGCCATGATGCTCTTCGTCATTGAACTGCAACAGTCCAGTGTGTGAGGGACCATTTCTGAATTTCTTTGTAGATGTAAATAAGTATCAGAAAGAGTAAGAACAATGACCCCTGACATTTCTGGCCCTCAGATTACAAACAGGCAGCAGGAAGAGGAGTCATGGAGAGATGAAATGTCAGAGGTTCTGGGAAAGAACTCCTAAGTACTCAGAGGTATGCAAATTCCACGGGAAGGGTGCAGAGAAACTGCTGGCCAAAACAGCTGCCCTCTCTCCACCAGGCTACATCTTCTGAGCTCTCTGGAGTTTGTCCCATTGGCCTTGTCCTGAGTGATATAATCATGTACTAACCCTGCCCTGTCACTCTCGCTGCCTTCTGTGAAGATGAAGGGCTTAGTGTGGTGTATGGTTTTGTTTCGTAAGGTTAACCTTAGCTTGTTGGCAAGTGTTCATTGCTGTGAGAGCCAACAGGCAAAGTTGCTGCTGCTTCCTCAGGGGTGGAGTGAGAAACTTAAACATCACCATGAATCTGGCATCTGTAGCAACACAGGGGCCTGTGGTCACTCAGCTATGCCTGCCAGTGAGATGCCTAAAAAGATGCAAAAGACAGAGCTCCAAAAATCTGAGTCAGAGTCATACTTGGAAGAACTTTGTTGTTGCTCTCAGAAATCTTTCTCAATATCATCATCACTATCATTACTACTGTTCCATTCTGGAAAACTCTGATATCCAACCTAGTGAATTCTGATTGTGTCTTCTGCTCTTCCCCAGGTCTGTAGTGTCAGCAGTGAGCAACCTGAGAGGGAAGTGAATGAAGTCCTATCAGATTCAACAGCTAAAACGTGTTTCCCACCTCATAATGACCTTATAATCATGATTTCCTGCTTGATAATCCTTAAGTCAGATGTCCTTTTCGTGGTCACAATGCATATTCACTAGAGTGCAGGGCACTGTCATCTTCCATGATGAGAAGGAGATCATGCAAGAGGCATGAAGAGAATTTTAACAGCATAAAAAGGACAAGGGTAGCACAGAATTTGGAGGACTTTACTCAGGTGATACCATTGGTGGAGGGTACACATGACAGGATCAATGAGATTGTAAATCCAGATTCTGATGCTAACAGTCTGATAGAACTAAGACAAAAATACCAAAGAGTTTGTAAGGAAATGTGAACAATCACGTATATAAAGAGATGCATGCAGAGGGTAGTGAGAGGAACTCCCAGCAGCATGGAGCCAGTCATGCCAAGACCTCACCCCTGTCCTGAACTGGTTGAAGGAGGGTTATGGAGCCTCCACTGAGCTGATTTTTTGAAGAAATGCCTACATTTCTATGTGTTGACATAAATCACTAGTCTTAAGGGCACTGCCCAGAGTCCATTGGAGGTGTGAATACAAGGATTCTGCAATTGTACCCTGCTTCTGGCCAATTAGTCTCCACCAAGGGGACTCAATTCTTGCTAACACCCACTGTATCCCAATCAAAACTGCATATGGAGCCAGCTGATAAACAAATTACACACAACAGAAAGCTCACAATGTCCCCACACCTTGAGGAGCTCACTAGATAAGTTGTGTACATCGACACAAATGCATCTTCTCACATTTTTGTTATGGTGATTGTCATGACATGTCCATTTTCTGGCTCAGCAGTTTAAATTCTAGAGCTTTCTTGTATAGCTCTTTGTGATTCCCTTCATTTGAACCATTTAAGCAGGAACACTCCATCCTTACTCCTGGGTGCTTCCTACCCCAGCCCATGTGGAGACAGAGAGTTCAGTGTGTCCATCATTATTGACAGTTGGTTAGGAGAGGACTAACAGATCTGTCTTTTGGCAAGTTACACAATGGTCTCTGTGATTAAGAAACCTGGGCAGTGTCCATTTGACTATATACAGCATCTCATTCTGCATTTGTCTTCCTCTGATGACTTAAGAATTTATCAGACATCCATACCTGTCGTAATTCATATATTTTGTTCATTTCTTGTATTTGTTTTGACTCATTAGTAGCTTCAGTCTTAGGTTTGCTAGTACAGTGCTTTGTACAACAATAGTTGCTTTCAGAATATTGATGTAAACCAGTATTTTTGCACTCCAAAAAATAACACCAATTCTCAAACCAGAATTCTAAACATATTCCAAATTTTCTTCAACTATGAAAAGAACAACATTCCTTTTTCAGAAATTTCATCTTAATCAAAATTTTCATGAGCCTGACAAAGAACTCTCCTCTTTAGAAGATTCACCTTAACCAAAATGTTCTTTAAATATGAAAAAGAAAGCTTATTTGAAAAATGTTAGCATTAACCAAAAGTATCATCTGATGAAAAAGAAACTTTTCTTTCTAGACTTTCAACCATAACCAAAACTTCCTTCAGCTATGAAAACCTCCGCTGTCCCAAATTAAACTTCATTAATGAAAATTATCTGCTACCTGGAAACAGGTCTCATTTCGAGCAATTTGACCTTGACCAAAATTTTCTACTACCATCCTAAAGGGCACTCATTTCAACCATTTAAATGTTAGGCAAAATCATATTGTGTGAGAAAGAACAGCTCTCCATTCAAGAATTTGAAGCTTCAGCAAAATTTCCAACAGCTGTGAAAGCTTCTCTGCCCTTCAGAAATTTCCTGCAAATCTAATTTGTCTTCTGCTGTGAAAACAACTCTTCTTTCTAGTTGTCTTACTGAACCAAACTATCCTCAGCTTTCAAAAGAATACTGCTTTCCAATGTTTTAACACTAATCCAAATTTATTGTGTGACAGAAAAACAGGTCACCACTCTAAAATTTCAATCTTAAACAATTTCCTACAGCTTTGAAAACTGCTTTCCAGAATCTAAACATGACCCCAAGTTGTCTTCAAGAATATAATTCAAATTTTAGCCTTGACCCTAATGTTCTTCATCTTTGAAAAAGGACACCCGTTCCAAAAGTTGTAATGTTGATCAAAACTTTCTTCTACTATAAAAACAATTCTTTCTAGCATTTCAACCTTAACCACAATATCCTGTAATTAAGAGAACTTCTCATGTTTTCCAGAATTTTGTGTTAATCCAAAGTATGTTCTACCATGAAGATAACTCTCATTCTACATCTTTATACTTAACTGAAAAGTTCTTCAGCTAAGGGAAGGGTAGCTGTCCCTATCTTTTTAATATCCATCAAAATGCATTGTGTGACAAAGTACAACTCTCTAGAATTTCAGCCATAACCAAAGTTTCCTATAGCTTTCAAAACTTGTCTACTTTCTTGGAGCTTAACTTTAACCAATATGTTCTTCTACATGAAAAAAGACACTCCTTTCCAGAAAGTGATGTTGATTAGAAAGTTCTTCTATCACAAAACAAGTCCCTTTTCTGGACTTAACCAAAGTTTCCTTAAGCTTCAAAATGGACACTCATCTTCAGAATTTAAATCAAGGTTTTCTTCGGCTTTGGAAAACAACTTTATGTTCCAGATTTTGAATGTTAATCGAGTATTCTCATATGATTAAAAACTAGTCTGCTATCTAGAAGTTTATGTTGATTCAAATTTCCACAATATGACAACATCTCTCCAGATTTTTGGCTTTAATTAAAAAAAATGTCCTCGGTTATGGCAAAGAACATTTCTTTTAGGATTTTTATGTTAAACAAAATTTTTCATTCACTAAATAATAAAAACAAAACTCTCCTTTCCATATCTTAGTCAAAACCAAATTTTTAAAATGTAGAAACAACTCTTTTTAATTTTAACTTTAATATAAAGTTTCCTCAAGTATTGCAATAAATACTTATCTCAGAAATTTTAACAGTAATCAAAACTTTGTTCTGGTACAAGAAAACAATTCTGATTTCTTGAATTTTAGCATTTACAAAACTTTATTTAGCTGCAAAAAATCCACATCTGTTTCTAGAAATTGGTATTTGCCAATTTTTTTCTGCTTTGAAATATCTCTCATTTCCAGAATTTTAATGCTAATCAAAATTGTTTGATTTAAGACCATTAAAATTTGTGACTTATGACTTTGGGCTTGCAGTGTTTTTGTTTGTTCATTTCATCTTCATTACATAGTCAATTTTAAGAAAATTATAAGCCTGTTGGGGACTGCCAAGAGGAAGCTGGGGCTGCAGGGATCTGAGGTAGCACGGGAGAGGCTCGGGAGATAGGGCTAGTCCTGGGACAGCTAGGGCTGTGTTGCTGTGACAATTGGGAGGGGCCTCTTCTCCTTGAGGCACAGGCCAGGCTAGAGCTCATGTGGTGACAGGGGTGAATTACCATGGCCATTACTACTGCAGATTGCAAGAAAAATCACATTAGACACTAGTGTATGGAGTTAGGAAGTGTGTTCATTGGCAAGCCAGGCAACTGCAGCTCCTGCTACATCCAGGAATCGTGGCACATTAATGAGTATTAATGCACTCATTCTCCAATCAGCTTGGAAGCTGTTCAGTACAATATTCCACAGGAGTACAAAACATTCAATTAACTAAGGCAAGAGGCAGGAAGGTAGCAGCTAGAGTCCCAATGTTTCCCTGTTGTTAATTAAAGTAGCATGGTAGGAGGCAGGGGGGACCATCTATCAAAAAATCTGGTGCCATTTCCACCCTATCAAATCAAGTGGAAACATCTATTCAATAAATTAACCAGGGAAGCAGGTCCTGTTTATCAACTGGCTGCACCTCATTAGGTTAGCTGCTGAAGATGGTTGCCATACACAGATACTGAAGTCTGTAGAAATCAGAGTTCCATGAAGAACTGTTCATGAATAATAATGGGTCTATAGGGACAAATGCGAGAAGATGTGGTTGTGTGGTGGGAGCTCAAGGGACAGTGTGTGCAAGTGCTGACCCAGCCTGTGGTTCCCTGGTCTGGTGCTGCTACTCAGCCTCCTCACACCTATATCATCCCTTCTCCTGGCCAGCAAGGTCTTCCTCCATTCCTGTGGCAGGACCAGACATTTTAGATGACCACTGCCCTGTGCAGGGCATCCTAATTTCTGGACAATGATACTACAATCCCAATTCTCCATGATGCAGTCTGTAGGTCTATGGAGTCACCCTTTCCCTTCCTTTTCTCACTCCCTATTGACTCCCCGCCCATGGCAGTGGTATCGTTCTTCCTATGCTGTTACAGTGTGACACTGTAGAAATAAAGCACGCACAGATGTAGACAAGCTCACATATTCGCAAGGTACATTCAGCTCTGTTACCTCAGAGAGTGACTTCCAGAACTGAAACAGAAAGTCTCCATCTTTCTCTTGTTCTTGAATGCTGCTGCCTTCTGTGCTGGGGTTGAATCCTTTGGCAAACATTCTTTTTTCTGCAATCAAATGCCTCTATACCTGTTGGGGCACACATATTGCTGCAGCCTCAGCTGAGATGCTTGCCCGCTTTCTGCACCAGGCTGAGGGGCCTGTCTGTTGCCATGGCTTTTCTACAATGCTGAGGCTGTAGCATTCTGGGATGGTTATGACCAGGCAGCTGCTGATTGGACAGCTGGTATGGCCACAGAGCCCTGTGTGGTCACAGAGGGGCAGTCAATCAGAATGCTCTTTGTCACCAGGACAGCCACATGGGCTTAGGTGAGAGAAGCAAGAGTGAGCGCTGAGGCCATGTCCACCACACTTGATGTGCTGGGGACAGAGTAGCAAAAAGAGCTAATTGTCATTTAGGTCTGGTTATACAATGATACTCCCAGTCCCTGCAAAACTTAGCAAATCAAGGAACTCACCAGGCAGGAAATGAAGCATCCTAATCTGGGGAGCTGGACAGGGAGGTGAAGGCTTCCTGTGGATCAAATGTCAGGAGAGCAGAGGGAATTCAGGTTTCCAGCACTCAGGATTCAGGATCCTGCAACAGCCTTAGCCTTGTTTAGCCTTGTGATCCAACAGTGACCCAACA
Source organism: Ochotona princeps (assembly GCF_030435755.1). Lineage (NCBI taxonomy): Eukaryota > Metazoa > Chordata > Mammalia > Lagomorpha > Ochotonidae > Ochotona > Ochotona princeps. The sequence goes on along the minus strand of NC_080833.1, from coordinate 124,593,553 downwards.
TAGCTTACACCTTGATACCCTCCCACCACACTGACCTATGTACATTCTGTCACTGTCCTGCAGCGATGGACTTGGTGCACGGAGCCGATATTATTAACCCACATGGACTACTGACTGATGATGAATAGCCAAAGTTTATTAATGGCATCAGACTTTATACACTGAGGGTCCTATGGGATAAGGAAGGAAGTATTGAGCTTATCAACAAAACCCATCAACTCTTTCTATACTAATGTTTTCATCTCCTTTTGTTTTGCATATTCTACCAAGTGTTCTCCTTCACATGCTGCCCACTCAGCTGTTCTCATAAAATGATATCCAATCAGTTACACCAAAGGTATCCATTCGGTTATCATCATACAAATATTATGCAATCAATTGTAATCCTGTGCTCACTGACCTTCCAGGGTCATAATGTCCTTCTACACCTTCTTCTGTAAAAACAGTGTAAGATAATGACAAATTAATATCTCTAATAAACACACAGGTAAAAACCTTAACAGAATGTAATAGTACCAAGCCAACAGCAAAAACAGTATTTAAACATTTGAGTTAATGGGGTTAAAGCTACAAGTGATAGGTTGTTTAGCATTCAACTTGCTGTAATTATCAAAAAAGAAAAAATACTCATGAAAACATTTGGGTAGATGAACACAATAAAATTGGTAGTTCTCATATTAAATAAAGTAACTTTAAAAAGTTTTCTTTGTAGAATGAATTTAAAATGTTCTTCTTTTAGAAGTCAGACTTAGGGAGAGGAGGAGAGATAGAGTGGGAAAGATCTTCTATGTGTTGATCCATCCCCAACATGGTCTTTTAGTGATGTTTAGAAATCCCAGTGTGGGGAAACATGTTCTAAGGATGTGACTTGTGTTGTTCTGATACCCCTAAGATGTCTATTTTGTTCCTCCAGGGCTGAGAAAATCTTTCCAAGATCTACTGGTTGTTATAGGTGATAAAGTTCATCTAATGCATCCACAGTCCCAGGAACAGGCTGCACAACGTGAGAACTCTCCCACTTGTTCTATCCTCTGTATTCTGATGATGCAGTCAATATCCCTTGATGGAATTGATGATCTAGCCATCATGTCCTCCGTGTGAAACTGGACATACTGTCTACTGCTCTGGAATCAGCAACTGAGAAGTCCCAGGACTGATGCATGCACTCCAGGGCAGTACTACATATCCTGTGAGTGTCCTTATAGCCAGGGTCTGAGTACAGCAGTCTAGTTGGAGAGGTGCCCAAGAAAGTTTACCTGAGCTGATCTCATATTTGATTTCTGTATGCGCCAGATAGTATAGGCTCCATTTCATTCTTTCACCTGAATCAAGCTCATACTGGTGGGTGCAGCTGCCTAGGCAGTGCCACCTCAGCCCCATTTCTCACTCAAACTGTTGAGTACTACAGCTCAGCCCAAGCATCTCTCCACAATCTCAGGCCTGTGTCATAACATTGGGTGCCACAGTCTAGTTCAGGTGACTTCCAATAAGCATTCAGTAGCAAGCAGCCTGGTAACAACCTGAAAATATAAGAAATGGCCAGAAAATAGACATGTCTGTGTTCTCTACTAGGAAAAGGTGGAAGAGAAGAAGGAGGATGAGGTAGAGGAGGAGAAGGGGGAAAAGAAAACTAGGGGGAGGAGAGGAAAAGTGTGGAGAAGGAGGGTAACTGGAAGGAGGAGGGGGAGGAGAAGAAAGAAAGAGGGGATGAGGAGAATGAGAAGGAAAGGAGCAAATTAAAGAGATAAGTAAAAAGGAGGACTTGGCAGAACACTATGTCAATGTTCCAAGTAGAATTTAGAAGACTGCCTGGCAGGTCGGACACATGGAGCAGAACTCCTCTTCATGGGCCAATCTTGGTGATGAACAGAGGAAGCTTGCTGCCCCACCCGGCTGCTTTTTAAGCAGCCACCACAATCTTTACTTTGCCGGAGTCCAGTGTGCTCGGTGGGTGCCAGGATTTGCCCCCTGGCTACCTGCCAATGAGCTCTGGGGATTGGGAGTGAGAAAATATTGCATAGGGGCATCCAGGGATATGGACACCATATGTGTAAATGAGGCATGAAACCCGAGGGACACCCAACTACAGGGCTAAAATACTGGCTATTAAGTGAGGGGACTGAGACCTTGTGGTATGGAGGGGAGAGACTGCAAGATCTATATGGGTCAGAACGATTCATCAGCCCACATGGGATTCCTGAGATGGGCTTCTTAACTCAGCGTATCACTGACCACAACACTCCATACCACACGAAAGCTATGGCTAGGGGCCTGTCTAACAGAGTTAGATCCAAGTACCTAATTGAGTTTTGGAACTAGGGACAGATCACATTAGTCAGTGCCATGACATTAACTATCACACGAGAGAACCAGAACTGGGGGTTAATTCAGTCAGGAATAAGTGGACCCAACCCTATGGAAATACAAGTCCCGCTGGTTAGCTCAAGAGTTGGGGTGTTAACTGGATGAACTAGGAGTGAACATGGAACCTGCCAACACTCACAGGTACTGGAACTGAGAATAGGCTGGGCAGGTCCACCTGCATGTCCATCCTAAATCAGGGTGTAGGGTGGGCCAGCCCCCAATATCCACCAGCTCATACAAAAGCCAAGATGGAGGGACAGGCTATGTGAGCAAGGGCCTAGCACCTGCTGGAGCATGTGAGATCTGGGTCTGGGAGTTGGGTGAGTGGGGAAACTGGGAGGCTGCCCTACTGGGCCATAGCTCCCACTGGTGAGCATGTGTTTCAGGCTTAGGGGTCATGCAAGCCTGGTAGGTTTGCCCCACCCATTGGTAAGTATGTTTGTTGGTTTTTGGAAGAGGGCTGACTGGGCAGGGCCAAGCAGACCTTAGCTCACTGGCAAGTGCAGAAACCAAGATGGAGGGTAGGTTGTGCAAGGCTAGGATATCACACATACTGGTTGACATGAGCTAGGGATTGGAGCAGACTGAGCAGGGCCAGGTTGCAGCACCTGCCAGGGAGAATTGGAACTGATGGCTGGCTAGGACAGGTCAGTTTGCAGCACCCAAAGGCAAAGGCTAAGAATGATTGGGGCTATTCCATGATGGATCACATCAACCACAGGCACGCCTGAGATCTGTGGAGGGGAGCATGCCTAGCTGGGGAGCAAAGGGGATACCCTGACCAGGTCGTGATCCCCATTGGAGAGCACGGGGGCACAGTGAGGGGCTGTGGTCTGATTTAGATATAGCTGCTGATTCCCTTGGCATGTGTTAGGGCTGGATATGGACCAGACTGAGCTAGAATCCAGCACCCACTTGTATTCTTGAGAACCGTGATAGGTATAGGAAGGGCTATGCTAGGTCTCTGCCCCCATAGTGCCAAGTGTGAGCTGTGTCTGGGTATGGATCAGGCTTGGCTGGACTCTAGCACCCAACAATAAGAACCAGAATGGGTGAGGGCCAGTGAGGAAAGGCCACTGTTCTGCTAGAACAGGTGGAAGACTAAGTAGGGATGGACTATTGATGCACCAGCATGCACGAGATCTGGCATTGGGAGAGATCAGGTTGGAGGAGCCTACGGACAGGACACCATGCACCCTGCAGGTGAGTGCAAGAACCAAGACAGGGAGCAGCCCAGACCAGGCCAAAATATGGTACCCACAAGCATACACTTGGTGCAGGTTGGTGGCAGGTCCAGCTGTCAGCCCATATCACCAACTGGAAAATCTGAGTGCCACAATGAAGTGTGAGTCACACAAAGTCAGGGAGCAATAACAGGCAGTCCACATTAGAGCCAGGATTGGGAGCTGGCAGGGCTACGCTACGCTTAGCCCCCACCAATGTAGTTGGAAATGGGGGTGGGCCTGGCCTGGCCAGGCTACAGCACCCACTGGCAAATGTCAAGGTGAGGGGACTTGCAAGAATGGGCTGCAGTACCCAACTAGCATATGTGAAACATGAGAGGGGTGTTCGCCCCAGTGAGAGGGTTGAGAAGGCCACCCTGCTGGGTCGCTCTCCCACTGGTGAACATGAGAGCTGGGATGGGGGCAGACCAGGCCAGGCAGGGCCACATCCAATGGCCTACATGTGAGCTGGATCAGAAAAAAGCTACCTTTTGGTATATGCATAAACCAGTGTCAGCATGGATTGATTGTGTTTTGCCACAGCATCAGCTGATAGATGCTGGCACGGGCCAAATTCTGTCAGGACAGGCATGGCTTAGAAAGATGGTGGCACCCACCGGTACCAGTATGGACTGGATAGTGGGACCTGTTGGGACAAACTGAGTTTCAGTACCCATCAACATGTATGAGAGCTGAATTCGATGTTGGACAGATGGGACCAGTCTGCTGTACATACTGGCAAGCACAGGAACCGTGGTGGCGGGGGGGCGGGGGGTGGATCTAGTGGGGTTTTTGTGAGTTGCTCCAACTAGACTGCAGCTCCCACTGGTTTTCATGAAGGGTGAGTATGTGTTGGGCAGGATCCAGGTGGGCTCCAACACCCATTGGGTTTCATAAAACACAGGGCTGGAGACAGAAATGACCTAGGATTTGCAACTTCCAGTATGTGCATAGGCTGATTTGGGTGACAGACTGTGCAAGACCTTGTATAGGCAAACACACACAAGAATCAGATCTGGGATGTCCTCAAATGAGTTTGCTTGGGTGATTCCCTACAAACTGAGCTACTGTATTCAGAAACTTAACCATGGAGAGAATTGCAGGTTCCATGGGCTGACTGTGAAAGTGGATGTGTCAGAGTTTTGCCTCCTCAATGGCTCAGATGGAACAGTAGACAGCATATCCAAACGTACATGAAGGACATGGTAGTACACTGAACCCTCCAGAGGAGCCCTGGTACCATGGCAGAGGATGGAGGACAGAACAAATTGATCAACTGCCCAAACCAATCATTAGCAGTTAAGATCTGTGTAGACGGAGACACTAAAATGGACTACTTCCAGATCAATGATGGACTACTAATGAAACATTAGCTGCATCTTGACAATAGGATGCTGGACTCTCTGCCAGTTTCCATGCTTGCAATGATGAACATGTGACTGTTTATGAAGATCTATGCTATGGTAATAATACAGAGGAATTTTGTGGGGGGAAGGGGTTTGGGGATGGGACAAGGAAAATCCCAGGGCCTATGAAACTGTATCATAGAATGATGATAATAATTTGAAAAGAAGCTAACTTATAATTTAAAAAAGAGAAACATATATAAAAAAGATATTGCAAACTTTACATCACAGAGAAGGCTAAACACTTTGAAACTTTGAGCCCAATTTGTCTTGTAATCACCACTCTGCTAACCTGATAATTGTATTTTAGCTCTGTGGGCTGTTTTTTCTTAATATGAAATATTCCTTGATCTTTATTATTATTTAAAAAGGTTATTATACCTGAGTTTAACATTTTTATGCTATGCATTGTTTGATGCTTTCCCTGAATTGGATAAAATGAGGTATTTTACTTAAAATTCAGACTGAACAGTGGAATTACAGAATTAAACTAAAATAAATCAGGCTGTGAAAAACTTATAATACCTATCACAGTACCAAAATGGTTGATTTATTGATCGTCAGTTTCCACTAGGCTAGTATTTCTTTATCTATCTCAATATCTCAACAAAAGCTTGACAGGATGTATCAATAAATGATGTTCACAAGGTTAGACTAAGAATACAACTTCAACAGCTGTGCCTCACTATAAAATATGAAAAATTTGAGATCATAAAATATGTGCCCACACCTTGTATTATCATAAATTATGTGATTTTGAACCACCACCACCTAATGAGACTCAGCTTTCTCATCTAAAGAAAGAATTAATGCATAGCCCATGTGCTTCTCAGTGGCTGTGAAGGTAAAATAAGATAATGCATAGGAACATTTTTGGTCAAAACCAAGCAAATGATTTTTTTTTGTTATTGTACAGCATCTACATGTAGAAAATTTATGTATGTAATAAGAAATCTTTTTATGATGCAAAATGAAAACTGACATTAAAAATAGTTTTTTTCTAAACATAAATTCACATTTTTCTAAATGAAGCATAATTTAGCATTTCTCTCTTTGCCTATAAACATACTCAGCTCTTCATCCAGAATTACTCCTCCAATACAGTCCTCAGCTCTTTTTTCTCATAAGTAAATCCTGTCCAAGAATCAACAGACATGCATTCTTTTCCTTACAACACTGAAATTTGTCCCAGCCACCATTACCATTGCCGGTAGAACTGTTTCAACACAGTTAATACTCCAGGAAAATTTCTTTTGAGTACCTCCCACACTTACAATGACTTATTCAAATTGGTTTTAACCTATTTTGTCATATTTCTAAGATTAGCCATTTTAACTGGCTCAGCCTCTTATGTTCAAACATGAATGATATATGAGTTTTCATCCTTTGATCTCCTTTTTGTTTTTCTCATCCTAGTTTCTGCCTATATAATCCAACCTTTTTCAAAAGACTTAGACATTTTCTTTGCATAGCAGGTGTCTAAATCTGACTTTGTCTTAGGTCTCCTCTCGATTTCTACATCTGTATTTCTAACCATGGGCCAAACTGAACCATCTGGATATACTTTTTTGAGTTTTTTTTAAGATTCATTTATTTTTATTGCAAAGTTGACATACATAGAGGAGGAGAGACAGAGAAAAAGATGCTCTACCCAATGACTCAATTCCTAAGTGACCACAAAGGCCAGTGCTGAGCCGCTCTGAAGCCAGGAGCCAGGAACTTCCTCCAGGTTTCCTATGGGTACAGGGTCCGATGGCTTTGGGCCATCCCGGACTGCCCTCCCAGGCCACAAGTAGGAGCTAGATGGGGGAAAGACAGCCAGAATTAGAACCAGTGTCCATATGGGATCCCAGTGCGTCCATGGCGAAGACTTTAGCCACTAGGCCATGATGCTGTTCCCTGGTTATACCTCATTGTCTGTAAATGCATCCTTCTCGTAACCTCCCCCTATGGTGGATTACTCCACCTTGTTGCATAACCGCAGTTCAAGTTCAGTTGAGATTTCCTCTTTGTAAGCATAAACTAAACAGAGTCCAACGTCTTTTAGTCCAGTCATGATCCTATGAAACTGTATCACATAATACAATGTAATCAATGAATAAAAAAATGCATCCTTCTCTCTTCTCCCAAAACTTCTGTTTGCTGTCACCCTCGGTAATATCATGGAGTCACTGATGATGTTTCTTTTTTTTTTTAAGATTTATTTATTTTATTACAAAGTCAGATATACAGAGAGGAGGAGAAACAGACAGGAAGATATTCCGTCCGATGTTTCACTCCCCGATCTGAAGCTGGGAACCTGGAACCTCTTCCGGGTCTGCCACACGGGTGCAGGGTCCCAAAGCATTGGGCCGTCCTCTACTGCTTTCCCAGGCCACAATCAGGGAGCTGGATGGGAAGTGGAGCTGCCGGGATTAGAACCGGCGCCCATATGGGATCCCGGGGCGTTCAAGGCGAGGACTTTAGGCGCTAGGCCATGCCGCCAGGCCCCTGATGATGTTTCTTTTCCTCACTTTTCATTTTTGTTATCTACTTAATGGATTGAATCGATTAACCTGTCTTTCTAATCCATCCACCTTCCTTTCCATTTTAAACTCCAATACTTTCATCAGGACTTTATTAGTTCTCTTTTAAACCTTCTGTCTGCTTCTATTTCAATCTCTCTGCCTTGATCTCTCACAATCAATGGAATCCATTCCATTGAAATAATAATATTACTTGATGCCTGGAAAATAAACTTCAGACTCAAAATACTTGATCAAGAACCTCACTCATCTATTTTCAAACACTTTTGGAGACTTAACTCCTGCCCACACCCTTATTTCTTTAAATTGTGTCATGTAATTTATAGGTTCATGTTCTGGCTCATGGTGTTACTCAGCCTGTTTAGTTGTTTGTCATTTTTAAAGAGTTGTTTATCTTTTTAGTCTATGAAATGTGAGACAAGGAGTCTTACACATGCAGGGAGAAGATTATAAAATCCAGTTGCTAATTCCCTTGGAAGAGTAAAACAGCAATTTTCTACTGAAGGTCCCAAGTGCAACAATAATATCTTCCAAACGACAGCCAAATTCTGTTATGATAGCATGTACCATGACCATTGCAGCACCTAACAAAATACAGTCCCAACCAGCATGAGCAACTCCACATCTTTTTTGACAGGATATGCAAAAACTGTAGGGATACAGCCAGCACCAAGGGCTGCTATTGTGATTCCTCTCTGATTTGTAGTTATTCCAATGTAAGATGCAGGTTCCTTCCTTCCCATAATCCAGACATCACTAGCATGATCAGTCTTTATCTGGTGAAATTTCTGCATGTTAAACCAGTAGTATTTGCCAATCTACATACATTGTGTTAAACAACTACCTTGATGTCTCTCCTTTTGGCACTACTGAAGAGATTGAATTAGCTAAGGGTTGGTTTAGAAGATATGTCACCTGTTCCTGTTGTAAATCCATGTGTGAAAATATCTGGGATCAAAGGAGATGTGATAATAGTTAATTCTCCTTTCAGTGCTGGCAAACTACTCAAATACATTTCTTTTTAAAAAAGATTTATTTATTTTATTACAGAGGCTGATAAACAGCGAGGAGGAGAGACAGGACGAAGATCTTTTGTGCAATGTTTCACTCCCCACTTGAGTGCAACGGCCAGTGCTGCACCAATCCAAAGCTGGGAACCAGGAACCTCTGCCAGGTCTCCCACACGGGTGTAGGGTCCCAAGGCATTGGGCCATCCTCGACTGCTTTCCCAGGCCACAAGCAGGGACTGGATGGGAAGTGGAGCTGCCGGGCTTAGAACCGGTGCCCATATGGGATTCCAGTGCATTCAAGGCGAGGACTTTAGCTGGTAGGCCATGCCGCGAGGCCCTCAAACATGTTTCTACCTCATTCTGGATTTCTTCTAGTTTTTCAGCTGTCATTACATTTACTTTAGGCAATTGTTTCAAAAAGCTGTCCTTCAACATCATCTGTAAATCTTCAAACTCAAAATTGTTTTTTTTTAAAGATTTATTCATTTTATTACAGCCAGATATACACAGAGGAGGAGAGACAGAGAGGAAGATCTTCTGTCCGATGATTCACTCCCCAAGTGAGCTGCAACGGGCCAGTGCGCGCCGATCTGAAGCCGGGAACCTGGAACCTCTTCCAGGTCTCCCACGCGGGTGCAGGGTCCCAATGCATTGGGCCGTCCTCCACTGCTTTCCCAGGCCACAAGCAGGGAGCTGGATGGGAAGTGGAGCTGCCAGAATTAGAACCGGCGCCCATATGGGATCCCAGGGCATTCAAGGCGAGGACTTTAGCCACTAGACCACGCCACCGGGCCCCAAACTCAAAATTGTAAACATCAGTGAAGAGGTAATCAATAAAGCCTTTCATTAGTGCTTTCCTATGCAAGAGGACAATGACCTTAATGCTGTTCAGATTTTTTTCATCAATTTTTTGTTTAATAGTATATAATGAGGCAACCATGCTGGAATTGTTAACAGTTTCAAATTCCCTCAAAAAAATTTGATAATCCATCGCTTGTTTCTAATTCACAATTTTCATGGTCACCATTCTTTTCACAGCTGAAGGAACTACAACACATGCAAAGGAATTTGGCCTTGTCAGCATGGTTGAATTTGACAGCATTCAACGCCTTTAGTAATCTCTGATGGCAGTTTTTCTGAGCATTCAGTTTCAAATCAAACAGATCAATCACAACTGCATGTGCCATCTTTCAATACCATAAGTTCTTCAAAGACTTTTCTGCAGACTCAATCATCTGATCTGCCATGGGGAACTGTTAGGACCTGACACCCCCAAAGTCTGACCTGGGTCTCATTGGAATCTGGAGCCCCGAAGCTGGTCACCTAGAATGAGAAGCCAGTCCTGGAAGCAGCAATGCATGCTCCACCTCACCTCACCTCACCTCAACCAACCCACTTGAGTCTCGTGGATCACCTGTGCTCACATTGACCCAGGCTCTCCACACAAATGCTGGCCAGGGCTCAGCCAGACAACTTCAGAAAGATAGCACGGTGCTCCCGGGTCAGACTGGGCTGCAGGGTGTGCACTAGGCAGCTGCAGTGCACCCAGCCATTTTTTAGTGATCATGTCTTAATATATTTATTAACAATTCATTCATTTTGCCTGTGACTTCATGTTGTCTATATGCTTCCAAAACCAACACGTTGCACAGCATCATTTCAAAAAATACAAATGATTTTTCAGAGAAAAAAAATGGGGATGGCTAGAAACTTGAAGAGAAGTAAATGGGGTGAAGAAAAGAATTACAGGACCAGCGCAATGGCTAAATCACCACCTTGAAAGTTCCAGGATCCCATATGGGTCATAATTCATGTCCTGGCAGTTCTACTTTCAATCCAGTTCCCTCCTTGTGGGCTGGGAAAGCAGTGGAGGATGGCACAAAGACTTGAGATCCCTGTACCCAAGTGGCAGATCCAGAAGAAGAAGCTCCTGGCTCCTGGCTCCTGGCTCCTGGCTTTAGATTGACTTTCTTTGGGAATGAATCAGCAGATGGATGATCTTTTTCACTGGCTCATTTCCTCTCCATAAACTTGATCTTTCTTAATAAAATAAAAAGATGATTTTTTAAAAGACTAAAAACAAAGTAAGTAGAAGAAGCCTGTCCATTTAGTTACTGTATATACATTTGTTTTCTTAAGAAATGTGACTTTCTACTATTTTCTATACCTAAAATGATGTGATACAGTTAGATAGCAGAACAATGGGCTCATGACCAATTAGAAATGACAGTACTATAGTAATAATACAGCTGAAAGCATGGGTTAAAGTTGAATAAGGAAGAGGGAGAAATAGTCTCTGAGCATATGGAACTGTATCATTATATAAAAAAATTAAAAAACAAAAAGAGGGAAAATGTTCTTCAATCTTCTAATGCATAGCTCCCTCCTGATCTGCCAGGGTTCCTCTCAACAATTACCCTCCTCTCATTTCAAACTCTAGCTTTGGCTTAAAACATGCCCAGCAGTCAACCATTTGTTGCAAATTCTGTGGATCAGCTCTTCATTCTTTGACGCTTCTCCTCACATTTGCAGATAGAAATGTCCACCACCTTATCCACAGCGAAACATAGAATGATTTTTTTTTGTTCTGGCTGTCCCATTTGTGCAGCAGACTTTTCCTCTTTCCATATCTTAGTCTTCTATCTTACTGTGTGTCTATAAGAGTCCATTTATAATGTATCTAAAATTATGAGTTTCAAATACATGAATATTTCTCTGCCATTAACATTTGGTTTCCTTTTTAAATGATATTTATTTTACAAATCCATTACTTCCTTACAATTTAACTATTCCCACAAGTTCAAACCAGCTTCTATTAGACACAGTGTCATCATTAGTATCTCTCGGTTGCTCCTTAGGATTCATTTATTTGCAGGTCAGATCAGATTTACAGAGAGGAGAGACAGAAAGATCTTTCATATATTGGTTTACTCCCCAAATAGTCGCAAAGGCCAGAGCTGAGGTGATGAAAAACCAGAAGCCAGGAGCTGCTTCTGAGTTTTCCATATGGGTAGAGGGCCTAAAGGTTTGGGACATGCTCTACTGCTCCCCCAGGGTAGATGCAGGGAGCAGAATGGGAAATGGAGCAGCTGGCACATGAACCAATGCCCAAATGAGGTCCCTAGAGTTGCATGTGAGTATTTAGACATTGAAACATCACACTTGCCCCCTTGTTTCTTATCTGAGTCTAGGCCAGCAACTTTGCCACTGGGAGAGAGTAACTTCAGAAATAGCAATAAAACCATTATGGAGCTCCAGTTTCCATCAATCTTGCTTCTGCATCTTTCTCATTTGATTGAAGCTTTTTCAGTCCACCTGTCTGCTTCCCTTCCTCGCAACTTGTTTCCCTAGTGTCCCTGTTTCCTGCCTTTCACATTCCAGTAGCGCTGACCACTTTTCAGTGCACACATGAGCTATTGCACCCTGAGTCATTCTACATACTTGCCCTTGGCCTGAACTCTCCTAGCACATCTTGCTGTGTAACCTTGTACCTACTTTAAGAATCAAATGTTCCCTCAAACTTACACTTCTCTTTGCACATACTCTATGATAAGTCCTTATCAAGCAAAATGTAGTTGTTTCATTCTTCACCATTCTTCTAAACTTATGAAAGACTAAACAAAGTATCTTTTCACATTTCATGAAATTTTCACAGAATCCTTTGCACATAGCAGGTGTCAGGGCCTGCTGTGATCTCTCAGTGTCTCAAACCTCATTTCAGTTTTGCTGCGATCCCATACAGGAACTGGTTCATGTTTATGTTTACATTTTGGCTGCTCCACATCCCATCCAGCTCCCTGCTTATGACCTGGGAAAGCAGTAGAGGATGGTGCAATGACTGAATAGATCTACAGCAAATTTAAAAGTTAAGTCAAAACCCAAATTCCCAACACCAAGAATGAATCTCATTGTGAAAGCTGAATCTTAATGTGAACTTGAATCTGTACCCATAGTTATTTCAATACACACAAAATCAGTCTACTGACAAAACACCTTTAAAAAATCCAATGAAAGAGTCCATGACTCAGTCATTTTTCCTAAGAACTTTCAAAGACTTTTCTGGAGCTACCACTGAGCACAGCAAATTAAACCACAGCTTGTGACACCAGCATTACATGCAAATGTACATTTCAGTCCTTGTTGCTCATTTTCCAGCCTTTGCTAGAACATCTTTGATGGCTACAGAAGATTGCCTCAGTGTTTAAATCCCTGTCATCTATGGAGTAACCTGGTTGGTATTCAGTTTTTCTAGCTTAAGCTTGGAACTACCTTAGTTGTTGTGGTCTTGTGGTAATAGATAATTCAGAAGGAAGACCTAACTACTGGCATACACTTGATCTTGTGTCTCTGATTTCTCTTAAATGAAAACATCATAAATTGCGTTTTGTGTTTACTTGAACACAACCAGAGAGACAGACCTATCACACACTTGTGCAATTCCTAGATGCCCAGAATGGCTGCTTGCTGACAGGTCAACACAGGAGAAGAGAATTCAGTCTGGGTGGCCCACAAGGAGGCAAAGGAGTCATCATCTGCCATTTAAATGGTGGGCATCAGCAGGGAATGTAAAGTTGGAACAAAGTTAGCATGTGATTCCAGGCAAGTTCATAGTGAAGATGTCCTAGGATACATTATAACCACGATGCAAAATTCCCTACATTTCCTCTTTCTGAAAAACTGAAATGTTTGTAGGATATATTCTGCCTTTACAGAAATCGTGAAGTACAGAAGAAAGAAAAAATTTCTTGGGAAACCCTTTCTGTGACACATAGAATGTTAATAAAGTTTGAGGAAAGAAGTGGACCTATGTCAGCAGCACAAATGTACACATGTAGAAAGAATTGAGGGAACGAAGATGGGTCCATCAGTGGTGAACTTCACAAAGGTCCCGGAAACCTTGTGTGTCAGCCATGTTTAGCCAACTGTGGAGCAGGGCCCTTTAAGAGGCCATGATAACCTCCACATTCTAATACTTCTATGGCAACTCGATTGTTACCTGCTACTGGACCTTCCCTCCCTCCCTCCCACCCTTAGAAACATCACTACAGACAGTGGCATTAGCTTAGGATTCTGGCAAATTCACCCTTGTATGAGTGATTAAGAACTGTCATTTACTGAAGGGCACTGACAAAGTGATTCTCTAACTAAGTGAACATTGAGAGCTTTTGTCATCCATCCTCCATATAAATATCTTTGACTCATTTGTTCTATGCATCATATGCTTGTTTCTCTAATGCCTAGATCCTGGATTATTGACTGCCACAACCATCAGAATGGGAGCATGTTCCAGTGCTCCAACAGATCCAAGGATGGAAATGACCCTTCTAAAACACCAGGTCTTGCCCTCCCAGCTGGCCAACACTCCACAGGAGGTTGAGGATCTCAATGAGAAGCTTCTACCATCTGAGTCTACTGCCTATGCCCTGGACAAGCAGCTACAAAAACACTGTAAGTTCTGGAGGTGGTGTGTGGTTGTCTTCCTTCTAAGAAATATATTAGTCCTTCAGTTTAAATCCCTGTTACTGAATCCTGGTACAGACACAAAGGAGCTTATTTACGACATGATTTTTGTTGAAATATTTTGTGTACTACAGGAGATGTTGCATACATGTAACATCATGGTGTTCTTCATGTCAGTCTATTCACTATTGTGGCTCAACTGGTCTGACATTGAGCTTATAACACTAATGGAAACTTGGGCGATCTCCATAGGATCTCAGTTTGAAAAGCATGACGAAGTTTGTTCTTCTCTAAAGCCAAGAGATACAACCAATGAGGGTGTACATGTTGTATGAGATGGGAATTTCTACTCCTGAAGCTGAGATAGGTCTTAGGATCCCTTGTTGTCAGCAGACCCTGTGTTTTAGCCAGTATGTCTGAGATATAACAGAGACCCTCTCAGTACACTCTTTGCCTGAGTAAAGACACATTTGGGATGCAGGCTTTCCAGCAGCTTCTGGTCTACCTTCAGTCAGGGGAATACAAGTGCATGCACAACAGTGCAATGCTGGTAGCTCTCTAAGGAGGTGTCAATCCCATAGTTTTCTTTTAGAAGAACCATTGTGGGGATTTTTTCATCAGAAGGTCTGAATCAGAGTAAAGAAAGGAAATGTAAAGATGCATTCTGAGAAGAGATAAAAATAAAATTTCCACACTACAGCATGATTCACCCATATGAGCAAAAGTGAATTCACTATATACCAGCCACTCCAACACCACACCATTGTTTTCGCTGCTTTCCTGTGTCTGTCAGTCTCCAGGTACCCCACTGTTACTGTTCTGTCCTCTCCTATTTCCTAGAATGTGTCGTCTCTGCTTCATCCTGGTTAAATGTTTCTCCATCCATCACAAAATGTCCTTGAACTATTCCATCATCCTGATTGTCCACATGTATGTTTCTTTAGAGACAAGAGTTGAGGCTTCTCTGGTTTCAGATCACAGTCATTGTGCTCCTCTACCTAGAACTGGAACTGTCCAATGAGTGACTTTTTCTGATTTTTTTGTAGATGTTCATGACCATCAGAAAAAGGAAGAACCACCATCTCTGACATTCCTGGCCCTCAGGAAACAAACATGGAACAGAAGAAATTATGGACGGTGAAATGTGAGATGTTATCAGAACTCCTAAGTGCTTTGAGTTATCCGCATTCATGGGGGATTTTGCACAGAAACTTCCTGCCACAACAGCTCCTCTCTTTCTTCCAGTTTCCGTTCTCTTTGCTTTCTGAAGTTAGTGCCTTCTACCTTGCCCTGGGTGACCTAATCATTCCCTAACCCAGCACTGTCACTCTAACTACGGTCTGTGGAAGTGAAGGACTGAGTGAGGTGTGTTGCTCTTCTGTATGGTTTAAGTTAGTTTGTTAGCAGGTGTTCATTGCTGGGAAAGGCAACAAAGTAGCTACTGCCTCCTTGACGCTGGAGGGAGAAACCTGGATGCTATCATGACCTTGTCCTCTGTAGCAATACAGGGGTCTGTGTTCACTCGGCCATGCCTGTCAGTCAGAAGCATGAATAGATGCAAAAGACAGAACTAAAACTTTCTGAGCCACATCACACTGAGAGGGCTTTGTGGATGCTCTCAGAAATCTTTCTCAATGTCATCACCACTATCAATACTTCTGTTACACTCTGGAAATTTCTGGTATCCATCCTAACAAACTCTGATTTTTGCCTTGTGATCTTTTCTATTTCTGTAGTGTCAGGAGTGATGAAGGATAGAGGCAAGTGAATTAAGTGCAATGAGACTCGTCAGGTAAAATCTTTTTCACTCTTTTGATAACCTTATCTCTATGAATTGAACATCTTTCTCTGCAGTATTTTCTGCTTAATAATCGTGAGGTTGAATGTCCTTTGTGTGGATAATGGATAGTCACAAGATTGCAGGGAATTCGCTCCTTCCAGACAGATTGAGGACTAAATGATAGTTGGGACCATGCAGAGAGTTCTTACAGCATAGAACAAAAATGGGTAGGAGAGAATATGGACATTTATCATAAGTGACGGTGGAGTATTCCCATGGGAAGGACATCACCCTGAACAAGAATGTGGAAAGGTGTGATGATGTCTGAGGGGACACTCACAGTTGTGTTGATGTTATACATATTCGTTCTGACCACCATTTTTCCTTTGTGGCATTTTTTCATTTTTACTATGCTTGTTTTACTATGCTTGTTGTCCTTCTCTGTTGTCCTGCTGGTGTGGGACAAACTTACTTCAGAAAGGACATGCATGCTCAGGGTGTGAGGGCTGCGGTTTTCCTTCCAGAACTGTGGTGGGATATTCTCTTCCTAATGAAAATTCCTCCCAGCCTGAAAGGTAATTCTCAAGAGCACTCACACACTAGCAACACAGGGTGTCTAGTCATGGCCACTAATGATGAAATGAAAGCTGCAGTTAAAGAAGTGGAGACAATCATGTAGATTCCCCGTCTTCCATTCTAGGACACAGAGGAAATCACGGCTGTTCTTCTAAGATTCACTAGTTCTAAGTGCCTGCTTTTCTCTCCCCTTCCTGTTCCTCAACTCCATTGCCTCATTCCTCTGTGAGCATTGCCTTCAGAAATCACTTACCCAAGAATGTTACTTCTGGGCCTCGTTTTGGGAAAATCCTGTAGGCAGGCACTTCATTACAGATAAGAAGCAGAAATAAAGTCCAGAGAAGCAAAAAATGGTATAGGTAGAAACTATTCAATCACAAAATCATGCTTGTGTTACTGATCTTACTTTCTCTGGCTATTGAGAATTGTTGCTAGAAATGCCTAAAGGAAGAGACTCATGTGGAGTCAACTGCCAACATCTAGGAGAGCCTGCTGGGCCATGGTTAACTTTCCTACTCTCTTCATTCTGTTTGAATCTTTTTTTTTTCCTATTCTGAGGCACTTCTGGAAGAGGTTTAAATCATAAGTGTTCTTATTGCATGTTCCAATTTTACCTACTGCCTGGTTTGGCCTTAAGATTAAACTGTCCTCCAATGCTTATGAAAGTGACGTGCAGCCTGTATAATATTAGCATGTTAACATTGGCACATCATGTGGCCTTGAGTGTTATCAGCTCCATCATCATCTTTTGTAAAGTCAGAAAGGAACTTGGATGGTGTCTAAAGTCCCTGCTGACTCTCACGTCTTGGGTTTTTGCAATGGCTTATCCATATTCTCATCAGAGACTAGGAAATGCAGATGGAATCAAGATTGTGGTTCTGCAGAGTCTTTTCTCCCTCCTAGAATAGATAGTTTCTGGGTGTGCATAATGGTAATTAATAAAATCCCTCTGAGAGAAGTAGAAACAGACATGGAAAATAAATAGAACAGTGGGTGATCCCACAGCCAGCCTGTTCAAATGGGCAACACTTCAAAATTCTGCGGCAGTTGCTGATGTGTAAGTTCAGGGAGAGTTTGCTCTAGCTTGTATCACGTGCTCCTTGAGCAGGCTTGAGGCCCTGTCCCTCAGATCCTCCTCCTCTCCCTTACAGTCACTTTCTTCCTTGCCTCGGTCACCACTGAGAACCGCAACCTATCTCACCAATCAAAGTACCTGCAAAAGGTTATCACCTGGTTTCTCTCTTTTACTCCCTTCAGATACTAAAGATTGCTAAAACTATGAAAGGATCTTATAGATGTATAAGGCCAAATGAGCTACGAAAATTGAACAACAACAACAAAAAGAAAAGAACCCATCAACCAGCAGCACCAAACAATGAAAAGTCCTTACAGAGCAATGAATTTCACCATCACCTTCCACAATTGGTGATTTTTGTTCCCACAGGCCATTTGGAGGACAGCCATCAGAGTCCATCAGCCTCCACTTGGTTAAACACCTCAGCAGACCAAGGCCCAGAGTCTTGGACTGTTGGGAGTCTTCAGCTGTCAGTCTATTAACAAAACACCTTTTATAAACTTACACAGAAACAGTCCATGTCTCAGACTTTTTTCCTAAGAAATTTCAGAGGATTTTCTGGAGTACCACTGAGCACAGCAAATTAAATAACAACTTGTGACACCAGTATTGCCACAAGTGTGAATTTCAGTCCTGGAGGATTAATGACTTCTAGAAACATCAGCATGGCAGCATCTTCCAGTGCTCCAACAGATCCAAGGATAAAAATGTACCTCCTAGAACACCAGGTCTTGCACTCCCAGCTGGACAACACTCAACAGTAGCTTGAGGATCTGGGAGAAGCTTCTGCCATCTGAGTCTACTGCCTATGCCCTGGACAAGGAGCTACATAAACACTGTAAGTTCTAGAGGTGATGAGTGATTATCTTCCTGTTGAGAAATGAGTTCAGATGTAGTTTGGGTTTTGGATTATAATCCCTGTTACTGAATCCTGGCACAGATACAGAGGAGCTGTTTATCATAGGAACAGTTGTAAAACTCTGTGCACTGCAGGAGATTGTGCAGACATGTAACATCATAGTATTCTTCATGACAGTCTATTCAATATTTGAGACCCAAATGTCACAAAACTGAGATTGTGACACTGATGGAAACATGAGATGCGGAAAACTATTCCTGGAGCCCAGGTTTGTCTTACGACCCTGCTTGAGTGTCAGGGGACCTCTTGTTTCAGGCAGTGTGCTGGGGAGTTAACAGAAACTCTTTCAGTGCACTGTCTCACTCCCTCAGTGAAGACTCCTTGGAGATGCAGGATTCCCAGCAGCTTCTGGTCTACCTTGAGTTCTGAAAACACAAGGGCTTGCACAATTGGAATGGTGGAATCTCTATATGTATGATTCAGCTGGTGTTAATCCTACATATTTTTCCTTTATGAAGAATCATTGTGGGAAGTTTTTCATCAGAAGGTCTGAATCAGAGTAAAAACAGGAAATGAAGTGATGCTTTCTGAGAAGAGATAATAACAAAAATTTCACATTTCAGTAGAATCTCATGAAAATGGTTTTGAAAGTGGACAAAATGCAGGTAACAACTGAATTATTTTCTGTGTTCGCACAGTATGCAGAGAACAGAAGTGCTGGGCTGATCTCGGCTCTCTGGCCAGGTTTCCATCTTTCCTAAGCCTCATTGTCCTCCTGTGTTAGTATCTCATAGAACAGCACCCACTTACTTCTCAGAGAGAATTCACTATGTCATATAGAATGAATGGCGTGATTCCTGTCCATAGGTTTGAATTGTAATTGATTTATGTTGGACTTTGAGAAATGATCAATCAATTTATTAGTGAATGAGTTCTTTCTTTTACATATGTGTTTGTCCCGACCTGCAGGACACAATGCTCAAACCCTGAGGGTGGACTGGGAATGTCAGGCTGCTGGCCCAAGAAACACAGGGACACACGTACTTGGTGGAAAAGAGTGCCTCCTGCTCTTTATTTTACTCCTCATATATATATATACCTTCTTCTCTAGGGGAGGAGGAGAAGAGCAGGGGTTTCCTGGAAGTAATTATCTTCATTGAAGCAGGGAAGGAAATAATCATCTATATTGAAACAGGGGAGGAACTAATTATTTGAACAGGAACAAAGGTGGAGGTTCTATTCCTGCCTGCTTTACACAGGATATTCTGGCCTAATATCCTGCTTGCTGTGGCTCTGCTTGCCCAAGGCAGGCTTTGCAGTTCAACAGGCTGTCAGGTAGGCCAAGTCTAAGGTCCATAAGTCTGTGGCTCCTAACATGTGTTGTCTAAAGACGTACCATATCCAAGTGTATACAGATGACTCATTTTTGTCTTTGAGATTTGGGTGTATGTAATTTTCAGTCCCAGAACACAGGCCCTTTAACAGTATCATCCACTGGTGTTTGCCACACAAACAGGAGCTTCATGCCGAAGCTTAATTTTAACCTGTGAGATGCCAAGCTTAGTAAAGAGACCCAGGTCTCACATTCACACTGTAGGGGATAGGGTTAGATCTGCCCAACACTGTTTGTGTCACCCTATGAAGTTACCCAATGAACCTTAAGCTTCCCATCGCTTATCTTCTTCAGGAAGTGTACTAAAATCCTATATACTTGGGTAAGTGAAAAACAGACAGGAAGATTTTTTTAGCAGAGCAGATGACCGGTGTATGTGCAAGCTAAAATGCAACCTGGTTCCTCAACAGCATAGATCCTGGTTCCTGCAACAGTCACTGAATCAGGTGAGTCTGAGTTTTCTCAAAACGTGAGGTGTACAAAATCATTTAGCCTGAGCTGGGATGGAACATACAGTGTGAGGAGGAGCAGCTGGCAGAGAGCCCACCTGTCACTAAGAGGTATAGAGTTCTCTCTGATTGAGCAGACGCAGGTCTATGGGGTGTGCATAGCGGAATTGCGATTTGGATGGAGACATCAACATTTAAAAGCATTTGAAGTCCCTTGCATTGAAAAATAATTGGATTGAATTGTCTCAATAATATAAACTTCAGAACTGCAACCATCTCTTAATCCCACTGGCAACTTTAATTTCAACAGCCATAATGAGATTACTAGTTACTCTTTATATGGGAAGCAAAAAGCTGGACCTCACTGTGCCTCTGGGACCTGTAGCAACGGGGCCCTGTGGTCATTTGGCCCTGGGTTGCCAGGTGCCTGAAGAGATGTAAAATAGCTCAAAATTCTAAGCTGAAATCATACTTGCAATGGCTTTGTAGATGCTCTCAGAAATCTTAATGACATCATCACTGATCATTACTCCTGTTCCACTCTGGAAATTTATGGTGTCCAATGTAACAAACTGAGTTTTCTCTTTGGCTCTTCCCTATTTATGTAGTGCCAGCAGTGAGCACCAGGTGAAGAAAGTGAATGAAGTCCTGTTAGATTCATCAGGTAAAAGGTTTTCCCTTCCTTATGATGACCTGATCTGTCTGAAAGATTCTCTTTGGAGCAACATCTTCTGGCTGATAAACCTGCATTCTGGTGTTCTTTATACAGATGTAATGGATAATCCTCAGAGTGCAGGGTCCAGTCCCCTGCCCAGGATCTCTGAGGAGTGTGTGGTGTGGGAGGCACTGATGGGAACAGAATGAAGCCCCAGGTTGATTGATTTCAGATACTTTTTTCCCCTTTAGCACACTCTCAGTCATCATGGATTCTGTGGCTTAAAAGTTAGATTATCCAAAACTATGTGCTTAGATCAGGCATCTATAGGGCCCACACATGAGGTGTTTTCTTCTTGTTTCTCTCCTACTGCTTTGAATTTTGCACCTGCACAAGTCTTTTACAAGTCTTATAAAAGTCACACAAATATTCTTGCTAAGATGTGGCAGTATTCTCTATAGCCGGGTTTGGTCTTTAGATTAGATCTTTCCTCCAACCCTTATTGAACTGACCTGCAGGCTGGGTGCTGTTACTGGATTATCATGAACACATCATGTGGCCCTGAGTAATATCAGCTCCAGTGCCTTCTTGTAAAATGTGGATAGGAGTTTGGGTGGGGTCTGATGTCCCTACTGACTCTCACATCTTAGATTTCTGCCGTGACTTATCCATGCTGCCTTCAGATCCTGGGAGATGGAGCAGTTCAGAGAGGCTGGGTTGCTAAAGGCATATTTCCCAGTAGAGCAGATGGTTTCTGGATGTGCAAGATGGATATTAAGAAAAAAATCTGAACCATCTAGTGAAGTTAAACCATAAACAGAACAATGAATAAAACTTTCACTGAGAAATGAGCTTCAACATCACCTTCCAGACTTGGTGATTTCTTTTCCCACAGGCAGGTGGTTGGACAGCCATCAGTCCTTCAGCCTGCACTTGATTAAACTCCTAAGCAGACCAAGGCCCAGAGCCTTGGACTGTTGGGAGTCCTTAACTCTCATTGGCATCTTGCCAAGAAGCAGCATCAAGACCAGCTGCACTGTGACAACAGCCCCAATGGACATGCGCTGTCTCCACATGGAATGCTGCAGGAGCAGTCAGGAATAAGCATGCAGTGCTCTTGAGGAACAAAGTTTATCTTGGATGTAATTTTCTGGAAATTACCTGAAAACAGTAGAATCTAGACCACTGAAACAGACAATTGACTTGCCATGGTCTGCTCAGAGAGTCACACAACAAAAACATAGATGAGTAATTTTGAACTTGAAGGAGTATGAAAACTGACTGCTATATTGCTTTAGTCCTATGGAACCCAAAGCACCTCCTCTCATTTTTGTTGCATTGATGGTCATGACAGGTCAAATTTCTGACACAGCAATTCATATTCTGTAGTTTTCCAGTAGTTCTTCACAGTTCCTTTTAGATGAAACATTTAAGCAAGAACAGTACATATTTAGTCCTAAGCGCTTCCTAAACCCATCCCATGTGGAGACAGAGTTCATTGTGTCCATCCTTGTTGTCAGTTGGTTAGGGAGACATGGAGATCTGATCCTGTAAAGTTACATTAAGAAACTCGGGGAGAGTCCAATTGAGTATGTGCAGCATCTCATTCGGTATTTGACTTCTTCTGACACATTAAAAATCCATCAGATATCCATTCTTATGGTTATTTGTATTTTGTGTTCATTCCTTGGGTATGTTTTGATTCAATTTGATCTCCTTTCTTACATTTGATGTTCTTGTGCTATTTCAAAGAATATTTGCATTTAGAATATTAAATCTTGACATATTTTTTCTGCTACAAAAAAATCAATAATTCTGCTTCCAAATTTTTAATTGAACCCAGAGTTTCTTCAGCTATGAAAAAACAAAGCACCTTTTTAATTTTAATGCAAATAAAATTATTTTCTTCTGCAAAAAAATGGCTATATTCTTGGATTACAACCTTAAGGAAAGCTTTTTTTTCCCCTGTGAAACTCGCTATGCTTTCCAAGTTCTTATGTTCATGAAAATTATAGTGGGCTGTGATGACAAGCATCCTTTCTAGAGGATTAACCTTAGCCACGATGTCCTTCAGCTAGCAAAAAGACATTCCTTTCCAAATTTTAATACAAACAAAATGCATTTTGTGACCAAGAACAACTCCCCATTCTGGAATTTCAATCTTGACAAAACTGCCCTATAGCTATGACATCTTTTCTGCTTTCATGGATTTTCATATTAGTCAACATTGTCTTCTGCAGGAAGAGAATTTTCCTTTCTCAGCGTTTCACCTTAACCACAATGTTCTTTAGTTATTTCATCAAAATTTTCTTCTGCTCAAAGAAGCAAGACTCTCTTTTAGAATTTCAACCCTAAACCAATTTGCCTACAGCTGTGAAAACCTCTCTGCCTTCAAGAAATTTAATGTCAGTCCTAATTATCTTCTGCTATGAAAATTACTCTCCTTTCTAGATGTTTGCTCTTATCCAACATTTCTTCAGTTATGAAAAGGAATATTGCTTTTCAAATCTCAATGCTAATCAAAATTTATTCTGTGCACAAGAACAACTCCTTATCCTAGAATTTCAAACTTCATTCCATGTCCTGCAGGTGTATTCTACAATTTTAAAGTTTATCAAACCTGACTTCTGCTATGAAAATGACTGTCTTTTCTATATGTAGAATATTTTTTAAGATTTATTTATTTTATTACAAAGATATACAGAGAGGAGGAGAGACAGAGAGGAAGATCTTCTGTCCGATGATTCACTCCCCAAGTGAGCTACAATGGCTGGTGCTGTGCCGATCCGAAGCCGGGAACCAGGAACCTGTTCTGGGTCTCCCACGTGTGTGCAGGGTCCCAAAGCCTTGGGCCGTCCTCATCTGCTTTCCCAGGCCACAAGCAGGGAGCTGGATGGGAAGTGGAGCTGCTGAGATTAGAACTTGGGCCCATATGGGATCCCAGGCGTTCAAGGCGAGGACTTTAGCCACTAGGTCATGCCACTGGGCCTTCTATATGTAGAATTTTAACCAAAATCTTCTGCAGCTGTGAATAGGGCACTCCTTCTCAAAATTTTATGATTTAACAAAATTTTATTGTGTGACAAAGAATAAGTCTTTTTTCTGGAATTTCAACCATAACCAAGATTCCCTACTGCTTTGAAAGCTTGTCTGCTTTCAGGGAGTTCCACTTTAACCAAAAACTTGTTTAGCTATGAAAATTTGTACTCCTTTCCAGAATTCAACATTAGTCAAAATTTTCTTGAGTCCATAAAACAGGTGCCCATTCTGGGAGTGTAACTTTGAGCATTTTCTTCAGCCTGAAAAAGGACACTCATTTCCAGAATAGTAACATTAGTCAAAATTTCTTCTGCTTTGGAAAAACAAATCTCTTTTGCAGAATTTGAATGTTCATCAAGTGTTCTCATGTTACAAACACTCCTCAGATTTCTGAATTTTAAACTGACTGAAAAATTCTTCAGCTAAGAAACCACTTCCCCTGATTTTAACTCGAATCAAAATTTTCTGGCCCATGACAATGAGCATCTCTTTCAGAATTTTCATTTTAATCAAAATTGTCATCTGCTATTAAAAAAAAACAACTCTACCTATCAAAACTTTAACCTGAATAAAAAAACTATCCATGTTTTAATTTAGTTTACTTAGCTAAGACAAAGGATGCATTTTCTTCTGAAATTTTAATGGTTATCAAAATTTTCTTCTGTTATAGGAAAACAATTCTGATGTTTAGAATTTTAGTGTTCACCACAATTCAACCACAAAAAAATTAACTTACTTTCTAGAAACTGAAATTCAATTGAATTATCATCTGCTATGAAAGTAGCTCTCATTTCGTGAATATTAATACTGATTAAAACTGGACTTTATACCATTAAAATTTTTGACTTATAACTAGGCTTGCAGTATTTTTAATTCATTGATCTTTATGACCATTGCGTGGTAAATTTTCAGAAACAAACATTCTTGTTGGGGACTGCGAGGAGGGGGCTGAGGTTTCAGGGATCTGAGGTCCCAACAGGGGAGCCTAGGGAGGAAGGGCCAGTCCTGGGGCAGCTAGGACTGTGCTGCAGGGACAGCTGGGAGGGGCCTCTTCTCCTTGAGGCACAGGCCAGCCTAGAACTCATGTGGTGATAGTGATGAATTCCCCTGCTCTTGGCTGCTGACGATGATGGCACACGTGGGAACTGTAGTCCTGTCTAATCACAGTGCCATGAAGTCACTTATGAATAGCATTGGGTCCTTAGGGAGAGGAGGAAGGAGTTCTGGTTTGGGTGTGGGGCTCACGGAGCAGTGTCCGCAGCTCTGACCCAGCCTCTGCTTCCCCAGGCTGGTGCTGCTAGCTAATCTCCTGACTCCTTTAGCATCTCCTCTCCCAAGAACACATGCACTGGGTCAGCCTCCCTGCCTGGTGCCAGGACTAGCCCCTCTACCCTACATGATCTTCTCCAGGCATTGTCCTGCAGGGGACAGTGGAGAGAAGGAAGCTATTTGTCAACAAGCTCCAGGGATTCAGGCAGTTAGTTCCACATTGGGCTCCCAGTCTCTGCAAACTCATTTCCTCCCCTCTGGACTCTGCTAGCAAGTCAAAGAAACTTTGAATCACAGTAGCTGGACAGGGAGGCAAGGGCTTCCTGCGGATCAAGCCTCAGGAATTGAGTTCTCTCCAAGGCAGAGGATCCAGGACCAGGATGAGCCTTGTGCCCCAGCAGGGCCTAGACTGCCACTGTGCCCCAGTGTCCCCTCATCCACTTCCCGCTGCCCTCACCTCCTCCCTTTGGGGTGTGGAGCAAGTACAGGGACACACAAGTGTGTTTTATGTACGCTGGCAGCAACACCC
The DNA here is from genome assembly GCF_030435755.1 of Ochotona princeps. Classification (NCBI taxonomy): domain Eukaryota; kingdom Metazoa; phylum Chordata; class Mammalia; order Lagomorpha; family Ochotonidae; genus Ochotona; species Ochotona princeps. The sequence goes on along the minus strand of NC_080833.1, from coordinate 124,567,941 downwards.
CTGCCCTTAACACATTTTCCTGCTGGGCAAAGTAGAACCGTGGAGCCTGGAGCACAGTCCCAGGGGGAATAGCCCGTGGTTGCTGCCTAGCCCATTCACTGCTGACTCCTCACTTTTGGAATGATTTGGGTACGACCAGGGTGCCCAAGTGTGATTTCAGGATCGGGTTCAAAAATGACACTGGACATGGACCAAGGATTCCTGGAGAACAGAACCAGCAGGTCGCAGACCATGCCTGAAAGGACTTGAGGATCAGGGAGAAATTCCTCCAGTCCCTGTTAGGGGACTCCTGTGCTTAGCATCACAATTTTTGCCCAGGTTGCCTACTGACTGTGGCAGGTCCTGCTGAAGAGTCTTCTAGGAAGAGGAGTTCAGGGCTGGGGGCTGGAGTCACATGCCTTCTTTTTCTTTTATTTATTAATTACATTGCATTATGTGACATAGTTTCATAGGCTCTGGGATTTCCCCTATCCCTCCCCATACCCTCCCCCATGGTGGATTCCTCCACCTTGTTGCAGTACTGTAGTTCAAATTCAGTCAAGATTCTTTCATTGCAAGCATATACCAAGCATAGGGTCCAGCATCTCATTGTCCAGATAAATTCATTGGTTTCTTGGGGAGATCATCTCTGGTCTGTAGGAAGTGCTGGCAGAAGATCATACTGATCAATTGAAAGCCCTAACATAACATCAACAACAGTTTACAACATTATGGAATTAATTGACATGGTATTGAGTAACCAATATGTTAATAAGTGCAAGTTCTTAACCACATCCTGTGACTACTTCATTGACATTTCAATTTTAGTTTATATACAACCAGCTTCTATACACCTTTAAATGGATATATGGTACTGTTCAGCTGTCTAGTGACTATTTTCATTTTAGTATTTAGCAGTTTATAGTGTTGAAGTATAATTTTGCTGAACCTGGCAGTTCTTAGGATAGTCCAAACTGGCTTATAACTCTAGCAAGGCATATGTCACCAATTGAGGTGCAGAACAATTTTAGGAGGGGTGTGTAGAGAAATCTTCAATACCTTAGTGAAGAGTAATTAATCTTTGTGTCCTACCTAGTAAGGCATATGGGATCCACGCTGACCATTTTTCTGTCTAATTCTAAGCTTTTCTTGTTGTTCTCTGTATGTCTATTCTAGTTTTGTTTTTTTATTTGTTTGTTTTGTTTTGTTTGTTTTGAGGCAGTTCCAGAGCGATCCTGATGGTCATTGCAAGACAGGGTGGGGATCCAAAGTTGGAACTAAGCAAGTACAGAGAAAGCTCCTCTCCATAGTCCTGAAGGAAGTTTACTGTTCTCTTTCTGTGGACAGCTTAGGGCTCCTGACTGTTGTTCCAATGACCTTAGATCCTGCAAGGAAGGATTTGGGCTTCTTACATCCCATGTGGAGGATTCAAATGGGAGTGGACCTCAGAGTTGACAGCCTCCAAAAGCACTTCAATTCCCTGTGGTCTCCTTGGCACTTGGGATGTAGTCTTTGGTGCCCTGACTGATAGTCCTTGGTGAGGATCCGAGATTCTCCAGGGTTGGGATACAAACCTCCTCCTGTCTACCTGCTCCACTTTGGGGTTTCCCCCCTTCTCTGTGCATATGACCTCCTGTTAAGAGATTGTCAAATTCGCTCTTGATTCCCCTTGTATATCTTTGTAGTTTTGCTATTGTGTAATGCTGGTTCGAGTCCGTTGTCAGTAAGTTACCAGTTATGTGCTTTATAGGTTTTATTTCACGTCTTTCTCACACATTCTAAGGAGATGGAAGATTTCTCTGCTCTCCCACCCCCTTTCCGTGTAGCTTAGGGTCTTAAAAGTATATTAGGTTTTACAATTCTATGATAGATCTTAAGCAGTCTGGGAATCACATGCTTTCTTGCAGAGGGAAACTTCCATTGGTGGGATCACCTGAGAAGGGGTGTGGGTGCTGCCTGGATACATGGCCCAGGTCTGCTGGACAGGGACTTCAGCTGCCAACTTTGAGTGCAACTTTCTGGGTTACTGAGAACCCGATGTCATCAACTAGCTTGGGGAACTTGTAAGAGTTCCCTGGACCCCAGGTAGTTCAGAGGGTTTGAGTTTCGCCAGGATTATGTTTGGATGGCGTGTGAAGTGCAGTAAGGATATCACATAGATTGCTGCAGACTGAGGGCCTGAAGTGCTCCCCTGCTGCCCTGAGGAGCAGGCACTTAAGCCCTGAATAACAGGCACAGAAGGCCTTACCTGAACTTCCAGACTCCAAGTGTCCAGGTCTCAGTGTCTACTCCAAACTTGCCCACAGACAAGCATCTCTGTTTCCAGTGCCAGTGGACCTCCAGTGTGTATCAGGTGCAGGCTGGGAAAGCACCTTCCACCTCGAGGTTGATAGTCTGGGGTTTACAGCCCATCAATCAGAAGGTAGCTGTCAGACAAAAGATCAGGGTTCCAGCCCATTGCAGGATAATGTGGTTCTCAACTGGCCTTTCCTGTTGGTTTTTGAGTCTCTCAATATTCCAAAACCAGCGGCCAATGTTGTGGTATTTTGAGATAAGTTTCACCTAGCTACTGGGCATTGATTGCTCCACTCTAAATTTAGCTCGCTTTTCAGGATCCTGGGAAAACAGCAGAATATGAGTCAAATACTTGGCCCCTTTCATCTGTGTAGGAAAGCTGGCTATACCACCTGATGTCCTGGTCCCAAGTCAGCTTACAAGCCATTTGGGATATGAATCAGCAGAAGGGAGATTCATTCTCTCACTCTCCTTCTCTGAATATCTCTCCATCCATGTATCACAGCAACTTTTACTTTAAAACAAATAAATAGCTGTAAAGGAATGATCAAACTCACATGTGGGTTTTAGGTGTGGTTAACATGCTGAGTAGGGATGCCTGCACCCAACATTGGAGTGTTCCATATCCAGTTGGATCTGCTGTATTCCAGTTTCCTGCTGCTGAGGTGCTGTGGAGTCACTGTGTCCCAGTAGTCCCTAGGCTCTGTCCTCTGCAGTGTCTTCTCTCTGCTCTTCCCTGATGCTGCTGGTTTCTCTGTACTATCAGAGAACCAAGGCTGCTTCCAGCTAGACCTAACTGACCTGCCATCTGCATTCCAGACAGATGCCCATGACTCTGGGATGAAGACATAGCCATAGAAATTGCCACATGTTAATACTTCAGTTGGCTGCATCAACATGTAATGTGCATCCATCTACCAAAGGATACCACTAACCATGTAGATTGTGGCTACCACACCTGACATAAGAATATATACACCAATGTGTACGGCAGAGCTTTATTTATAGTGAATTATACAGAGAGTGTAGACTGCTCATACATGTCATTTGCCTTCAGAACTAAATTTCCACCATTTTGTCTAAATAGCATGGTGCCTTTGTTACTACAGATAAACCAATGTAGATACCTTATTTTTAACTAAACTCTAACTTTAATTTGTGATTTTTTTTAAAAGTTGCACTACTCTGCACCTGGCACGGTGTCCTAGTGGCTAAAGTCTTTACCTTGCATTTGCCAGTATCCCATATGGGCTGAAGTTCATATCCTGAGAGCCTCATTTCCCATTCAGCAACCTGCTTGTGGCCTGGGAAAGCAGTCAAGAACAGCCCAAAGCCTTGGGACCCTGTACATGCATGTGAGACATGGAAAAAGCTCCTGTCTCCTGGCTTCGAGTCAGCTCATCACCAACCATTACAGCCAATTGGAAAATGAATCAGCAGATGAAAGATCTTCCTCTCTCTTTCCTCGTCTCTGTATATCTGACTTGCCGGAGTCCAGTTCCAGCTGAGCTCAGAATTCGTGAAGGGTGCATGGATGAGGCACAAAGAGAAAAGAAATGGACCACTACAATTCCAGGAATTGCCTTTAATGTGCCACAATCCTAAATGGGCACTGGTTCTAATTCCGGTGGCCCCGCTTCCCATCCAGTTCCCTGCCTGTGGCCTGGGAAAGCAGTCAAGGATGGCACGAAATCTTGAGACCCATCCGCAAGGGAGACGCACAAGATGGCATTGGCTTCAGATTGGGTCAGCTCCCTCCAATGCTGACACTTGATGAGGAAATCAATAGACAGAATATTGTGCTCTCTGTCTCCTCCTCTCTCTATATCTGGCTTTTCAATAAGAATAAATAAATCTCTTTTTTTAAAAAAAGACCCTTAAACTCAAAGCAACGTTCATATACTATACCACCTGCTTCAAATCAACAATGGTAAACACATGAAGCAGAAACAAGAATTCCCCCAAATTGATTCAAACCCAGAAAACAACTCCAAAGGAATCTCTAACAAAAAGATTGTTGTACTAGTCCACTTTAAAATTACAAAACATTCCACAAAGCTTTGGTAGATACAGTAGCACAGAACTGGTATAACTTGACAAATTGACAATAAGAAAGGGACATTATAAGTAAACCTACATTAATGCATTGCACTGATGTCTTTCCACTGAAGGTATAAGAATTTATACTGAAGTAAGAAACTTTCCCATCAATGGCTCTGGGATCTTTTTGGTTTCCAACGTCAGCACTTAAAACGGCACATTTCACTCTAGTGACTAGCCATTGCCAGCCATAATTTTTGACATTTTGATGTATTCTATTTCAGTCTTCAATTTCCTATAAAATTGGTAATACTGACTCTGTTTGTAACATGTAAGAATCCAAGGCACATTTCCAGAAGGCTTTTCTCTGCTAGTGTACTGAGTTGTTTCTCTGGGTGTTCTTGAAGCTGGTTGGCATCTTTCAAATGGCTCCTTTGGCTTTCCCACCTGAGACTGTCCATGTGTTGTCACATGGTCAGTTCCATGCCTCATTTGGTTCTTCAGTTGAAGTCAGGTTTTCCTGAAAGCTCTTTGTGTTTTTTTTTTGTCTAAAGTATTTTGTATGCATTGAAGGGATAGGTATTGCAGTCTTTGTAATCTGGCTTTGTGTCTGCCCTTCCACTTTTTCTAAGCAGTGGGCTTATTCTGAGTTTGTGGACACTTGCACCGTTTCAGCACTAGATGGCACCCGAGGCCCACGTTCTTCCCTGATCTGTGGTTTATGTATTCTTTGTGAACAAGTGACCCTTCGGAAGCCTCTATCTGAGGCTGGAGTGAACCCAGCTATGTTGCCCACTGGTACTGCCCTGTGCTCACACATTGACAGGATCCTGCCAGCTCAGGGACCCAGCCAGGAGGGATCTGTCTCAGATTCCTCTGCACTGACTCAGCACACAGCTATCCTTTCCTCTGCCAGGCAGACAGCACACTTGTTGATGTTGCCTGGGTTTGCATCATGAATGGGCTGGTCAGTCCTATGACCAACTCAGCTCACACTCAGATAACCACAGCCTGGCAAGGCCATCGCAGCATGGGGGTAGGCAAAGGCCGAACCTGTAGGGAATGGGATCTCACCACATGGGATCCCTACAACAGGCAATGCTGGCACAGATATGGCTTGTTCAGTGTGGGCCAAAAACCTGCCAAAATAAGCATATTTTCTGTCTGAGATCATCCAGGTACTTCACTGGTTATTTAAGATGTGAGTTCTTTACTGTTATGCAAGTTCCCCGAGTCATCCTTCACAGAGAGGTGATATAAGGGTCCTCCCTCATGTTTCAGACCCAACAAAACTGTTCATACAGAAGTTTAATAAATACTGAAGAAATAATAATAATAATAATAATAATAATAATAATAATAATAATAGCTAAAGTGAACTGCTTCTCTCCATCTATTTGGAGAAGCCTGATACCATTCTTACTCCTTCCAGCCTCTTTTCTCCTAGATCTTCTGTCTGAGTAACAGAATGTTTTTAATCTTTTCTCTGTATGTACATATAGAAAATTGTGTTATATATTATGAAATGAGGCAACTCTCCAGCACAGGTGAAAGCAGGAGGTGCTGATCCTGACATCTATACAAACTGGTGGTAGAATGCCCCACTATACCTTAGTACTCCTTGATAGATTTACTACAATGCCTGCCCCAACCCGAGAACTGTTTTGAGCTGTTGGATGTGGTGAAAACTGGATGTGGGTGTTATCCATCTGTGTGTTTCTCAAGAAAGAGAGGGAGAGAGATTTAGGAATAGGATATATTAGGATAGGCCTGGAAAGCAGCCGAGGACGGCCAAACTCCTTGGAACTGTGCACCCCCAGGGGAAGCCTGGAAGAAGCTCCTGGCTCCTGGCTTCAGACTGGCTCAGCTCTAGCTGTTGTGGCCGCTTGGGGAGTGACTCACCAGATGGAACAGTTTCCTCTCTGTATATCTGATTTTCCATTAAAAATAAATAAATCTTTTAAAAAAGGAATAGGATGGGATGTACACTATGCATTTTACTATAGACACAGAAAAGATAAACTCAGTAATTTAGATTAACTGGACAGACTACTTGAAAGAGGAACTTTCAAAGATTTCTGAAGGACTAACAGCCTGAGTAGCCCTAACACCGTAAAACAATTAAATATCTGGTGTAAACCAATAAATGAAACCTCAGGAATCCACTTGTTGAATTAATGGAGAATACTAAAAATTAGATTCAAGAAAAAAAATAAGTAAAACTTGCCTTATGCCAATACTTCTAGAAAAGAGAGAAGAGAGTAACAACTCTTTTCATGAGAGCAGTGTTATTTTGATGCTCAATCAAAATCATTCTAAGAAAATTATAGACCAATACCTCTAATAAACAAAGATGAAAATTCTAGCAGAATTTTAGTGGATCAAACCCACTAATGTATAAAGGATTTCTGCATTATGAACTAAGATGGTAAATCTCTGAAACTGTATGTTGTTTAGCATTCAACAAACATTTAATTTCCCAAAATGAAAAAAAAAAATCCTGACAACATGTAGTACAACTAGTGTGAACAGATGCCAAGCTGACAGAGGCTGAGCAAAATAAAAACAATTCCTGGCTTTAGTATGGAAACTTTTAGAAGCATTATTTATTGGATGCATTTAAAATGTTCATTTATGTATTCATTTGTTTGAAAGTCAGACTTGCAGAGAGCTGGAGAGACAAGAGAGAAAGTTGTCCCACATGTGGATCTGCTCCCCGAATGGCCATGGCAGCTGGAAATGAGCCTATCTGAAATGAGCCAGGACATTCTTCAGAGTCTCTATCTTGGGTGCAGGGTCCCAGAGACTCTGGCTGTTCCACTGCTTTCCCATTCCACCTCCAAGGAACTAGACTGGAAGTAGCATATTCAGGATGTGAATCACACCCATACAGGGTGCTGACACTAGAATATGGAGGCTTAGCCTGCTGAGACATGGCATCTGTCCCTCAGAATGATTGCTGTATAGCAGCCTGATGGTGTTTGGGTAGTTTTATCTAAGCAGAATTCCACACATACTGAAATCTTAGAAAGAGAAAAGCTATGATCTCGTTAACGTATTTTGTTTAGTTGGTAATATTGATTATTCTGTTTTGTAATAGGCATGCAGAGTTCATGTGTGTTTATGCAGATTGGAAAAAGCTTTCACCTTCCTTGAAGTAGAAAAGAAAATTAATGACTCCCATGGCGCACAACCCAACACAGCAGAACTAATATGAACAGATGCCAAGCTGGCAAAGGAAGCAAATACTCATTTTCTGAGACATGTTGGAGTGAGCAATGAATAACAGCAAACATCACTCTTTTGGAGTTAATTTTGCAGCTTCCCTGCTCAGGATATGGCTGAAAAGGGTCTTTTCTCTCATGATCTGTAGATCTTCCAGATTGAAATCTTCTGGAAAGCTGACACGCAAAAAAGCAAATGCTTGGCATTTAATCAGGAGAGTTGTGATTGTAGAGACCTTTATTTCTTCATCTGAGGCTTAATTAACTCCATCACTATCATTCTATCTTTAAGTGAGGAAAGATATATTTTTAAACAAATGATCCTACTTTTACCTACTAAAGCTTGACTATCATTTTATTCAGCCCATTTGCATGTACACTACAGTGTAGCAATTTAAATGTAGTGTAGCTTAGTAAATTAAATAACGTTTACATCTGCACTGGATACTTGTTATCCCACACTGAGATGTGAATTTTATTGAGTGTTGAGTACTACAGAATCAAAATAGTGTAGAACCAGTTACTATAGTCTTGAATGCATTGACAACCCACACAGGTTTTCTAGCAAACACTGTGGTCACAGAGTTCTGTAATGACAGCCAAACTTGCTTTCATTCAAACTTCACCATTCAATGCCTCTGTCCTCACCTTGTGGGCAGTCATTCCTTGGAATTGTTCCACTGTGCACATTTTTATTTTCTCTTGCTATGTTCTACAGTCTTAACTTCTCTACATTCTTACTCTAATTCTTTTTACAGATCACTCATTTGTTTTTCATCACATCATTAATTATCTTCTGATCTCTGTATTTTTAAATAGCATCACCTTATCCTGCAAGCTCTGTTCCTTCTGCATCTTGCCTAGATTTAACCTAAAATGCCTGACTCCCATCCATCTCCTCCCATAACCTGGGCCTCCCAGACGTGCATCAGTTCAGGTGCTTGTCCTCTTTGTTGCAATGTTCATTAAACACGACCTAAAGATTAACCTGTCTGCAGTTTTTATTAGAAGAAAAAGAGGACTTGGCAGAATAGTATGTCCAGTTCCCAAGTGGTATTTAAAAGACTCTTTGGCTAAAAACACACTCAAGTGTCACTATTCAGTTGCAGATTCCCTGAATGTGGCTTGAGTTGGTTTCCCTTCACGACCAATACTTTTGGATAACTCGTCCATTCTTGTTTATACTCACGTTGCATCCACTCCTTGATTCCTCCCTAACCTGAGCCATGTGGAAGCGCTCAGCCACACTGTGTTCCAGAAGTTCTTCAAAAAACCACCAATGCCTGTTTGTTCTCATAGTTGATTGTGTAATATGTGTATTCCTTCTTTTACTCTGTCCCATATTTGTGTTCTCTGTGGTCTTCTTCATAGACATTTTCCTCCTTTACACAGTGATTACTGTTTAGGAATATGTTCCCCATCCTTTCCTTATACTCTCCCAGCTCTTCACCTCTGTGACACATCTCCTCTTGCCTGAAGTTAGATGCTTCCATCTGCTTGATCCACAGGTAGACAGAACAATTTCTTTCATCTGGCTTTTACATTTGTACAATAGCCTTCTCTTCAGTCCATATTTTAGTGATCTATCTTACTGCATGCTTACAGATGTTCATATATGCAATGTATATGAAATAGTACTTTCAAATAAACACATTTTCTCATTATTAACTGTTAGTCTTGTTTCCTTTACCCACCTAACAACATCGGTTTTACAAGTCTACTAGTTATTAGTTCCTTGTAATTAAGGCCCTCCCACAAACTCAAGCATTGATTTGACAATCACATCACCAGCATCCCTATTTTACTTTTTTATTTTATTTAGGTCCAACGTGGTGGCTCAACAGTTCAATCTTTACCTTGAAATCACAAGGATCTCATATGTGTGCTGGTTTGTGTCCAGGCTGCTCTACTTCCTATTCAGTTCCCTGCTCTATCCTGGGAAAGCAGTAGAGGATGGCCCAAAGCCTTGGAGCCTGCGCCCATGTAGGAGACTCAGGGGGGAGGCTTCTGGTTTGTGGCTTCAGATGTGCTCATCTTCATCCATTGTGGCCATTTGGAATGTGAATCAGTGAATGGGGGATCTTTCTGTCTCTCCTTCTCTCGGTCTAAATCTGCCTTTAGTGAAAATAAATCAATCTTACACAAATTATTTAATAATTTATTTTTATAGGAAAACCAGATCTGATTTAAGAAAAGGAGCAGATAGAGAGAGACCTTCTATCCATTTTTTCACTCCCCAAATTGCTGTGGGTGGAGCTCAGCCAAACTGATGCCAGGAGCCAGGAGCTTCTTCTGGATGTCCAACATAATGGGTTTAGGGTCTCAAGACTTTGAGCTCTCCACCACTACTTTCCTAGGCTATAAGCAGGGATTCCAAAGTGAATTCCTGGTGCTTGAAAAGTGAAAACATAAACATTGAGACATCCCACCAACCACTCTGTGTTTCCTGAGTCCATGCCAGCCATTCTCCTACTTAGAGTTACTTAAGAAATAGCAAAAAAAATCATCCACAAGCTCCAGCTTCCTCAGGATTGGTTTGGGGCCTTTCTCATTTAATGGGAGATTTTTTTCCTCCACTTTCTCGACTTCCCCTTCTCATTGCTCATTTCTCAAGTGTCCCTGCTCCCTGCCCCTCACATTCCAGAAGCACTGACCACTTTTCACTCCACACATCAGCCATTGCACCCTGAGTCTTTCTGCATACTTGCCCTCTGCTGGCTCTGCCCTCCTAGTATGTATGTTGCTGTGGAGACTCTCTACCTACTTTAAGCATCAACCTTCCAGAAGGGAAAGTTGGCACACCTGGATGTTCCTCTTCATGCATTCACTGCTCTGCACATGTTTGCCATTATAAATCTCTATCGGGCTAACCCACAATTGTTTAATTCATCATCGTATTCCCAAGCTATAAGCTTCTCAAGCACTAGACAAAATGCATTTTGCATTTCATGAAGGTCTCGGGGAATTCTTTGCACATAATAGGTGCTCAGTGATTTAATGAATGAATCAGCACCTTATATGAACCCAGCTTTATGTAAATTTTGTTTTTCTTCTTCCATTATTTTAAGTTATTCTATTAGTTAAAAATTATGTTACTGCCATGTAGTTGCTGCCTAAATCATTAGGTACAGCTGAGTACTCTACTTCTGGAAACATTTATCATCCATGGCTTTGTGTAATACTTCATCTTCCTGGGTTGTCTGTTCTCTATAATTCAATTTCAGTATATCGTTCGATGTCCTCTGAGTGTGATATGGATTCAAAATTCTTTTTTAAAGTCTTTTAACTATTATGTTTTCTTATTCTAGAAACCTTATAACTCCACCTTAGTGCCTCTTAATCCTTGTATCGCCATGATTATCAGGAACTGTTGTGATATAGTTACACTATTGCAATAACTTCTTTCTCTATTCTCCCTTTGTCTCATTCATGTCTGTCTTAAAAATGATTTATTAGTTTACTTTATTTCAAAGCCAAATATATGCAGAGATAGAGAAAGAGAGTGAGATAGGTCTCAGTCTCCTAGATCACTCCCCCAAAATCCTCAACGTCTGAAGCTGATATATCTGAAGCAAAGAGTAGGCAAACTACCAAAGTTTTGGGCCATGCTCTACTGCTTTCACAGCCCACAAGCTGGGAGTTTGATCAGAAGTGGATTAATCTTGATACGAACTAGCGACCATACAGAACTCCAAGACTGCAAGGTGGAGAATTAAACAATTGAGCCATTGTGTCATCCCCTTCATGTCTGTTTTTACCCTCCCTTTCTTATGTAGAATGATCACTCTGAAAGTCATACCCTGTCACAATCTACCTCCCTCATCTTCAGACTAAAATATGCCTACTAATGCAACAATCCCCTTGCATTGATTTTCCTTAGCATTTTGTTTCTCTTTGTAATGTCTCATAAATTAGGAACATCTAGGGTGTATTTGGATACTTCTTTCCTATTCTCTTCTGGATTGATCAGCAATGTTTGGCTAAGTTCTTCGTTTCTTTCCTGTAACACTTAACCAAGTTTACTTTGATAAAAGGAGGTAGATGAAAGATGGAGGAGAAGGGGGAGAACGTGGAGGAGGATGAAGAGGGAGACCTAAGGAGATTCTGTTTCAAAACCAAAGAGCCTAAAATAGAACCAGAGCTCTTATTTGATGCCAGGGCATTCTGGGAGCAGCTGGTACTCTTCGGTGCTAATTTAAAAGGAAGTAAATTTGCTTAACAGCATGAGAGCTCAGGTAACTACAGCCATTCCTGAACACTGTTTTGAGTAAGCCTTGTGAAAAGAGGAAGGAAATTCCTTTCCCTGTTTCTTCTTACAATTTCTTTCCCAAATTGTATGCCTGTTTCCATTAGATCACTCTGAGTCTCATCAGGCTATGATAGTTGTGCACAGGTGTACCACATTTGGTAACAAATGAGACACCCCCAAAGGCAGCCACTAGATGGCCTGTTTATATATCTCAGGTTAAGAAAAGACCAAAGCTGTATATACATTTAAAATACAGAATACTTCCCAGGCCATACATTTGTCCTAAAGATGTGTAAGGAAAAAGATTGTGGACATTTTTTCTGATGTGTTTTGTTTTTTAAATTCTGTATTTATTTGTGAGGAAAGAGAGAGAGAAACACACACCTTCTATCAGAGTTCAGTAATATTTGGCTGATTCAGTGTTAAATCTGAGAGTAAAGAATGCAACTTCAATCCATCCTAGAGGAGTGCAAACCCGATTACTGCAGCTTTCCCTGCTGTCCTCTGGTGTCTGCATTAGAAAGATGTTGGAGTCAGGAGGCAGAAATGGGATTCGATGTGGAACATGACTATATTAAGTTGTTGGTCAATTTCTTCATCCATTGACCTAAAACATTGTTTATCTTTTTGGGTATCTCATTGAGAATAGTTTATTTTGGTGTACTTGAGCAAGTGTAAGAATCCCCAAACATGTCAGTGGTGGCTACACCCATTCATTGACCAGTGCCTGTGTTACTTTAGCAGTACCCTGGCAGAGCGAAGCAGATGCAGCAGGACTTGTTGGCCTGGAAAGACTATAATATTTACTATCTGATCCAATACAGAAAAGGTTTTCAGACTCATACCATGAAGAAAGAATTCCACTAGAGGGATTGGGGCAATGTCTTTTAGTTTTATGATAATTTTTGGAGAGTACCGTAGATGAAAAGGATAACTTTTCACAAATAACTGGTATACATAGAAAAAGCAAACAAAATATTTTGGAGCTCAAATGAATGAATACTTCAACAAAACATGTTCCTAGGTCGGTTTAACTGGAAGAATCCCATACTCTCTATCTCCCATTGTTTCATTAGTAAATATAACACAAGGGAATATTTACTTGGCACTGCAAAAAATGATGAAGGGAGAATATTTCTGAAATACTAAGTTCCAAGAAAAAATAAGTAACTTATCAAAATAATGCCATTATATTTATAAGATGAACCTTAATCAAATGCCTGTTTTATAACCTGGAATATATCTGAAGTAATTGTATCCTTAATAGCACAAAGCAGTCTAAGCAGCACCAATCAAGAGGAAATTTTCCAAAACTAAGTTTGTCAAATGATATGTTTTTAATATGTCTTTTCTGACTTACTCATTAGAGTGAATTTTCTTTTTTTAAGATTTATTTATTTTTATTGCAAAGTCAGATATACAGAGAGGAGATAGAGAAAGAGGAAGATCTTCAGTGTGATGATTCACCGCCCAAGTGACCACAATGGCCAGTGCTGCACTAATCCGAAGCCAGGAGCCAGGAACTTCTTCCAGTTCTCCCATGCAGGTGCAGGGTCCCAAGGATTTAGGCTGTCCTCAACTGCTTGCCCAGGCCACAAGTGGGGAGCTGGATGGGAAGTGGAGCTGTTGGGATTAGAACCAGTGTCCATTTGGGATCCCGGCAAATTCAAGGCAAGGACTTTAGCCACTGGCCACTGCACCAGGCCCCAGAGTTAAATTTTAAGTGGCAATAAATTTCTCTATCATCTCTATTGGTAATATTCCTTTTGAGAAAAGTTAATTTATTTGTTTTTCAAGTTAAAGTTGCAGACAGACAAGGCATATAGAGAGATATAGATATTCTATTTGCTGGTTCACTCTCCAGAATGGTTCACTTGCAACCAGTATGGGGCTAAGGGAAAGCCAAGAGCTAGCAACTGTTTTTTACACGGATGGCAGGGCCATCATTTACTGTCTCCCAGGCACATCAGCAGGAAACTGAAATTTTAGCAGAGTAATTGGCATTTGGACCAGCTTTCCAATAGAGGATACAGGTCTCCCAACTGTCACTACAGTCTCCACCCTAGTAAATATGTTGTTACTCCCAAATGATAAACATTGACTTCAGCTTTTATTTTCAGGTTTTTTTTTCCAGTCTTTGAAATTAAATTTTCTTCATACAAGTCTCTTAGAAGAGAATATAAGGGGGGAACCTCATGACAGTGTACTTAGCAAGAATTTTTTGGATGTCACACCAGAAGCACATGCACTGAATCTCACCGACATTTTAAACTTTTGTGTCAGATGGGACACAGATAAGAAGATAAAATATAGGATACAATACGTGCAATTCATATACCTGGTAACACTATAGAATACAGACAATACAAAAATCACCTGCCACTCAGCACTCGGCTAAACAGCCATTAGAAAGTGGGCAAAGTCCTTGGAAAAAGTCCTACTAAAGTGGCTCAGACAGTGTTTGTGGTGCCTGCATCCCACAGCAGAGGGCCTGGGTTCCAGTCCCAGATCTGGTCCCTGTGCCATCCTTCTGCTAAGGCAATGTGGAAGGCCACAGGAGATGGCTCCAGTTCTTGGGACTGTAACATCCACACCAGAGTTTTGGGCTTCTCTCTTTGACTGGGCCAGTCCTGATGGGTTTGGACATTCGGAGTGTGAACAGCTGCATGAAATCTTGCTGTGTACATTGCTGCCTTGTAAATACGAAAGCAGATTGTGAAAACATCCTAACTGAACATTTTTCCCTGTTTTAGTCAAAATGGGATGGCTGATTGTCAAATTTGCGTAAGTTATAAAGGTCCAGAATAGCCAAAATAATATTGAAAAAGAAAAATTTGAAGTGATCACATTTCCTATTTTGAAATTATAAAACTGCCATGATCTAAACAGAGTGAGGCATTCTAAGCAGTAGGTTAAGGTTGAGAACTAGTGGTATAGATGGGAGAGCTGAGATGCAGAGCTGTGCGGAGGGAGAATGACCTCTTCAACAACTAGTGCAGAAACAACTGGATATTCATGTGCAAGGAAATGATGCTTGAAATAACAGCTACGATATGACGACCCCATGTGAAATGGACTCCTTTGCCTTGAGTGACTAGGGCACCGCAGGCACCACTCACCTCACTCCAAGAGGGCGGTGTTTCCTTTAGCCCCTGGCTGTGGAGCTAATGCAGGTGTCTGCACTCTCAGCTGTCTGTACTGCCCATCGTTCTCCAAGGCGCCTCTCTTCTGTGGGGTTTCCACTGCAACCTTGTCTCCTATACTCCCCTGGAAATGCAGTTCTTCTATTTTTTTTCTTGTTATCCTCCTTGGAAAAATCAGCAAGTCTTCTCTATACAAACTTTCCATATCCAATAAGCCATTCATCATCAAACCTCAGGGATCTTTTATTTTCTCATTTTACCTGATTTTCCCTAAAGCTCAAGTGACCCACTCAAATAGCCACGTCCCCATCTGCAGAAACTGCTCCAGCCCTGCAATTAAGACCTCCTCATTTTAAAACCTGCTCAACCTCTCCAATTCCCAGTGATCTTCTTGGCAGTTGGGATTTAGTCCTTTGTGCCCATACTGAAAATCCTTGGTGTGGATCCAGGGTCTCCAGGGTTGGGATGCAAGCCTCCTCCTGTCTACCTGCTCCACTCCAGGATCCACCCCCCCGCCCCCCCGCTCTGTGCATATGACCTCTTGTTAAGAGGTTGTCAGGATCGCTCTTGATTCCCCTTGTATATCTTTGTAGTTTTACTCTTGTCTAATGCTGATTCGAGTCTGTCGTGTATGAGTTACCTGTTATGTTCCTGGTAGGTTATACTTCACGTCTTCCCCACATATTCTAAGGAGATGGAAGACTTCTCTGCCCTCCCGCCCCATGTCTGAGTAGCATACAGCCAGGAGCCCTGAGCAGTCCATAGACACAGAAGAACAGTAAATTCCCTTCAGGACTAGGGAGAGGAGCTTTCTCTGGTCCTTACTTAGTTCCAACTTTGGATCCCCATCCTCTCTTGCAATGACCATCAGGGTTGCTCTGGAGCACCCCTCCCCCAAAGAACAAACAAACAAACAAAATTAGAATGGATAGACAGAGAACAACAGGGAAAGCTTAGAACCAGATAGGAAACGGTCAGCATGGATTCACATATACCTTACTAGGTAGGACACAGATATTAGATAATCCTCACTGGGGAATGGAAGGTTTCTCTGCACACCCCTCTTTAAACAGTTCTATACCTTAACTGTTGACATATGCCTTGCTAGAGTTCTAAGCCAGTTTGGAATATCCTAAAATCTGCCAAGTCCAGTAGAATTATACTTTAGCGCTATGGACTGCTAAATACTAAAATGAGGATAGACACGAGACAGCTGAATAGTACCCTATAGCCATTATAAGGTGTATGGAAGCTGGTTGTATATAAACTAAAATCAAAATGTCAATGAAGTAATCACAGGGTGTGGTTAAGAACTTGCATTTTTTAAAATATATTGGTTACTCAATACCTTGACAATTAATTCCATAATGTTGTAAGCTGTTGTTGATGTTATGTTGCGGCTTTTAATTGATCAGGACGATATTCTGCCAGCTCTACCTGCAGACCATAGATGATCTCCCCAAGAAACTGTTGAATTTATCTGGACAATTAGATGCTGGACTCTCTGCTTGGTATATGCTTGCAATGAAAGAATCTCAAATGAAAAAAATAGTAATAAAATAAAGTGAATTAAAAAAATCATTCTCCTTTACATATTATTTAATTCATGCAAATATATTTAAGATAATATTCCAGAACATGTTCTCAAGTCTGTGTCTGTACTGCTGTAATTCTAACCCAGGTCACAAGCACTTATGATGTAGATAATTATATCCAACCAAAACATTTTGTAACTGTTCTCTCTGTATTGTTTCTTACTCCCTCCTGTGCGTACACAGAAGAATGAACTCAGAGTTCTAGAAAACTAGAGCTAGAAAGATCAGAACCAATCTCTGCTCTCTATGTCACCTGATGGAGAAGAAACTTAGAAGGGTTTTTTAGGAGCAATGGACCAGAGGACTGAGATGCCTAGCTTGCATCGCCATGGAGGAAGCCTGAACACTTGTTTGAATGAGACCGGAAAGAACCACAGAGGAAGCACTTTATATAAAATAGTCTGTAATTTGAAAGACAGGGATAAAACAGCAGAGAGCAGGCAGTGCACACTCACACACACACACACACACACACACAAACAGGGAGGAGTGGCAATCTTTGAGCATCTGCTTCATTGCAAACACAGCAGTTAAAGCTGAATCCAGGATTTCGAAATTCCACCTAGTTATCCCATTGGATGGTAGGACCCACATGTTTGAAGCATCACCTGTTGCCTTCTATCGTACGTTTTAGCAAGAGTGTATTAGAGCAGAGGTGGCACTCAAATGCACACACTAAGATATGTAATGTGGGCATACAAGCAAAATCTTAACAGTTGTGCCACTCATTCACAGTCCTAGTGTTCTCTGTTCATTGCATAGCAGGTGAGACATCTTTCAGAGCAAAAAAAGGGAGTTCCAAGCAATGGCCACAATAACAGTGATTTGCTCTGCTCCAGCTGAATCACTCCTGTGGTAACTGGAAATTTGACAATGTACATCCTGAGTTGTTTGTTCAATGATGAGGCTGTTTAACCAAGTAACAATCTCTTGCACATTATTCTGAAATACCGTTCACTAGGCCCTATCCCTCCCCGCCAAATGTTCAGAAAAGCTCCCAGTGCCTGTGATGTGTGTTCTGCTTAGCTCTGTATCTAGACAGAGGTTGGGTCTTTACTGCATATTACATTAATTCATCATGCAGAATTCTTTTTTCCAACTCTATGTTATCAATTTAATACATAAAGAGAGTAGGTTAGAGAAGGATCTTTTCCCTCCACCTACAAAGCTAGCACATCTGTGTCTTGTAGTCAGATCTTTGCCTTTGCTAAAGCAGAAATGTTGTTGCTTCAATATTGGCCTAGGAAAGTATTTGGGTAGATAGGTATTAAGTACTAAATCACATTGCTTAAGGTGAGGTATTCCCAGTGACTGATGCTCACTCAATGACAGTAAACAAGTGTTTCACCTGGAGAGATTTCCTGGATGTTTGTAGTGGGATATAAGCACAGAAAGCATCACTGCTATCACTTAGCTCACCCCTGAGCCACAAGAGACTGCCATTTTACAGTCAATCACAAAACACATCTTTTTGGAATTGTAAGGCCTATGATTTTATGAGTTTGTATTTTGGTTTCATTATTCCAGTCAATAATAGAAAACTAATTATAAATAGCATGATTGTAAAAGCTGTGTGCACGTGGCTTGGACCCAAAACTGTCCACCAACTTAGGCACCTGGTGGAGTGGAGGATTTGTGTTTCTGTACAGCTATTGTTGTATTTTTATGAAGTGCAGCGAGAATGTCACATAGAAGGTTGCAGACAGAGTGACTGCAGTGCTCCCCTGCCAACAAGGTCACTGTAGCCTACACTGTGAGTTAGGAGGGAGTGGGGAAGTATCTTCCACCTCCAAGGTAACAACCTTTTCTCTCTATGGTGTCCTCATTTAGCAAGTGGCCATCAGTGGAAAAGGGACTTTTTCTTGTGACTTCTGATTCTCTCAACATTTATCATATTCAGGGGCCGATGTTGTGGCATTTTTGGTTAGGCTTCATCCAGCTAATGGTCCTCGCTTATTCCACTTTGAATTTAGCTCCTTACTCATGCTCCTGGAAGAGCAACAGAGTCTAACCCAAATGTGTGGGATATTTCAGCTGTGTGGGAAATGAGGGTGACATCATTGTATCCTGATTCTGGCATCTATACAAACTGGAGGTGGAAAATAACTATACTTTGTGACTCCTTGATAGATCACTACAGAGCTGTGGCATCTGACAAGCTATTTAGAAGTATTAGAAAACTGAATCTGAATGTATTCCATCTGTGTATTCATGTATGGTTGTGTGTGTGTCTGTGTTTTCTTCAAGAGAGAGAGAGACAGAGCAAAAGAGGAAAGAGAGAGAGACAAAAGAGGAGAGAGAGATTATGATTCAGGAATTGGGATGTACACTAGAGAGATGACTATAGACACAAAAGAGTTCCACTCAATAAGTTAGATGAAATTATTTGAGAGAGAAATTATCAAAGATTCCTGAAGGACTGACACCCTGAGTAAACATAACACATTAAAACACATCCAATTATGAAGAGAAGAGAATTAGATGCAACTCCTTTCATGAAACCAGCGTCACTGAATGCTAAATGCAAAAAAGAGTGTAAGATAATGACAGATCAATATCTCTTGTATTCACATATGGAAAAACACTAACAGAAGGTAATGGGACAAACCCAGCAACAAAAATATTATTTACGCATTGTGATCAAATGTGGTTAATGCTATAAATGATAGGTTGTTCAGCATTGAACTTAATGTAACTTGTCAAAAAAAAATACTCATGGTATCATTTGAGTAGATGAACAAAATAAAATTAGGAGCTCTTACATTAAAAAGGTAATTTTACAAAATTTTCCTTGTAGAATGAATTTTAAAAGTTCTCAAATTTATCTATTTTTAGAAATTCAGACTTTGGAAGAGCATAGAGACTAAAAAGGAAAGATCTTCCATGTATTGGTTCACTCCCCAAATGGCCAAAAAGACCAAAAATTTTATTCTCAAAAGAGGAGCCAGAAGCTTCTCAAAGTCTTCCACTTGGGAGCAAAGTTGCAAGGCTTTAGGGCTATCCCCCTTGCCGCTGCTTTCCCTGGCAACAGGCAAGGAGCTGGCTTGGAAGTAGACATCAAGACAGAAACCAACAAGGACCGATAGAGCATATCAGCACTTGGACACAGAGCTTCTAGAGCCAAGGCACCTGTTCCTAAATGATTTTTAGATAAAAACCTAATAGTGTCTGAGCACTATTATTTACCCGGAATTCCTCATACAGTGAACTCTGATAAAGGGAAAAGTTATGCTTTCAGAAATGGTTCCTGTTTACCTGGTTTGGTTGACCCTTGTGCTGTCTTGTTACATATTCAGTTCTCATGTGTGTTTATGCATGTTACAGAAGAGAATGTTTTTAGTTTCTTTGCAGTGGGGAAGAAAACACACTTACTCCCTTGGTGCACAATTCCTTAACAAACTAGAACTCAAATGAACTTCGCAGCTTGGTACATTAGCTACATAGTCATCGTTAGGGAAATGCTCGCACGAAATGTGGATGAAAAGATGAGGCTGTTAGCTTACACTGACAGTACCACTACTCAGGCAATGGCTGCAAAAGAAAATGCCTTCTCTTTCATGGGCTGTGGATCTTCCAGACTGAAGCTTTCTGGAAAGGTGACATGTAACAAAGTGCTTTGTGTTGAGTTAGAAACCTAGGAAGTAAATCTGAGTCTCATGTAATTGTCATCTTGGAGACATCCACATTTTTCTTCCTAAAATGTCTATTTTGTTGCTGCATGGTTCAGACGATCTTCCAAGATCTACTGGTTGATAAAGTTCATCTAACACATCCACAGGAACAGGCTGCAAAATGTGAGACCTCTCAAGCCTATTCTACCCTTTGTATTCTGATGATGCAGTCGACATCCGTTGACGGCCTGCATGGCCGGTCATCATGTCCTCTATGTGCAACTCGAGATGCTGTCCACTTCTCTGGCACAAGCAACTGAGGAGTCCCAGACTTGGTGCATGCACTCCAAGGTAGCATTACATATCCTGTGAGTCTCCTTATGGCCAGGGTCTGAATCCAGCAGTCTAGTTGGGGAGGCACCAAAGAAACTCCATCTGCGTTGACCACAGGTTTGATTTCTCTATGCACCAGACAGCATAGGCTTCAATTTGTTCTGTCACCTGCACCAAGTACATGCTGGTGAATGCAGCTGCCTGAATTGTTCCAGCTCAGTTTCACCTGTTAGCTAAATCCTCACCTTGAAAGCACTGGATCCCATATGGTATCAGTTCTATTCCCAGCTCCCTACTTTTGTGGCCTGGGAAAGTAATTGAGGATGACCCAAAGCCTTGGTACACTGCACCTACGTGGTAGACCAGAAAGAGGCTCCTGGTTCCTGGCTTCGAATTGGCTCAACTCTGGCCATGGTGGCCACTTGGAGAGTGAATCTTCAGGCAGAGGATCATCCTCTTGATCTCTCGTCCTCTCTGTATATCTGACTTTCCAATAAATAAATAAAGAAAGAAAGAAAGAAAGAAAGAAATAAAGAAATCTTTAAAACCAAAAGAGACAACCTTGATTCCAAAAAGAATTGAAATCCATGCGTTGTTTTTCCAACATATATTTTTTCATGAGATTTTTTTTTTAGAGTCTTGTTTATTCTTTTCATTGTAAAGTCAGAATTGCAGGGAGAGGAGAGATAGAGAAAAGGACCTTCCATCTGCTGTTTTACTCCCCAAGTGACCACTATGGCCCGTGCTGAGCCAATTGGAAGCCAAGAGCCAGGAGCTTTTTCCATGACTCCCATGAAAGTTCAGGATCCCAAGGCTTTGGGCCATCTTCAACCTCTTTCCCAAACCACAAGCAGGGAGCTGGATGGGAAGTGGAGCAGCCAGGACACGAACCATAATAGGATCCTGGGAGGTGCAAAGCAAGGACTTCAGCCTCTGGGCTATTATGCCATTGTTTGGTGTCTCTTCACTTTATTGTTTCCTTTGCTGTGCAGAAGTGTTTTATTTGCATTAAATCCATTCTGTCTGTTTTTAATGGCTTCCTCTGTTTTTGGGATCTTATCCAAACATAAAAGCTTTACCTACTCACATGTCTAGAGGCATTTTGGCTTTTTACTGCTTTTCCAATAACAATATAAAGAACATGTTTAAAGGCTGATATAGTGGCTTAGCAAGCTAAGCCTTAGTTGCTGATGTCATCATCCCATATAAGCACCAGTTCAAATTCTGGCTGTTTCACTTTCAATCCAGCTCCTTGCTTCTGGCCTGCGAAAGCAGTAGAGTCCCCTGTACCCATGTGGGAGACTCAGAAGAAGCTCCCCACTCCTGGATTTGTATTGAACCAATTCCAGCTGTTGCAGCCATTTGAAGAGTGAACCAGGGAAAGGAAGATACTTCTGCTCTCTCTATGTGTGTTTGCCTTTCCAATAATAATTTTTAAAATCTTAAAAAATAATTTACATGTATAGGTACTTTATTTAGAGGTTTTTATATAGTATTTAATCTTCATAGGTACTTAAGTATCTTTAATATTTATAGATACTTTTCATTACATGCTTGCCTCAAATTCTTTCAAACAAAAAATACAAGAGATTACCTTAGAAATATTGTATTAAACTACACATAAAACATTCTTTCTAGCAGTACATTGTTTTAACTTTCTGATTTGTGGGTTTTTGGTGTTCACGTAAGCACTTTGTTATTTTCATGACACTGCTTGGTATTCTTCTAAAAGGACTGTAAAATGTTATGTGTATGTACATGTATAATAATTGTATTTACACAATATGTTGTGAAACTTGACTAATGCCACCTTCTGACATATGTTTTAAGTAATGACTGGCTGAATTAACAGAAACATGGTTTCTCTTATTAATTTTGTTACAGTAAGGTCAATGGCATTACTTTGAATTTGCATGGCTATGTCTCTGCTAGGTAAATTGTGAGTTAAAAAAGTTACTGGTAACTTCTGTTGGAGATGATCTTCAGTATCACTTTGAATGTCTAACCCTTGTGAAAAACCAGCTTATTTTAGAAAATTAAGCCCTCAGGTGAAACACAGCTCAACTCTCCAAACAGTTAGAATACCACTCAATACAGTGTGATTTGTTATGAAGCAAATCCCTTGCAAGCAGGTATGTTGCAGTGTAAATATTATTTCATTTCCCAGTTTTTACTATCAAAATTTTGATCCATAGTATGAGATTTTTTTTTTCCTTGCTACGATTATCAAAGCAAATCACATATAATTTAAGATGTGGTTTTGTTCCTGCTTTCCTGGAGGTTTGTCCAAAGTGTACAAAAATCCACCCTCATATTCACACCAAAATAAAACTATAAGTTCAGAAGTCTGACAAATTCTAAAATCATTAAAAGATAGATTAATTACTTTTTCCCCAAGTATCTGAAAAATATCATTCTTCTCCCTCTGTTCTCTGTTTCGTAGTTATTTTGTGTATAATAGAGCATCTCAGCCTTTTTCTTTCTCTTTATACACATACTGAAAATAACATTTTTATGGCATAGCAAATGAGGCTGTTTTTCCAGACAGGTAAAGAACACCAGGCCCCAGTCCAGACATCTGGGCAAACTAGTGGCAGAAAACTCTGCTATCACTTTAGACTCTTTTCTCAATTTATGACACTATTGCCTACCCTGATAATGACTTTGAATTACTCAAATACCAGCTCTGGGTATTACACATCCATATTTCTGGCACCTAGCAAAATATGTTGCATAATTTTGTTTATTAATTGCTTATTTAACCTTGAATCACCTTGAGATTTCACACAAAACACAAAAGGTGATTGTAAGGGACACAATTTTCAGGAAAAGATTGCTTCATGTTTTAGTATCTCTAATACTACTAAAGGAGTCTTTTCCTTAAATAGTATTAGAGTGAGTATTGTGGTCTAATGGATTAAACCACCATGTGCTGTACTGGCTTCCCATGTGATTGCTGGTTTTAGTCCCAGCTGTTCCACTTTGGATCCAGCTCCCAGCTCATTTTCCAGGAAAGCAGCCAAGGATAGCCCAAGTCCTGGGGCCTTTGCCACCAACATGGAAGACCAAGAAACAGTTCCTGATTCCTGGTTTCAGCCTTGGCCCAGCCTGACCACTGCCTGGCCTAGCCCCAGCTGTTGTGGCCATTTGGGTGGGAACCAGCAGATGAAAATCTCTTTCACTTTCCCTCTCTCTCTCTAACTCTTTGAAATTAATAAGAAATATTTTTTAAGTTCAATATTTTTAAAATCATGAAAGTTTAATTTTGATTTTCAGTAATGACCATACTTTTTACATAAATTTTTTTAATTTGTTTTCATTTCTCATAACATATTTGTAAATATTTTTTTTGAATTTTGAATTATGTGGTACAGTTTCGTATAGGCTAGGGTTTCCCTCCAAACTCCCACCCCTGATAGATTTTCCCCATTACACTACATTGGTGTAGTCCTTCATATGGGATCATAATTCTATCAGTATCTTATTAAATGTACCCCAACATTATTGGTACCGACCATGTGAAACAGTCCAGCATTCCATTGTCTACACATGTCCAACAGTTTCATTGGAAATCCATCTTTTGTCTGAAAGCATGGATGCATGTTCCATTATACCCCCATGTCTGTATGTGATAGACCCCAGTACTTCATCACTATACATTTCCATATTTGAGAAGCCATGACACAAGGTCAACAACAGCTGTAAGTTAGAACAGCGACAAAAACAACAAAAACAGCAAACTACAGCACCATGAAAAAATGTGCCACTGAGTAACCAACACGTGGGTGACAAAAAGGAAGCAAGAAAGTCTCTTGGGAAAAATGATGGCACTATGTAATCCATGAGCCAGTGATGAATTAGACAAAAGAAAAGAAATTATTTGAAAAAGACAAAACTGAAATTATAAACATCAAAACACATGTGATACAGCCAAAAAAGGAAACAAGCAACAACAACAAAAAATCAGCATGGATCGGATTATTGAAGTTGCACTTTCCATGTTGATTTTCTCATATAAGAAAGAACATATGCTATTTGTTCTTTTGTGATTGACTCATTTCACTGAGCAGAATGGTGTCTAGTTGGGACCACCTGATTGCAAATAATATAATTTCATTCTTCTTAATAGCTGAATAATATTCCATGGAGCAGATGTACCACAGGTTCTTTAACTACTCTTCTTTGGACACACATCTGGATTATTTCCATGCATTTGCTATTTTAGATTGTGCTGCTGCAAATATAGTATTACAGACCCCATTCTCATATGCAGATTCCATTTCAATTGGATATATTCCTAGCAGCGGGATAGCTGGGTCACATGTCAGATTTATTTGCAATTCTCCAAGCAGTCTCCATATTGATTTCCACAGTGGTTGTATTAGTCTACACTTCCACCAGCAGTGAAGTAGGGTGCCTTTCTCCCCACATCCACGCCAGCAGGTGTTGTTAGTTGAGTTCTGAATGTAGGCCAGTCTCACCGGAGTTAGGTGGTACCTCAATGTGGTTTTCATTTGTATCTCTCTGATGGCTAGGGAGCCTGAGCATCTTTTCATATGTCTGTTAGTCATTTGAATCTGTTCTTTTAAAAAATGTCTCTTCATTTCCTTTGCCCATTTTGTTGCAGGGTATTTTTCTGTTGTTGTGCCTGTGTTTCTGAAGCGCTTTATAAATCCTGGATATCAGTCCCCTATTACTTGTGTAGTGTGCAAACATTTCTTCCCATGCTGTTGGTTGCTTCTTCACTTTGTTAATTGTTTCCTTTGCTGTACAGAAGCTTTTTTAGTTTGATGTAGTCCCATGTGTTCATTTTGGCTTTGATTGCCTTTGCTTTTGGCATATTTTCTAAGAAGTCTTTCTCTGGTCCTATTTATTGGGGTGTGTCTCCTATGTTTCCCTAGGTTTTGGGCCATCCTTGACTGCTTTCCCAGGCCACATGCAGGGAACTGGATTTGAAATGAGGCGACTGGGACACAACTTGGCACCCATATGGAATCCCAGAGCTTGCAAGAAGAAGACTTTAGCTATTAGGCCATATTTTTAAATGTTTTTCGAATATATTTTTAAACTAAGAAATGATTTGAGAAATTCAATCATCCTTGTCAGCATTTTGAAGACTATAGTACATATGTTGAGTTCTTAAGTTGTGCAATAATAAGAGAAATTCTGTGTAAGAGTTGAATCTTTTCCAGGGTGATGGCAAATGAGTTAACCAATTCCAGAGCAGTTTTACAGCGTCAGAACTGCAAGGCACAAAGTGCTAGCCAAGATCTCCTAAGTGAACAGAAACAGTTTCAGCAAGAAATGGCGACTTCCCGCAAGTATGGTATTTGTTTTCTTCTGAACTCTCCTACAAAGTTTGTTACTGTGACAGCTTTTTCTCCAAATGTATATGCTGCTTCTCAACTTTTTGAGTTGAGAAAAGAATTATTTACCCCTCTAAGAGAAATTAGCTCTAGATCTAAAATAATTTTCGTTTAAGCAGTTTTTATAGTTTACAACAAAAGCTTGTCTATCCTATGGAAAATCTGTCTGAAGATTTGCAACTGTGCTAGAAATTGTTGTTGTCAGTATAATTCAGAATTATCAAAATGCATAGTCTCCAGAAAAGGTTTTTGTGCTTTTATATGAATAATATATTACAAACAGAGTCAGAGTCAGGTAAAATAAGATATATCAAAATGTCAAAACTTGGTAAGAAGCAACTAATGTAGTTTTAATAGGGAAATTCATAGCCTAAGTGCTTATGTAGAAAAAAGATTTCATCAATAATTTAAACCCCCAACTTATACCAAACACAAACAAATATTAAACACAAAGCAAGAAGAAGGAAAATGATAAATAGGAGAAAAAAGATTGAAAGCAAATTTAAGGTCTTTGGGAGGATAAGAAGCCTCTGATCAGTGTAATCAGAAGAGAGTAAGGAAATGCATGTTAAGTGGTCAGTAATGAGATGCACTGTATACAACAGACTGTTGCTGTGTACCTAACAAGAATTTAGATGAAAGACGTCCAAAATTACTCAAGAAAAGATAACCTGAATAACCCTGGTATATTAAAAATGATTGAACTAGTATTGACAAATCACAGTCTGGCAAAGGCAGTAACACTCATCTTATGGGAAATGTTGGCATGAGCAGTCCAAAGAAGATTCTGTCCTCTGTTGAGTTTTGCAGCACTCCAGCTGAGAAAATGGCTGAAAAGGTAAAATACCTTCTCCTTCCTGATCTATGGAACTCAGACTGGTCCCATCCTCAAAGGTGACATGCTGTAATGGGAAGCATTTGGACTTCGTATTTAGGAAATGTGAGCCAAACATGATTGCTGTGTTCATGAGATTGTAATCAAGAAGGAATTGTTTCCTCACAAGCCCAAGCTAGATTCTCTAAATTTACTGCTCTGTCCTTAAAGGAAAGAATTTGTAATTATTTTGAAAGAGATCCTAAATTTAGCTATTGAGTCATTGGTTATTTTACATTTAAAAGTCAGTGTGCTTCCAGCTTTTTGTTTCCCCTGATGACAGGAAATATCTTCCAATCATAAGATTCTTTCTTCTGCCTGCTTCATTCTATTTTGGAGACTCTCCATTGTACTTTTAATTTACTCTACTGTGTTCTTAATTTCTGGTATATCTGACTTGATTTGCTTTGTTGCTTCCTTAAATTCTTTGAACTCTTAGAGCTTCTCATTTTTTATCAGAAGCTTTAAAATGAATCTTATGAATTCTGTATCCCCCATTCTCTCAATGTCTTCCTCAGTTAACTCTGAGGTTAGCATAGGGTTTTGTTCCTTTGCAGGGGAGTTTTTGGTAATACTCATTGTGCTTTTGTCTATTCTTCTTTTGCTCTTGATCATTACACTTCTGGTTAGCAGAGTCTTCTCCTTGGGGCAGGTTTCTAAGCTGTGTAACCCATCGGTCTACAGTTCGATTTTACTTATTGCAGTTGGCACACAACTTTTTCCTTGCAGCCACTTGTGCCATAACCTCCAGCAAGTTCCAGAACTGGGTTCTTATGTCAGATGTCCACCGTGGTCTCCACAGCCCCAGCTCTTGGTTCACCACTCTCCACCTCCTGTGATACCTTGCTGAGGCTGCACATTATCTCTGCAACCTTTCTCCCACTTTTGGTTGAAGCAGGTCCCAGGATTATGGAGACACCAGATGTCCTTTATAACTAGGTTGTTGGTGGCACTGATCTTGTCGGAACCTGTTGGACATTAGGTCTGGGTGCCACATGGACATATTTTAACTGATACGATGTTACAATTGGTATTATTTTCCTGCAGGACCAGTGCAATCCATGGAACTCAGTGAATTCTCGCGAGCTCAGCCCAAGCACAGTTCACTGTTGTCTCCTGCAGTCTTAAAGCTATTGCCACAGTATGCAAAATGGTGCCTGACGTACCACTACTACAGTTCTTGATCTGCTGGCCATCAGGTCGGAGGGCTATCCAGACCTGTCTTGGGTGGAACCTGTAGAATGCTGCTTTGCTTCAGTTCACTGATTCAGAAATGAGTTCACTCCCAGCTCAGTGTATGCTCAGTCCTTTCCTTTGCCTTTGCCTCCTTATGCAAAATGGCACCCAATTCAGCTCTAGGGGGCTGACTGGGCTATGAAATCCACCCTGTTCTCGCACTGCCCATCTGGGATCTGCTGCTCTGTCTCTGCTCCTGGTCAAATCAAACGGACCAGCAGGATGGACAGTTCTTCGTCTGGGTTTACCTTCCCAGTGAAAGTCCCTTCCCATCTGGTTGCTGGTGGAGTTCTGGCTGCTGGTGGAGTTCAGATCACCATTAGCTAAATGCCGCTGGAGTATCATTCACTGCAAAACCACACTGATGTGTCCTCTACTTTCCTGTGTCTGTCAGTCTCCCTCTGCTGTTGTTCTGTCCTTTCCTATTTCCTGAAATATGTCCTTTCTGCTTCATCGTGATTAAATGTTTTTTCGTCTGTTTAAACATGTCCTTACCCTATTCTGCCATCTTGATTCTTCCCCAAGTAGAGTTAAGAAGCCTGCCTATTTACTCAATTTACATACACTTAATTTCTTATGAAAAGTAACTTTTTACCATTTTCTACACCTACAAAGTTGTGATACGCTTAGATAGCAAAACCGTGGGCTCATGACCAACTAAGAGAACTGTGTTGTTGTAATAATGTAGGGTAAACCAGGGGTTAGAGTAGAATTGGGGAATGGAGGGAGAGGTAATCTCTGAGCATGTGGAACTGAATCATAACATAAAGAAATTTTTAAAAAAAGGAAAACTGTCTGGATCCTCTAATGCATACCTCTCTCCAAATCTGCCAGGCTTCCTCTCAACAGTTACCCTGCTCTCTACTCGATCTCTAGGTTTGGGTTAAAACATGCCCAGGCATCAGACATTCATTGCAAATTCTGTGGATATGGCCTGATTTGCCTTCCACTCAATGCCATCCATAGAACGGACACATCCTGACTCAGCTCTTCATTCCTGTGATGCTTCTACTCACATTTGGGAATAGAAATGTCCACCTTTTTATCCACAGCTAAACAGAACAGTTTCTTTGTTCTAGCTGCTCCATTTGTACAGCCGACTTCTCCTTATTCCATACTCCAGTAATCTATCTTACTGTGTGTTTATAGCAGTCCATTTTTAACATATTTTTTTGACTTGAGTTATTTCTGCAATGACATGGTTTTCGAATTCCTTGGACTCTTCCCAGCGCTTCTCGCTGCCTCTGATGAATTTCATCACTAGTTTCTTAAATTCCTTATCTGGCAATTCCTCTATGTCTTCATCTTGCATCTCAGATATTGAGATTAGTTTTTGGTTGTTTTGGGGGGGATTGCTTGATCTTTCTTCTGAGTCATTACTTTTTCTGATACTTCTCCTCATTGTGTTGTTGTTTCTTGCCATTTTGGAATTTTAGCCTCTGACTTGCTTGTCTGGAGCCGTTGCCCTCAGTGCTGTAGCCTATAGGAGGTGTGTTCCAGCAACTGCTATATGGAGTGTTGGCGTAAGTATAATTCTTCTTACTCTATTGGGGACAGCAGGTGATGGTGGGGTGGGTGTTGGGTTGCTTCGTGTGTGCCTGGGTTTATATCTCTGCAACCTGGTTCCGTTGTAGCTAGTTGGTTGGGTATTGTCCTATATGTGCCAATGGGGATAGGGTGTAGATGATAGACTTTGTAACCTTGGGCTTCTTATCTTTGCTCTGGGTAGATGTAGAACTTGCTGTTCCACACCCAACTATACCCTCACAGATGTTCTCCCCTGTTGGGAAGCACCCTTCTGTGGCCCTGCTTGCCTGTGTTTCTTCCCAGTTCAGGAGATCTGTTGGGTGGTGCCACTGCCTCTGGGGCTCTAGTTGAGCACAGCAGGGGGTTCTGCCTGAGTCTCCAGCTGCTTGCTGCTCAGAGTTTGTGGTCCACAGCCCCGAGCTGGGTCAGGAGGCTCTGTGGCCCAGCCCTAGTGCCAGGCTCCTCCCCCTGCAGCTCCCACTCAAAGGCGTTGCCCCACTGGGAGACACACTGCTCCATGTCTCCTTCCAGGTTAGTTGACTCTGCCAAGCCATGTCTCGCCTCCAGGGCCGGAGCGGCACACAGCAGGGGCCGCTGCCCCAGACCCCAACCGCCTGTGGCTCTAAATCTACAGCCCCAGGCTGGGTTAGAATGTTCCCACAAGCTCTTCTCCCCGGAATTCCCACTCAAAAGTGTTGCCCCTCTGGGAGATGCACTACAGCATCCCCGCTTCCAGGCTGGCAGACTTTGTTGAGCAGCCTCCAGCTTCTGTCAGCTGGGAGAACTTGCCCCCTCAGTTCTGCTGAGCCGGTTTTGCTTTGGGGTCTCCAGCTGAGCACAGCAGGGAATTCTGCCTAAGACTTTGGTGGTTTGCTGCTGGAGTTCACAGTCCTGCCCTGCCCTGCCCCCCATACAAGGCTTCTTTCCCTCAAAGGTGCTCCCCCGTTGGGAGTGGAGCCATGGGAGGCACGCAGCTGTGCCCCTGCTAGCCTGCACTTCTGTATAGGTGGGGAGGCTCTGCCGAGTGTTGCCCAGCCGCTGGTGCTCAGGATGAGCCCAGCAAGAAGTTCCACTGGAGTCTCTAGCAGCTAGTCCACTGTTTGGAGCTGAGTCGGGGATTACTGTGACCCAGTCCCAGGCGCAGCTCCAGTCCCCTCTGCGCTCTCTCAAAGCTGCTGACCAGCTGGGAGAAACATTTCTGGGAAACCCCCCTGCTTATCTTCTACCTTAGCATGGGTTGAAGCCTCCTATGTTCAATCCAGCAGCCTCGTTTAGGGTCTCCTGCACTCCAGTGGTCTGTGCCCCTGTCGGTGTGGGGGCCTGTCCTTCCAGCCACCTTTGTTTTTCCTGGATCGGCTGAGATTCCACCGCCTTCCCCCTGCCTGGGATCGCGACTCACCAAATTTCGTGCAGCATGCTGTCTTTTCTTTCTTACTTTTTGTGGCTGTCACTCCAAGCTGTGTAGATCTTCTTACTTCAGTGAACTCCAGTGACCTTCCCACTCCTCTCCCTACAATTCTGTGTCTCCTGGTTTGTTTCTCTGCTGGATTGGTCCCCCTTTCTCCCTACTCCACCCTATACCTGCTCTTTGTGGTAGGCCATCTTCCATTTATAACATATCTAAAATTAGGAGTTTCAAAAACACAATGATTTTTCAATCATTAACCTTATATTTTCTTTTCTTTACCAACTTAATAATGTTGATTTAGCCAGTCTATTATTTCCTTTCCATTTAGCCCTTCCCACAAGTTCAAGTCAGCTTCCATTAGGTATAATGCCATCACTAGTATCTCTAGGTTGCTCCGTAAGATTCATTTATTGGGTTTTGAGAGTCAGATCACATTTACAGATAGGAGAGACAGAAATATCTTTCATGGCTTGGTTTATACCCCAAAAGGCCACAAAGGCCAGAGATGAGGTGACCAAAAACCAGGGCCAGGAGCTTCTTATGGGTCTTCCATGTCACTGCAGGGCCTAATTGCTTGGGACATCCTCCTCTGCTTTCCCAAGCTATAAGCAGGGAGCAAGATGGAAGTGAACCAATGCCCAAATAGTGTCCCAGTTCCTGCAAGGTAAGGATTTAGCCATTGAGACATCACAGCTGCCTCCTTGTTTCTTATCTGAGTATAGGGCAGCAACTTTACCACTGGGAGGGGGTGACTTCAGAAATAGCAATAAAATCATCAGGAAACTCCAGTCTCCCTCAGTATTATTTTTGTACCTTTCTCGCTTAATTGTGGTGTTTTTTTATCCACCTGTCTGCTTCTCTGTCTGATCATTTCCCAAGTGTCCCTGCTCCTTGCTCCTCACATTCCAGCAGCACTGACCACTTTTCACTACACATAAACCATTGCACCCTGAATCTTTCCACATACTTGCCCTCAGCCTAAAGCATTCTCCTAGCACACCTTGCCATGTAACCTTATACCTGCTTAATCAACAACTTTCCAGAAAGGAAAGTTGGCACAATTAGGTGTTCCCTCAAAGGTGCACTTCTGTTTACACTATTATAAATCTTTTTCAGGAAAAAATGCAATTGTTTCAATGTGGGGAGCCATGCAGTTGGGTCGGATGTCATGAGTGAGTAATGAGCACCACTCCTCGGTTAGCAAGGCTATGAGGAGTTTCTGGCAGCGAGGCAAGGCCCGGCAGAATGTCTCTGGTCACCTCATTGCTGCCTCACCTCATTGTATGGACACCCAATCACCCCTCTGATGCTTCATAGAATTCTCCTGACGGTGTTTTTGTTGTTTTTCTGCTAATGTGAAGTGATTCCCTGTAACTGGTATGACACCTCAAATTGATCAATCATGTTATGATAAAAACATCTTTAGCAACGTAAGGCTATGACACACAGCTAAAAGTATACGGTAGTACAATTGAGCCCACAATGTCTCCAAACATCCTGTTATGTGCCCACTTTTGTCCTGGAATTTGCCCTAGTATAAGTAATGTTTTCCTTAAGAAATGGCTTGATAATATCTTGGAACTGATGGCAATCATGGAGGTACAAAGAGTTTGTTTACCATGCGCCTTGAACTGTTACAACACATGATATGACGCATTTTAGTTTCTCACCACAGAAAGCAAAAGTATATGGGGCATCTTCTGAAGGGAAACAAATGTGAACCCCCTCATAATGGCTTAAAATCTCAATCTTATACTGGCACTTATATTTAGGGAAAGAAAACAGTTTATAAGATACAAGGAAGTTTTTTGTAAGGCCCTCTGTTTGTAGATTGGCTGAGCTGCCTTAATCCCTTTCACTGCCCTTTAACAAAAGAACAAAAAACAATTGAGTCAGCACTAGATGAAGGTGACAGTAATTAATGCATGATTTGATTGTAAGATTTAGCAAAGAATCTCTTATAAAAGAATCTTTTATAAAGTCCTCTTATGATCTTATAATTCTGAATTCTTCATATTTTAAGCAATATTAGTTAGTTAATGTTTAGTAAAAATTGATTTTGTGTATAAGTAAACTACTTGTCACTATGTAACTGCAAGCGCTGCCAACTGTGGAGTTCCTGGCTTCAGCCAGGTCTCTGCAGATTTCAATGAGTAATGGTTTTGCCGAAAATGTCTTCTTTAAAGTAAATAATATTTTTTTAGGATTGTTTTTGCATTTTCTTAA
Source organism: Ochotona princeps (assembly GCF_030435755.1). Classification (NCBI taxonomy): domain Eukaryota; kingdom Metazoa; phylum Chordata; class Mammalia; order Lagomorpha; family Ochotonidae; genus Ochotona; species Ochotona princeps. Next base: position 124,534,835 of record NC_080833.1, on the reverse strand, counting down.
CCATGATGTAAAAATGAAACAACTGGATATTGTGCAAAAGCTTGTGATGATTTGTGTATAAATAAAGAAGTCAATTTTTCTGAGTTGTCCATTATGAGCATCATGTCATAGTGGTCCGCGTCTTATCTCTTCTTCTTATCGTCTCACTGATCCACGCATCCTCTGCAAGCTCTCAGTCAGCCAGAGCTGGTCTCCGGCATTTCCACATACTTTCCCTCAGCCTAAAGTACTCTCCTAGCACACCTTGCCATGTAACCTTTTACCTATTTAGTCAGCAACTTTCCAGAAACGAAAGTTGGCACAACTAGGTGTTCCCTCAAAGGTACACTTCTGTTTACAGTATTATAAATCTTTTTCAGGAAAAAATGTAATTGTTTCATTCTTCATCATTGTTCTAAACTGTAAGCTCCTCATTGACTAAACAAAACATCTTTTTACAATTCATGAAGATCTCATGGAATCCTTTAAACATAGCATGTGTCAAGACCTAGTGTGATCTCTCTGAGGCTCAATCCTTATTTCAGTTGTGCTAGGATAACATACAAATACTGGTTCATGTTCATGTATGTATGTTCCAGCTGCTCCAGTTCCCATCCTGCTTGCTTCGCTGCCTATGTCCTGGGAAAGCAGTAGATTATGGCACAAAAGACTGACTAGATCTACAGCCAGTTTAAAAAATTAAGTCAAAACACAAATTCCCAACACCAAGAATGAATCTCATGGTGAAAGCTGAATCCTAATGTGAACTTGAATCTGTACCCATAGTTCTTTCAACAGGTTCAAAATCAGTCTGTTAACAAAAAAAGTGTTAAAAACTTCCACAAAGGGTCCTTGCGTGATAGTCTAGTAACTATAGTCCTCACCTTGAACATGCTGGGATCAAATGTTGGCTTCAGTACTAATCCTGATGGCTCTACTTACTATCTAGCTCTCTGCTTGTGCCCTGGGAAAGCAGTTGAGGATAGCCCAAAGACGGAACCCTGTACCCACGTGGGAGACCCGGAAGAGTTCCTGGCTCCTGGCTTTAGCTTAGCTCGGCTGCCGCCCTTGAGGTCACTTTGAGAGTGAATAATAAGGCAGAAGGTCTTTCTGTTTTCTTTCTCCTGTTCTTTTTATATCTGATTTTGCAAAATAAACAAATCAATCTTAAACTAACAAGCAGAAATCGACCAGACCACTAGAAGAATGGGACACAGTGAATTGTGGCTGTACTCAGACATGCCCATCACACAGAGTCAGCAGTTCAGCATTGAGCTGAGGACACTAGGAAGAAGTCACCAATCACTTAAAGGTGGATACAACCAACAATCTGCTTTGTAGAATAAACAATGTGGGATATAGCAAACAGCTGCAAAGTTTAAAAAGTGTAAAAAGGATAAAAGAAAAAAAATCCATAAAAACATTCCAGGACTCAGTCATGTTCGTAAGAAATTTCAAGGATTTTTCTGGAGCTGTCACTCAGCACAGCAAATTATACCACTACTAGTGACACCTGCATTGCATACAAGTATAAGCTTCAGTTCTGGTGTCTCCTCTTCTGATATATCCTTTGCTAACACATTTAAGTGGGCTACAGAAGATGGTCTCAGTGTTTGGATCCCTGTCGTCTATGTGGTAACCTTGTTAGTGTTTTGGGTTTTTTTTTGGCTTCAGCTTGGAACAAACCTGCTTATTGTGGTCTGGTGGAAACTGAAATATCAGAAGCAAGATCTAATAACTAGCATACACTTGCCCCTTGTGACTCTGCGTTTTGTTTAATGAGAGTACCTTAAAATCTGTTATGTGATTTATTTGCTTGAACAAGTCAGACAGACAGACCTATCACACAATTTAGCACTCCCTAGGTACACAGAAGGGCTGGTTGTGGACAGGCAACACAGGAGGAGGGAATTCAGTCTGTGTCATCCACACATGTGGCAAAGGGAGCCATCATCTACCAGTTTCCATGGTGGGCAGCAGCCGAAATTTGAATGTGGGAATAACACTAACACCCGATTCCAGGCACTTTGATTACAGATGCAGGAGTGCTGGGATACATTTTAATCACTCTGACAAATTTCTGATTATTCCCATTTTCTGAAAAACATATTTGTGGGCCCAGCGGCGTGGCCTAGTGGCTAAAGTCCTCACCTTAAAAGCCCTGGGATCCCATATGGGTGCCGGTTCTAATCCCGGCAGCTCCACTTCCCATCCAGCTCCCTGCTTGTGGCCTGGGAAAGCAGTTGAGGATGGCCCAATGCATTGGGACCCTGCACCCGCGTGGGAGAGCCGGAAGAGGTTCCTGGTTCCCGGCATCGGATCGGCGTGCACTGGCCCGTTGCTGCTCACTTGGGGAGTGAATCATCGGACAGAAGATCTTCCTCTCTGTCTCTCCTCCTCTCTGTATATCTGGCTGTAATAAAAATGAATAAATCTTTAAAAAAATTTATAATTCTGAAAAATATATAGGATATTTCATAGCTATAAAGAAAATAAAGGGAGAGAAGAAAGTAAAATTTCTTGGGAACACTTTCTGTGACATAGAATGTCAACGTAGTTTGAAGAAAGAAGTGAGCTTATGTAATTACCACAAATGTATACACCTAGAAAGAATGAAGTATAAGAGGATGGTCCCCATCAGTGGTGAACTTCAGAAAGGTCCAGGAAACCTTGTGCATCAGCCATGCTTAGCCAACTGAAGGGCAGGGCCCTTTAAGAGGCCACGACACCCTCTATATTCTAATGTTGCTATGACAACTCCATATTGTTACCTACTACTGGACACTCCCTCCCACCCTCAGAAACATCACTACAGGAGTTGGCATTAGTAAGGATTTTGGCAACTTCATCCTTGTTTGAGTGATTAAGAACTGTGATGTTTTGAGGGGCACTGACAAGAGATTCCTTAAGTAAGTGAAGAGTAACAGCAATTGTCATCCATGACTCATTTTTAATCTCTTTGACTTTGTTTTAAACATCATCTGCTTGTTTCTCTACTGCCTAGATCCTGGATTAATGATTGCCACAACCATCAGCATGGCAGCACCTTCCAGTGCTCAAATAGATTCAAGGATTGAAATGAACCTCCTAGAACACCAGATCTTGCCCTCCCAGCTGGACAACACTCAACAGGAGCTTGAAGATCTCAAGGAAAAGCTTCCTCCATCTGAGCCTACTGCCTATGCACTGGACAAGCAACTACAAAAACAATGTAACTTCTGGAGGATTGCGTGATTGTTTTTATTCTGAGGAATGAGATGAGGTGAAGGTTGTGCCTTGGGTTACAATCTGTTACTGAATCCTGGTACAGACACAAAGGAGCTTGCTTATCAGAGGAACAGGTGGAATACTCTTGTTTTGGGATCCTCTGCCCTGCAGAAGATTGTGCAGACATGTAAAATCATGGTGATCTTCATCACATTCTGTTCAATATTTGAGGTACAACTGGCACAACATTGAGCTTGTGACGCTGATGGAAACATGGCTGATCTGCACAGGATCTCAGTTTGAAAAGCATGAAGAAGTTTGTTCTTCTCTAATACCCACAGATAAAACCATTGAGGGTGCACATATTGCATGAGATGGGAAGTTCTTCTGCTATAGCTCAGATATGTCTTAGGATCCCTGAATGTCAGTAGACCCCTTATTGGGAGTGTCTGTGATATAACAAAAACCCTCTCAGTACACTCTATCTCTCCCTGAATGAAGACACTTTTGCGATGCAGGGTTCCCAGCAGCTTCTGATCTACCCTGAGTGCTGGGAATACAAACCCATGCACAAGAGAGCAATGCTGGTAGTTCTCTAAGGAGGTGTCAATCCTATAGTTTTCTTTTAGAAGAACATTATGGGAACATTTTCATTAAAAGGTCTGAATCACAGCAAAGAAAGGAAATGAAGAGATGCATTCTGAGGAAATAATAATAGCATTTCCAAACTGCAGCATGACCCACCTCTATGAGCCAGAGTGAATTCCCTATGTCATAAAAATCAGGAGGCTTCTCCTTGTACATAGGTTTGATTGGTGTCTGACAAATTTGGACTTTGATAGGTGAGCAATCAACTTCTTGGTGAATGAGTTGTTTCTTTCACATATGTGTGGTGTAAAGACTTAGACTATCCATGAATATGCAATTCCTATTGCTTTATCTTTGAAATTTTGGTGCATGTATTTTTCTTTTTTTAATTTATTTTATTTTATTGTATAGTTGTTGACAATCTTTACATAGTTAATTATGGTTAGCAAAAAAAGGTTCAGAGTGTATAGGGAAGTGGGTAATACTATTATGTCCATATTGTTTCCATCATGTATCTGAGGTAAAGGGGGATATTGAGGGAGAAGCCCCACCCAGTTTCCCGCCCACCCCAAGTCTCAGATGTGGAGCATGCTCTGAGATATTTGCTCAAGTGGTTTTAATAGTTCTCCAGTTATGAATCACTGCCAGTTTCGCTCAATGAGGTCGTCCACTGATTAATATGGTTCATCAAAAAGTCTCCGTTTGCCCCATATTTCGCTGCCAACATATAGCTGATATAAATGATTGACCTGTTCTGTCTTCTGTCTTTTCTTGATTAGAGTTCTGAGTCCAGCAGTTCGATTGGGGAGATCTCCAAAGAAACTTTGAGGTATTCCCAGACTAGTTTCTTGTATGTTCTAGCAGGCACAGTCCATCACCCCGATCAGCTGGTAGTTTCAATTGCTGGGTTGGTTCTGTTTTCAACCCCAACTTCCACTGGAACCAATGGATGTTGCAGTCCAGTCTGGTTCTGCCCAGCACATACTCGGCCCTTACATCAACCAGTGGGAGCTGCAGCCTAGTCGGGGCGACCCACAATAACCCCCACCAGGTCCGCCCCCTACCCTGGATTGCCAGTATGTGTAGCAGTAGACCAGTCTGTCCCCCATCCCATTTGGCTCTTGTACTTGCAATGTGTATTAAAGCTTAGTTCCATCTAACCAACTCAACTATCCAGCCCTCACAGATGTTGTTGAGTGCCTCTCTGTCTAGCCACCCCAGCCCCCTTCCTAGTTTTCATGCCCTCCCATGGGAGTAGTAACCCAAGAGGGGGGAACCCACTATTTCCCTCTCAGGTCTCTCTCAATCCCGGTTGATGCAATCTTCGGGTGGTTCTGTGTTTTGACTTGACAGAATTAGTCCCCAGCACCAGCTTTTGCCAGCTGATGCTGCGGCCAAGCCCAAACATCCCTCACCCTCTCTAATTTATGCTTGCACCAGTAGGAACAATCAGCCCAGCCTGGCTTTTCCCTGATCTAGTCCACATGCGGGCCACAGGTGTCATAGCCCTGCTTAGTCTGGTTTGTCCCCATCCTAGTCCACGCTCTCCAGTGGGAGTAGCTGTCCAGCGAGGGGACCAGCCCCTTAATCCCCCTGCCAGCTCTGTCCCTCCCTTCCTGATTCTCACGTGTGCTGGTTGGGTGCTGCATTCATATCCAGTACAGGCAACCACGCCCTGGCATTCCATAATGTGTACTGGTTTTGTCGCGACTATACCTGGCTCAACCCACACTCTGTTCTGGTGATCGGATTTGCCAGTGGATGACATGAACTGATTCAGCCTGGTCTGCCCCTGACCCATGCTGAATGTGTGCCAGTGGGAAACTTTCCATTGCTTGTTCTGGGCTGTTTCCTATCATGCTTCTTGCGCTTATCTGCAGTGACTGTGTCCTGCCAGAGGAGTTGCCCAGGCTCCTCCAACAGAACCCCTCCCAATGCCAGATTTTGCGCATACCAGGGAGTCCTTGAGCCAACCCTACTCAGTTCACCTCCTGTCCTAGCAGGAACAGTGGCTTTTCCCAGCTGGCTTTCATCCCATTCTGGTTCTTGTTGTTGGATGTTTCAGCCCAGCCATGGCTCGTCCATACCCACGTACAGCTCACACATGGCTCAGTAGGGGGTTGAGACCCAGCCTAGTCAGTCCCACATATACCCTGGTTCTCTATGACACCAGATGGTGTTGGAGTCTGAACTGGCCTGGTGCATCCAATCCCAGCCCACACTAGTGCCTGGGTGACTACAACTGTTTCCTAGATAGAACGCAGCCCCCATCCCAGCACATGCGCCCCTTGGTGGGAACCTCAACCCAGTTAGGGTGTCCCCTTACCTTCCCAATTGGGCCTGTTCCTAGCTTAGATCACGCACCTGCCCGTGGTTGCTCTGAGGACCAGTAGGTGCAAGAGCCTAGCTTGGCATGACCTGTGCTCCATGCTGGTTTCTAGTTTTGCTTGTAGGCTAAGGTTTGCTCAGTCCTGCCCAGTACATTCCATTCCATTACCAATTTACACATCTTGGAGCTACTATGCCCTGCTTGTCTGACCCCCAGTTCTGGATGATGTGTTCACCAGCGAGAGCTATGACTCGCCAGGGGAGTTTCCCAAGTTCCTCCACTTGATCCACTCCTAGACTCAGTTCTCATACATGCCAGTGGGTTTTAGGCCAGTGCCCGGTGTACTCTGGCCTCCCATTTGGCCTTGTATCAGCTGGCGAATGTTGCAGCCAGGCCCACCCCACACCCTATTCAGGATGCACATTTGGGTGCTGCTGCCTTGCCCAGTCCAGTCTGTGGCAGGTCCCTTTACCTGTGATTGATGGCAGGCTCCTTGGTCACACCTAGCTTAGTCCATAAACACCCAAACTTTTAGGTTTACCAGTGGGGCTAAACTTTCTACAGGGTGTGGCCCACACATCCTGCACAGAATCCACCCCAGGATAAGGTTCTAGAGTGCTAGTTGATCTTATTGCCCTGCCTAATGTGACCAGTCTTCTGAACCATCATCATGTCAGGCAAAACAATATCCTGCTAGACAAACCTGAGCTTATCTTTTGCATGATAGATGTTCACAGCTCAGCATTGTTAAGTGATTAGAAACAGTGGGGTCAGCCTGGAGCTACCAAAGCAGCGATTCGGACAGCCAATACCCCAGAGCTCCCCTGCTGGGTGGCCAGCAACCACAGCCTGGCGCCAATTGGTGCACTGGCCGCCCGGCCCCAGCTCACCATGAGCACATGGTGGCTGGAGTCGGGATCCGAACAAGACGCTCTCTCCTGCAGCCCCCAGCAGCCTCCCGGCTGCTGAAGTTTAAACCTGCAGGCCCAAGGTTGCACCCCACCCCAATCCCGTCCACTGCCCAATGAGGGTGATGGGTGGGCCCCGGACCCACCCAGTCCCGGAGACTCTCCCCCCTCAGTGTACTCACCTGAAAGGAAGTAGTCCCAGAATCCAGGCGGGCCCAGGCCCAGCTCACCATGAGCACATGGTGGCTGGATTCGGGATCCGAGCAAGACACTCCCTCCTGCAGCCCCAGTGCATGTATTTTTCAATCCCAGCACACAGGCCCTTCACCAGTACTTCCTCTGGTGTTTGCCAAACAAACAGGAGCCTCATGCCCAAGCTGAGTGTCTGACCTGGATGATGTCAACCTTGGTAAGAGGCCCAGGTCTCAGATTCACACTGGAGGGGTTATTCTTGGAGCTGTCAAACAACATTTGAGTCATCCTATGAAGTTACTCAAATGGACTTTAAGCTTCCCTTTGCTCATCTTCTGCAGGGATTTTATGAAAAACCCACATTCTTGGGTAAGAGACAGGCAAGGAAGATTTTTTAACAAAGCAAATACTCAGTGTACATCCAAGCTAGGATGGACCTGGCTCCTCAGCAGTATGGACCCTGGTTCCTGCAACAGTCACTGAGTCAGGTGGGTTTCTATTTTTCAGAATGTGAGCCTTGCAATGTCATCATGCAGCCTGTGCTGGGGGAGAACATCCAGTGTGAGGAGAAGCAGCTGGCAGAGTGTCCACTTATCACCAAGAGGCCGAGGTAAGGGCAGGCAGCAGGTTCAAGCTGAGGAATCTCTGTGGTGGGCAATGTATTTGGCTGAGCTATAAAAATGACTTTTTCCAAATTGCTGCAGTTTCCGGCACAATTTGGTCTAATGGGATTTGACAGAGGGTAGGTCACTGTGATAAACTCCCTCATTTCTCTTGGGGAAACCTTTTTTTTCCCACATATTTTCTCATAGGACTGTCAGTCAATCCTCTGTTGACTCCCAATGGTGACACTTCACTTCTATCCCATATTAGGTAAGTCAATATCTTAGTCCAACCTCACACAAGACAACTGAGACAATTACAGCAGAAACCACAGGAACAGAGAGATACCTCCTTCTTACTCCATCAGCATCTCAAGGATCTGCTCACAGGGACCAGCCCTGAGAGCTGCCAGAACCAGGGCCTCTGGGATCAACTGTCGGAGGGACATCAGCTGGCAGAGCACAGATGATGTCAAGCTCAGCCAAGGTACTGTCAAGGAAAGGATGGAAGACCTGCTAGGACAGAGGCTGTGGAACTCCACCCTCTCCTTTCTGCCTGAGGGGAGGCAGCATTGGTGCAGACACAGTCTCCAGTGTTCCCAGAGGGAGGCAATGACAGGAGGAGCTTCCTAGCAGGAAAGGGGCCTGGACTGCCATTAACAGAGAAGGCGCACAGTGATTTTTCCTTCCTGGATTTCTGTTCTGTTATCGCCAGAATACTTAATGCTGTAACATGGTAGCTGTAACAATGAACTAGGAAGTACTCATGAATGTACTATAAGCAGTACCAAGTTACTTTCTGGGTATGGAGGAGGGACAGATGGGGTGAAATCTGACGTGAGATCCTGGATGCCATGGAAACCTTAACCTTGCTACAAACATAGAATTCTCCCTGACAGAGCAAACACAGGTCCATGGGTTGTGCATAGTGGAATTGAGAGTACAATAGAGACATGGTTGGTCAGAGCAATTCCCCACTTGTGGACAGAATTAGGTTTCCATGGAATCATGGTGTGAATTGAGCTCTGAGCCTGAAAACAGCATTGTGTTGTGAGTGACTAAACAACAGCAACACAGATGGGGAGGCTAGAGAAATATCTCTTAGGTTGGCACTCATGTGCCCCTTTGAAAGCCTTCCCCCAGGTTTATGACAGGGAGCTATAGTGACCTATCAGATGATTCAGGTTGTCATAGGTAGCATAATGGCAGCAAGTATGTTTCTTTAGAGAACATAGTTGAGCCTTCTCTGGTCACAGATCACAGGCATTGTGCTCCTCTCGGTGGAACTGGAGCTGTCCTGTGTGAGTGACCTTTTCTGAATTTCTTTGTAGATGTTCATGACCATCAGAAAGAGCAAGACCATGATCCCTGACATATTTGGCACTCAGGTAACAAACGGGAAACAGAAGGAGTCATGGACAGGTGAAATGTGAGAGGTTGAGGGAAAGAACTCCTAAGTGCTCAGAGGTATCCACATTCCTCCGGGATTTTGCAGAGAAACTGCAGGTCAAAACAGCTGTCTTCTTTCCACCAGGTTACATCCTCTGTGCTCTCTGAGATTAGTGCCTTCTGCCTAGCCCTGCATGACCTAATCAATCCCTACCCTGCAGTGTCACTCTTAACTGCATTCCCTCGAGGTGAAAGGCAGAGTGAGGTGCTTTGCTCTGCTCTATGGTTCACCTTAGGTTGTTGGCAGGTGTTCATTGCTGGGAAAGGCAACAGGAAAAGTTGCTGCTGCCTCCTAAGGTGGGAGTGAGAAACCTGCATGTCACTGTGACGCTGACATCTGTAGCAAGAGTGGCCTGAGCTCTCTTGACCAGGCCTGTCACATGCCTAAAGAGATGCATAAAACAGAACTAAAACTTTCTGAGCCATATCACACTAAGAGAGCTTTGTGGATGCTCTCAGAAATCTTTCTCAATGTCATCATCACTATCATTACTCTTGTTGCATTCTGGAATTTTCTGGTATCCATCCTAACAAATTCAGATTTTATCTTACGCTCTTCCCTGTTTCTGAGTGTCAGCAGTGAGTAACGAGAGGGGCAAGTGAGTAAAGTGCAATTAGACTCATCAGGTAAAGTCTTTTTGGTTCATATGATGACCTTATCTCTATGAATTGAACAAATCTCTCTGCAGCTGTAGGCCCCGGTCTCCAAAGGGTTAACTCCACAGCTTAGCTTGTTTCTAAAGGGTAACAGGATGGGCAATCTTGGCCTAATGCATTTTAGCCCCTGGCTTGACTGCAAGTTACTTTCCCTGCTTCCTCTTTCTTAAGATGCCCCCAGGGGAGCTTAGGAGTTGCTTGAGCATTGCGATAATACTGGGAGGGACTAGGCAGACTATAAAAGATGCAGGCTGACCCCAAATAAATTTGGCATTCTGTGTACAAGAGTGACCCACTGCGTGTTGTCTTGTGTTGTCTTGTGTGTTGTCTTTTTGTAACCCTAGTCCCTCCGCTCGGCTTGGGGTACACAGTGACATGGGCGTTGCTGACATGCAGCATTTTCTGCTTGATAATCATGAGGTTGAATGTACTTCATGTGGATGTAATGGATATTCACCAGCATGCAGGACACTGTCCCCTCTCAGACTGAGTGAGGAGGAGATGATACATGGGACCATGCAGAGAGTTCTCACGGCATAGAACAAATAGGGGTAGGACAGAATATGGAAGCTAAACACAGGTGAAAATACAGTGTACCCACGGGAGGATCAGAGAAAGCAGAGGTGTGAATCCTGATGTTGATGCTGACACCCTGATAGAGCTAAAACAAAAATCCCAAAGCATTTGTAAGGAAATGTGAACAATCAAGTTGAGACAGAGGATGCATGCGAGGGTAGTGAGATGAACTCCCAGCAGCATGGAGCCAGACCTGCCAAGACCCCACCCCTGGGCCTGGCCTGGCTGGAAGGGGATTATGGAGTCTCCATGGTGCTTTCTTTTTGAAGAAACACCTTCATTTCTATGTGTCGGTTCAAATTACTAGTCTTGGAAGGCACTGCCCATAGTCCCAGCCAGAGTTTTGCAATTGCACTGTGCTGCTGGCCATTTAGTTCTAGCAGGAACTGCACTGTTCAGTCCTACTGGCACCCACTGTATCCAAAAAAAAATGTGCATATGAGGACAGCTGATAAGAATTGCATACAGCAGAATCTCACAATGTTCCCACACTTTGAGAAACTCACTACAAAATTGGTCCATGATGACACAGCTCCCTCTTTCATGGTATTGCAATCTTGAGGCCTTTGGGAGAAGATCACTCATTCTTTCTTTCACTGTCAGTGCAGCCACCTGCAAGTTTTGACTGGCAGAGATGACTGAGGTGATAAAACATGTGCTATAATCTATTATGTCCATTATTGCTATTATTCCATGCTATTTTGAGTCTTATAACACAATGGCTGCTTATAACGTTTTTTTTTTTTTTCATGTTTTGCCTGTGGATGCTGCTACCAGGTAGTTCTGTAGATACTTGGAATCTTCAGCTGTTATATTTAGGATTTTGATTAACTTTGAGGGGAGTATTCATCTTTGTGAAACACAGGAACATATCATATTTTTACATGAATTCCCAGATCTCTCAGAGCATTGTTTTTTGAAGCAAGAAGAGTAGAGATCAAGACTCTAAACAGACAGTAATGACATGGAGATCAAAATGCTAATCACCCTAATTTGAGGAGTACATATTTCATACATAGTTTCAGTATCTCACCAGACTCCACTAATACAGAAACAAGCATAGTAAAAATGAAAAATGCAACACAGGATAAGCAATGGTCAGAATGAAACTGTATAAAATCAACACAACTGTGAGTGTCCTCAGAGATGTTATCACACCTTTGCACATTCTTGTTCAGGGCTGATGTCCTTCTCTGTTGTCCTGCTGGTGTGGGACAACCTCACTTCAGATAGGACATTCACACCGATGGGTCTGAGGGCTGTGGTTCTCTTTTCAGAACTGTGATTGGATGCTCCCATTCTATGGAAGATTCTTCCCAACCTGCAGAGTGACGCTCATGAACGCTCACACACTAGCAGCCAAGAATGCAGAGTCATTGAAAACGTAATGATGAAAGGAAAGCTGCAGTCAAGGAAGTGCAAACAATCATGCAAGTTCCTGTCTTCCATTCTAGGAGGCAGAGGTAATCACAGCTGTTCTTACATTAACTAGTATTAACTCTGTTTTTCTGTCCCCTTCCTGTTCCTCAACTCCATTGCCTCATTCCTCTGTGAGCATTGCCTTCAGAAATCACTTACCCGAGAATGTTACTTCTAGGCCACCTTTTGGAAAAATCCTGTAGGCAGACACTTCGTTATAGATAGGAAGCAGAAGTAAAGTCCAGAGAAACAAAAATGCTGCAGGTTGAATCCGATCAGTCACAAAACCATTCCTTGTGCTACCGATCTTTCTTTTTCTGTGAATTGAGACTGTTGCTAGAAATTCCTCAAGGAGTAGGCTGGTGTGGATTCAACTGCAAGTATTTAGGAGAGTCTGCTGGGCCATTGTTAACTTTCCTACACTCTTTATTCCATTTGAATCTCAATCTTTATTCCCCATTCTAAAGCACTGTTGGAAGAAGTTTAACCACTCAAACGTGCTTTTTGCATGTTCCAATATTGCCTACCACATGTTTCGACCTTCAGATCATATCCTTCCTCCAAACTTTACGGATGTGACCTACGAACTATATGCAAATGGTGGATTATCATTAACGCATCATGTGGCCCTGAGTGTTATCAGCTCTATCATCATCTTTTGTAAAGTTGGAAAGGAGCTTGGATGGCGTCTAAAGTCCCTGCTGACTCTCACGTCTTGGGTTTTTGCCATGGCTTGTCCATACTGACTAGGAGATGCTGCTGGAATCCAGGTTGTGTTTCTTCAAAGTCTCTTCTCCCTCCTAGAACAGATAGTTTCTGGTGTTAAACCGCGGGGTTTAACAGGTACGGGCCCCAGGAGTCGCCGCCCGAAAGCTCCCAATAACCAGGTCAGAGGCTGCAAAAGCAAGAGGGATTTTATTGACGTTCGCGAACGGGCTCCCACTCTGCAAGGAGAAGAAGCCCCGATGTCCAGGGGTACAGGCATTTTATACTGCGAGCTCAGCACACTTGCTGGGTTTGGTACAAATTTTATGACCTTAGTCTGGCACCAGCTCAGGGCCCTCCAGCCTCATTTCCTCGGACTAAGGATTTACTTATCAGGAGATAGAAACTTAGGCCCTCTTCCCATTGTCAGGCCCAGCATGGCCATTCCCCTACCTTTAATCTGATCTCGCCAAGCAGGATACAGAAGCAGAAAAAGCATTAACCCTTACTTTTCTCTTTCATTCCCCCATTTTCTTCTTGTGAATTTTAATCTTAAAATTTACTAAGGCATTGGGTATGGCTCTTCCTGTTGCTTTAAAGCTTGATAATGTTGAGTTAATACTAAAGCTTGGGTGACTGAAAGTCGGTCCCGAACAAACTGCCGTAGCCGATTAAAAATACAGGGGCCGACCGATATCACTATTAATAGTCCGGTGAGGGGGCCTAGAAGAGGTAACAGGTATGGTAAAAGACCATTCCATGCCCTCCATAAGGGTGTGGAGACAGCCATAAAATTTGCACAAAAGGTGATAACTCACTTCCGAAAGACCCTTTCCATTCTCCAGTAATGGCCACATAAAGCAGCTGTCTGGGCCCTAGTTTACAAATGCTGCAACTAGAGTAGCATGCAGAATGTACAGAGCTATAAGCAGTTTGGTTGCATTCTCGAGGGCATTCCTCATTGGGCCCCAGGGAACTCGGCCTAGGTTTTGGAACACAAATCCACTGGCCGTTCCCCACACCATTCCTGTGATGGGAAGGTAGGCTATCTCACTCCCGCAGTCTTGTTTATATGTTGGTGATAACCCATCCGGAACTATCCTACTCCTACCCCTCCTGCACACTCACAAGGTTGGTATTTCTGAAGAAGAATGTGTGCCGTCTGGGGATTATCAAGCCCTGCCTGAGCCCTATCATTTAAAATCACAAAGTATCACAGGATAAAAAAATGTTTGTACAATAATAACAGGCATCATATTAAAACAAAATTTAAACTTTTAAAAGTCTTAGCTTAAGTGGACTCGGGGAACGTTGCACTTTCCAGGCTCCAAGCAGTGGTTCTGCAGCGGAGGGGGAGTCAGTTGGATCCCAGGGCGGTGCCCTCTTTACATGCGACGCATGAATCCAGGCGGAAATGCTGTCCACTTTCAAGGTGGTGGGAGTGGTGAGAAGGATGGTCTTTGACTGATGTCTCCTCACATACACGAGGTCACCTTCCTTGAAGGGATGTGGGCAAGACGGCACTTCTTTGTCTCGATAGACCTCCGCAAGGGGCTTCCAGATATGATCTTGCACCACATGGAGCGCCTGGTGATGAGTCTGTAAAGCGGGAGGGTTAGGATACAAAACCGGGTCAAGGCTACACAAGGAAGCCGCGGGAGGCGGGCTCCCATACAGCATTTCAAAGGGAGTGAGTCCATGATGGGCCGGCGTGTTTCTGGCCCTAAAAAGCACCATAGGTAGGAGCTGCACCCAGTCCTTAGCGCCAGTCTCCAAAGCTAATTTGGTCAAGGTCTCTTTTAAACTTCTATTCATTCTTTCTACCTGTCCTGAACTCTGGGGTCTATAGACACAATGCAATTTCCAATCAATCCCCAAAACCCTGGCCATCATCTGACCTACCTGGGAGACAAAGGCCGGCCCGTTGTCAGACCCAAGTACCTGTGGCAGTCCAAACCGAGGGAATATTTCTTCCAAGATCTTCTTTACCACCACCTGTGCCATTTTTTTCTTGGTGGGGTACGCTTCCGTCCACCCAGAGAAGGTGTCCACAAAAACGAGAAGATGCTTACAACCGTGCATACCTGGACGGACTTCAGTGAAGTCTACTTCTCAACACGTTCCTGGACGATGACCCAGTGTTCTCACCCGGGGGCGGGGGGGGGGGAGCTTGAGTCTCCCTGCATTTACCTGTGTGCAGGGTTTGCAAAGATCTACAGTCTCTTGGACTAAACCAGGCAGATGGGGAATGTGGAAGGGGCACTCTCCTTTAGTTAGTAAGGCAAGCTCTTTTCTGTGACTCAAATGCATAAGTTGATGTAGATGCTTTACTATTTCCATTGAATTTTTAAGAGGCAGAGCGACCTTATCTCTGCACTTCCAAGTCCTTGTGAACAATGGTCTCTACCACGACTAAAGTTTGAGTCTCTTCAGCTGCCTGTTTAGCGCCCTCGTCTGCCAATTGGTTCCCCTCTGCTATTGGATCTTGGGGCAAAACAATGCTTGTAAGAGTCCTTTAATCTCATCTTTGTTCTTTATCTCTTTTTTTTTTTTTTTTTCTTCTTCTGACGTCAGTAGTCCTCTCCTCCAGTATTTTTTCTCTATGTACATGCGCAGTAGCAAAGGCATAGCAGCTACCAGTGTATTAGCCTTTTTCCCTTCTGCGAGCTTCAGGGCCTGGGTTAGGGCTATCAGTTCTGCCTGCTGAGCCAAAGTGCCCCGTGCCAGGGCACTTGACCAAATAGTCTTTTCATTGTCCACCACTGCGGCCCCTGCCCACCGCTTTCCATCCACCACATAACTACCCCCATCGATGAACCACATTACCTCAGCATCTGGCATGGGTTGATCGGAGAGGTCCTCTTGTGTTAGTCAACACGGAGTGCTGTGCTTCCGTATCTAACAGGAAGGTGACTGGCTGTCCCCCCCCACGGTTAAAGTTCCAAGGGCCAGCGCAGAGGTCATCTTCTTGGGGTTCCGTGAGTTCTTGGGACATTCTCGGACCCAATGTCCTTTTTCTTTGCAGTAAGCACACTGATCTTGGCTCGACTGGGGCACCTTTCATCTCCCTGGTTGCTGATCTGCCTCCCTGTTTCTGGTCTACCATGCACTACGGTGGCCAGGATTCAACTTAACTCCTGATTACACCTTTTTTCTCTCTCTCGTCCTCCTTCTCCTCTTGCAATTTTTTTAATCTTTCTATTACGCCTTTTCTCTCTCTCATCCTCCCTCTCTTCTTGCAACTTTCTTAACCTTTCTATTACGCCTTTTCTCTCTCTCGTCCTTCCTCTCTTCTTGCAACTTTCTTAACCTTTTTAAAAATCCTGCAGGGGTTTCCTCTGCCCCCGGTACTACTGCCCTTACCTTGGCCAAATTGGTGGGTCGCCTTCCGGCACCCTTGAGACCCGCTAACAGAGTCTGGCGGTAAAGATGGGGACACTCCCTACCGGCAGGTGTGTTGTGGTCCCAGTCCGGTCGACTGAGAAGAAACACAGCGTCTATTTCATTAGGGAGTTGAGTTGGGTTCTCATCAGCTCCAGGAATGTTCTTCCGGGCCTCCAAAAGTACTCGGTGCCGCTCCTCTGTAGTGAGTAGTGTCCACGGGAGCTGCTGGCAATCATCCTACGTGGGCTGATGGGTTGGCAAAATAGACTCAATTAATCCTGTTAAAGCCTGGGGATCCCGAAAAAGGGGGTTATGGGTTTTTCCTTTGCATCTTATGATAGCCATACTCCTGTAGGACAAAATATTTTAACAGCAATGTTCTTTTTAATAATTCTCCTTTTATAACCTTCTCACCAAAAACACATTCCCAGGCTTGCAACCATCCTTCCTCTGTCAATTCTCTGGATCTACGTTCTGAAACATTTAAAACTTCAAACCAAAACATTTTCTAAATAAAAACAGGTTAAATTTTAAACACAATTGTTTTAGGCAATCTTCAATCATCTTTCATATATAGCCAATCTATGAAAACATTTTAAAATGCAAACCCTCTTGGAAACCAGAAGCAGTTACCTCCTTTTAGCTAATTTGGGAACTTTCCCCTTTTGAGAATCCCAATGGCAAGGACAAAGTCCGAACTTTTCAAAGCCCTGGCTCCAAGCATGTCCCTCCCTTTTCCAAGCCCTGGAGCATCTTCTTATCTTCTGTTTTGTTGAAGTCCAGGGAATGGAAGAACTCCAGTTTGGCTATTGTCTTAGGAGGCTGCCTAAGTATCTATTGAACCTAGTCAGCAGGTTACTCATTAATAAGATGAAAAATAGCTTAGAAGATGTTAAAACGCTGGTTTTTTTGACAAGAGATCAAAGCTCAATTTTAATTCTATTGCTTTAAAGGTTAAATACTCAGAAAATGTACACAGTATAAGCAATTTTACCACACATCCTTTAAGAATTCGTTATCTTTCTATAAGGCAATCTCAGAAATAATACTTCTTTGTAAATAAGAAAGATTCAATTGAGTTTAACAAACAAGCCTTAATTCAACGGAGAGAAAGAAAGAAAACATTTTTCCGGCTGGAAAGGGTTAACAAAGTCAAACCTCTCTCCAGTAGGGAATGGTGGAGGAGTCTGGTCCAGCCAGGTTCTGCTAGATATTCTTTCAGAAGAGAGATTTCTCACGCATACATTCAGTTTAAGAATAAAAACAGAATTTACTCAAGCCGAGGACAGGGCTATTAGAAAAAGTGGACTTTAATCAATTTCATCATTAAAAGAATATTTATACACACATCACTACCAACATAATCTACAAAGCACTCTTAACAATAGTCACACAAACTGCTAAGCAATCACCAAGCAATCCAGACAAACCAGCTCTCACTTGGACCGGTCCTTCTCACACACCTTTTTTTAACTGCTTGGATAATATCAGGATTATAACAGCCTTCCTTTGGCCAGCCCACGTTGAAAGTGGGCCATCCTGCAGAGCAGAAAGTCTGCCAAGATCTTTTAACCTGGAGGGAGAGATTGTGAGCCCTATCCTTAACTTTTAGTCCAAGGGTGAGGAATCAAACTAAGGGGTGTCGTAAGGCGCCTGCTTACCTCCACAGATAGACTTTGGGCTTGTCCCCGGACTTCTGGCCAATGATCAATCGAGAGGTTCAAGGGAGTAACTAAAGCTTGTCCCATTATCAAACTTAAAACACTAAACACAATGGGCAGCAACACAAAAACACACAACAAACTAACGAAAGACAAGACTATCGCGCGATCAAATTCTCCTTCCAAATACAAATTCCAAATACAAATTCCAAATACAAATGGTCGGAGGGGCACCCTGCCTCCACACGACCTCCAGGGATGAGATAAACTCGCTCTTCCCCAGTTCCAAACAAGTCCTGGAGCGTCCTCCAGGCACAAACTAGTCCTGGAGCGTCCTCCAGGCACAAACAAAATTCAAATACAAAATTCAAATTCACCGGTGTACCAAGTAATTACAAATATCAACACAACATATAACAAACACACACACTACATGAACCGGCCGGACTTACCTCCCTCTGTCTGGTCAGAGCGTCGAAAGACGACCCCCGGATCCCGGACGAGCCCCCAAATGTTAAACCGCGGGGGTTTAACAGGTACGGGCCCCAGGAGTCGCCGCCCGAAAGCTCCCAATAACCAGGTCAGAGGCTGCAAAAGCAAGAGGGATTTTATTGACGTTCGCGAACGGGCTCCCACTCTGCAAGGAGAAGAAGCCCCGATGTCCAGGGGTACAGGCATTTTATACTGCGAGCTCAGCACACTTGCTGGGTTTGGTACAAATTTTATGACCTTAGTCTGGCACCAGCTCAGGGCCCTCCAGCCTCATTTCCTCGGACTAAGGATTTACTTATCAGGAGATAGAAACTTAGGCCCTCTTCCCATTGTCAGGCCCAGCATGGCCATTCCCCTACCTTTAATCTGATCTCGCCAAGCAGGATACAGAAGCAGAAAAAGCATTAACCCTTACTTTTCTCTTTCACTGGGTGTGCACAATGGTAATTCAGAATATCCCTCTGAGAGAAGTAGGAACTGACATGGAAAATCAGGACAGTGGGTGATCCCACAACCAGCATGTTGAAGCAGTGCAACACTTCGAAATTCTGTGACAGTTTCTGAGGTGTAAGTTCAGGGAGAGTTTGCTCTAATTTGTATCATTTGCTCTATGAGCAGACATGAGGCCCTGTCCCTCAGATCCTCCTCTCCGTACAGCTCACTTCCTTCCTCACTTTGGTCACCACTGAGAACCGCAGCCCATCTCACCTATCATAGTACATGCACAAGATTCTCACTTGTTTTCTCTCTTTTACTCCCTACAGCTACTAAAGATTGCTAAAATGATGAAAGGATATTAAAGATATATAACACCAAATTAGCTGTGCATGTTGAACTACAACGGCAACCAAACAGAAAATCCAAAATCCAGCAACACAAAGTAATGAAAAGTTCTTACGTAGAAATGAATTGAAGCATCACCTTCCACACTTGGTGATTTTTAAATTCCACAGGCCGATTGTAGGAAGGCCATCAGGGTCCATCAGCCTCCACTTGGTTAAACACCTATGCAGACCAAGGCCCAGAGCCTCAGACTGTTGGGAGTCCTTAACTCTCTTTGCCATCCTCATTGCCAGTACAGCATCAAGACCAGCTGTACTGTGACAACAGCTCCTCTGGACATGCGCTGTCTCCACAGGGGATGCTGCAGAAACAGTGAGGAATAAGTATACAGTGCTCCTGCAGAAAAAGTTTACACTGGATGGAATCATGAGGAAATCACCTGAGAGCAGTAGAATATAGACTGTTGAATGAGTCTTTTGACTTGACATGTCTTCTTTGAGGTGTAACACAACAAAAAGGTAAACATCGCCTATTTTGGACTTAAGAGAAACATGAGCATTGACCGCAATATTGCTTTAGTCCTTTTGAAGCAAATGTACCTCCTCCCATTTTTCTTGCACTGATGGTCATGACAGGTCAATTTTCTGGCTCAATGGTCTATATTTGTGAGAGGAGTTAGACTGGGTGGTAGGCAGTTAGGGTATTCTGGGTCCCCAAGTCATTTTTCTTCCCAAATATAAAGGGGTATTTTCCCCACCATGTCTTGGATTCACCAGAACACGTCTCTCCCAAGACAAATGCATATTTTATCAGGAATGTTTCCCCCAGGAGACAAGGGTGACATTAACATATCTATTCCCCACCTGAAGCCTCCGCCCAGTTCTGTCTCCAGCCATTGCCAAGGGGCAGGGCTTCAGACTGGCCTCTTTATCATTACAAAGGGACCAAAGAAGTTGGCCAGTGACACCTTTCTGGCCTTTTGTCCCAAGGCCAGGTACCATGGAAACCAGGAATTTCCTTTGTTTATGGAGAAACATCTTTGAGGGGAACCTTTAAAAGATGCTTTCCCCACCATTAATATGGGTTTTTCTCTCTTGCCTTTCCCCCTGCCACTATGGCAGAGGATCTCGAGGCCCCCTCCCATCACTAGGATGGGAGTCTACTTTCTCAACTATTTCTAATAAATCTTACTTTAAAACTAAACTGTGTCCGCATGAAAATTCTTCTTTCCTGCGAGACAAGAATTTGAGGTTGCTGCAGTATTCGGGGTTCAAAAACCCTACAACATATTCTGGAGTTTTTCAGATGCTCTTCATGATTCCTTTCAGGTGAAACAGTTAAGCAAGAACACTCCATCCTTAGTCCCAGGTGCTTCTTTCACCACCCCATGTGGAGGCAGTGGGTTCAGTGTATTCACCATTGTAGTCCCTTGTTTAGGCAGGTCACTAACAGATCTGTCCTTTGGAAAAGTAACCTAAGGAGTGTCCAGTTGAGAATATGCAGCATCTCATTCTGCATTTGTCTTCATCTGAGGACTTTAGAATTCACTGGACATCCATTCCTGTGCTGATGCATATTTTGTGTTCATGTCTTGGATAATTTTTGCTTCAATATTAGCTTGCTTCTTAGACTTGCTGCTAATGTGATTTGAACAAGAATATTTGCTTTCAGAATGTTAATGCTAACCAATATTTTTTCACTAAAACAAAAAACCTCTCACACCAGAATGTCAAATGTTACAAATATTCTTCAGTTTGATAAGAACCTTCCTCTTCAGAATTTTCATGTTAATCAAAATTGGCATATGCTAGAAAAAGAACTATCCTTTCTTTAGATAAAGCTTAACCAAAATGCCCTTCCACTCTATAAAAGAAAGCTCATTGGACAAATTTTATTATAAATGCTAATTATCATCTGCCACAAAATACAACTTTCGTTTCTAGAATTTTAACCGTATCCAAAAATTCCTACAGCTAAAAAAACTTCTCTGCCACATTTTAATGTAAATGAAAATTAACTTCTGCCTGAAAACTGCTCTCCTTTCAAACAATTTAACCTTCATCAACATTTTCTACCACCATACTAAAGAACATTCCTACCCAGCAGGTAAATCTTAAGCAAAAATCATACTGTGTGAGAAAGAACAGCTCTCCATTCAAGAATTTCAAGCTTCACCAATTTTTCCAACAGTTGCAAAATCTTCTCTCCTTCCGAGAAATTTCCTGTAAATCCAATTTCTCTTCTGCTGTGAAAACAACTCTCCTTTCTAGTTGTCTTACCTAACCAAAACGATCCTAAGCATTCAAAACAACACTGTTTTCCAATGTTTTAATGCAAATCCAAACTTATTGTGCGACAAAAAACAACTCTCCAATCTAGAATTTCAATCTAAACCAATTGCCTACAGCTTTGAAAACTGCTTTCCAGAATTTTAACATGACCCCAAGTTGTCTTCAGGAATGCAATTCTAATTTCTCAGTGTTTATCCTTCACCCTAATCTTCTTCATCTTGGGAAAAAGACACTCATTCCCCCAAATTATAATGGTAATGGTGATCTAAATTTTCTTCTACTTTAAAGAACAATTCTGCTTTCTAGAATTTCAACATTAACCAGAATGTCTTACAGTATTAGGAACTTCTCCTGTCTTTCAGAAATTTCATGTTAATCTAAAGTATGCTCTGCCATGGAAATGACTTTAATTCTAGATGTTCAACCCTAACAAAAACACCATCTTTATCTAAGGGAAAGGACACTCCTTTCTAGCTTTTTAATATTCATCAGAATGTATTGTGTGACAAAGTACAGCTCTCTTTCTAGAATTTCAACCATAACCTAAGTTTCCTACAACTTCCAAAATTTGTTTGCTCTCCTGGAGCTTAACTTTAACCAATATTTTCTTCTGCCATGAAAAAAAAAGACACTCCTTTCAGAATATGATGTTGATCAAAACATTCTTCTGACACAAAACAAGTCCGTTTTTCGAAGTCTTACCTTAACCAAAGTTTTATTCAGCCTGAAAAAGGACGCTCATTTCCAGAATTTTAGTGCTAGTCAAAACGTTCTTCTGCTTCAACAAAACAACTCTTTCTTGAAGATTCTCAATGTTAATCAGATATTCAAATGAAATATAAAACTATTCTGCTTTCTGGAGCACATATCTCCTCGATTTTAGCTTTAATCAAAATTTTCTTCAGATATGACAAAGATCACTACATTAAGAATTTTTATGTTAACCAAAATTTTCATCTACCAAAAAAAAAAAAAAGAAAAAGAAGAAAAACAAACAACAAAAAATCCCTCTTGTTTCCATAACTTTAATCTTAACCTAAATTTTTTCAAATATAAAAACATCTCTCTTCAATTTTATCTTTAGCTAACCTTTTCCTCGGGTTTAACAAAGGATACTTTTTAAAAATTTTTAATGGCAATTAAAGCTTTATTCTGGTACAAGAAAATAATTTTGGTTTCTATACAGCTGACATTCAGCAAAAATTTTTTCAGCTACATAAAGAGAAAATCCAAATCTTTCTAGAAATTTGCATTCAGCAAAATTTTCTTTAGCTTGGAAAATATCTCTCATTTTCAGAGTTTTAATGCTTATCACAATTGTATTATTTAAGGCCATTAAATTTTTTGACTTACAACTTTGGACTTGCAGTGTTTTTATTTGTTCATTTCATCACCATTCTGTGGTCATTTTTGAGAAAGAGCCATTTGTGTTGGTCCTGCCAGGAGGAGCCTGGGGCTGCAATTATCTGAGGTCACAAAGGGGAGGCTTGGGAGAGAGGGCCAGTCCTGGGAGAGCTAAGGCTGTGCAGCAAGCAGGATGGTTCTGTGATAGGCCTCTTCTCTTTGAGCCACAGGCCAGCCTAGAGTTCATGTGGTGACAGGGATGAAACTACCCTGGCCATTGGTGTTGCAGAGTGCAAGAGAGATCCCACTGGAAACAAGTGTAGGGTGTTAGGAAGAGTCTTCATTGGTGAACCTGGAGAAGCTGTTTCCCTGCAGGAACCATGGCACATTGAGGCCCAAGTCAGGGGTTTTAAAACTCTCATCCCTCCATCAAGTTGAGAGCTGTGCAGTACAATATTCTGGAATAGTATAAGACATTAAATCAATAATGTGGCAGGAGGGTAGATGCTAGAGCTCCAAAGCTTCCCTAGAGTAGATTAAGCAAAATTGAGTGGTAGGAGGCAGGAGGGACCAGGCACAAAAGGTTCTGGTGCCATTTCCATGCTGTCAGATTAAATGGCGATTTATACAATCAATGACCCATAGAAGCAGTTCCTGGCTATCAACTGGCTAGACCATTACTTTCGCTGCTAAAGATGGTTGGCACACAGTGATGCTCAAGTGTTTATAAATCACAGTCCCATGAAGAGTTGTTCATGAGTAATAATGGGTCCTTAGGGAGAGAAGTGAGAAGTTCCGGTTGTGTAGGTGGAACTCAAGGGTCAGTGCGTGCAGTGCTGACCCAGCCTGTGGTTCCCTGGGCTGGTGCTGCTACTTAGCCTTCTCACCCTTTTAGCATCCCTTTTCTCAGGAGACCATGAACTTGTGTCAGTCCCCATGCCTGGGGTGAAGACAAGTACCCTAGGCACTTCATGGCACTACCATGGCATATCCTGCATGGGACACAGAGAGAAAGGAGCTAGTTTCCATCTAGGTCTGAAGATTCAGAGAGGCAGGTCCTCACTGTTCTCCCAATCCCTGCAAACCTTACCTCATCACATGATTCACCAGAGAGGAAATAAACATGCTAAACAGAGAAGCTGGACAGGGTGGTGAGCGCTAACTGTGGATCAAGTGTCAGGAGAGCAGAGGGAGCTCAGGTTCTCAGGTTCTCAGGACCTTGGAACAGCCTCAGCCATGGGGAGCAGTTATGACTAACAGCACCCCAGCACAGCTTAAACCCTGATTCCCTCCCACCTCACTGCCCTCGATGACTTCCTCTGGTGTGGGGAATGAGCCTGGGAGACCACGTTCTTTTACAGCAAAGATGACAATAAAAGAGGGACACTGGCAGCCACACTGGAGCACTGAAAGCATTTTCCACTGAGCAGAAGAGATACACTATGTTTTCACCAGGCCTGGAGTGCAGTCTGAGCTTCTGGATGTTCTGGTTCCCACTTGCACAGGATGCTACAGGCTCCCCTTATTGACCAATTTGGGCACAGCCTGGCAGCCCCACTGGCAGTCAGGAAGAGGATCCAAGGAGACACCTGGGCCCAGTCAGGTGTCAGGACAGAAGCCAAGGTCACTGGCCCTGTGCAGCAAATATTCTGTGCAGCATGCTGAAGATACTTGGCCCACTCTGGAGGACACACAGGGAGCATCACCATTGTTGCCTGTGATGCCTACAGACTGAGCAAGTCATGGTGGAGAAAGGGCTGGAAGGAGACTCTTGGGTTTGAGAGTGGGGGCATGTATCATTGCTTTCCAAGTGGAGTTTTCTTCTGTGGGATCATCCCAACACTGGGAGTGGGAGCTGAGTAGTTGCAATACACTTGTCAGCAGGACGAGGAACTTGACTGCCAGCTTGGCACAACTGTGCATGCCTGGCTTGGACCCCAACACCGTCCGCCAGCTTAGGCACCTTGTTGAGTGGGGGATTTGTGTTTCTGTATGACTATTGTTTTTTTGTGAAGTGCAGGAAGAATGTCACATAGAAGGTTGCAGTTGGAGTAACTGAAGTGCTGGGTCACTGAAGCCTCTCTTGTGAGTTATGAGGGAGTGAGGAAGCATCTTCTACCCCCAGAGTAACAGCCTTTCTTTTCTCTATAGTGTCCTCATTGGGCCAGTGCTGTCAGTTAAAAGTTCTTTTCTTGTGGCTTCTGATTCTATCTACATTTGTCATTCAAGGGCCACTGTTGTGACATTGTGGATAAGCATCCTGCTAGGCAGCCTTGCTGATTCCACTTTGAATTCAGCTCTTTACTCGTATTCCTGGAAAAGCGAAAGAGTATGACCTAGGTGATTGGGCCCTTTCAACTGTGTGGGGAATGAGGGTACTCTCCAACACAGGTCACAGGTCACAGGTCACAGGATGTGGAGATAGAAAATTTTGCCATGTCTTGTGATTCCTTGATAGATTTACTGCACTATCTATGCCATTCAAGGCACTATGTAGAGCTATTGGAAAACTGAATCTGGATGTTTCGTGACTGCATTTGTGTGTGCATGTGTTTGTGATTTACTAACGAGAGAGAGAGAGAGACAGAGCAAGAAGAGAGAGATTAAAATGAAGGAATTAGGGTGTACACTAGAGACATGACTATATGCAGGAAAGAGATAAACTCAATAATTTGAAAACAGTTTTGAACTATTGGCAAACTGAATCATGTTGCAAACCATCTGAGTGTGTGTGTGTGTGTGTGTGTGCGCACGTGCGCGTATGCCCATGCTCTTTTGGTTTTCTAAATAGTGGGAGAGGGACAGAAAGGTTAAGATTCAGGAATTAGGATGTACACTATGGACATGACTATAGATTTTAAAAATCAACTCAGTTAGATGAAATTGTTTAAAAGAGAAACTTTCAAAATTCCTCAAGGATTGACATCCTGAATAGCCCAAACACATTAAAACAATTACAATTATCAAGAGAAGAGAATTAGATGCAACTTCTTTCATGAGGTCACAATGTCATAGGACACAAAATGCAAAAACAGTGTAAGCAAATGACAGATCAATATCTCTAATAAGCACATACGTAAAAACCCTATCGGAAGGTAATGATAGAAACCCAGCAACAACAACAACAATAGTCACACATTGTGAGCAAGTGTGGTTAATGCTACAAATTGCGGGGTGTTCGGCATTCACCTTACTGTAACTCATGACAACATCTGGATAGATAAACAAAATAATCAGCTCTTGTATTAAATAAGGAAAAGTTAAAAAGTTTTCTTGGTACAATTATTTATTTTTAAAAAGACTTTGGGAGAGCATAAAGACAAAGAGGGAAAGATCTTCCATGTGCTGGTTCACTTCCCAAATGGCCAGAAAGACCAAAAAGTTTGATCTCCAAAGAGGAGCCAGAAGTGGCTTAAAGTCTTCCACTTGGGAGCAGAGTTGCAAGGCTTTAGGGCTATCCCCCTTGCCGCTGCTTTCCCTGGCAACAGGCAGGGAGCTGGCTTGGAAGTAGAACATCAAGACAGAAACCAACAAGGACCCATAGGGCATATCAGCACTTGGACGCAGAGCTTCTAGAGCCAAGGCACCTGCTCCTAAATGATTTTTAGATAAAAACGTAATAGTGTCTGAGCACTATTATTTACCCAGAATTCCTCATGCACTGAACTCTGAGAA
Source organism: Ochotona princeps (assembly GCF_030435755.1). Classification (NCBI taxonomy): domain Eukaryota; kingdom Metazoa; phylum Chordata; class Mammalia; order Lagomorpha; family Ochotonidae; genus Ochotona; species Ochotona princeps. The sequence continues at coordinate 124,508,594 of NC_080833.1, read as the reverse complement.
AGGGAAAAGTTATGCTTTCAGAAATGGTTCCTGTTTACCTGGTTCGGTTGACTGTTGTGCTGTCTTGTTACATATTCAGTGCTCATGTGTGTTTATGCATGTTACAGAAGAGAATGTTTTTAGTTTTTTTGCAGTGGGGAAGAAAACACATTTACTCCATTGGTTTACAATTCCTTAACAAACTAGGACTCAAATGAACTTTGCAAAGATGCTACAAGGTCATCATCAGGGAAATGTTCACATGAAATGTGGATGAAAAGATGAGGCTGTTAGCTTACACTGACATTACCACTACTCAGGCAATGGCTGCAAAGGAAAATGCCTTCTCTTTCATGGGCTATGCATTTCCAGACTGAAGGCTTCTGCACAGGTGACATGTATCAAAGGAAAGTGCTATGCATCGACTTAGGAAACTCAGGAGTTAAATCTGAGTCTCAGGTAATTGTCATCTTGGAGACATCCACATTTTTAATTCCACTTATTTTATTTTTAATTTTAATATTTTAATATATTTTGGAGGAATGCACACCCATGTGTGCCTCTCATTGGGGTACAGAGGGCCAGGTATGAAGGAAGGTGTATGGGACACATGTTTCAGACTTTATTTTTTCAAACTGTTACTGCAGTGTTGTAGGGGTGAGGGTCACTCCTTTTGGTCCAACTACATCAGTGATAGAGGATCGGACATGGTCTATTAGTGATGCTTAGATCCCAGTGTGGTGAAGAGTGTTCTGAGGGTGTGACTTGTGTGGTTGTGATAGCCCTAAAATGTCTATATTGTTGCTGCATGGCTAAGAAAATCTTTGCAAGGTCTACTGGTTGATAAAGTTCATCTAATGCCTCCACAGACCCAGGAACAGGCTGCAAAATGTGAGAACACTCCAACCTGTTCTACCCTCTGTATTCTGATGATGCAGTCGACATCCCTTAACGGCTTGGATGGCCTGACCATCATGTCCTCCACGTGCACCTCGAGATGCTGTCCACTGCTCTGGCACCAGCAACTGAGCAGTCCCAGGCCTGATGCATGCACTCCAAAGTAGCACTACACATCCTGTGAGTCTCCTTATGGCCAGGGTCTAAGTCCAGCAGTCTAGTTGGAGAGGCACCCATGATCATGGGTATAGGCCTATTGCAATGGGAAAATAACAGTGAATCCTTGGTGGCTGCTCATTTTCTCTCACAGAAGGAATATTACCCTAGTTTTTCTGTGGTTTCCTTACTCAGCTTGAATGGTATGATGGTTAAGATTATTGACTGAAATGAGGGAAGTTGGCTTGGAAGCTCAGAGTTAAAGTTCATTCTACTGGTCAAGGTATTATATCTAGAAAAACCTGTATCTTTGCCCAAGTTGACTCTTCTATAAATCTGAGTGTAGTTATGAGTTCTGTATTTCTCATACAGGAAGGGTATGAGCAAAACATGTTTCAAATCATTTGAACAGATGCACTTGTGGTTATTAATCATGTTAAAAACCAAGAAAGTCTTTAAAATTGAAAAACAGCTGATACTAGCTAACAATTTGGGTTATTGATTAAGCAGATACAATGTATTCCCACACAGGATGTGATCATACACAGTGAGCAAAGCATGGAATTATTCATTATTCTTCCTACAGTGGTTCTCAGGTGCAGAATTCTTCCCTTCTTAATGTACAATAGATGTTTCTTTGGCCATGGTTAGAGTTTAGAAGAAAGTTCATTTTACCTGTGAGCCATCCTAGATCATTTTCACAGCATAATCAATATCCCAGCTGGTGTGGGGCACTAGCTCTGCAGGCACCATTTAAGAACAGACGACCATGAAGTTTGGAATCAATTAAAGCTAGATTTGAATAACGACTATCTCATATATCTGCTTTATGTCATTTAACTTGTTTAACCCTCTGCTTTAGTATCTGTCAAAGGGGAGACAAAAAATCATGCTTTCGAGACTAGACAACATCAGGTAAGTTCAGGATGGTATGTCATAAACTACAATAACTGTGTTTTAACAATACTTTGTTGTAAATTTCTTGTGAGAAACAATATGTAACACTTAGGATGCTGACTGCTATAGATAGAAGAATTGATCAATAAATAGCAGCTGTTTTGATTCCATGAATTTTGAGAACATATTTAGTAAATTTCTCTGAGAATATAGAACTGATTCAACTCAAAATACCAGCCCTGAATTTCTTAGTAGTATGACAGGTGAAAAGCAAGAAGGGAATAGGCTTTAAGCTTGCTTTCTGAGTCTGAGTCTAGAAGCTTTCCAGCACAAAGCATGCCTTCAATATCTGTCTAGGATATTTAAGGTTTTTAGAACACTGTTTTCTAATTTGTACCACTTGCTTGTATTTTAATCCCGTTATGATGGTCCTGTCATGTGGGATTTGAATGTAATCTGTTCCTGCTCTAAAAATCTTCTGGCCCCACAGATTTAATTTACTACCTATTATATCTAAAAATGCTCGTCAGTAAGCTTCCTCCTGGACAGATCCCAATTGGAGGCCTCTCAGATACATAGTTTATAAGATAAACAGTTGATATTTAGGCCCTTGTTTTTCCATTGAGAACGATTGTCCTAACTCATTGATCACCTTCTGATGAAATCTCTCAGAAACAGCATAACATAGTTTATACCTTTTGCTTATGTTTCAATGTTATTTACTTTTTTTTCTTACTGGAAAGTCAGATACACAGAGAAGATATGAGACAGAGAGGAAGATCTTCTGTCCCTTGGTTCACTCCAAAAACAGCCGCAATGGCCAGAGCTGAGGCGATCCAAAATCAGGAGCCTTGAGATCCTTTTGGGTCTCCCATGCGGATACAGGGTCCCAAGGCTTTGGGCTGTTCTCTGCTGCTTTCCCAGGCCACAAGCAGTGAGCTGGATGGGAAGTGGTGCTTCCAGGATTAGAACCAGTGCCCATATGGGATCCCAGAGTGTTGAAGGCAAGGACTTTTGCTGCTAGCCTGTCACACCAGGCCCTGGCATTTATTTCTATGGTTAGGAAGCTATTCTTAGCTCTTGGCCTTTCATTGCCAGCTGGTTACTGATTTCTCCAAACTTTGTGTTCTCCCTTTTTTTTTTCTTAAACTTAAGACTTGAAATTTCTCCCCTCAAATCTTGTTTTCATCCTATTTTTCTCAGATGAAAAAATGGTACATATCAAATATGTTTTCATGTCAGTAACCAACAGGTGTCCCTGATTCCTCCTTCACATTTATATAAAATCTGTCACAAAATTCTGTGGATTCCACTTTATATTTCAAATGTGTCAATATTCTCCATCCTTACTCTCCTATTTCAAGCCAACATATTTTGCTGCTGTTGGGGCAATTCCTTCAAGACTATATAACTTACATACTCTTATCCCTACCTGTTCAAATAATTGAACAGCAAGAAAATGAAAATACAAATCAAAGACTGGGAGAATGTGTTTGCAATCATGTATCCAGTAACAAATGTTATATTGAGAATATTGGATGTGTATGGCTTAAAAATAAGAGAACCTGATTTTAAAGTAGCCGAAATATTTCAATAGATACTGAAAGAATTTATAACAATTGTCCAAGAGTGGATGAAAAGGTGTCCAAAATATTTGTTCATTAGGGAAGTACAGGCTAAAATCACAAGGAGTACTACCAGACATTATACTGAAGTCTCAATTTAAAAAACAACAGACAATAACAGCATTTCTGGGTGCACTGATAAACTAAATGTCTCATGCATTTCTCAAGACAATGTAAAATCATGCAGTATTTTGAATACATGTGTTCAACAGGAGCTTAACTACGAGACCCAGTAATTTCACTTTTAAGAATCTGCTCCAAAGAAAGGAGGATATGTCCTCACAAAGACTTGTAGGTAGATGTTCATGGAAATTTTATTCATAACAATCAGCATCTGGAATGTATCCCAATATTGATCAACTGTTGAGTGGATGAACAACACAGTTACCTGCAGACTGCTGAATGTTCATCAATGGCAAGAACTACAGCTTTTCACAATGACATTGATGCCAGCCAAAATCATATGGTAAAGAATTCAAACAAGGGACACAATTTTACATAACATGTGATACTATTTATATAACATTTCTAGGGCCCAGCACCGTGGCCTAGTGGCTAAAGTCCTCGCCTTGAACACACCAGGATCTCACATGGGTGCCAGTTCTAATCCCAGCAGCTCCACTTTCCATCCAGCTCCCTGCCTGTGGCCTAGGAAAGCAGTCAAAGATGGCCCAAAGCCTTGGGACCCTGCACCTGCATGGGAGACCTGGAGGAAATTCCTGGTTCCTGGCTTTGGACTGGCGCAGCCCCAGGCCGTTGTGGTCACTTGGGGAGTGAATCATCGGATGGAAGATCTTCCTCTCTGTCTCCTCCTCTCTGTATGTCTGACTTTGCATTGCAAATAAATAAATCTTTAAAAAAAAAGGTTTCTATAAAATTTTATGGATTAGTGGTTCTTTGGGCAAAAGTTGAGAACAAATATGTGCAAATGGAAAAAACGTTGACATTTTAAAAAGATTTATTTATTTTTCTTTGAGAAACAGATTTTTATAGAGAGGAGAGACTAAGAGGTCTTTCATTTGCTAGTTCACTCCCCATGTGGCTTTATTAGCCAAAGCTGAGCTAATCCAAAGGTGGGAGGCAGGTGCTTTTCCATGCTTCCCACATGGGGGCAGGGGCCCAGTACTTTTGGCCATCCTCTGCTGTTTTCCCAGGCCACAAGCAGGGAGCTGGATCAGAGTGGAGCAGCCAAGACACAAACCAGTGCCCAATGGGATGGAAGTGCTTGTTGGCAGAGAATTAGTCCAAAACACCATTGCACTGGGCTTTTATACTATGCTTTTAAAGGTGATTATTATTATTATTATCACGCAGATATATAAACTTATTAAAACTCACCAAACTATAGACCTAGGATTAATGAACAGTTTGGTAAATCAGTATTATTTTATATACAAATTGTTCTAAATGTTTTTATCAAATTATACTCTCTACATAATACTATGCCATTCTTTCCTCACTTTATGATCTTTGTCATAAATCCCACATTATGTTATTATTATCCACACTTGTAGTACAAGTAGTATGTATATAATTTTTACATAGGCAGTGAACATAGCATAATTTTAAAATTGTTAAATCCAAAATTAAAGTAAAAATATTTTAAAATGTAAAAACGGATTCATTTATAAATAATTCTGTATCTCTAATATTGTATTCTTTAGCATGGTTTAAACTTGTTTTGTTTTATCAGGTGGCAGAGAGATGCAAAGAAAGAGACAGAGACAGAGAGAGATCTCCTGTGAACTGATTCATTCTGCTGATGTCCACAGCAGCCAGGATTGCTTTGGCCTGAAGTCCGGAGCCCAGAACTCAATCCAGGACTCCGAGTACTTGGGCTGTCATCTGTTGTCTTCCATGGAGTGCACTGGCAGACGGCTGGAATGGCCGGTGAAAAAAGAACTCAAGCTCAGGCACTTTGATTTGGCATGCAGGGGTCCTTAGAGGCACCTTAACAATTATGCTTAATTAAGAGTCTCTAGTTTTGTTCTCCTAAGAATGCTTTTGCTCCCAAAAGGCTGCATTTTAGGACTAGGTCATTCCTGTATGGATTACCAGAGTTAATCTTTTATGCACTTAAAGTGATTTAAGATCTATCACTTTTTTTTTTCTTTGCTTTCAGTTTGCTTATAGAGTAGAGAATGAGGGCACTAGCGAGAGATGCGGGGTGTGTGTGTGTGTGTGTGTGTGTGAGAGAGAGAGAGAGAGAGAGAGAGAAACTTGCACTGATTAGCTCACTCCAGGAATACCCACAAATGCCCACAAGAGCCAGGCTTGGACCATGCTGAAGCCAGGATCCTGGAAGCCACGTCCTTGAGCCATGCCCATAGGGAAGTCTGAACACTTCATGATTACTTGATACGCATTCCGCTGAAAGCACTGCATTTGGTAATATGGAGAAATACATGTGTACTGGGGCCAAAACCACGGAGGCCATCATGTGCTCTTGTTTCCCCACCTCGTAGCCGCACTGCTCCCGAACAGAGTGTTACTCTGCTGATAGTATTTACAAAAATGGAATAAATCATTCTATCATTAAATTGTTTTATATGTTTCTGTCATTTAATCAGTTAAAAAGTGAATGAAAAAAAAAAACCCCTGTACTGCAATAGGACCAGTAAAATCCCTCCAAACAACTTTTGACATTTTAGAAATATGGGTCAACTTATGTCACCAACTGGGTTTCTAAACTTACCTCAGCTGAAAGCAAAAATCTTTGTTGTTGCACATCAAGTTTTGACTTATCTGCTCATTTATCTTGTTCAAATCCCTCTGCCCAATGTCCTTGCCCACTGAGCCTCTTCTTGTCTTCTTTTGTGCCAGGGCCTCCTTGTCTGCTGCTTCCTGCTGGGAACAACTTTAACCCTTTCTTCTCTATCAAAAGGTATATTACTAATCCTCTATTTCTGTTTCTACCTAACATCCCCCCAAAGCCCTTCTTTGACCCTCCACAATTCAAGTTAGGTCACTCTTTTATTTGCTCAGGAACTACTCCTATACAGCAGTTTTCATTACATACAATTAAATATTTTGCATTGATTTGTTTAAGTTCCATCTCCCCACTTGACTGTAAGCTCTGTGAGGGCAGGGACCCACTTACTGCATATGTGCAGTGTACGTTGACATCTTACATCGTGTAGGGGGCAAGGAGAGGCTGCAAGGGGAATCCCTGTGCCTGTGGAACCACACCATGAAAAAATAATAAAAACCCGAAAAAAGAAAAAGAAAACATACAGATCAATTCTCATTTAACTCAACAGTATTTCATATTGTCATGCAATTAGAGTAACTGCAACGCTAGACCATGAAATGGACTACCAACATTAAGATAACAACACTTCATTGGAGGGATTATTTTCAAACAAGTGGGTAATTGGTATTATGAGGTCAGGGAATCTTCTAGGTTAAATCCATGGCAGGTAAGTTACTGAGGTTTAGATTCTCGCGATTGTTCAAATGCTTGTGTATCATTGTTGGGTTCCATTGTCAAAGTGTAGAAGGACTCTGCTTGCATTGACCAGCTGACTGAGGGAGGCAAAGCTATGCTGGAAGCTCATTTGAGAGGAGTAACACCAAGTCCCTGCCGACTTGCACAGGGCTGCTTTGAGCCTTCCTAGAATTGTTCTGTGTGACTTGTGCCATCAGCTGACACACAGAACAATAAGCTGCGAGTCTCTTGCAGACCTGCAATGCACCAATCACTCCAGCGCTTTCATTAGGAAAGTACAGTGCCTCTCAAGAGCCCCACACTGGAATGTCCAGCTGCCCACAGGTCTCCACTCAGATGGCGTAGTAGGGACACAAAGAAAGTAATGGATGACTGAGTTTATTCAAAAATCCATTTCTGGAGAGTCAGTCGGAATGAGTAATCATTTGTAACTGAATATCATTTTTTTTAGTGTGTTCCACTAAGCAGTGTGAGAAGCAGTATGTGAAATAACAGGGCAATGGATCCATCGTTCTAAGTCAACTCCTCTACTGGGGACTGCTGTGCACCCTGCCGAGAAGCAGTGGCATACAGCTCTTTAAATGATGTGCAGATGTAGTGGGAGGTCAAATAGTTTCCAGTGTATTTATGCAACGTACAGTGGCAGGAGGCTCTTGAGGCTGAACACAGTATGTAAACAAGCCTAAAGGGTCAGTACTTCATGAAGATTCACAAAAAAGCCTTATGTCTTGCACATCTCTCCTGCCTCCAGAAGGGTGGTGTGCGTAAACCTGGGTCAGCAGGGGGAGCTCTTTGTCAATGTACAAGTGCTTGGGGTGAAGCTTTTCAAACTCTACCGATCTGTTAAAGTGTTGATGCTATTAAAATCTGGGCATTCTTGCACACTGAACCAAGGACTTCTGTAGGGTTTGCAGGAGGTGAACCATAAAAGAGCAGACACCAAAACCGATCTATTTTCTTTGAAGTTCCCTGATTGATCTTAAAAGTTAACATGAATATTGTATTTTGTTTTAGAGGATATCCACATTCATTTTAATGTTGAAATAATGCATTCCATTATTTAGCACTTAGATTATCTGCCCCCTGCCCCTGTCAGCATCCCACCCACTCTAATCTTTGACTGAATGGACACAGGATTCTCATTAACTTCACCAGGTGTTCTCCATCTCACTAACCTAATCAGTTCTCAGTAGTTGCCCCCTTTTTCTGAGGGACGTAGGTGCTGATGGTCCACAGCTCATCCTGTAACCTCAGATTTACTCAGCCCTGCAGCGTCGTCCCTCAGTGTCGGGAGAGAGCTGATTGTGGTACCTCCTGATCCCACTAAAACTAAAACTTGAGGATGTCCTGTCTTTATATACACGGTACAACATTTGCATGCAGCGTATGCACATCCTTCTCTATACTTTAAATTATCTCCAGATTATTTGTCATTTCTAACTGCCGGAGTGCAGCTCCAGCTGAGTTCGGAGCTTTAGAGGGGTGCGAGAAATAGGCATAGAGAGAAGAAACGACCACTACAATTCCAACATCATCGTGGACAATGCAAGAAAGCTGTCCGCTTTATTTATACAGAAGCAGCCACAAGCTCTGGCAGAGACCTTTTACATCATGGTGTTACGCCCACTCGACCGCAGAGTGTGTCTCCAAGCAGTATAATTACAAAGTTTTCTTTAGGAGCAGTTTGACATAGCTTCAGGGGGGCACAATTCACAACAGCTTGAGAGATGAATAAGGGAGGATTACACACTACTTGCTTATTTTGGCTTGTCATCCCCCAACTGCTCTCCTCAAGTCTGGGCTCTATCCTTGGCGCTGCCTGTGACAACCAGGCCCCTATCTTGAATTATGTATAGGTTAAAAAGTCTGGGGCCTTGGTTTATGGGGATTGGGATCATTGACATTAGTTGGCCATTAGGCCTGCAAGTTCAGCCTGTAGGGTTACAGTAGCAGGATAGCCTTTACGGTCACAGTAACAAGATAGCCTTTATGGTCCCAGCAACTATATTTTTTGTCATAGCTGTTTCAGCCCATACTCCCATCACTTCTATTAGTTTATAAAATTCTGATCAAGCCACTTCCCAGAAAGCATGCTATGTGTCTCGGCCAGATTGCACGGCAATGGGTAGGCACACAATAAGGTGTTCTGAAACGGCATGGATTTAATTGTATTCCTGTACGCAGTTAAAGGCCCACTCACCAAGACATTATCAATAACATTAACTCTCAAGCTCACATTGGTTGCAAAAGCCATCTCACAGGGGCAAACAATGCCTCAATACATTACAAAATTCTTAATGGGGTGCTTGAGTGTCCATGCAAAAGGGGGTGAAACTGTGTCAAGGTGGTTGGAAAGAAATCCACCCAACCCTGCCAAACAGCTGGAAGCTCCCCCTGGGCCCTGCCAAGCAGGGGAGCTGTTCTCTTCATACCTTTGTGTTATTCACACCTACTGCATGGACTCCAGCATCTAACACAATGTAAATGCTATGTAAATAGTCACTAAACTGTGATTCCCTGCTCAGACAATAAGGACATGAGCCAGGTTTGAACATTTCCTTACACTTGTCATCTTCCTCTTTCAAATACACTCAACTTGAGATTGATCAAAAGCATGAATGGATTATCTGTGGGTTTGGAAGGCTGACTACAAGTCATGTTTTGTCCTAAGGTCATACGTCTATGATAAGATTTAATTTGCAGATTAAGCCCAGTAAAAGATAAAAAATGACAACAAATACTACAATAGAATAATGATAATAATGCTCTATAATAAATGTAGTTAAAGTTATTCAGCAGCTATGAGTTGTTTATTCCTGTGATTTTTTTGTGTTTATTGTTTTCTGATGGTGATTGTCCCTAAGAAACTGGAAAGTGAAATGCAGATCATGGAGGATTGCTAAGCCATGTTGACCACACTGGACACTTGACACTGCTGGTGTGACAGAAACACTGCCTCCCCAAGTCCTGACACATCACATGTACTCAGGGCCCTCTTGACTGCTCTGCTGGCGGCTCCTTGGCTCCCCACTCCTGTTCTGAGCCAGTCTCTCACCTTTTCTCTTGATTTCATGTTTTCCCGTTCTCCATTTCCAGATTCTTTTAGTCTGCTTTATTTAGTGTTTTGGCACCAATACCTTCAGATGCATGCTGCTGGAAATAACGAGAGTCTGCTTGGTAAATCAAGGTTTTTTTCAACAAACTGACTTAGCTGTTATGAAAGCCTGTTGCATGTAAGTTATGTAATTTTCTCACAGGATTGGCACATACCTTCAGTCAGATTTCAACAATACAGATTATATATGATTATCAACTATATTGGAAAACACAGAATACCTGATTAAACATGGAAGAATAAATGCTAATAGCTAACAGGCTTCATTAATGAGTCAAAGGAGTGTATTTCCATACTCATAGAGAAAGGCAAATAAGGGTGTGGTTAATTATTTCAAATCATCATGTTTTTAATTGTTTTTCCTACAATAGGCTTAAGATATAAAGCTTATTCATATTTAAGATTTAGAAGGCATTTCCTTTATTACAGTTACAGTGTGTTGAAAGTTCACCATATGTGGGAACCAGCTGTCTCATTATGGTCCCTAGCCTGGCTGACTTAGGCATTTGTAGTCACCATCCCAGCTTTTAAACAAAGCTACCTAATTTTCTAAATTGTTCATTTATTTGAAAAAATGGGTTGGGGGATAAACTGAGGCAGAGGGAAAGTATGTCTTCTACCTGGCAGTTTACTCCTAAAATGACTGCAAAACCCTTTGGATCAGGCAGAAGTTAGCAGCTGGGAACTCCATCCAGGCCTCCCACATGGGCTCACCCTGGCAGACCATCAGGTCCATGAGCGTCACCTGCTTCTGCCCAGCGTGTGCCTGAGCAGGACACTGCGGTGGAAAGCAGAACCAAGGCCTGGTATAGGTATATCAGGCAGCGACCTCACCACTGTTCTGAAAAAGTGTTCCCACAATTTCAATCTTAAATTCACATCCCAATGACTTCCAATTTATATGTCTAATCTGCAATCTTGGCTTTTTTTCCTGGAGTTCTGACTGCTACATCTACTTACATGCTATTTGCATGGGTGTTTATAAAGGGTGCTTAAATGTCATATGTCTGTGTTAGCCTTTGAGGCTTTCTTCATTTATTTTGGCAGCTGCTTGGTGGGAGCTTGAAGGATTAGTCCCCAGTTTGGGGGAGGAGGAAATGTATTTTTTGATAACTTTATCCTACTTGCTCATTATCCTGCTTGCTCTTCTGAAAGTCCATTTATTCAGATGTTCAGATTCCTAGGTGGATCTCAAATACATTTCTTATGTTTTTAACTTTTTTTCTGCAAATTCATTTCTGTTCTATTTCCTCCTTTATAATAACATCATGTTCTTGTTTAAAGGAGCCAATTCATATGGCCTGGGTCCTTGGGCTCACCTGCGCAGTTGGGTGCTAGGTCTGTGAGCACAGGGGCAGGAGGTCAGGTGGAGCCTGGATCATCATTGGGCCCACCTGCGAAAACTTGTCCTCCTCAATGGAAAAGACAGCAGTGGACAGCAGGCCTGGAAACACGCGGAGGATATGGCAGCCCACTGGGGCCTGCAGAGGACATCTGGTACCATAGCAGAGGAAGGAGATCGGAACAAATTGGACAAATACCCCAGCCAAATGACAATAGCAAAAACCTGGGGGAATGGAGACTCTAAGGTTGACTATGTCAGCCAAAGGACATGTCAAGGGTTTCCTCAACCTTGGATCCATGAAATCAACAGCATTCTAGAACTATTGAAAGTATTTTGGCAGAATCCTCAGAGTGTGCACCGCATCTCCATCACTCAGAGATGTCGATGCATTGCAACATACATGCATAACGATATTCAAAGAAAATGTAAAGAATTAAACAAGAAAGTGTTAATAATAACAGGATTAGGACACCTCCCTTGATGCAGAAGTGTTTCAACTGAGATCTAAAAGAGGAGTCACTTGGTGAAGAATGCAAGGAAGAAGTCATTGACAAGCTTGGGAGAAACGACTGTGCTGGTCTCTCCCTACCTCTGGTTCAGACAGCTGGGTGAAAAATCTGTCAGTCTAGGAGTATCTGCACCACAGAAATCCACGAACACTACAGACAAGACATTCTTTTGGGAAGCTGGGTGTTGAATAGCTGCCAGCACGCCCTTAGGGAAGCGCAAGTGTCTGTTGCACCGGTTGGAACCCAGACATTATGTTAAATACGGGGTGTATTATGTCACTTAATGCTCACAATAACCTGGATGCTAGAAATACCCTCATCTCACAGACACAGGATGAGACTTAGAAAGATCAAAATTCCCAAATACAAGAAGGGAAAACGAATGCAACCATGGGTCTGTGTGTCTTTAAAGACCATAGCTTTCCGTGCTCCTGTGACCCTGAGCAGCAGTCTGTGCTAAGCAAGCATTTCCAGGTTTAATCACATGAACACGATGTCAGAAGAACCCCAGTAAATGGTTTACTCGCTTGGAGAACATGACAGCCTACTTTCTGAAGTTAAAAATTCTTTTTTCATGAACACATACCAAAGATTAAATTCTTTCATGAATTAGTAGGGAAACAGTACAACAGTATAGCTTGTTAGAAGAGCACTTAAGGATAAGCATAGGGGAGTTGGTAAGGGAATGTTAGAATAAATATTGTGGGTTAGAACCAAACTGATTAATAGATCACAGAGCAATAAAATGTAATCTTTGAGCTGATCTCCTCTACTGGACAAAAATAACTTGCAAGTTTATTGGGAATAGTTCTACAAGCCAACATAACTTTACAGACACTGCTTACTAGTTAACAGTAAATAGAAACACCAGAAAATGATAACTTCTGCCTTAAAAAACGAGGTAATCTTTGAGAGGACTGTAAAATGATGACTGCATTTCCATGTTTTGCATCATTTTTTTAAACAGATTTGAGCAGGAAACCTTCGTTCTCACCCCCAGTGTCTGTGAGATAACGTTAGGGTGGAGTGGCAGTGTATTTTATGAGTGTGGCAAGTACAGAGACTCTGGAGTGAGGACCTTGAATCCTAGTTTCCTGTTCTAGCAGCGGTGGGATCTGAGGGGCATCATGGCACCTCTCTTTTTCAATTTTCCCACCTGTAGGGTGAGGGCAACAACAATAATACTTACCTCACAGGTCACCATGACGACTAAAGGAGTTATTATTTTTGAAGTGGTAAGATTAATATCCGGCACATGGAAAGAACTGTATGCAAATGTCACTTAGAAAATCTTCTAAAACACAGTTTTCAAGCTATCCCTGACAGATGCTTAGGGCTTTGTATATGAAAGGGTAAACCCTAGTGGTTTTGAGGAAGGCAGATCATATTTTAATTTTTCTTTATTTATTTGAGAGAGATTCCATTTGCTGATTCCTTTCCAGAATGTCTATCATGGCTGGGACTGGGTTGAGGCAAGACTGATCAGAGGCCAAAACTGGGAGCCAGGAATGCAGCCCAGGTGTGGGAGGCAGGAACCTAATCACTTGAACCATCACCTTTGCCCCTCAGAGTCTATGTGAGCAGGAAGATAAAGCCAGGAGATGGAGTTAGAGAATCCAGCTCCTCCAGTGGGTGACTTAACCCAACACGTGTCCCTGTGGACCGTTTGTAAAGTTAGATGTTCTCTAACACTGACTCAGGATGTGAACGGGAAGAAGAGACTGCAGGAGGGAAAATGGCTGAGTAGAAGATTCACCCAATCTTAAACTGGGAAAAGCAAAGATGAAGAAATAGGGAAGAGGTCTGTGTGGCCAAATCCCATTCTGACCAAGGATTTTAGGGGCCGGCATTTTGGCATAGAGTGTCAAGCCACCACTAGCAATATTATTATCTTATATCAGAGAGCCAGTTTATGTCCTGGATGCTCCACTACTGATCCAGCTTTAATTGCCGGGGAAATCGGAGGAAGATTTTGGTCCACAAAATGTTATCACTCCTGGCTTTGAGTGTGCCCAGCCCTGGCTATTGCAGCCGTTTGGAGAATTAACCAACAGATGGAGGATCTCCGTTTCTATCTCTCCTTTTATCTTTCACTCTTTCTTAAGATGTATTTTATTTTTATTGGAAAGGCAGATCTACAGAGAGGAGGAGAGACAGAGAGCAAGATCTTCTATCTGATGATTCACTCCCTTAAGTGGCTGCAACTACTGGAACACGGAGCCTCTTCTGGGTCTCCCATGCAGGTACAAGGTCCCAAGGCTTTGAGCAGTCCTTGACTGCTTTCCCAAGCCACATACAGGGAACTGATTGGGAAGCAGGGCTGCCAGGATTAGAATCTGTGCCCCTATGGGATCCTGGCACGTTCAAGGTGAGGACTTTAGCTGCTAGTCTACTACACCGGACCCTGTCTTTCACTTTTACTTTCAAATAAATATGATAAATCTTTCATTTACTTTTAAAGGCATCTCAGAGAGAGCTGGGGACTCAGGAAAAAGCTCCTTGGAAACATCAATGGGTGTGAACTGATGTCTCCCCCTCACCTCAGTGGCAGAAGGCCAGGGATTGGAAGCAACAAAAGGTGATAGAAAGGTGCTAGAAAGCAAAAATGGGGATTTTCTTCCAGAAGTCAACACATGCCCACACTCCCCAAAGATGAACATGTGGATGCACCCCAAATATACTTTACTCAGGTGCCTGGGATGGAAGAGAAAGAAATTGCTGTGAATTAGTGAAGGTTGTTCCCATCACAAATTAGGTGATAAAATTGGGAGAATGTGGATAACAGTAACAATATCAGACATCATTGACTTAAGACAGACATGTGCAACAATTTGTGCCTCCTTCTCTCTTACACACGCATACATACATACACACTACATGTGTATACACTGAAAAGTGGAAATAAGGCTCACTGAAGAGAGCAAAGCAAGGCTGTTTGTCCAGTTATTAGATTATTGAGCGACAAACAGCAGCAGGCAAAAGAGCTTGATTAAGAATGTGATACAGTGAAAACTTGTCATAAAGAGTTTTTCAGAAGACTTTTACTGATGTCACAATCCTGTCCAGCTGGGCTGGATTGTAGAGGGACGATCCTAATCCTAAAACTACTCAGGTTGCAGCTGAAATGCATAGATTAGACAACTCAGCTGGGGCAGGATGGCCTGGAAGAGTAGACGAGAGAGAAAAAATTTTCTAATATCAACAAACTCAAAAATATTTATGAGAAAAAAATTTTGAATATGTACAATTAAGACACTTTACAATAAAAATTACTTGAGAGGAATATGAAGATTGTAAACAGTGACGTAGTGCTTAGGGGCTCATCTTTAGCACTGATGATACTTAAAAGAGAGAAATACTTAAGTAATTAACATAAAAAGTTTACACTTCGATACTACTTTTGTACATGCCCTCTAGAGCTGAAAAGAGGACTGTTTTCTGCAGTAGCTACAGCTGGCCCAGACTGAAGCCAGGAGCCTGAAACTCTATCCAGGTGTCCCACACGAACAGCAGGGATTCAGGGACCTGAGTCATCCCTAAGGATTCCGCAGCAAGTTAAGCCGGAAGCGGAGTAGCTGGGTCCTTAACCAGGAGCTAAGAAATGGTGTGAATCTCAAACAATGGCTTACATATTGTGACAAAGACCTGCCCTTAAAGGCTCTTCCTGGTAAGGTAATACCTTGTGCCAGTTTGTTCTGGATAACTTTGTTATCTGTGCAGAGTAATGGTGCAGTAATGAAGTCAGTGGAAGCAGGGACCAGCACATGTTAGTGCGATTTTGGAACCAGTATGGACTCCACAAAAGGATTTGTAATGATTACAACTCAACCTGATAAAGAGCCAGGTAAAAGGGGGAAATCTGGAATAGTTTGGATTTTTTTGAAATTATTATTTACTTTAAAGACAGATAGGCAGGAGAGAGAGAGAAAAAGTAGAGAGAAAGGTCCCACCTGCTGGTCATCTTTAACATCTGCAAGAGCCAAGGTTGGGTCAGGCAGAAGTTATAGGGATCCAATCCAAGTGGGTTTCAGGAACCCAACTATTTGAATCATCACCTGCAAGTTTATTAGCAGAAGTAGGAATCAGAAGTAGAGCCGGAGCTTCAACCCAGACACTCTGACGTGGGTATGGGAGTCCAAGGCAGTGCCTTAATCAATGCATAAATGCTTACTGTACGAGATCCCTGCCCCACAATACTGGGCACTGATCTCATTCTAATATTGAAAAAGAGGAAATATTGCTGATTTACTTTTAATTTTCTTGAATGACGTTGAGAAATACTACTTACATTACAATGCTTCTTAACATTGCATTATTGAACCTAAATTATAATTCTTTATTTAAATAAATGAATTCTTTTAAAAAATATTTACATCTTTTACTTGAAAGGCAAAGTTAAGCACACACACACACACACACACACACACACACACAGAAAGAGAGAGAGAGAGAGAGAGAGAGAGAGAGAGAGCTCTTTTAAATGCTGGTTTACTTCCCAAATGGCAGCAGACAGGCCTGGGACAGAGTGAAGCCAGAAGCCAGAAACATCTGGCTCCCATGTGGATCATACTCTGTTTTCTTTCCAGTCACATTAGCAGAAAGCTAGATTAGATGTGGAACATTCAGGACAGGAACCAACACCCTTATGGGATATTGGTGTTGCAGGTGACAGCTAAACCTGTTTTGCCATGATGCCAGTCAGAAACATATGAATTATATGATGCCTTAAATACTTGGTTTCCTGCTACCCACACTGAAGACACAGAAGGAGTTCTTAGCTCAAGACTTTGCCCTGATCCAGCTCTTGTTGGTGCAGGCTTTGGGGTTTTGCGTTCTCTAATGCTCTTTCTGCCTCTGAAATAAACTTTAAAAACTGTCTGATACAAAACATCGCTAAAAAAATATTTGATGAGAATTCATTAGCTTTACTGCAAGCATACTTTGCTCCTATCTGCATATATTCTTTCCTCTAACAATACGATAAAATTACCTCCAACTCTTTCAGTACTGCAAAGAAACAAGGAGAGTCCACCAACAGCTTATTTTAAGGCAGTCAGGAATCCAATGTTCTGGTAACCGGGAACTGAGTGCTCTCGTTAGGGTAAATCTAGCATGAAGCCTGATTTATCATCTCAGCTCTTCTGTTAGCGGAGACCCTCCTAAGCCTCATGTGCCCATCTGGAAAAAGGTACCAGTTATCTTATCGGGAATGATCAGGGTGACACAGCATGGTGTTTGGTACAAAGCCAATTCGTTATTACTAGCTGCAGAGTTGGAGGGCTTTTCTAGTCTTTGAAGGGCTTGGAAACTGCTCCCTGGCTCAGTTTTTTGTTGTGTAATCAGGAGGTGCCCACAAAAGCCAGGAACACAATTCAGATCTCCCATATGGAGGCAGGAGCTCACTTGTTTATTTGAGTCATCACCAGCATTCCCTCAGGGTCTGCACTGCAGGAAGGGAGTCA